>NC_142593.1:26118313-26732480 GCF_965207765.1 Zootoca vivipara | reverse complement strand
AAGACAGGCAATGAATACAGCTGCCACTTTTCTCATTGGCTTTTATTTTCTCTGTTTCCATTAAGATAAAATTATATCTGTGTTCATCAGTTGAAATATTTTACTCAGCTAAGATAATGTACTTGATATGAACTGAAACATTGTTCAACAGAAATACCATTTCCTTATTCTGTTAAATTACTCAGCCACATTGTTCAGTATGCAAAACACTGTCCATATAATAAATGCATCAGTCAGACATTTATCACACACTCCCAATTATTGTTATTTATTCATTTTAATCACTAAATAGGTTTGCACTTAGTAAATTACCACAGATCAAGACTT
The DNA here is from genome assembly GCF_965207765.1 of Zootoca vivipara. Lineage (NCBI taxonomy): Eukaryota > Metazoa > Chordata > Lepidosauria > Squamata > Lacertidae > Zootoca > Zootoca vivipara. Next base: position 26,732,153 of record NC_142593.1, on the reverse strand, counting down.
GTGGAGGAAATCAAATCACAAAGAAATAAGATAATTAAATCAAATTTGCCAGCTTCCTTTAGAAAAAAAATTGGCTATTTCTTTAGCAAATAAAATAATCAGCTATGGACAGGGGTTTGGGTTTTTTAGACAAGTGGGACCCTGCAACAAAATGTCACAATGTCTCTTATCACCTATGATCATTTAAATTGGGGTGGCATTACCATGTTCTTCCCTCCCCAAAAAGTTCCTCCCAAGCACATGATGTAACCAGCGGTTCAGTGACAAAAATTCTACTACAATCAGGCAAGTATCCCAGAAGGTATCAGACAGATTAGAACAGTTTTACTAAATGCACACAAGACCCACACAGACTTTTCCACACAAAATGACATGTACTCCCACCCTGAGGGCACCAGAAAATTGGCATACAATTTACTGCATGGGGTCTCACTCTGTGCAGGAAACACACAACTCCTATTGACCACCCCACTGTCCAATGATATAGATCACATTCCTACACAGTAAATTTCTGCTTCCAAGTTAATAAAGTCTATATATGAGATGAAAGAAGACAGAGCATAGCTCCTCTCAGGAACAGGGCGCTACAAAAGTGACATTTCTAATGGCTAATGGATAAAATTATTCAAAATATCTGTCAAGCTAAATACTAAAAAAATTAGTACAGGATGCAAACACTGATGTTTCAATTAAGTGTGTGTGTGTGTGTGTGTGAGAGAGAGAGAGAGAGAGAGTATGTGTGTATACCCTTTAATTGAAATAACAGATGTTGTGCTATAGAAAATGTTTGCATCTTTTATTAAAATGTTGAGTAAGAAGCCTGAAAGATATTTATATTTAAAAAATTGGCATATGCAATCTGTCTGATATCATGGCATACTCTTGTTACAAAAATAAGAAGCAAGGAAAAGTATTACTGGAGCTTTTAGGATCTTCCAATTACATACATTACTGATATGATTTCTGTTTCATAAAAGGCCTTCCAATTTCAGCAATGTTACAAACTGACTTATGCTACTGTCCTAGTGAATAACATTTCCCCCCTTATCATAGATGGCATCCAGTCTTGCAAAACAATTGTAGGCAATTCTTTTCAGAAGGAAGACCGACTGGATTCAACAAAATAGATCAGCCTTAATCTCTTAATCATTGGATTAGAGCGTGAAAATTAGTATTAAATGCACACATAAAGATGATGAAGGTCAATGTCAATGAGCATTTGTGTGATACTGTTACTGCTTTTTGCAGTTTCTGCCAACCAAATACCCCTAGCAATAAAATAGCACAAGTCAATGTGCTGAATTAATACATTTTCATTTGCATGGATGACTCAATCTTGTAGTACTATTTTGCCTATACAGATTATAAACAAGAGGTCGCCCTTTATAAAATGTAGATGAAATAGGCAGAACATTCTACTGTTACTAGTGAAGTTTATTCAACAAACTATATAAGCAAAAACTAGCAATACCAGCAAAATCACCCGTTAAAAGAAATTTCTGAATTATGAAGCAGTATATAAATGCTTTTAAATAAAATAAATAAGACTTGATTAATCCACATGCTACCAATTAAAAATACACATAACTCAGGGAGCTATAGAACATGTAAGCCCTCAGCTTTTTTGGAAAAATCTTCTAAATGTTGCAAATTGGAAGTAAAATCTGGAAATGTTGATATTCTTCTCACAAAAAACAGAAGGGTACTTTTCTTGTGAGATCTGGATTTCTCTCTGGATATGCTGTTATGTTACAAAATTAAATGTGCTTATTTGTTTCTAATCACAGAAGACCATAAAAAGCTTTTTGTATGAACTATATCCTCCTTAATCTCCATAGTAAAATCCATTGCAATAATATATGTAATGACAGTTCACCCTTCTATGGGAAAAACACTATTTTCCTCGTTTTCTATTTATCCTATAATCAGAGCCCTGCAGGAATTCAGTATCTGTTACAGTAAACATTTTTACTACGAAACATTTCATTATTCATGTTGTATAGGCAAATGGTAGCAAAAATCAAAAACAAAAAGTGAAATATCAGGTCTTACCAGTCTATGCCCAGTTTTCTTGCCTTTAGTAACTGGTTTTCAATCCAGTTTGGCCTTTGTTGTTCAATGCTCTGTATAATCTTGTGAGTCACTTGTTTAGGGCTACTTTTCTTTTTCCCTATAATATTTTCCAAACATACACGAACCAAACTGAGCTTCTCTTTGCTCCATCTGTCAAGAGTTGTACCCGTTAAAAGTTCTGTGGTGTTTCCATCCTCAAATATCCGACATATAATTACAATCAAGATCCAGACAAGAAGACCAGCTTTTTTCGATTCAATTAAGTTTTTTGGCATTTTTCTCTCAGAGAGAAAAAAGAAATACTTAATTGGGGGAGGCAAACATGCAATCACTGTAGGTAACTTGCTGATTACAATAGATACTGCCTGAGCAGCAAGCCTTGTGAAGCCTTTAAAAAAAGAATGAAAGAAGGTATGATTAACATTAAACACTCTTGCTATACAATGCAGTTATGAAGACTGAATGCCAATGTTTAATTTTAGATGTCTCTTAGATGTATAGCCCTGGTTCACATGTTTGCTGGGGTTGCTACCATTATTTTGTGGTGGTGGAGTGAACACAACTTCATGCAGATAATATTTTGTGTAACCTGGACAGTCCATAAGACCATTGGATGATGCAGAGGGTCAGTTAGTGCATATTTCTACCCAACCCTTTTTTATGTGAAGAAATCCCATTAACCGAGCATCTGGACAAGGTGGTGGAGGCAGACCAGGGTTAAATGTCCCGGAAGCCTTTTGGCCCAGCCCAGCCCATCCCCTGCAACCAGCCTGTCTGTGATTGGCTGAATGTTGGGCAGGCTGAAATTCACTTTCCAGGCCAGTGCAAGTCCAATTTGGAGTCATGCTGGCCTGGGAAAACACATCAGTTCCATGTTCCATGCTGGATCAAGGTGCACGTCCCGCATAGGCGCTCAACCCCAAAGGTGAGGGTAATTATATGATCAGCTGCTTGTACAGAGCATCTAGTTCACACTTGGTGTTTTCTGTGTGTTGGAGGTGGGGGTGCAAGACTGCATGTTCATTAAGTGCCATCAGAGCCAGTACCAGCCTCTTGTTGCAAATAAACATTCTGTGGATTTATTCTCTACCAAGAATCTCACTCATTCCCTCCCAAATCTATATCAATCTAACCTATTTCACAAAGTGGTTGTGAATATAAAATGGGATGCCTCTCTGAGAAGCTAAGAAGAAGTGTCTTCAGTTGTAAGACTATGTACACTTCATTTTACATGCACACTAATCAGCTTGCTCACATTCAGTGGGATATATCTCACTGAGTTTCCTACTTCATCAGGACATTTAAAGGTAAAGGGTCAATCTCCATGTTGCAATCTAGCCATAACAAAAATCAATATACCGTGTTTCCCCTTTTTTAAGACACCGTCTTCTAACTTTTTTCCCTCAAAAAACCACACGGTGTCTTATTTTCAGGGGATGTCTTATTTTTTTATTTACGGCACTACAAGACTTGGGTTTTATGAAGCAAGAACTGTCTATAGATAGATCCGCTCTGGGCGCCGGCACTGGAGCCCTATCAGTTGCAAAAGCTGGCACAGATTGCAACGTAAAAGAGGAGATTGCATTGCATCAAGCCATTGCATTGGGATGCCTTGCTGAAAAAAAAGCGAGAGGACGGATTCCTCTTCCAAATAGAATATCTCCCCGTTCGCAACGCTTTTAAAGCCTTCCCTTTGTCCCCTTCCCAAGCCTAACTCTCTGAACATTAATTAACTCCCCCCTCCCCGCTTCCTCGTGCTCCTCCTGCCTGCAATGACGATGAGGTGGGAAACCTCTTTGCCAAGTTACAACAGTTAAGAGAGGGAGGCAGGCAGACGGGCAGGTTGCCCTCCTCGCCACCCCTCCAGGTTCCCTGCGCTCCACCGGCAGCTCCTTCTAAGCAGTGGGGGCGGGAAGTGATCCTGCCGAGGGATCTGACTCTGGAGACTCTGCAGGGGGTGGGTTGGGGCTGCTTCATCGTGCCCCTCGTCCCATGCTTGAGCTGCGCGCCAGGTTTTGGCTCGCTTTTTTGTTGCGCACAGAAGGCGGACGGGGCCAGCAGGGCTCCCGCCGCCGCCCGTCACGCCGGCGGTGCGGAAGGGCCAGCTGGCCTCTGGCCGCCGCTCTGCCTCAGGCCACAACGTTCCGGCGGCGTGGCTCCCGCCGCCGTCAGTCACCCTGCCGCCGCTCTGCCTCCCGCTGCTACTCTGCCTCAGGCCATGCGGCCCACAATATTATGGCAGCAGGGCTCCCGCCGCAGCCAGTCGCCCCGGCGGCGCACCTTCCTTGATCCGGCAGCCTGACGGGTCTGCCCCAATCAGCGCCGCACTGAGCACTGGATTGAGGAAGCGGCCTGCAGGGTCGGCGCCCAGCAGCGTCGCATGGAACACCACCTCCTCAATCCAGCAGGCCGCCTTCTCGATCGGGTCTGCAGAGTCAGCGTCCAGCAGCGCCGTGCTGGATAGAGGAGGTGGTGTTCCGTGCAGCGCTGCTGGGCGCCGACCCTGCAGGCCGCTTCCTCGATCCGGTGCTCAGCGCGACGCTGATCGGTGCTGACCCGGCAGGCTGCCAGCAGGCCACAGTCTAAAAGGCAGTAGGATAGAAGAACCTCCTCGATCCGGCGCGGCACTGCTGGGCGCCGACCCTGCAGGTAGACCTATGGCTTATTTTCGGGGTATGTCTTATATTTTTCAAAGTTTTAAAATCCTGCCCTGGCTTATTTTATGACTACGGCTTAAAAAGGGGGAAACACGGTACTATCTGTATATTATCTATACAGTTCTGCTACTTTAATACCACGTGAAGTTGGTTCAGACATAAATTACTCCCACATTCCACATTAAAGACCCTAACATAAAAAATTAAGAGTCAAATAGAAGCGTGACATTTTGAAATTTAAATTCAAGCACAAAATGAGTAAAGGATTTTGAAACTTGTCTCAGGAGCTAATTAGAGGGAAAGGTTCCAAGTTTAGAAAATGGCATGCCATTATAGATGGCAAATTATAAATGCCTATATTACAAGTATGTGACAAAGTACATTCCAATGTTACAACCCCAGCGTAAACTATAAATTAAACTTGTGATGATCATAACATATTTACAATAAACAAAAGATGAACATAGCAATCTGTTTAATAAACTGTAAAAGACATAAAGAAAAGCAGGCTGCTATTTTAGTAATTGGAGACCTTTGGCTATCACTAACATAATTTTAGCAAATACAATAATGTATTAAAAATTAAATAAAATTAAAACTGATCGTAACTGACAGTTGTGCTTATTTTATGGCACTAAGTTCCTTATCTTCTGTTGCTCATGTTGTTATTCTTGTGTGGTGCATCTTCCTGTCCTGCAGGAAGCGCTCAGAGACCCAGAAGGGCCAGTGTGACTGGACAACAGTGGAGACAACAAAGGCAGATCACACAAGAGCTCTCTGCTTCTGCTACCGCATATGTAAGCTAAGGAAGAAAGAGTATTGCCTCCTCACTTGTCCCAACACAATGGCAGAAACATCTGGCTAACTGGGAGCCTAGGAACTTAGCCACATCATGATGAGAGCTACCATGACAAACATACATAGGTGTATGTTATTTGCAGCATAGTAGTGTAGGAAAGGGGGACACCCGCTCTTTAATCCTACTCTCCCACCCACCCACTACAAACACATGGTATAATTCCAGTCTTGCAAGACACTGAACTAAGAAGAATAACCAACTTATCTGAAACAAAATTTGATGGTTGTCAATTACCTGTGGCCACTGCTATAGCCCCTACCCAAATAGCATCACTAAATATACCCCTCAATTTTTTTTTCATATTAGTGAATGGCTGCCATTCTCTCCTGTGAGGTAAAAATGTAAGTATTGCACTGAGGGAAACTTATTGCAACAAGAGCAAAACCAGCTCTCTATACTGATGTTGGATGATATGGATGCCAGGGTGAGTGGGGGAGGTACTATGCATCTTAGTTTGTATTGTGCACAGAGATCTAATTGGTTATATAATATGCATTAAAACTATCCCTAAAAAGTCATAAGTTGAAAACAACCAGACCGAAAACATTTCAAAATATAAATAACATGAGTAGTTAAAAATTACATTATGAAAAATTGCATATTAAAATGCCTATCAAATTTACATTTCAAGGTAGGCTTTTCTGAACAAAAGAAGGGTTTCAGCAGGCACCAAGAACAGTACTGTACAGTGAATGTGTCTGCCTAACGCCTATAGACAGGCAGTTCCAGAGTGCATGTGCTGCCAAATGCAAAGATTGATTCCTTGCAAGTGTGGAATGGACATTACATGGCACTTGTAAAAATGTCAGTGTCACAGTTCAATGTGGCAAAGTGTGTGTATATGGGATAAGGCAATCCCTCAAGTAAATGGATCCCAAATAGTTAAGAGCTTTATATACTAATAGTGACATCTTGAATTTGGCACAGTAACTAATTGGCAACCAGCGCAGATCTCTGAGTAGAGAAGTGATATGTTGACAGGGTCTCACTCCTGTCAGGAATCTGGTGCAGCATTCTGCACTAACTGCAGTTTCCAGACCAAGCACAAGGGAATCCTCACATGAAGTGCATTGCAGTAATTCAACACTGAAGTCACCAATGCCAGGATTACTAGTATGTTCATTCTGTCTTCCCATTTGGTTTCCCAAAGAGACTTTGCTGAATGTGGGCCTTCCACTAGCCCACAATGACAAAGATTGTGCTAAGAACTCAGTAAGACAAAGTACTGCACCCAAGTATGTAAGCAATTCCATGAATAGTCTTCTAAAATACTATAAATTGTACTACTATAGTATTCATTATCAAATCACACCACTTAATTCTAATTCTTCAGTTTTGATTTGTCCTCATTAAATGTATAGCTATTATTTTGACAGGAATTATATAAGCACACCTACATTTCCCAGATTCTTTTCTCTTCATTTCTCTAGGTGTGTAATTCCACTCCTTTGGAACAGTCTTCAGCAAACTTTCAGGAACAATTTGCTTGTGTTGATAGGTTCCATAGTTTTCTGTTGCTTCCCATGAATGCATCAAAGAAATTATCTGCTTCACAATACCCTTAACTGAATTAATCAAAGTCAGCTTCAAGCATCTGATAACCTCTGGCTCTGACTCAATGCAACTAGAAACTTTGGAGACAAAATAGTAATAATATTAATTTAAAAGAAAACATTAAGTCGAGCCTATTTAGCAACATTTAATATTACCATTTTAGAAACTTTTGTATACAGTTCTCCATGTTACAGTTGTATAATAAAAAAGCAACCAGAGTAAAATAAGTTTCTACATAACAATGCTATGTTATCAAATGCTACACTTTTATAAATTATTATTTTCTCAGTTGCCATGCCTTTGTTGTTTTGACCACAGCGCCACCCGTATCCCGTTGTTTTGCTTAGAAGTTGATAATTACTACTATCCAACATACTACTTCTGTTTATCTTTGCATTTAGACAAGTTATCATGACTGACTTGACCTGTATGATAATATAAATATGTATAGTATTTAAAGGTAATTGTGGCTTTTGGTGGTTTAGTTTCTTAAATGGTGGACTAGACTGAGTTCTGGGCCTGGCTACAGAAGAGGAAAAGACCAGTTCAGGCTCCTTCCTCAACTGTCATTAGCAGCCATTCCATCAGACTATAAAAAGAAGTGGGATACACGGGTCTTTCCATCCGTAACATTTGGGTCTTCTTCTCTTTGAGATATTTCCATTTCAGTTGCTCATTACCAGAGTTCTAGATAACTAAGAAATTGTCCCCAGGATTGCTTATCCCCCTCCTTCCTCTCTTTCATTTTGCATCATGTTTTTTAAATTGTTAACCTTAGTGCAGGAACTGTCTTATCACTAGTTACAGGTAGGTAGCCGTGTTGGTCTGAGTCGAAGCAAAATAAAAAAATTCCTTCAGTAGCACCTTAAAGACCAACTAAGTTTATATTTTGGTATGAGCTTTCGTGTGCATGCACACTTCTTCAGATGTGTGTATCTGAAGAAGTGTGCATGCACACGAAAGCTCATACCAAAATATAAACTTAGTTGGTCTTTAAGGTGCTACTGAAGGAATTTTTTTATTTGTCTTATCACTGACATTTGTGCGCCACCCTGGGAGTTGTTTTTTGGCTGAAGAGCAGGATAAATATACTCTGAACGAATGAATGCTTTAGAAAACACAGAGTTAAATCTGCAAGGAGGCACATGAAATGAAGTTCAAAATGGAAGTGCCTGATGTGGTGGCACAGATGAAGCTAAGTGGAGATTTTCCCAGAGCATTCAAGAATGAAAGCAACTTCTGTGGTATTATAAGAAATTTCTATGACTGGTTCTCAATTTGAAACCTAAGATCCTCCTTCAGATGCAATTTTATATTTTCTAAAGCATCCCACACATATGTTGCTACCCACCGAGCCCTGGAAGAAGACCTCTGGGGCAAATTGGGAGTGTGGTACAGGGAACTACAAGGGGTAGGAGTTAGTGAATCACATAAACAGAACTCCACTTCCAGCAAGACTGGATACACCCCTGAAAGAAAGAAAATTTCACTGCATTTTTCATACCTGATATATTGTATAAACAATCCCACATCTGTTCTTTTTCCATGTAGTTTTCAAGAACACCACCAAGTGATTTGGGAGATAAAGTACAGTAAGACAGCACTGCAAAGATTGCTTCAGTCAGACTAGGCTCTTGACTGCTCTTCATGTCTAGGCAAGTACTTTGTTCTCCACTTTTTGATAATTCAGATTCTTGAATAAAGAAAGAAGAAAAGTTCAGAAGCTGAGGTAGTAGTGAACGTGTAAGTGGAATCTACAACAAAATTTTGTTGTATAATGAATGTCAGAATCTATATTTGGGCTAAGAAGGAAAATACAAGCTACAGAACTGTGCCAGACAAGGAATCCCTGGGCAAACCAGCCTGTCTATCAAACAATGGCCAGGCATCTACATGTCAAAGAAGCTTATCAGGTCTGTGGAAAGCAAGGGTTGCTGATATGATGGAAAGGTGACAGGAAGGAGTGTCATTTTACAGGAGTCTTGGGTTTTTGTTGAGAGGTGTGCTGGGAAGGAGGAGGAGGCCAGAGGCCAGACATCTATGAGCTGCAGGGCAGGCCAGAACTCCATGCAGCAATGGTCAGAGGAAGTTGCACTGAGAGACAGTGGACAATGGAAGGGGCAATGGAAGACACTCTTGGGCTATAATTTGCTGCACAGTCTCCACTGCAGACTTCTACGGTAGGTGTAATTATGCCTTAATAAAACTATATTTATTAAAGACACTAGCCGCTGTGCCTCGATCTTTCCAAAGGAAACCCAACCCTGTGTAAGCAGTTGGAACCCCTGGATTCTCACACTCCTCATGGAGATTGGGGTGACATGTAATAGTATTTTTAGGCTAAGATCTATGGTCTTTTCTTACACAATAGGGATTTTTCTTACAAAAACAAACTCTTAAATGATTTCAGTGTTCTGGGCTAGAGAAACAATTGTTTACAGCTCAGCATGTCTAGGCCAGATGCAATCTACTGAATCTCAGGGTAATGGTCAGCCAAAAGCTTAATAAATGCTGTGACTCCATCCTTGTGATCCTTGAACACACTAGTAGATATAATCCAACAGCAGGGGAAGAATATGATCTTCAGACATCTTTCAGTCTTTGCTGACATGCATTTGAATGGGTAAATGAATGCATTGCAACATTCAATAAAAAACAGGACAGGAGTTTAGTTGTGGTGCTCTTCTGGCAAATGTTAGACCATATGTTGGACCAAGAGAACTGCAGAATATCTGCAGCTAATGTTTTAGTAAATAACAAACACATTATATTCTAAACAGTATCAGCATGATAAATGTGAATTCCTATCCGAACAAAAAATCCTGAGTAAAAAAATGAGAGAAAATTAGATTGCAAGTATTGAGCCTAATGCTAATTATGTGAAGTGACGACCACGATCCTTCTGTTAATATTAAAATAGCGAACAATGTGGCAACCCTGAACATTTTACTTGTGTTTCTTCAATGGTAAAATATGCAACTATAGAAAGCATCAGTACTTACTGGAACTCCTCAGTAAAAGTTTCACTAAGAGACAATCGTGATGTAGCAGGGTTTCCAAAAGCAAGTTCCAATTACAGTATGGCTGGGATAAGAGCAGCTTGAGTTGACCCTGGGCTGCCATTCCTCTGGCTGATGGAGTCCTTTCAAAAAGTAAGATAAAGACAGAATAATGTCGTTGATTTATCTATGAAATTAATAGCCTTAAAGTGCAGATGTAATGCTAACTCCTTTAAATGTCAATTCCTTCCAGATTACTCTGAAAATGCTTTCATGGTTGCTTACTTTAAGGCTGCTCAGGGAAGGAATTACATTTAATCTCAACTAGCTAAAAAGCAAATTAACATTTGGTAGACTGCCAAATTTTAACTGATACAAAGTAACCTCACTTATCTCTTTCATTGGGGCCAGGTATGCTCATGTTTCATGAGGCAAAAATCATTTTTAATGCCTGAATAAATCTGAGGCATTATATTTTAGTTCAATGTTGTGTTTAAGTGTTAGAGTGATGTTATAAAATATTTGAAATCAAGTCTGTGAAATAAGAAAGAAACAAATAGGGATGGGTGGGAAATACGATGCAAGTTACTTGTCACACTATAATTCAGGCAGAATTATAAAAGTATATTTGGTAACATAAAACAGATGTGTCCCATTCTGGGCACCACAATTTAAGAAGGATTTTGACAAGCTGGAAGTGTGCAGAGGAGGGCAACCAAGATGATCAAGGGCCTGGAAACTAAGCCTTACAAGGAGCACTTGAAGGAGCTGGGTATGTTTAGCCTGGAAAAGAAGAGACTGAGAGATGATAGCCATCTTCAAATATATTAAGAGCTGTCATATGGAAGAGGGAGCATGCTTCTTTTCTCCTGCTCTTGAGGGTAGGACTTGAGGCAATGGCTTCAAGTTACAATAAAGGAAATTCTGAATAAACATTCGGAAAATCTTTCTGACAGTAAGAGCTGGTTGGCAGTGGCACAGACTCCCGTGAGAAGTGGTAGACTCTCCTTCCTTGGAGGTTTTTAAGCAGAGGTTGGATGGACATCTGTCATGGATGCTTTAGCTGAGATTCCTGCATTGCAGGGGGTTGGCCTAGATGACCCTTGGGTCCCTTCCAACCCTAAGTTCTATGATTCTGTGGATTATACAGTGGTACCTCGGGTTACAAATGCTTCAGGTTACAAACGCTTCAGGTTACAGACTCCGCTAACCCAGAAATAGTACCTCAGGTTAAAAACTTTGCTTCAGAATGAGAACAGAAATCGTGCTCTGGTGGCGCAGTGGCAGCAGGAGGCCCCATTAGCTAAAGTGGTGCTTTAGGTTAAGAATGGACCTCCGGAATGAATTAAGTTCTTAACCAGAGGTACCACTGTATATTAAGTGTAATGACAACATATTAGCCCAGTTCTCTGCTCCATTTCCCAACATTTCAATGTATTCAGATAATGTTCATGAAATGCATAGCTCTTTTCACCATGCCACCATTGTCTACACTACGTAATTAGGCATCTGTGACAAATTGAAGCACTTTTAAAATGTTTATTTCTGCCCGGCTGGCAAAGAGTTAACCCACCTCCAGCCTGACTGGCATAGAACTCTGATGGGGGCGGGACTGTGCCCGGTTTGAAAGGAGGGAGTGTCGGTTTTGGTCAGTTAGGAGGGAGAGGGAGGAAGGTGTGAGGTGATGTTATGTGGTGGCTTGTATGAAGACAGTTAAGAGGCTAGGAAAACTTAAAGTTAAATGTTTGACTGAGTTTATTTTGTACAACATGGAACAAAGCTATTTAATAAATGACACGTTAAAGAATCACTTATGTTTTTAACACAATAAAACTTCATCTCTGTTTTTGCCAACAAGAGGTCCGTCTGTATTTTTCCAGCGAGGTACCAGGACTCACAGCCGTGGTGACTCAAGAGAGGGCAAAACTCACCTCAGGCAGGGAGGTGGTGGTTTGTGTCCTGAAGTTACACGGAGGAGGCTAAGAAGGGTAACCTGAGGTGCCAAGAAGTTGCCAGAGTGCATAGGGCAAACTTCTACGGTGGGGGGAATCCAACTGAGGGAGACCCTTTACTGGAGGCAAGAGGTTATTCCTGGGGGACAGCCTAGAGTTTCTTAAGGTACCAGGCCACGCAAGCTGGAAGGCCCTCCTTACTAAGAAACCCATTAGTAAAAGGGGTTTATTTTTTTGAGGCGCCAGGAGAAGAGGGTAGGTGTTTTCCCCTCTGGATTCCTGTGTCGCAGTGATAGTAAGGTAGAGTGGGACCAGGGTCGTCACAGCATCTAACTATACAAATTAGAGCAACACTTCCCTTCAATTTCTAAACATAAGAAAAACAAGGCCTTTGGACAGTTAAATATTTAAAGTAGTATCTAAAGTGACTTATGGAATACTGAGGTAGAGAAAAAGCTCAACTATCATTGACCAGATGGGATGTTATTGCTTTTCAGTATTTGCCAATTCTTGGCTCTTAGAGCATCATGCAAATTGAAATGTACAGTTGATGTGATTCACTCAGAGGGAAAATAAGAGTATTACAGACATTCCCCGAAGCCACTATACTAACACTAGTAAATGCACTGAAAAGTTTTATATTGGACATATGGAGAGGCATATGTTCTCTCATCTTACAAGCTCATGTAGCTGTGAACACAAGGCTAGCCACGTAAAGAGGAAAAGGTGAACTATATATAAAATATGACACATATAAATGTTTAATTTGGTATTAAGAAAAGAACAACTGATGGTTTGCATCTACCTCTACAAATCTACTACAATTGGGAGGCCAGCTCATCCAGGAGCTGCTGGCAATCTCACCACTTTTTTCACATCCTTTCCAGCAATATATGAATGCTTTTACACGGTACCACTAAGCTGTATTGGAGGTAGGAGGAAATGACTAGCATGGCAATGCCAATGGAAACTGCAGCACCAGCAATCAGGGTATAGCCCTGTAATTCAACCTCCTCCTTTTATGCACATTCACCAAAGCTTAAAATAGGGCATTCAGCCACTAAAACAACATGAACATGCATGGAAATCCATTTCTTATTAACTAAATATGCATGCATGCATTTATTTAAATAGCTATAAAAATATGTAGCTACTGCTATATCATGGAAATATCAAAGTGGTTTACAGTGTACAGTAGTGTGGTGCAGTGTAGTGTAGTGTAGTGTAGTGGTTAGGGTGCTGGACTAGCATCAGGGAGGCCAGCTTAATCCTCAGTCACAGAGCTGGCTGGATGACCTTGGATCAGTCACACTCTCTCAGCCTAATCCACAGGATTGCTGTGAAAATAAAACAGGGTGGGGAGAACCATGTATGCTGTCTTGACATTCTTGGAGAACACAGGGAATTAAAAATAGTAAATAACTAAGTACACATATCACCAACATCAATTGTTTTCAATCCTACTTTGAGTTATATTACAGGAAGCTTAACATCTAATCTAAAGGATTTATTCCAACGTTACACAAACTGAAGTCCATTTGTGCAATGGGGCTCTTTCTCATGCCAAAACAATATTTATACTGTTTATTTAGTCTTATTTTATAAGCTTCAACACATTATTCATGCAATATTGACTAATGTGTAATGATAAAGACATGAACCCTATCGGAGTATTCTAGGTCTTATGTGATTAGAAATGTGTCAATGTTCACAGGGCCCTTTGTTGAATCCCTAACAATCTGCTCCATCTTCCTCCGTGCATTGGAAAAGGCCTGAAGTGGGAAGCATGCACTATTTGAATAGGCTTTTTACAAGATTTAGGGTTCTAAATTACATGAGGAGCACACCCATACAGAATAGGCCTTACAGAGGGGGACCTGATGGAGTGGGTGGGGACAGAAAGTGTGGCCCCTGCTCTACCCCTCATATGATTCCAATTCTACAAGGCACTTGACATCTAAATGGAGCTATGATTATTTCTATAACTGGATTTACACAGATATGCTGATTATATATTCGTTTTATAGTTGCCCCTAAAGAACCTCCATTCGCACTGGACATTAATAAATTGAAGTGCAGTTTCCTCTTATTTTTTCTGTATGGTAGATAAAGCTACCGTAATTTTCTGTGTATAAGATGATGCTTTTTGCTTTAAAAATTTAGTCAAAATTTGCGTCATCTTATACATGGATGGGGAATGTACAGGTATTTGGGCTGGGGCTTTGGTGCAGGCAGCCTGGGCTTGGGCTTGGGCTCTGGTGCGGGCGGTCCGGACTTGGATTCGGGTTTGGGCTCTGAAGCAGGCAGTGTGGGCTCAGGTTTGGGCTCTGGTGTGGGCGGCCCAGGCTCAGGTTTGGGTTTGGGCTCTGGTGCAAGTGCCCTGGTCTCAGGTTCAGGCTCTGGCGCAGGGAGGCTGGTCTCAGGTTCAGGCTCTGACTCAATTTGGGGTTCAGAAAAATAGGGGTCGTCTTATACATGGGGGTGTGTTATATGGCATGTTGAAATATGGCATGTTGAAATTAAAGACATAGTCATTACATGTAGCAGAAACTAAAGATTTACTTTTTCAGAGTAAGTTTTAAAAATCATAGCATTCATTTAAATATGCGGGTTACTGAGAAAGGATACAAAATTCAGTGGGGAGCATAGATAATCTGCTAAAATGGGCGTGGGAGGAATTCTGGTCCAAAGTTAGAAAAAGAATGACAGTACAGCTGATGGCATATGCTTCATATGTAAATTGTCATTACACTTACTGAAACGGCAAGGAAATTATGCATTGCTTCCAAACATGCAACAAATTCTAAAAATACCAAATACGAACAAATCAGTTGTTCAAATGAAGTTTAGTTTTGTAGAATTATCTAGCTTTTCTAATGCCTGAAGTTACTATTTTTTCCAGATACAAATAAAGTTTCATGTAATACTCAAAATTTAAAGTCAAAATAGTTAAATGGGAAAGAAAACTTAGATTGAGTTATTTTATTGTCAAGAACTGCACATTTATACATTACTAAAGCAAGAGATTATGTCTATAATCAAACACCAATGTTAAAATAATTAGATACTGCTAAAGTAGAACTACCCATTTTTCAACAATTACCATCACACTAAAATAGTTTGAATTGGAAGCTGGTGTAAATATAAGGTGCTTGTAGTTTAGCCCTGGGTACGTGGGCTGGGGAATATGTGATCACAATTGCTCACTATTTGGCACACATTGTTACCATCAGTCTCAAACATGGTAAACAAAAGCAGAAATCGCAAAGCAGCTTAAAACCATGTTTATGGTCAGCGTCCCATTAGAAAAACAATAGAGGAAATTTGTATCAGAGAGTGGAGCATCTGGATGAGGAAGTGTGGCTCATTTCAGATCCCATAATGTACAGTCTATACATTAAGTCTACACAGGCCCCACATGGAATCTGTATGAGAAAACCAGCATGAAGAAACTACCGTATATTTGATATCTATATAATAGCCTGTTGCAATTGACTGATACTGTTGTTTCTGTGGTTTTATTTTATGATTTTAACTTATTTTATTTATGATATTCCTGTAACCCGCTCATTTGGTGAAGGGCAGGCTAAAATAAAAAAATGAATAAATAACAATTTGAACTGAGAAATCAATAGATTTTATCTCAGGTTCTTATCTACATTTTAATATAAAGATACTTACTTCAGTAAAAAAGGGGAAAATTCTGTGATGCCAGATAACCAGCGTAATGGTTGGTCAACAGTAGGCTCCAAAAAATCTGAGGGCAAGGGATTACCAACACTACTATAAAATGTCCTGAAAAATACAAGTAGTTCAGGTAGAATTAGTTCAATAATCATACTTCTTTAACAGCTTTTGCACAGCAAACAAGTATTTGGTTTTGAATCAATGAGCTACTTATAGAAGGTTTTTCAGTTCACAAAAGGGGGTCTCCAATTTCACCAGGATGTCCCAGGATGTGGGTTACAATAATTTAAAATGCAAGTTAAAAATAGTTTTGTTTTTAAAAAATTACAGTTGCAGAACAGGGTGGAATATAGTGTCTCCAAACCCACAACAGTGACGGGAAAGCCTTGTTGCACAAGCAAAATTCCACTTGCTGTTCTTAGGATTCAAGTCAAAGTACAATATAAACATTTTTTTCTCCTCAGATTTCAGCTATGATTTACATTTTAATGTATCCTGTTTCTACTAGACAGAGCATGGCAAACAGTAACAACCCTCTCCTGCTGTTGCTCCACAGAGGCTGGTATTCTCTAGAGCTGGGCTATTATGTAGCCTTTACACTTAGTATAGAATTTCTTCTGCTTTGTTCCATGTCCCAACACAGGATAGTTCAATGGCCACAAATAAACATTTTATAGCCATTTGCTCCCTTGCAAACTAAGGAGGTATTTTTCTACAACTTCTGTTGACCTTTTTGAGTGTGCTTGCAGCAATGAGCAGCTCTCTGCCTGCCAGCTTCCAGCCTAGCAGCACTTACTAGGCTTGTGGTTCTTGTCTGCCTTGCATACGGTAGTGAGGCTCAGGGGTTCATGACTGCCATAACAACCACAGACTCTTTCAACATGTCTTCAGCCAAATGAATGTGGGAGGCCACCTTCTCAACTGTGGCAGAAGATGGCTATCTGATTGTGGAGGATTTCTCTTTGTCTCTCTTCTCATGGTCATTTCACTTTTTGCAAAGGTTCAGACTGGCAGCAACTACTTCTCCCTGCAGGGGTGGTGGACTTTGGTAAGTTTATAGCTGATATGCCAGGTGATACTGTAGGCATTTTGTGAGGTGATTGACATCCTCTTCATCAGGTAAAGCTTGTTTAATTCCTTGGTTTACTGGTGTGTTGGGAATCGTGATGTAGGAAGCAGAATGGCTGTAGTGAAAGCAGCAGGAAACTGCTGTGTGGTGACCCAACACAGTTAAGTCCTATTATTGAGCCTCACCGTGACTGATGAAAGTGAAGAAACAATACTTCTCCTTTACACCTGACCTTTGGTGGTATTAAAATCAGTGTCTGAGAACACACACAAAATGAAAGTACTGTTTGTGAGTAGGTAATCTGTCCAAGGAAGAGGGGTTCTGAGTAGGTGGCACCCCCAAAGGATCAAGTCGACAGTCAAGAACTGTTCAAAGATCCAACTTTGTCACTAGAGGCCCAAGTGACCTTACCAGTCCAAGGCATCTTTCATTAAGTTCAACTGGTGCCCTAGCAGTAACTTTTCATGGGCAAAATAGCCTGGCAGATTAGACTACTTTGAAGAATGCAGACAACACTGCAGAGAAAGTACAAGTAAATCAAAGTGCAGGCGCTGGGCTACTAACTGAGAGTGGTCAATGGGAACATATTTTGTTAGTGCTTAAACTGATTCCTGGTTCTTTGTATGATTCTAGGTGATGATGCTAACCTTTAAATGTGGAACTGATTCCTGGCTATGAAGCATGGCCCATCTTGGAGATTATGGGGCCATTCTCTCAAAAAAGTAAAACAATAAGAGTGCTCTGCCCCCTGGCTAGATGGAAGGTGATACCCTGAAGGATACTGAATGCCCCCGTCTTCATTGGAACACATTCCAGACATTTTTCTAAAGTAATTTTCAAATGGCTATGCAGCCTAAACATCAGTGAATAACGTGATTGCCCCCACTGTCCATTACTAGTAATGAAAATACTACTAACAGACAAATATATTCAGCTTAAATCTCCTACTTTAATCATTAGTGCATAACCACAGCTATTAGGAAATGTTCTTTATGTATAAACTATCCTATAGCAGCTGCCTCTTGTCTCAAAAGTTGGGGAAAGCATCTGTGAAAGTATTTGATACAAGAGCAATATTCCATGTTTGAGTTGTGCTATTCTTCTGTAGCGTATGACAAGGTGAGAACTGATTTTGAAAATCTCAGTGATAGTGTGAAATGATGAGATGCATAAATGATGAATTCCCAACACTGTTGCCTTATAGAATTTAAATAATTTGATGTTGGAAATAATCTTAAATTTTGTAGAATATCAAGTTCCATGAATTTAGACTGTTTTATTTTTGAAAATAAAGCTAATCTTTTAAAACAAAATTAAAGAAACAAAACAATTAATAGGGGGAAAGGCAGAAAAAGACAAGTATGAACAAGATCTCATTAACAGAAGCAACGTGTTGCATATATTATGGGGCAGTGAGAAAATAAACTGGAAATTAATATTGGACATAGCTGAGATAGCTTGGTACACCTTGACTTATTTATCAATATGGTTTTTACTGGACTTACTTTGTACCAAGAATATGTGAATAGTATAAACATTAAATTCATTTAAATTCGTTTAGAATTTGAGTGTCTACAAAGATTATGAAAAGCAGCATTTACATGCTGATAGCATTAAAACGAATTAGGATAACAGTGTTCTATGAGATTTTTAAATAAAAAGATGGGAGTCCAATTTTTTTAATGGAATACAACATATTAGCAATAAAACTGAACAGGTAACATAGGTTCCTATTAAAATTGACAGCAAAATTGAATTGTTGTGGATTGCAGTCATGATAATTTATTAACCGCCAGAATGAATTTTCAGGAATGTTTGACGCTCCAATGATGTCAAGGTTGATTCCAACTTCAGGCAATACTTCCATGATACTTGCAGATGGGCGTCTCAGGTAATTACATTCACTGGCACATATAAGCTGCTCATTTAAACACTGTTGGCTTTTCCTCCACTAAAGCCAAGAACCAGAAAAGGAACTCTTGGTCTCTTCTCCCCTGAAAGGTGCTTTTCCCTGAGTGACAGTCCATCAGGTGGGATGTACCAAAGGAGTCCTAGTAATGCAGGCAATTCCAGGACACTTGCTGCAAAACACATCTTCAAAAAGAGGCATCAGCAGATTCATACAAGTCCAGTTTATAATGTTTATCCAAAGTTTTTGGTGTGGACCAAGTGGCAGCTCTGTGGATGCCAATAAAAAGATCATTGGTGGCAAATGTTGCCATAGTAAAAGCAGACCTTGTGGAATGGGTTGTGATATTCTGCAGGGCAGGCAGCTTGAGAGAGTCATAAGCCAAGATGATAAATACTCTCAGCCAGCATGCTAGCTTTTCTTACTCCACATTCTTGGGTGGAAAGGAAGAAACAACACCTCTGTCAACCTGAATAGTCTGGCTGATACAGTCTTTAAGCGTCCAGTAGATGATCCACTAAGTGTCAGGCCGTCTCTAAGGGATGAATCTGGTTAGGCCAAAAAGAGATTCTGGTTGTAGTAAAAACTTGTATTTGCCTTAGGCATGAATGATGGATCCATACAAATAATCACCGTCTTTCCACACAGTCTTTCAGGAATATGTATAAGGCACTCAATTCCAAAATGAGCCATGTTGATGTGATGGCCACCTAAAGGAGGACCTTATGAGAAAGGATGCGGAGAGGAACAGTTTGGAATGGTTTGAACACGAGAGTCTGCATAACCTTCTTTAAGTTCCATGAATGAAAATGATGCACCACAGGAGGACATATAGGGATGCACTCTTTTAAAAAACACTTTGGCTGGGAATAAAAGCCAGTTGAAACTCTTTGAGGAGGTAAGTGATGCCTGTGTCAAGTCAACAGTAGCAGTACTGATAGCAAAAACATGAGCAGGGCAGCCACAAGACTCCTTCTTAGAGGATTGCTGGGAAGAGTTAAACAATTCTGCCACTCTGGCTCCCATTCATCCATCAGCTCCAGATCACTGTCTCTGCCGTGCAGTAATCAGTCAAAGAACAGGGAAGGGGAGATAGGCACTGCTGCTGGTTGATTTTTCATGCCCCATATATTGCACTGTGTGTGGCGGCTGATCCAACACTGTCTTGGCACTAATTGCATCAGCAACTGCTGCAGTAACTGAAGTGGCTTTCTTTTGGGTTGGGGGGGGCATGGTGGGTGGGTGTCCTGAGCAATGATAGGGGCTATAGCCATTTGGGCAGTTAAGGCAGAGGACTGACAGAGCACAGAAGCATCAGTGGCTGATAAGGCTTGCTGTACTGAAAACCAGGGCTGATTGGGAACATCCTTTAAAGAAAAATCTGCTGTCGTAGTTGAAAATGTATCAGGTCTTGCTGTCAACACATGCAGCGGTATATGGATGTGGTGGTTACAGGTAGGTAGCCGTGTTGGTCTGAGTCGAAGCAAAAGAAAAAAATTCCTTCAGTAGCACCTTAAAGACCAACTAAGTTTTTATTTTGGTATGAGCTTTCGTGTGCATGCACACTTCTTCAGATACACTGGAAACAGAAGTGTCAGACCCTTATATATATATACAGGTTTACCACTCCCATCAGCCCATCACCCATTCCCACCCACCCCCACCACCCTCTCTCTCTATATAAGGGTCTGACACTTCTGTTTCCAGTGTATCTGAAGAAGTGTGCATGCACACGAAAGCTCATACCAAAATAAAAACTTAGTTGGTCTTTAAGGTGCTACTGAAGGAATTTTTTATGGGTGTGGTGGGTTAAGTTCGGTGGCTGGAAAAGCAGTAAACCAAGCCCGAAGAATGGGGACCACCTGCCTCCACACATCCCCCCACCAAGTCAGAGATGGATAGGGAGGAAAGAGAAACAATACATAGGCCAAAAAGAAGGGAGGATGAACAGTGAGGGAAATGACCAAACAAAATGGTGGGTGGGGGAAAAGGCCAGGGAAAAATGTGGATTGGCAAGAAAGAGGAAGTGGTTTTGTTTTAAGTTGCAAGTAAAAAATATTTATATCAGTATTAGGAAGAATGGTATGTGACTCATAGGATACGATTCAAAATAGCTCTATTCTATATATGGCCTGAGCTAGCATGGCAGTTAAAGCTTGTTTTCAAAGATGAGCTACTTTTCAACCTATAGGAACCTTAGTGGACACATTTCAATTTTTTCAGGAATAGCAGATATCACTTTCTCTATTTTGCTTATTTCCTTCATGTATTACAATATACAATTTGTAAAAACAAAACAAAAAAACTAATTCTTATTTGAAAGAATAGAAAGAATTCCACATTTTGAAGGGCTTCAGGACACATAGTCTTGAGTCGTGTGTGTCACTTACTTGAGGTAGTTTATTGATTGCAAAGCAGGTTTCACAGTTCTCCAAGGAAACACGGATAGCTATCACTAGCATGTGTTTATGGAATGTTAGATGTACAACTGTTGCTTGATCAATAATAAGTTTGTTGTGATTTTCCTTGGATACAATATGTAAAAACCCTGTGGATTTAAGCTTAGAAATAGCCATGTTGTGTTATTTTGTTTACAGTCTCAAAGGGCTGTGTAACAGGACACAAATGCACAAAGAGTTGGAAGAAAAAATATTCTTCCCAACAGCTAAAATATGGAGTTTAATAGATGACAGCAGTTAGAATTGTACAAAGAAATATGGTCCCTTTTCTTAGTGTGTTTTGAATTAAAATCAGCATGCCTGCTCCCTCCAATTTTATGAAACAAAATAAAAAAATTCCTTCCAGTAGCACCTTAAAAGACCAACTAGGTTTGTTATTGTTATGAGCTTTCATGTGCATGTGGCGGACCAACACGGCTACCTACCTATAACTAGAGCAATGTTATGAAGTTATACTGAGAAGTATCACAAAGCTACGAGATAAACGGAGAGATATGTTTTTATTAATGTACCCTGTATTTAAAAGATCTCAGTTTGCATCTCACCTTCCACCTAACATAAAAGACTCAAAACAGGATACAAACTTGAAGTCCCCCCCTTTTTTAAAAAAGAAAAGAAAAGAACAGTCTTAATACTATACTGTTTAGTTATATTGTAGTTCATTAAAGGCCTGCATATAAGGATTTGGCTGCTTAATCTAAATAAATATGCAGATTTTAGCCTTCCTCACTTTGGGGGCTTTTGGCCATGTGTACATTTCTTCATGTGTGTTCCAGACGGGACTTTTGGTCATGTGCTTATTCTCTCTCCCACTTACCCTTTCCCCCCTCAAACTCCTGCCTCTTTCCTTGTCCTCTTCTCCTTATTGTCTAGACCAGGCATAGGCAAACCCGGCCCTCCAGATGTTTTGGGACTACAAATCCCTTCATCCCTGACCATTGGTCCTGTTAGCTAGGGATGAAGGGAGTTGTAGTCCCAAAACATCTGGAGGGCCGGGTTTGCCTATGCCTGGTCTAGGATCAACCTTTATCTTCTAGGTCAATGGCTTTTAAAAATATTTTTCAGTCTTTTACCTGGCCTGCTCCTGTTGGGATTAGAACATATCAAAGACCCTTAGGAACACAGGATGCTGAGACTATTGGCCCATCTAGCTCTGTATTCTGACTGGCAGGAGTTTTCCAGAGTTTGGGGCAATGAGCTTCAGCCCTCCTGGCGACCCACCCCCACCCCCACATCCGGTCACATGCACATTATACATTTAAAGCACATGGCTTCCCACAAAAAATCCTGGGAAATGTAGTTTACCTCTCACAGAGCTACAGATTCCAACACTCTGTGCAAACTGCAGTTCCCATGATTCTTTGGTTAGATAGTTAGATATTGCTAGAGGCTTTGCTATTATTACCAAATTCTTAACAACGCAATCTCATGCATGTGGATTTGGAAGTAGTCTCTCTGTGTTAAACTACTCCTTAGTATGCATGTTTAGGATTACAGCCTTGAGAGTATGGAATATAGACTGGTTTCAAGTTTACCAGATTCTAATGACACTATTTTCCTCAAACAAATCTGCTGCAGGGTAAAACAATGTACATTCAAGCGCCACTTCCTATCCACAGTTGAAACCAATGTTCAGATTTTGGTGCATCATTACCATACTGGAATCTAGCCATTACACAAAAATAGACGATTGTTACTCCTTATATAGGATAAATGTCTGTTTGTCTTAAAATATTACATCACTTACTTATACAGGTTCTCCAATGGCGCAGTTAAAAAGACAGCTGCTGCAAGTAAATTATTGCAATACTTGTGTATTTTATAAATATGACGATTTCTGTCTTTTTGTGGGATCAACAGTTCTTGCACAGAACTGCAAACTGACCACAGTATGCTTTCACAGGTCATCAGAATTGCTATAACATCTATTCTGTAAGAGACAAAGCAAAAACCCTGAAATCAATCTAGGCATGCAATTCAACCCATTCCATCAAGTAATCTGCTACAATGCAGAAAGGATTTTTATATACAAGTGATCTCTTTTACATTATTTAAAATCATCAGGAATTTTAAGTAATAATAATATTACCTGTCCCTGGCACAACATTCCCAAAGTATACACCAAGCTCTCATGTTTCACGTTCCCCACTGATTTTAAGAAATGAATATTATCTGTGGGTTAGCTCCCTCCATAGATATGAATGAGGAAGGAATTCACCATTTGCACTGTTATACATGCGCAAGCTAGGATTATAATTTGTTAAAATTTACAATTTTATCCAATTATGAATATACTAAATAAAACATTACAACTAGATATATTTTAATTTCTCTGTTCCTTACACCTGTTATAAAATGAAAATTGAATATGTTTTTTTTCTGTTTTCTTCAGAACTTTTTATCCCCAGTTCTTAACAAATTTCAGAAACAATACTGAATATAAGTGGAATACATTTTAAATAATTTATATATACATTTGATTGTTTGCTTTATAATATTTAGACACACATATTTTCTTTTCCAAAAGGAAGACATTAGTTTAAATATTCATGGCACAATTTTATATAAAGAGTTTTGGAAACTGGTACCCTTTCCCCATTCCTTTAGTATGCAAGTTCCATTTTATATTGATTTCTCATCATAGGCTCCAGATGTGCTTTCTGAGTACTCTCTCTTTTCTCCCAAGATTTCTTTGCCACTTGCCCCATCTCCCATTGTTTCACTATGGTTCCTCTATTCTTGGTTCCTCTATTCTTACTTTCTTGCTTTTGTATGAACATGCTATATTATGATAACTAGTAGTATATGCCAAAGGTAAGGGTTACATAGCTACCAGTTAACGTGGCACTGTAAATGTCTTTGGCATGACAAAGAAGGAACAGCGAGTTGTAAAAAAGGATTGCAAAGACTATGGATACAACCTACATCCCACTGGCATTAATGACAAAGATCACATTTTGATTGTAATAGGACAGGATTGCTATCCAAACAATGTATACATCTGCCTATCAGATTTTCAAGAAGAATGACTCAATTGTCATGATTTCGACAAAAAGCAAATAAAGTACAGAATCTGCAGAGAACTGCAGAAACAGATCAGGACTCAAATACTCTAGCAGCTGAATTTGATCATACTCCTAATTCCAGAATTAATATTAAAAGCCTGCTCTGCTGCACAATAGAGTATGTATGTTCTCATTCTTCTTAATTATAAAGAAAATTAAATCTAGAAATCACTATGGTGTTTCCATTCTTTATGTATGCTTACAGACAATAGTCTAAGTATTTTCAGAAATACTGAAATCTATAAATCCACTGTATAATCAGGTTATACACAAAAGCAACATTTTGAAAAATAAGTTCCTTTGTCATTTGTACCTAGATGTTGGAAAATATGTGATATTTGAAGGATGGATCTGCTCTGCTTTGGCTTCAGTCTACCATGTTATTTTTCTATAAAAATAAAGCTTTGTATATTGCACCAAATATATTTATTTTGTAGCTTTTACTTCCATTGCTAGTTACTTCCTGGACAGGCCCGGCTCTAGGTAGACCCCCGGTGGCGCAGGGCACCATGGCGCCGGCCCGCCAGAAAGGCGCCGTGAGCTGCGCCCGCCCGCTGGCCGGCCGATCCGCCGATCCGCCGCGCAGCTACGCCCACCCGCCCACCGCGCTGGGAAACGGGGCGGGAGGGCGCCAGAGAGATCGCGCTTTGCCTGCCCGCCCGCCGCTGCGCCCACCCGCCCACCGCGCTGGGAAACGGGGCGGGAGGGCGCCGGAGAGATCCGGCGCACCACAGCGGCAGGGGCGTCTAAGACGGCCCTGTTCCTGGAAACATATCACATATTGAACTTAAAGGTTAAAAGCTGTAGTATGAATGATCAAAGGCATACAATTCTGGTGAACACTGAAAAGATATGCAACTACAGCTAGGACTAGAAAAACAACTTTTCCATGCATGAAAAACAAATTTCCAATGAGATATTTTATTGTTTTTAGAACAATTCACAGCAAACCATGGGCTCCAGCAGAGCTTCTGATTTACAGTAAGCACATGATCCCTAACCTTGGACAAACTGATGACTCAACTATAGTATGTTAAATCAAGCTAACTTGTTTCAATAAACCACTGTTTAGGACAGAGGTTGCCAATGAGGTGCCTATAGAAGAGAAGCATTGGCAACTTTGAAATTTTCCCTTGAAGTACTAACGAAGCCTCTCAGCCACCCTTTCTACTCACTACTCCCTTGGTCATGTGGTGGTTTAAGCTGGCTACCTTCTTCTCCCTTGAGAAGTACATAGAGCTGCAGGAGAGTGATGCTTTTTCACACTTCCTCTTTCAGCTCCACGTGTTTCTTAAGTTGAATCTACTAGATCCAACTTCTACTTAGACTACTTGGAAAAGCAAAGAATATGTATAGGGGTGTGTGTGTGTGTGTGTGTGCGCGCGCGCACTGTCCCTTTCTGTGCCTCTGTGGGGGAAGGGGAGAGAAATTGCTAGAGGGGGCATGACCCATTGTTCTCACCCAAAAAGTCCAAATGTATCCACAGGCCAAAAAATGTGGTGATCCCCTAGTTCAGGTTTGTATGACATGTTAACTTGTTAATCTAAAACAGAAGCAGATGCTTCTAATCTCCTCACAGCAACACCGGAGAAAAATGGAGGCATGAGTGTGCAAGCCAAAGGCTCACTGTAGCTTGTTTGTGTATCACTAAGCCATGGTTGTATTGTTACATTTGAATGCAGAATTATTTACTTAACATTCACAGAGTAAAAAGTTCAGGCACAAAACAACAATGCTTAGGCATAAAACAAAATTAACCTTTTATAAATGACTGGATGGCTTCCTCAGTCTTGTGCTTTAGACAAAACTTTAAATGGATTTATTTCAACAGGCTTTTAATGTGTAATTTCTGCTGCTTTTTAAAAACGTTTTTATATTCATTGCTTGTTAAATTGTATAGTTTTGTTAGCCTGTATTGCCTTTAATATGTTATTTCATGATTATTTCATCTTGATTTATGTAAGTTGTTCTGAATGCTCAGTAAGCAGAACAGGAAACAATAATAATACATTCACATCACTCATAGCGCAAAATTCAAATCAATCGTTACCTTATCTGTGGTGTTCTCTTGTAACTGGGCTGGGCCTGAAAATATCTGCAAGCCAAGAGTGCCAAGGATTCCTCTAGCACTTCTGTTAAAATCTCCTGGGCTAGCACAGGGGGTAGAACAGTCCATAGATCATGATGAAGAGCACAGCAGAAATAATGCCACATCTGGATGGAGAATGAGCATCGTTCCCCCTAGCAAAACCAACAAATGTTAAATGATACAAACCCATCTTCCTGAATGTCAGGTTGGATTCCGTGAATCTAATCCATTCAGGC
Organism: Zootoca vivipara; assembly: GCF_965207765.1. Lineage (NCBI taxonomy): Eukaryota > Metazoa > Chordata > Lepidosauria > Squamata > Lacertidae > Zootoca > Zootoca vivipara. The sequence goes on along the minus strand of NC_142593.1, from coordinate 26,705,545 downwards.
CGAGAGGAAATAGTTGAAAAGTATGAACTGCTGAATAACTAGACCAGAAACCTTGCAAGATGCAAAACACATTTTCCCTCCCAAAAACAATTTCTTGTTTCAGCTGGGAAAGCAGCTTTCTTCCAAAACCACAAACATTTGACCTACCATAAACTTACCTTCCCCAAACCTATTTTGGATATGCATGCTGTACTGTGTAGTTACTAATTTACGAAATTGTGTACAAGTACTCACCATCTCTGCTGTGATCAAGGGCAAATCCCATTGTAAAAGGCTGACCAACCATGAAGCAGTTACTCTTATTTAGACTCTTAATTGCTACTGAGAATAACTTTCTATGCAGCTGTCACCAGAAAGTTAATACATCTCCAGGTGCTCCAACTTCTTCACTGAAGGCCATAAGCCGATGTTTTCCAAATGGGGAATTAATATCCACATTACAAGTTGAGTTATGTTTTATGTAGCACAGGTAACTCAGGCTGAAGTTGTACACATTCTTACCTCGGAACAAGCCCTATTGAACTAAATGGGAACTACTTCTGAGTAGACATGCATACAATTAAAGTACCCTAATCAGTGGTGTCCAAACTTTTTTCAAAGAGGGCCAGATTTGATGAAGTGAAGGGCCATGAGGGCTGACCAAAGGGCCAACCAAAGTTGTTGACCTTTTTTTTAGGATTGATGTTTTTGAGCTTTTTTTTAGTGTTAAAGTTTTTGAGGGTTTTAAAAGGATTTTACCCCAGGAAATAAACTGCCACAGGGGCTGGGTTAAACCGATTGGTGGGCCGGATTAGGCCCCCGAAACGGACTTTGGACATGCCTGCTGGGAGGTACATGTGGCAACAAAATTAGAGGATCCTTGCTGAGAGCCTTAATCCTACCACAATATAAGAGAAAGTACCTACAGACCAACTGAATGAGTTCACTTACACACTTATTTGCCTACACTGATAGATTATAGACATTATTATAATCCAACAGCCTAAAGTACAGCCAAAGAGTTAAAAATACACCCAGTGTTCCTTGCTGAATGTAAATGTTCATTCATTGTTAGAATTCTCTTTAAAGATCCTTTAGCTATTTTATTATATTTTAACAATACCAAAAACAAATATAGTAACAGTCTAAACTCTGTGACAATTTAATGTCTCTGTGCATTTTTTTTCATATAGCAGAAGACCAGAGATTATTATAATTTCCTGTCTGATATGCAACATACTATGAAGTTCTATTATTATGGGTCACTATAATGAAGTATAACTATTTTTGAAAAAAACCTTACCTGTGAAGAGCTCTGCAAATAATGCTTCCAAGATTAGCATCAAATTAAATGATTTATATGTGGACATTTTATTAATGTTTTATCATGCATTTTATGATATACAGGTAAAGTCATTAACTGTTGAAATTTGCTGCAATAGCAGTAAATTATCAGTAGGCATTATGAGTAAACATTGTTAAAATAACTGTAATATGAATAAATAAATAAATAGGGTGATATCCAATATTAGTCATACTCAGAGTAGACTCACTGAAATAAGTGACCTTCAGTAATTTAAGAACACTGATTTCAATGGGTCTACGTTGCGTATGGCTTTGTTGGATATCACTTTTCTTAGAAACTATTTAATAATTTATGAACCATTTTGAAGCCTTTTAAATTGAATTCAGTATTTATTTATTTTTTTAAAGGATTTAAAATACATTTAAATATATGTTCTACTGGGTATACTGTATATTTTATGTTCAGTTCATTGTATTTTATGTAGTTATTTGATATTAATTATCTGAAACTTCCAATATACCAGAATATATATTCTTCTTATTTAAATTATTCATATTATTTCATATCAAAGTGGATTCTTGGTAATAAATAGAATCCTCATTGAGATTTACAGGGAACCTTTTCCTGTTTGCTATTTGTTGTTATGTCAAAGTATCTGAATGGGTAAACATCTGCTATTTTTGCAAGCTTCATACAATAAAACAGATGTGGGCTTTTATTTAAATTGTATGTCAGGAAACAGGCAGCTGGGCAGTACTACATAAGCCACTCAGTATTATCTACAAATAGACAACTTTATTTTAGACAACTAGAAAACATACGTTTTGGAGATTGCAGCAGATGTTTGTTTCATTAAAAGCTTTATTTCAGTTTGGTAGCCAAGCAGGTATTCAATCTATTTAGTTGGTGAGATACTGCACTAGATTGCTTTCACATCACACCACAAGCTACTGAAAACTGAATCTGTTTTAGAGTGCAAATCCTCACTGCACACCTTGGTTGTGGCATTAACTATGGTTCAGCTATCCAAGGTTTGAAATAAAGGTTCACTGTCATTTTTAAATATTTATATTATGTATAGAAGACAATATCAGAATTACTACACTTCGCATACTAGCTAATTATTTTATCCACCGACAAAAATACTGAGCTCAGTGCATAGCCATGGAAAAATTCATTGCTCCAGTGAGTGTTGATTGGTCATGCATCCTGGATAGCAGGGCTGGCCCACCCATGAAGCAAGATTAGGTGGTTGCCCCAGGGGGCAGATATGGGCCTGATGAGCACACTGCCATTACACCCCGTGGGTGCCACCCATGCTGCCTCCTGCTCTGCAGGTGCATCCTGCTGCTGCCTCTGCCATGGGTGCACATGGCTGCCATGCACACCCACCATGGCAGAGCATTTTTCCTCAAGTTGCCAAATGTTACAGGCCAGGCCTACTCCCAAGCATAGCTGCCAAGTTTTCCCTTTTCTCGCGAGGAAGCCTATTCAGCATAAGGGAATTTCCCTTAAAAAAAGGGAGAACTTGGCAGCTATGCTCCCAAGCAGTAAATCATTCAGAGGAAGCAGGCAGGTGCTTCTATGGGTGCATATTTTGGGATTATAGTAAACTATAGTTATTTTATGTATTTACTTTCTTGCAACACACTGCAGTTCTTTTATGGCACAGTACTTTGGAACAAAGTTTGGAAGTTACTCGATTCAACCAGTTGGGGACATTTAACAGAAGTTTAGATAAGACAATAATGAATTCATCTGTTTTATATCCAATTCAAAAAAAGAAAAAATAATAATGATGAGTACTAAAAAGCACACAAAGATGTACTCATACCAGAATGTAAACATCTAGAAGGACTCAATATTGTTTTGTAATTACATAATATTATAGCTTGGCCTTTATTCTTGACCATTGTTGCATGCACATAAAGCCCATTGAACTCAATGAGGCATATGCACACATAGTTGTTGTAGATCAGCAACCTTAAAATGTAACCTTGATTCCAGCTAGTATTGAACCTATGTTTCAAATTAATCAAAAAGAAAACAAAAGAAAGAAACATTTGTGTAAAAGGAAAAGCTAGTAAACTTAACATCACACCTCATAAAAAGCTTTGTAGTCATCCCAGTAGTGACTCTCGGCATCCTGTAAAATAGTTGTAGCACAAATTCTGATGCAGTAGTTTGTAACTTGAAACTGAAGAACACTGATCAATTCCTGATATTGCTGGAGAGGCATTAGGAATACAGGCCTGTTCAAATGATCAAAGAAGGAAAGATTTAAGACCAGTGCAGTAGGAGGTAACAATCCACAGTTGTACAAATGGTTTGGATTATTAAGTATCAATCATTCATTTCCTCTTGATTCTTGAATCTAAACCCACGCTCACGTTAAAATCTGGTCTTTGTTACAGAGTCTCTTTGAAAATCTACTTCCACTGTTTTACAAATGTGTACTATACTACTTAGGCAAATAGCACTGTCAATCTACTGCTAAATGATTGGATTGCTATTATTGAAATGCAATGTAGAATTATAAGTGGTACTTCTAAAGAATACTTAAGGGATAGTTCTTTTTATTTAAAAAAGTGGTCTGGTAGGAAAAATACCAAACTGTTTGATACATGCACAATTATTATAAAAACTAGTATCTTGAAGCCCGTTAAATTAACGGGTGTTAAAACATGCAATTCCCCCCGCCCATTCCCTCCTCTCTCCCCCTCCCTTCTTTTCTCCACCCACACGTGCCGGGACTCTCCTGGGCTGCTTCTCTGTCGCTGCTCTGCCTCCTCCTCCTCCGCTGCTGCGGTCCATGCCTAGGCAGGAGAGGGGGGAAGGTAGGGGCGGCCAGGGCCCTCTTTCCTTCCTGCCCTCCCCCTGGGCTTGAGCCTGCTTTTGCGAAGGGTTAGCGGGGAAGAATGAGCAGCATCCCTCCGCTGCCACCGGCTTCTTGCTGAACGCAGCGGAGGCACGGGGTAGCAGAGGAGATGCTTCACGGAGCAGGGAAAGAGGGGCGGGCGGCGGGCGGCTGCCACCCGCCCCTCCTTCCCTGCTCCCTGTCAAACATCTCCTCCCCCCCAGGCTGCTCTTCCTCCCCCCCCCATGCACTGTCCCCGCTTCTGTCTGCCTCTGACCATGCACCGCGAGGGAAATGGTAGGCAGAGGGGTGGGGGGGAGAGAGAGAGCGCGTGTGTGTGACGCCCGCTTGCTGCTGGTCATCGGGAGGGGAGCGTAGGAGAGAAAAAAAGGGGGGAAAGCAGCCTCCTTCTCCTCGCCTTTCCCAACCCACCCAGAGCTGAGCCTGCCACACGCCGGGTAGGTGGAGGGGTTGGGATGCGGCGATGGGGTGGGGGTGGGGAACAGCGGCAGCGGGGACACGAACGCCCCGGCGACGGCGGGGAACGCGCACTCGCGTCTCAATCCCTCACGGTCCCTTCCTCTCTTCCCCTCGCGCCATTAATCGGGAGGCGAGGCGCGGAACGGCAGTTTGGAGGGGAAGCCGTTGAGGGAGAGAGAACCGCATTCCGCCCCCCCGGCTCTGTGTGCGTCCAGTCTCTGCATCCAATCCCTGTGTCCGTGGGGCACATGCTCAGTAGCGCGGAAAACGGGACACACGGAATCTGGATGCAGAGACACAGGGACTTTATTATATAGGATATATACTAATATCAAGGTTAGCACAAGAAAGGTTAGGCTCTTCTGACCAGGGTGGTGGTTTTGCTGCTACCCCCATGCCTTCTATTCCCACCACCCCATCCTCTTTGCACCAGCAGTGGAGCTGTTCTCCTCTTCCCCTGGCCACCCACATTGCCTATTCTCTCTGCCTCAGTGTCTTGTTCTGAGGAAGAGACAAGAAAACCCTTCCTGAAAGCACAACATTTCAGACACAGTTGCAAAGGGAATGCCTATGCCAACAACCACAGCTTGCTACAACAGAGGAAGTTTATAATCCAATTGTCGGTAGTGGTGAACACAATAAGGGGAGGGGATAAAAATAAGTGAGGCAAGGTTATCAAGCACTGACCAGCTATTTCAACTACACATAGTTAGGCTTAGTTTTATTTGGGTATGTGGATTAAGTGAAAGGCGGCACTAAAATGTGAATTTGGATGAGGAATTTGGAGAAGATGGTGCAAAAGAAACTCTCAGGAAGGAATTCTAAATCTAAGGTGAAGAAAAGGAGATGGGTTTTGAGACAAAAGCAACCTTCTGAAGAAGTCAAAGCCACAGGAAAGGACATGGTGAAAAATTGTGACAGAAAGGTACAGTAAGTCAAGCCCGTGGAGAGCTTCAAAAGGGAAAAAAACCCAGTGAATTTGTGTTGAATGCAGAAGCTGCTGAAAAAGAACATCACATGGTTTGAATTTCAGGAGAAGTGAATGATTTGAGCAGCAGAGAAAAAGGAAGAGTAACAACAGAAGAGGAGAGAAAAAGACAAATAGAGTAATAAAATGGCATTTGACTAAAGTGGTATGGGGGAATTGACATGACAATTAAAAAAGGTAAAGGTAAAGGTCCCGACAGTTAGGTCCAGTCGCAGATGACGGGGTTGCAGCACTCATCTTGCTTTACAGGCCGACAGAGCCGGCGTTTGTCCGCAGACAATTTTTCCGGTCATGTGGCCAGCATGACTAAGCCACTTCTGGTGAAACGGAACACCAAAACCAGAGCAGCGCACGGAAACGTCGTTTACCTTCCTGCCGGAGCGACATTTATCTACTTGCACTTCTTTTGGTGTGCTTTTGAACTGCTAGGTTGGCAGGAGCTGGGACCGAGCAACGGGAGCTCACCTTGTCGCAGGGATTCGAACTGCTGACCTTCTGATCAGCAAGCTCAAGGGGTTCAGTGGTTTAGACCACAGCGCCACCCACATCCCTGACATGACATTACCCTCTCCCCAAATCTGATTTATATGTAACGTACGTGTCTCTGTGTGTGTGCACATAATATTATCTGTAAGTTGCTCCATGACAAAAAGTTTTCTGGGCAGCTTACAATAATTGAGTATAAAAAGCTTTAAAAACAAAATTAAACATTAAACCACAAATTCCAAAGCAATATAAATACAACAAGGAAAATAAAACTCACCACATCCACAACATTCAAACACAATTTTAAACCCAAAGTGGTCCAGACTACATGAATAATTTTAAAGGTCTGGATGAAGAAAGACAGGGCTGTAACTGTTCTGCTTTGACAAAAGTTTTAGATGCTTCTTTGAAGTCACAGTGGTGTACAGAGTGAATGCTAGATCATAGTAATCCAGGGTGGAAAGAGAAAAATTCAAGGCACTGGCAGAAAACAGCACATTGTTTTAAGTTGTTTCTTTTAAATATATTTGTTGTATCACTGAAATGGAATTGTTTGATTTACTGGTATTTATGGCTATTTTAATCAATACAACAGACTCACTTTCTAGTGGTATCTTTCATTAGATGCTGATACATATTAAAATGCTGATAGACATGCACTGCTGTGGAGAGAACAGTATACAAGTTCTGCAGTGGAGCTCTGGAAGGGACATCTTTACTTCTCTCCTCCAACCTTGTCAGGACAGCTGTTGCTACTTTGCAGCAAGCCTCTACAAAGTTTGCTCTAATTTCCTGGAGAGACTCATCTCTGCATGCCAGAGCCAGGGGAAGCAACTTGTCAAGTTCCTCCATGATGTCAGAACAAAACTAGGGAAATAAATGTGACATCCAGTTAATTTTATACTGACAGCATTATTTATACCTGTACAGTACGACAAATACTGCATTTGGCAAAAGACAAATGTAAGCTTCATATTGTTTGTACTTCCTTATATTAAAAAAGAAATGTGTACATGAAAAGCTTAGACCATGTAAGTTGAAGCTAATATTTGCCAAATTTATCTTTTTTTTAAAAAAAAAAACCACCTAGGAACAATTCAACTAATGAACAGAAGCCCTGTATGAGCACACAGGGGAAGAAAGAGGGGTCATATCATTGGCATGCTGAAATGTTTGCCCTGATGTAATGATGACCTTACTAGATTGAATTCCTTCATTGACATTTTTCCTATATGAAGAACTCCGAGATCTCCATAGATGCACACATTAACTTTTAATCAAATGTCAAAACAGACAATAATAGTGGTTACTTGTTTTTGAACTCAACTCCCTCCAAGTCCAAGCATGTTACTTGAAACTCATTGATTTGATTGAGATTTTCATATACTGTAATGGTTATAAGTGACTGAGTCCTGTGCACCTAGATATTGAATGCTTTTTTACTCCCTCTTCCGCCAAGTGAATGAAGAGCACTGTTTACCAAATGCTTCAGTCAGGGTAGGGCAGTAGCCTCTAGTATGGGCATTAAACATATACTGTAGTGTAGTCACACAGTTGACTCTAAGTAGTGCTGCCATAACTCTTGCCTTCATAAAAACAAAAGTATCTTATTATAAGCATGCACCTGGAACCCTAACTAGGTGGGGAAACATACTCTACCTACCCCTTTTTACTGCAAATTGCCCCCTCCTGACATGCTTCTCAGAAGAGAAGCGACAGTCACAGTCTTAACAAGTGATGTGGTTGCAGACTGCTTTGTTCCAGAGAAAGCCTCAAAAAGAGTCAGTTTATTAATTCAGTCACAGTAAAGGTAAAGGTAAAGGGACCCCTGACCATTAGGTCCAGTCGTGACCGACTCTGGGGTTGCGCGCTCATCTCGCATTATTGGCCGAGGGAGCCGGCGTATAGCTTCCAGGTCATGTGGACAGCATGACAAAGCCGCTTCTGGCAAACCAGAGCAGCACATGGAAACGCCGTTTACCTTCCCGCTGTAGCGGTTCCTATTTATCTACTTGCATTTTGACGTGCTTTCGAACTGCTAGGTTGGCAGGAAATTCAGTCATATAAGCGGTAAAATTCTACCTGGACAGTATCATTTCAGGCTGCAGTTGGATAAATTGAATGTTTGAATGCTACCCAACAAGAAAATATCCCTGAACATAAAAAAGGAAATTGAGGAGGAAGGCTGGGCTGAACTGTTTTCCTTGATGCACTCACTTTGTATGATAAGAGGGGTTTAAAAAAAGAAGAAGAAGATGAGGTGGTATTCAAACATGTAATACAGCCGAAGACAAGATTTGCAATTTAATTCTATGCCATATAAACTGACCCAAAGTGTGGAAGGAACTGGAGTAGAAGAGACTACTCTAGGTTGAGTTGTTTTTAATCTTCAATCCCCAATACACAACTCCATGAATTAGGCTTTAATTTTTCTCCCACTGTAGCTTCAGATCTGAACCCCTTCTGCCCCTGTGTGTTTTTATGGTTTTATATTCATTGCATTTTAGACTTTCCCTAGTGAACTACCTTACTAATGTGTCTCAGTCTCATCAATGCGTCTCCACCTACAAAATTAATTTCTTCGTGGGACAGAAATCCAGGCTATTTACTAAAATGGATACATTTTTAAAGTATTAAAATGGATACATTTTTAAAGTTCTTAGAATATATGTTGAGATCTATAAAGCAATATTAAATAATTTAGCACAGGTTTTCATTCCATGTATTTGACTCTTAAAATACTGGAAGTGCAAGTGCTCCAATGTGGGTAAACGAACCCGGCATTTTGTAATCCCCCTTAAAACTTCAGATCTTTTGATACATGCCTTTGAAATTTGTTTTGGTTGTTCTTCCTCATGGACTACTTCCCTGAGCTCCTTCATGTGCTGTACCTTTACAATATGCATCACATAGCAGGCAGCTGAAGTGTGTTCATTCTGCTCATGTTGAAGAATTTTATTGGAAAAATCTTCAACTGCAATTGTTATACAGTGAGCTACTGAAGAGGACAGGTCTTTAAATGCTTTTCTCCAGCCGAAATCTAGTATGGTAGTCTGAAATATAGAAGTATACAGACAAAAACTGAACAGTCAAATGTTTCTGTTTCAATTATACCTAAGCTGATCAAATGGTCTACTGAAGCTCTTTGTATACTTGATACACAATACACTTGGAACTGACTGACTCTTTTCTTCTGGATGTGGTGTGAAGGTGATATTTTTGCTGCTGTGTTATGCCTCCTCTCCCATTCATTTCACTGTGGCCCATATATGAAACATTTTAGGCAGCTTCCCTACCCACCTTCTCCATACACACACCACATCATGTCCCTCCTCATCCCACTGGTATGAAAGTGCTTTTGTAAACTTGCCAGAGTCCAAGCTTCAGCAATTGTCAGAAGTGTTTGGCGACTGGCTTGGGAAATGGGAGGTCAGGGTTAGCTGGCAAAGCAGGAACGTTTAACATTGCAAAATTTTAGATGGTCAAGCCTTTAATTTGCTATTGATTCCCATACCCCCACCCCTTGTTCTTTAAAGTTTAAGGGCAACAGCCTGCTCAAAATTTCTTTTTTGGGGGGGGAGGCATAGCGTCTTTAGTAATTACCCCAGAATGCTTCAGTTGGTATACAAACCCAGTGACTATAGCTGAGTGACTTCTTTCAGGTTCCTTTACTTAAAATAATCAGTTCACACATGCTACAAAGAGAAGCAAGCCAGATAGGGGAAACTCAAACTAAACTCACAACTCAGGAAAGCCACCCAAGTCCTGCACCCAGATGTTTTTCTTCTGGGTAGTGTGGGTATTAATTAAAGGCTGTTGCCGATGCCAACAGTGTCTACTTGCACTTCTTCAGAGAAATAATGTAAAGTGTTTTAATGCTATGGAACTGAGATTCTACGTGCTGTAATATCTGTGTTCTCTGGGTTCTGTAGATGCTATTGCAGTCAGTTTTATTGTTATATTTCTTTTGTATATTAAATGTTTTACTGATGATTTCTATTCATTATAAAGTGTTTCAACAAAACCTGGTGAGACAGGATATAAACAAAATAAATAATTGTATCCAGCGGAGTCGGCTCCCATCAGCAGAAGCAGGGATTGAGGCGATTTATGTAAATTGCCTCTGTCCTCTGCAGCTCTCCATGCCACCTCCCATGCTGTCCCAAAGCCACCACCACAACGCCACACACCCAAAGATTCTGGAGGAGCGGGACATTGTTCAGCTGACAAAATTGTCTGCTAGATCAGAGTCTTCAGTTGGATGCAACTCTGAAGATGTTTGAATGATGTTTAAATAAAGGAACAACGTATGTAAGAACTGCAGAGTTTGGGTTTTCTTTCTCAAACAGAAACTTGCTTTTGAAAGTGAGGGACTTTGTGAGGTGCAATAGGTATCTGCCATGTAAAGACAAAAAGTAAACATTTTCACTGGTAAGCCCTTACACTTCAGTATCACCAGTTCTTTGGATCCCAGCCCTAAAAGCTGAGAATAGCAATCCAGTTCATTTCTTCAGTAATCAGCTTTGTAATCCATTTGATGCCAAGCTTTGTTTCATTGATGATCTAAAATGTTGTATGTGTATATAACTAGGACTCTTGATCCTTGGTTCTAGATGAACTGATTAGTCCCCTTTGTGTTCTTTATTCAGTCTTATTAAGTTGCTGATAGTTGTTATATTTAAAATGTGATAGAACTGATTCATTAATTTGGGTCAGATGCAGCTCAAAAGCAATATATTTTACGGCTCAGTCGAAGTGGAAGAACTCCCCTCACTAGCTGCAGAAAGTGGCTTGTTTCTTGGTAATGCTAGACTATGAGAAATAGATATGAGTGCTTTTTATTTGTAGGATGATATGGAATATATTAATATGAAAAGAGCCTGTGCAAATGGCCATCATAAACTGTAAGAGCAAGCTTATGTAAATATAGATCCTCAGTTTTCAACACACACCTGAAAATACTTTTGGAAACATCGGGAACATTAAATAAAAACTTACAATGGCACCTTTATATGTTTTTATGTTCACTGCCTTTCTGATAGTGACTTTGGTCTTCTAATAGTGTTGCCACAAAATGGTTTAACAGCTTCTTTTATATTCACAAATTTTTGTATATGGTATTTTTTCTTTCCAGCCTTGGTCTTTGCCGGCTTAAATTACTAATGGCACTGAAATTATTAGCATCTTAGCATAAGGGATTTGTAATGAATATGTTAATAGGTCCTTATCTGTATTGATGGCACAGACAAAACAGGCTCCCAGAGAGTTTGACTCTTTATTTTACTCACCTCTTTTACCTGAAGTAACTGTTCAGGAAGCACACTGGTTTCATTTGCTCTACTTTCCCCTATTAAAAGCTCCCCACCAGCTTTCTTCAGAACTCCTGCACAGTATGACAAATGGGATCAAAGTTAAGATTAAGGCTGTGGAAAACTTGAAATATCAATACATTCTATAAAGATATTCAGCAAGCTGCAGTGGAATGTTAGCAATGAAATAAAAGTAAAATTCGGGTTGCAAACAAAATTCTCTTTTTGATAACTACATTTTGTTTTATTTAATTGTATATATATTATATACAATATTTATATATTTAAATGTTGGAATCAACAGTCTATTAAGATACTTACATAAAAATATTAGTAACTTAGAAAAAGTCAGTTAAAAATAAAATATTCAAAACTTTCTAACAATTGGAATCTACAGTCTCCCAACTTGCTGGTGTGGGAGATCTGTCCCCAGCTCATTGCAGCATTTGACATGTTTGTGGCCTGCCAGTAACAGACCCATATCTTTAAATAAATGTTTCTCCCAATCATATGTAAAGTAGGAGTTGTGCACTTTAGAGCACAAATTGGAGCCTAGCAGGAGGCATACCTGCCCAAGGATGCCTCTCCAGATAGTAGTCTGTTATGGAGCACCTTCGGATTGCACACCTAGTATGTAAAGAGGAGTATAACCTCATCTGGGATTGATTTCACACCAGCCAACTTTCCAACCTACACATTGACAATCTAATCTGGATTAAGTTTCAGAGGCTCTCCCATAGTCTCTCAAAGAATTTGGGGCTCATGCACACTTCTCCCACCACTTTCCCTGAGAAAGCCTGCTCTTTGCCACAGAATTGGAGCAAACAACAATCGGGTTTTCTGTGGATTGACATTTGCTCCGATTCAGTGGTAAAGAACAGGTTTTCCTGGGAAAAGTGGTGGGGCAAATGGCATACTGCTTAAACTCATTCTTTCTAGGCACGAGGCAAGCCAAGTGTCGACAAGCCCTTGTTCAAGAGTTCCACAGGCTCCGTGAGATTAAGTGGTGGAAAAGAGCAGTAATGCTGCTTGTCATCTGCATATTGGCAATGTTGCTGATCCAATGTGGTGTACTAATTAGAATGTGATATTAGGACCTGGCAAACCGACACATGAAGTTAACTTGGGCCAGTCTCTCTCAACCTCGTGGGTAGTTGTGAGGATAAATGGGGCAGCAGATTAAACCTATTGCTAGAATTTTTAAATATATACCACTTACACACCAAAATGGCTTCCACACGGTTTACAAGAATAAACCAGTGTGTGTGTGTGTGTGTGTGTGTGTGTGTGTGTACACACACACACCCAAACATAATTAAATGTGCAACAAAACAATTTCATCAAAACATTAAAAACATCCATGATTAAAATTTACAAAAATGCAAGCTCACTAAAACAGCACAACTGTTAAAACAGTTGAACCTTTGGATTCGTTAGCTAACTTGAGAGCACTTATACTGAAGGGTAAGATAGAAAAAATACTGGAGGGGGGGGGAAGAGACAAAACCTTCAGTGGTTTCATGCCTATGCTTGAAAATAATGGCAGATACAACCTATAGGCATGGGGTGGAACAGATATCACCCAGCACTACCTTCTGCCATCAGTTGTATTTCTGATCTGTGACTGTAATAAATCAATTCATTCATTCCTCTGTAATCAGCCACCCAGGAAGGATGTAATATTGTAATATTCTGCATCCTGGCTCCAATCCAGTCACAGAAGGACACCCATAGTTGATTATATCAAAAGTCTCTGAGAGGTCAAGTAGAACCAAGTGTTGTAATCATTCAGTTGCCAGCTTTAAGACATTCATCACAGTGACCAAAGCTCTTTCTGTCTCAAAGCCAGTCGTATCCAGTCTTGAATATGCATAGGAATGGGTTTACTAATCAGCTTTCTCCTAAACCAGTGGGGTTGAAAGCCCACCACCCTCTTTAGTATCTTGCCCCAAAAGAGGTTAGACTGGAAGGTAAATAGGGTCTAATCTTGGGGTTTTTGTTTTTGCAAGGATTGGTACCAATTTCAGGAACGAAGCACACACAATCTAATATCTGCTGATTCTTTAAGGGCAACAGAGACTACACCCTCCCTTAAGGAAACATTTACTATTTCTGAAATTCAAGTTTTGAAATCCACTCTGGCTACTGTTAATAATCATGATGGCTGGAAAGTGCTTGTGCCACTTTAAACCATTCAGTGATTTATAGTTTCTGTCTTTTATTTGCCCAGAAATATATAAACATTTATAGAAAAAAAGAAATCAACAACTGCAAATGCTTGTGTTTGCCAGATCCAGATGATTTACATCATCTGATAAGGAAATCAGCCCTGAGTGCTCCCTGGAAGGACAGATCGTGAAGCTGAGGCTCCAATACTTTGGCCACCTCATGAGAAGAGAAGAATCCTTGGAAAAGACCCTGATGTTGGGAAAGATTGAGGGCACTAGGAGAAGGGGACGACAGAGGACGAGATGGTTGGACAGTGTTCTCGAAGCTACGAACATGAGTTTGACCAAACTGCGGGAGGCAGTGCAAGACAGGAGTGCCTGGCATGCTATGGTCCATGGGGTCACGAAGAGTCAGACACGACTAAACGACTAAACAACAACAACAACAACAACAACAACAACAACAACAACATACAGTAAACAAAGGACATGAATCCCTATACAGTGGTACCTCTACTTACGAATAACTCTACTTACGAATGTTTCTACTTACGAATGGAGCTCCGTCCGCCATCTTGGATGCGGTTTAGATTTTTTCTACTTACGAATCTTTAGACAGGGTTGCTTCTACTTATGATTTTTTTTTCTCCCAATGCATTCCTATGGGATTCGACTTACAATTTTTTTCGACTTATGAATGTGCGTTCAGAACACATTAAATTCATAAGTAGAGGTACCAGTGTACTACTTTAACAAGAGAGATCCATTAAACACATTTAAAACTGACACTTCACTCTTTAAAAGCTAATATAGTATTACCACTATATGTATTTTAAGCAGTCAAATAAATATCCAAAAAGATCTGCAAGGCAGTATTCTTTCCCATAGTTTGCCCTGGGCAATGTGTGATAGTTATAGAGAAAAGGGATCTTGAAGAAAATTTAGCACCACATAAATTATTATTTTTAAGTGGGAGTGGGGAGATTTGCAAACATTTTGAGTGAGAATTTTATTTGTTAGTCCATTCCAATAAAGTGCTAACAAGTTAATGAAAATAAAGTCTTTCCAGCTGCTATGTTCTCAGTATAAATTCCATCTCCCCATCACCATGTTTCTTGAAAATAATCTTTATGAAAGAAACTGCTGCTGCTGCTGCTGCTATTTTTAGGATCTAAACACAGAGACAAAACTAACATTTTATGATTTAAAAGGCTACCCATTACAGCAGTGACTTTGTAAATGTGATCATGTTATTCTTTTACAGTGCTTTCTAGAGATTTATATGAAGTAATAGATTTCTTCTTAAGCTGTGAAGGGAAGACCTTTGCAAATCTTTCTAGTCCCCTGAGGCAAAGCTTGAAAACCTAAGGCCTTGACAAGTTTGCCCAGAGTGGTTTCAAAGAGCTCCACTGGAAAAGGCTTTTCTTGGAACTCATTATCAGATCTGTCTAAAGTTCACCTTTCTCGCTGAAATGGAGGAAAAAAAGGTGAGAGGAAGATGAAAAGTGTGTTAGATGTTTTTGAAAATCTCAACAAGAGACTTCTGAAGGACCAGAGGAAAGAGAAATCATACCAGAAGGGCAGAAGGAGAATATAATTTGACCAAGCATGCTTCATTCCAAATAAGAATGTTCTGCTTTATCCATGACTGCTGCTGAATGTTCCAGGTTCCTTCAAAGGATTGTATTGCCTGTGATAATGAACGTACTAGGTATGTCTGAACATTCCACTAATTTAATTGCAGTATATAGCAAGAATGGAACAGCAGGAATGGACAAGATCAACAAAGGAAAGGTTAATTTTTTTCAGCTGGTACCTGACAAAATCAATGTATTACTCAAATTTTGGTCAATTTTAGTTCTAGAAAAACAAGGAAGCGAAGTCAGAATATACTCAAAGCCTCAAAACTTAGTTGAAAATGACAAATATAACACCCTTGCCCTGATGACACAGAATTCACAGTGGGAAGAAAAACATTTTCACTTTTTTCATTATCCAAATCAAATTCATATTAGGTTAAGAATTCCTCATCCATTATGTTTCAATCCATGTTTTTCTAAGCCAACTGTTTTTGCATTCATGCAACTGAAGACTTATTTCAGATTGCTCTTTTTAAAATTTCGGTCAACGTTTTTTCCAGGTTATTACCTGATACTTCACGTATATATGGCCCTCAATGAGAACTACTTGTGTCTCTTAGTATAAAGACAAAGAATTAAATGTAAAAAGAAAAGTGAGCATGCTGAAATCAAGTGGAACACTTTTGAAATTATTGTTCTAAATGAAGTTCTGTGTTTTATAGAAGTAGAGGTAAAAGAATCAAATTCCAGAGAATTTAAACTAAGTTGAAAAAAAGAGTCCTGATTACTTCAGCATATATTCTCTGATAGTGTTCATTTCCCCCCACTATGTCCCTTGGTGCTATTGTCTGCCATGTGGTTACAATCAGAGAGCATCAGTAGGCAGTGCTTCCTTGAGTTGTAACTTCTATTTTCTGCCACCTAAATTGGCCTTCATAGGTTTCCATTGTGCAAACTGCAAAGGAACTTGTCTTGATGGCAGCGAGAAGTAGTGTGAACTACGCATCTCTCTTTTCTTTGCAGGTTTTTTCTTTTTTTGGTTCACAAGCAACCTCCTACCAAAAGCAGAATCTGCAGAAGAGACTACTTCCAAGGGATAATGCTATGAAAACGTATGAAGAGAAGCCCAGGTGGCCACCTTGCAAATTTCCGATGTAGAAGCCTTCGACCTCTCCGCCCAAGCAGCAGCTATAGTCCTAGTGTAATGAGCTTTACAAACCCTGGGAGCCACTTTACCCTTAACTACATACGCCTCCCTAATACAGTTCCTTAACCATCTAGCTAAGGAACTCTTAGAAGCCATTTGACCCCTCTTAAGACCCCCTAAGAGTACAAACAATCTGTCAGAAGATCTGAAATCTTTGATTTTTCTGAGATAAACCCTAAGTGTTCTTCTTACATCCAATTTATGCAGCCATTGCTCTTTGTCATCGCTGGGTCTAGGAAAAAAAAAGATGGCCAAGAAACCTTCTGGCTTAGCTGAAACTCACGATACCACCTCTGGCAAAATAAAATACTGTATAATATGAGGAACTTCTCAAAGAACCACTTTATTTTTGATGGAGCTTTACAAATGTTGGGTACATCATGATACCCTGAACAAAGAAAAACTAAACTTTCTGTTATAGTGTCAATTTTTTCATTTGTCTAACTAACTTCAGTATAATGCTAATATGAAAATATTGCAGGGCTCCAATTTATTCCATGCTGAGAAAACCCAGCCCACAGACAAAGTAGCCTAGTTGATTTGAAATGCAATACCTGGAAAAGAAATATGGTGGCACCATCCAAAGTACTCTGCCATTGTACTTCTATATTGCTTCCAAATTTCTTCTCAGGTTACTAATAGGTCTTTCCTTCTGCCATAACCCCTGCGAAGATACTGCTGCCCCTCCCAATGGCTTGCTGCTTCCTAAAACACACTTTCAATTCAGATCTCCCCACTCTGATCAATAAACTAATTATAATTTTGGGCGATTATTAAATCTTTCGTCATCTTATAGCTAGTAAGTTCATGTTTATGTTAATTATGAAAAAGTGAGAAAAAAATATTTCAAAAGACTCCAGAGTATACCAGAAATAAGTTGACATTACGGGATTGACAAAGAGGTATGTTATTTTCTCATCCCAATTATTCTATCTAGTGAATTTCTACAAGGCAATTCTTTTGAAAGAAAAATAAGATAAGTGGGGGAAAATGTACATTACCTTGAACATTTCTGTTCTCAGAAAAACATGGTAATAACAGCATTTCTGAAGATAGTTCTTCAACCTTTTCTTCCATCAACAAAAAAAGCTTTATAAGCTCAGAAAGACATCTGAGTTGATGTAGTGTCAAACAGAAGTTTCTCCCTTTTCTAGAACATTCTTGAGCCGCTGCAAAACAAGTGGGAGAAATTAATTTCATACAATATCTATATTGTAGCATATTTATATAAGTGCACTAAAATACATCAAATGTGATATATAATATCTCCTACATCAACAATATTACTAAAAATGATGTCTGTATAAAGAATACCTGTATGAAATGTGGGTCACTATAGATAAAAATTTAAAACTTTTGTGATGCCTCTGAGAAGGGTCTGTTTTTCTTAACCAGGCAAGTTCAGAAAATTAGTGTTGACTATTTCTCAAATCCACAAGAATTGTATTATGATGTACAACAAAGTTGCATATTGTCATTAATACTGTTCAATAGTTGAACATCTATGAAGACATTGGAATAAATTATCCAGACATCTGGGGTGAGATGTTAATAAGCTAAAGAAACCCAGTTCTATTTTTTATTTTCAAAAGTTACATAACCACAGATCACGGCCTAGAATAACTGGGGCCCCTCTTAGATTGCATGAAAGCAAGTAGATGGAGACTGAATCCAGGCAAATGGGGATAGTGAGGTTACCTATTCAAGTATTTCCAGGTAGAATTCTATCTGTAACCAGTATGTGGCTTCTGGAGGCTCAAGAGATAACATGATATTTCAGCTGTGATCCTTTCTGTAGATTTGGAATCTAGCAACTGTAATTTAGTACTGTACTGCACAACCTTGAGAAACATTGCTGCAGTGCATTCAGTAAGTAAATCTACACTCATATGAAAATTAAAATACTGTCCATTAAAAGTTTTGTAAATGAACCCCAAAGAAAGGATGAAGTTCTGTCCATGTGGTTGGTGAAATCTATGTGGATCAGGATCAGAAGTTTTTTGGTGGTGGCAACTCAGTTCCTACAAAAGGATGGAGTCAATTATTAAATGATAAATAATTGATTTTTGAGGGATTTCCCCCTCTGAGTTATGCATTTACATTTTGCTAGTCATTGAGATTACAGTAAGCAGAGAAAGTGAAGCTAACAACAAATGTATAAAGGCTATTATTCTTACAACAGTTTCTGCTCCCATCTGGGGACTCAACTAGATTGGTAAAGAAAAAGCAATTTATATGTGTTGCATATGCGATATAACAGGGACCCAGGTGGCGCTGTGGTTAAACCACTGAGCCTAGGGCTTGCTGATCAGAAGGTCGGCGGTTCGAATCCCTGTGACGGGGTGAGCTCCTGTTGCTTGGTCCCAGCTCCTGCCAACCTAGCAGTTCGAAAGCACGTCAAAATACAAGTAGATAAATAGGAACCGCTACAGCGGGAAGGTAAACGGCGTTTCCATGTGCTGCTCTGGTTTGCCAGAAACGGCTTTGTCATGCTGGCCACATGACCTGGAAGCTATACGCCGGCTCCCTCGGCCAATAATGCGAGATGAGCGCGCAACCCCAGAGTCAGGTCACGACTGGACCTAATGGTCAGGGGTCCCTTTACCTTTATGCGATATAACACTGTGCCACCAGATAGTGCTGTGCAGTACCATTTTTCCCTTCCAGATTTCCTTGTGTAAATTTACAACGCATTTAACTGAAACGCTTCTTTGATGTGTCTAGATCCAGCCTGGGATTTAGCTTAAAATCTTTCCTAAAAGAGAGGTGAAGGCCTCAATATGTGATTCCAGATCAAGTTTAAGTGAAGACTTTGTCCAAAAGCTTTCTGATATGTACACTGCTGCCTCTTGAGGATAGCCACTTAAAATAAAATTAGAGGGGGTCAAAGCAATATTCTTCTCTGCAGACTCCAGTGTCCTAACTTGTCAGTTTATGTTCTGGGCTCACTGCACCTGCTTCTCTCCTGTCTTCCTTTATTTTCATTTATCTAACTACATTTCTGCTTTTTGTTTTCCTGCCTCCCTAAATTGGCTGCCATCTCTCAGCTGCCCCTACTTGTGCAAGATATGGATCTAATTATTCCTCAACTCTTAGTTCTTTCATGAGATCTGCCACAGCTTTGCTGTCAGCAAACTTTTTCAGCAGGGGGCTGGTCCACTGTCCCTCAGACCTTGTGGGGTCCAGACTATATTTTTTTGGGGGGGGAAGGAACAAATTCCTATGCCCCACAAATAACTCAGAGATGCATTTTAAATAAAATGACACATTCTACTCATGTAAAAACACGCTGATTCTTGGACCGTCCGCGGAATGGATTTAGAAGGTGATTGGGCCGGATCCAGCCCCTGGGCCTTAGTTTGCCTACCCATGGTCTATACTCTGTTCTTACTCCTGCTGAAACTTGTAATTCCAGCACTAAGACTTAGCTACCTGCAGGCCAGAATTTACATTCTGCAAGCAGCAAATTTTTCGTTATACCTTATCAATGACTTTGGCTATGGTATACAGTATTCTATTTCGTGTGTGTGTGTGTAAATGAAGATCATGTGTATTCTAAAAACCACCAGAACAGAAAAATCAACTTAGTTGACACAATAAGGTGTCTGTTTTGCATTGTTCTCACTTCTTTCAAAGTCCTTTTAAAAAAAACTTCTAGGGAGGAATGCAAGTTAAAATAAGCACTTCAGCAAATAACTTACTAATGATTTCTGCAACTATGTTATACCATCAACTGTTTTAAACTCTTTGGGTTGTATCCCAAGCATTGCTAACGGAGTTCCAGTGGCAGTTTCCTCTCCTCCCCCTGTGAGCCCCCCAAAATCTGCAGAGGATGCCTCAACCCTCCGGAGGTCCTTTTGAGAGCATGCAGGGGAGAGGAGGAGTAAGTTCCATTCCACTAGTTCAAGTCTCTTAAACCAGCAAAACATTGGATACTACCCTGATTTTCTTTTTATTTGAAGATTATTTATTTTAACATTTTCACTCATTTTCAAGGCAGTTAATAAAAACATTTTAAATGTAGAAAATCTCTGTAGTGAAAATAGCAGACAGAGTAAATCAAATAAACCTTTTCTGTTTTAATAGTTTGAATCACATAAATATGCTGTCACTCTGTCACCCTGTCATTTTCACACTGAATAACACAGATAATAAATCTGAGTGAAAAGAGAGGCTATCTCTTCAGCTTTAAATAAATGGAAAAGGGAAACAACAAAGTTTGTTAATGAGCAAATATTAACAAGCCAAACAAAGGCTTGTATATATAAGCCAGCTCCCTGTAGAGCACATCCTTGGGGGTCCTGCCAACTTCCATTCTGTGGGCATGACCAAGTCACAGAACAATACTGAGAAAGGAGTGCAAACATACTGGGAATGTGGGCTTGGGAGAGCACATTTTTGTTTGAGATTCTGTCCTGCCACGTAATGCCCGAATTCCTCTTGATGCTGAGCATGTGCATTGCTCCTTGAGGTTGTAATCTGCCCATGAATCACTTCTATAAAGTAGCATGCTGAACATGCAAGCCTGGCAGACCTTAGCATCACATTCTCCCAAACCCTTTTGGAGAGGTTAGCCATTGCTGTAGCTGCTTTGCCAATACTCTTCTCCAGATTAGCATCAATTGAGAGGCTGCTGATTATGTTGGAACCCTGGGAGACCAAATTGTCTATCATCTCAAGCTTGTGGGCACCAATGCTGATGTGTGGAGTGCTGGTGATGTCCTGACCCAGGATGTTGGTTTTTGTCAGGCTGATGACCGGGGGCGGAGAGCAGGCATGCTGCCCCCGGGGACATGGCACACGTTCTGGGGGCAGGACGGGGCATGTCACGCACATGGACAGGAAACGCGTTTTTGGGGTGGGGTGTGCCGCACGCAGGAGCGGGGCGCGTGTTTTGGGGGCCCCTGGGATTGCGCTGCCCGGGGCGCCCCACGCCCACCGCCCCTATCTTCCTACGCTACTGGGCTGATGGTAATGCCGAACTCCCTGCAAGCTTGGGCAAAATGGTTGATGAGTCTCTGTAGAGCTTCCTTGGAGTACACTGTCAAGACTGTGTCATCTGCAAGCATCTCTCTGATGAAGATCCGCCACACTTTTGTTCTGGCACAGAGATGTGCCAGGTTGAACAGAACTCCATCACTCTTTGAATGAAAATACACACCATCTTCAGTCAAGCTGAAAGTATATGAAAGCACCAGGGAGAAGAATTTGCCAGAGAGTTGGCAAGAACACAGCCCTGCCTCATGTCACTCTTTATAGCAGGGTCCCCAAACTACGGCCCGGGGGCCACATACGGCCTGCGAGGCTTTTATGCGGCCACCGGTGACCCCGCCGCCCGCTCTTACCGGCGCAGCACGGCATGGCTGCCCACTTGTGACCCGAAAAAGCGACAGAAATAGCTTGTGCGCACGTGCGTCATTTCCGGTGTACTTCCGGGTCAGAGGAGACTTCTGCACATGCGCACAGGCTATTTCCGGCGCTTTCCAGATTGGGAGTGTGCCAGAAATAGCATTTGCGCATGGCCGCGCATGGCCGCGCACTCTCCCGCCCTCCGGCCCGCCATGCGATCGGCGAGGTGGGCATCCGGCCCGAAGCCAGGTAAGTTTGGGGACCCCTGCTTTATAGGGAAGGCATTCAAGGATCCACCATTGTACATGCCATACATGTTCTCTTGGAAGGACAATATCATATTGTGAAGCTTAGATGGATATCCTATCTTGTTGAGCAGTGTGAAGTCTGTTTTGGCTGATGATATCCAAGACCTTTGTCAGGTAAATGAAGGCAATGTACAATGGGTGTCTCTGTTCTCTGCATTTATCCTGCAGTTTGTGCAGTGAGAAAATCATGCTGACTGTTGACCTCTGAGCTCTAAAGTCTCAATGTGATTTGCGAGAGACCCTGTCAATGAGTGACTGTAATCTAATGTGTGTTTTACATTGAAGTATTATTTTTCTCTCTCTGTGTGTGTGTGTGTTTAATATATTAGAATGGCTGTTGTATTTATATTCTTGAATAGTACGGTAACATTTAATTCATCCACACATTAGAAAGTGAAATTTGTCAGAATGTCTGACTGGTGCTTATAACATCTGGTAAAAGTTCATATGGTAAATTCTCACGCAAAAAATAAATCTCAAAGGTGCCACAAGCCTCAAATTGCTTTTCCCTTTTTTTCCCTTTTTGACATGCACTTCTAGATTACATTCTAAACTTGAGTGAAAGAAACTAAGCCTGCAATCCTATAAACACTTGCCTGGGAGTAAGTCCCATTCAACTGAATAAGGTTTGCTTTTCTGAGTAGGCATGGATACAATTGCACTGTTAACGTATGAAAGACCCCTCTTAATATATATTTTTCCCTTTCCATCATGCTTCATTAGTTGAGAGTACCTTCCATAGTTCTGGTTACAGGTAGGTAGCCGTGTTGGTCTGGATCGAAGTAAAATAAAAAAATTCCTTCAGTAGCACCTTAAAGACCAACTAAGTTTTTATTTTGGTATGAGCTTTCGTGTGCACACGAAAGCTCATACCAAAATAAAAACTTAGTTGGTCTTTAAGGTGCTACTGAAGGAATTTTTTTATTTTAGTTGAGAGTAGTGAGGCTCTTTGGCCTATTGTGAATAGCATTTGGGAATAGCATTTCAGAAGCTGTAGGGACAAACAAAAGAAAACTACTTGGCTATGCAAAAACAGATGTAGGTATGTCTACTCTAAGGCAGACAGATCACACAATATGAGTGGAATTTAATAACCCAAACAGGTACCGGTAGGGTACAACAACAAAAAGATTAGCACTACCCATTTTTGTGAAAAACCCTTGGGGGAAAACCTACAAAAAACATTTTCTTTGCATCACTGAAAAAAGAAAGGAACAACTTTCACAGCAGCTCTAAATGGGCAATATTCTAATAATTCTGTCAGCTGTTGAAAATAAATTCTGACCAACCTCATTATTATTGGGTGAGCATGAGAAAGCTGAGATTGTATGCATGTGAGGGAACACAAAACAGCAGCAGTGCACCTTTCTCTACAGTAGTTCTTAATGCCCAAGAAACAACCTGCTTTTGAACGTAAAAAAGCAGATTTGATTTTCAGCAATTAGAACATCAACAGTGAAAAGGGAAACAAAACAAAGATCTAGCCCCACATATAGTGCCATACATACATGTCTTTCCATTCTTTGGATTCTGACCAAAGATTTTTCAAAGGTCTATTGCACATTATATTTAAATGATCATAATGCTCTCAGCATGTAGCTAATATTTGGCAAAAAATATAATTGCAATTATTTGCTATATAAATATTCAAAACACTGAATGGGGATTTATAAGCAAAAATACAAATGACAATGGTTTCTATGCTCTCCATTATATCAATCTTTTTGTGATGCCAAAGCTAATGGTCACTTTACAATTAAGTCATCCATCATCTGCACTCTCTTTTAAACCAAAGAATAAGATTATGCTTCCACATGTTTTCTGTAATGCTGTATTCACTTTATAAATGCTAGACATGATCAGCCCTCGTTCATTTTATACTAAAACACTGTTAATGGTATTTCAGCTGTAGATTTAAAATATTATGTTTTGCAAACAAATGACTTAGTTGGGATTTAAGCTGCCTGTATGTGCAGGACTGCAACCTAATACTAATGCATTAAATGTTAGATGCATAAGAAACATCTATGCATAGCAGCTGCAATACTGTTTTTCAACCTAAAGTGCTAGAATGCCAGCAGTTTTTCATACACAGAACTTGAGGTACTTAAAACCTGCTTCATTGCTATACACAAGCAATTTTCAAAACTGTTACATTTGACTAGGTAACAGGATATGTTCAAATTGCAGATATAATTACTGCACATCCAAGAAGCTATAAAATGTTCACAAGCAAATCCCTTTGACCTTGTTAATGTCTGCTCCTTGTTAATCTAAGGCAAACATTGTCTGTAGATTGCATTTGTTATAAAATATGAAAAAGGAAGGAAATCCCTTAACAGTTGTTATTGATTCCAGCATTTACGGACTGAGTTTAAGTGCTGTTTACAAAACAGAACAGATGCAGATGCTAACAAAAAGGTAAACAATTGTTGCATGGCTTACTGCCAGACTCTGAGCCAATATATTAAACTCCAAGTGAAGCACATTTCCCCTATGGATTGCACTTATTGCCACTTCATTTCCTATGTGCACTGTCTCTCTATTGCTGTGCCTAGCAGTAAGCTATTCCAGTTCTTTTGTGACCCCTGAGGCCTGGTGCTACCTCACACAGCCATTAGTGAAGGGAATTGCATGTGTCTGACACGGCCTGAAACCAATTATTTGATATTTTCTCCAGAATGATGCCCAACTCTGTTGGGAATGAGCAATCATGAAATAATTTACCTCCTGATTTAATTTTTCCCTGCACAAATTAGTTGTAGTCTGAGCTAGCTATACACAGCTGTCTGTTACATATCTCCGTCTTATCAAGATTATACTTGAAATGATGAAGAGGGGGGCTGAATAGAGTAGATTGGGGAATCCTGTTTTAAAAAGGCATTGACAAGTTTATCAGATATACTGATCACATGTACTTTTTGCTGATTGAAAATGACAGAATCATAAAGAACTATTAGTACACCAGGGGAAACCACAAGGATGCAAACCATTATAGAAGTGTTTAAGGCTTTAAAAAAAAAGTGGCCAGCTTTTCAGTTCCCTTTTGCTCTGCTACAATCTAGGGATATGAAAATATCTTGAGGGGCAGGGAGAATAAATTCAAATGAAACCAAGCAACCAGTCTGGGCTTTGCAGTTTACACTATTCCTCTCAAAATTAAAGGAACTATATACTTTCCTACTTGTAATTCTAGAAATGTATCTGTGTGCCCAATACTTCATCATGTCAAAATTATAAAAGCCTATGAAAGATCGCCATTCACCAACCATGGAAAACATGCACAAAATATGCATGTTCTGTATTTCATACTTATTGCTATGAACTGCTGAGAGACCCAATAAGAGATGACACGCCACTTTTAAGGGAACCACTAATCATAAAGCACTATGTTTCATAAACTCTATCAGTGAAAATATAGTCTAGAATCCAAAGAACAGTACAATTAGTTCCATGCACTCAAGAGGGCTTTGAGCATGTGTTTCCCGAACAGCAGCTGCCATGCCACATGGCAAGCTTCTTTTGAAGATGAGAGGTGTTTCAAAAGCAGAGTCTGAGGTGACATGGGTTTGTTATTCAAAGAAATAAAAAAATCTCACTAGCCATGCCTTTCAAAAGGCTAGTGGAAATAAATGTGAACTAACTAGTCTTCTAGAATCCTTTGCTGATATTCAGGAACAATATTACAATTCAAAAGCAAATTGATGGGTACAGAACATTGGCAAAATTATGGAGGGCACACAAGTAATCAGGAAGATAGTTTTTCTTATTACAGTTTCATATAGCTGTTAAATAGCATTGAGGACAATCTGGAGCTTTGTGGACATCCTGTTTGCTCATGTGAGAGCAGGATGGCCATTTTGGATGCTGTGACCTCACATGATTTCGCACAGAGATCTCACCCTGAAAAACACAGGTTTTGGGGGCTGCAATCTCATGCAACCCCCCAAAACACATGTTTGGGCAATGTAAAGCATTGCCCTGAAAAAAGGAAATATTTTGGGTTCCATAATCTCACATCATGTGACTTGCACAGGAGCATGGGTGGGAAGATACGTGTCCGAGTTCTGGGACTCAAGATGTTGGAGGGTATGGTTTATGGCAGTGATTTTCAATCAGTGTGCCATGGCACCCTGGGGTGCCTTGAATGATTATCTGGGTTGCCGCAGGCAACACTGGCCAGCTGTTTGTTGCAGTTGCCCTGGCTACAAGCTCTGAAGGCAACCTCTGAGTAAGCAAGCAAGAAAGCAGGTGAGGTAGTCCAGCCAGTTAGTCCGCCAGCCCTTGCTGTTGGAAATGGACAGACAAGTCCCAGGCCGCTGTGGAGCAGTGTGAGAAGGCTCTTTGGGGCAGGGGGGGGGGAGCTCAGGGACCAGGGGCAACAGCAGTGACTGCTCAGAGGACTCCCAAGGAGAGGGAAGAGGAGAGGAGGCTGAGGCAACACTCCACAAGGGAGGGTGCTCAAAAAAGGGTGAGGGGCTGCTAGCTCTGTAGGCAAGGGGTGACATAACTGGGCTCCTGAGCCCCATAGGGGGTGCCACAAAAGGAATGTAGTTGGTCAAGGGAGCTGTGGACTCAAAAAGGTTGAAAGCCTCTGGTTTATGGAAACATTATGAATGCCTTTGGCAGGGCCGTCTCAAGCAGTTCGGGCGCCCTGGCGCTGAAGTCGCTCCGGCGCCCTCGCAGCGTGCAGCGCCCCCCCTGCCGGCCCGGCACCCTGGCGCCCCGTGCCACCGGGACTGCACCTAGAGCCGGGCCTGGCTTTAGGTAAAGGTAAAGGGACCCCTGACCATTAGGTCCAGTCGTGACCGACTCTGGGGTTGCGGGGCTCATCTCGCATTATTGGCCGAGGGAGCCGGCGTACAGCTTCCAGGTCATGTTGCCAGCATGACAAAACCGCTCTTGCCGAACCAGAGCAGCGCATGGAAACTCTGTTTACCTTCCCGTTTGGAGTGGTACCTATTTATCTACTTGCACTTTGATGTGCTTTCGAACTGCTAGGTTGGCAGGAGCTGGGACCGAGCAACGGGAGCTCACCCCGTCGCAGGGATTTGAACCGCTGACCTTCTGATCAGCAAGCCCTAGGCTCTGTGGTTTAACCCACAACACCACCTGTGTCCCATATGAATGCTTTAGCAGGCATGAATGTTTAAGAACATTGTCTATTAAAAAATGATTGCTGAAAATTAAATAAAACCGATTATACTTTATTGCACAGAAAGAGAGAGAGAGCGCACAACATGAGAAATAGGAAACTATGCTAAGTGAACATATAAATTTGGGGCAGGATTGATGCATCAAGACCTATATACAGTATTTAAATATTACTTTTTCACAGAAACCAACATAATGTGCACAAAAAAATAATGAGCCATTTCTTTTAAAAAAATAAAATCATAAAGCTAACCAAGCCTCACACTAATGAAGGTATACAAAATGCCCCACAACTTAATGGTATCTCACCAAGGAGCATCTAATTACATTCTGCTCAGGAGGCAGCTTGTGTGTGTTGAAAAGAGTCACGTAAAGAGTCATGTATCAATTTCCTTGTCAAACAATACTGTAGGAGCCTTAGGAACCTCTTCAGGAGACCTTTTAGAAGTCCTCCTTCTTTTGACGTTCATAGCCCTCTATTATTTCCTTTACACACTACTGTATGTTCCTAAGAAAAACCAACTTAATAATTCCCTCTCAACTTCTTTGTCACACTCTTTTATTAAAGAGACTACTCTAATATATAAATCTCAGACTGACCTTTGACCACTCAAAAGAAAATGGATTGAAGAGTAAATCACTTTCATCTTTTATACTTGGGAGGAGAATGCAATAATTAGGGGGCATGGTGAGTTAAATGTTCTTTTCACCCTTAGGAAGAACACCCAGGTGTGCAAAGGAAGCTTTGAGATGAAAATAATTAGTGTTTCCTAATTGGAAATATTCTTTAACAAATGAAAAAATGTTCAAAATTTTATATTGCTTTTTTGTTTGCAGAGTGTGCATAAGAAAATCAAATCACAGATGTGAATCTTTGTAACTTTTTCAGGATTCAAACAGATATTACATATGATGCAAAAATAAAAATGCATCTGTAAAAATAGATATTTAAACGACAAATATTAATACATCTAATGTTTTGTTTCTTTCAAATAATACATGCAAGAACAAGAAAGCCTTTAAGAAGTCATCTTTAAAATATAATAGGGGTCAATAATGAAATTCTACTGTTGAGCTTCACGTTATGGGATTAATAACTGATTTGAAGCAACAGTAAGATATTTGGACATGGTAGCAGCTTTGAAATTTCTTTAGCTCAATTGACATTTCAGTAACTTAGCTAGTATCATCTTCCCCCTACTATAAACTTAAAAGTAGCAAGCTTAATTCTTTTGCAATATTTTTAAAGCGTCATGCTGCCTCTAGAAACAAAGAATTCCTATGCCCCATAAATAACTCAGAGATTCGTTTTAAATAAAAGGACACATTCTACTCATGTAAAAACACACTGATTCCGACGGTCCACAGGCCGGATTTAGAAGGCAATTGGGCTACATCCGGCCCACAGGCCTTAGCATAGCTGCCAAGTTTTCGCTTTTCTCGTGAGGAAGCCTATTCAGCATAAGGGAAAATCCCTGTAAAAAAGGGATAACTTGGCAGCTATGGGCCTTAGGTTGCCTACTCCTGATATAGATGTTAAAAAGCATGGGGGAGAGGACAGATCCCTGAGGTAGTAAAATAAATATTATTATTAATAATAAGATAAATATTATGTTAATGAAAATGAAGCTAAAATAATCCAGACTCTCTGAACTCATCTGCAATGTGTCTCATCCATTGCCTTATCTGTGATGGCATTTTCAGAAGACGTATTTTAGAACACAATACCTATCAGCTATTTAAAAACTAAGTTCAAGATTAAGTCCTTGTTTAAAAAGCATAACTAATATTTAAGTAAAAGGGCTATTGCAGTTTAAGACAGTCCCTCCTTCAGGCTAGATCTGGCTCCTTGTGGTCTCTCATCTGCCCATAGTTTCTCTTCCTGCCCCTTCCTTCTTGAGATCAGCAGATCATTGCATTTCTCTGCACCTAACAGTTAAGAAAACCAAGCTTCTTGTGGAAAAACAGAGCAACCTCATCACAATAAACACACAGTTCACTTTTCTTTTTCACAGGATGCTTAGAAAGAGGCTTACCTCCAAATCCTCCTCTTGCACCTGGCTGTTCAGATGCAAACATGAAAAGGATAAGAACTGCCCAAATCTCTGAAGCTGCCTCACCTCTGCTCACCCCAACATGACCTAATTTGCACTAGTAAGAAGGTAACAAAGTATGTCCAGTTCCTTTGCTCACAAGAAGACAAGAGGGGGAGTAACCTGAAGCAAATTGTCGCTATGATCTGCCTACACTCAAGCAGACAAACACAGCCTACAATTGGGAATAGAAGAATATAGATAGATGTTGCTTAAGTCTTGCCACTGAGTGTTTGTGGCTACCGTATTCATGTACTGGACATGTATGAGACTGGACATGTATGAGACACATGTATGAGAAATGAAAGGATAAAAACAATTAAGATAATTAAATAATTAATAATTAATAATTAATTAAGATAAATGGAAGGATAAAAACAATTAAGACAATTCATGGGGAAAAAATGCCACTAACCCCCAACATGAGGTACTCCTCTGTGTTTCTTTGAGCTCTTGCTTGCTTTAACACCATGTAATGCATTTTCCTTAAACTGAAGCTCACAAAGTGTTTCAAGAAGAACGGTCATTTCTTCCGTGATGGTATCCAAATAAGTTTCATTAATAAACTTCAGTGTTGAAGAAGGGTCAATAATTCCGCTCAGTACATAGAAATCTTCTTTTATCATTGCACACAATGCAGGAATTGAGTTTTCATAACCATGAACCATCTTTTCAAAGTTTGTTTCACCCATGCTTTCTAGAACACATTTCTGTAAAAGATCACTAACCAATTTATTCTGCATTTTTTGATACTTCCCCAGAACTTCTGCCTCAGGATAAAGAAATAAAAGCTGCTGTAGACACCGAGTTTTAAACTGCAGTTGCTGTTGTAAGGTACCAGTTTTTGTTTCATTATGATTTTGCAGCTGGTTTACTAAGAAGCGCCGAAGCTGTAATCTTACATCATCCCAAATATACTGTGCATCCATTGCAGAATCATCTTCAACACCATGAAGGGAAGCACTGGATATAAACTCAAAAGATGTCCCACTTGGAGTACAGGGAAATAAGACACCACATTGACTGGAGAGATCAAGAAGAAAGTGAAGAATAGTTTCTTCTTGGTTTTGTTCATCCTTCAGTAAGCTTTGCTAAGAGAAGATAAATAACAATATGCTAAGTTATGTGAATGACTCCATTTAAAGTAAACAATGACTCTGTTGAAAAACTATGCAAATTATTGTTAATTACTGCCTACAAAACAAAATTGTCTAATATAGAATTCCCCTCCCCCAATATTCCTCCAGTTAGCTGAATCAATTCTCTTTACTAGTGAGAAGGCAAAAACTGTCATTCATTCAACACAAGGGACTTCCTGGATCTTTTAAAGGAACACTTGAAACAGCAGCTATTAGATCAAAAGAATGCACGACCTGTACAATAATAGTGGTATAATATTTTGATATGTTAATTATACCATAAACCGCAATATCTACACACACTTGCATACATTTATGTAAGCCCTCTAATAAAGTCTGTTGGCATGTAAAACCTTAGTCTCTGTGTTAACACACAGGAACCTTAGTATCAAAAAATAAAATAATATACACCTCTGAAAATTCACCTTCAGAGAAAAAAGGTGTACGTAGCTTTTGGGGTACTTCTGGATCATCTGCTGTCACTTGAGGCTCAGGTGGCCTTCCATCAGCTTCAGCTGGTGGCCCAGCTGTACCCCTATCTGGACAGGGATAGCCTAACTTCTGTCTTCTATGTTCTGGTAACCTCTAGGTTAGATTACTGCAACACAGTATACCTGAAGGAACATCTCCCCATCATTCAGCCCGGACACCGAGGTTACAGGGAACCAGGTAGAGGGCCTTCTCAGTAGTGGCGCCCGCCTTTTGGTATGCCCTACCGTCAGATGTCAAGGAAATAAACAATACTGTATCTGACTTTTAGAAGACATCTGAAGGCAACCTTGTATTGGGAAAAATTTTTATGTCTAATGTTTTACAATTTTTTATGTGCTGTAAGTCACCTAGAGTGGCTGGGGAAATCCAGCCAGATGGGCGGGGTATAAATAATAAAATTGTTGTTGTTGTTACACATTATACATAAGGCTGCCTCTGAAGATTGTCTGGAAACTTCAGCTAGTGCAGAATGTGGTGGCCAGGTTGCTCACTGGAGCAAGACAGTCTGAGCATCCTGGCCCAGCTGCACTGGCTACGTAGTTGCTGGGCTCAATTCAAAGGGACGATTTTGACCTATAAAACCTTAATAATAATAATAATAATAATAATAATAATAATAATAATAATAATAATAATTTATTATTTATACCCCGCCCATCTGGCCGGGCTCCCCCAGCCACTCTGGGCGGCTTCCAACAAAATATTAAAATACAGAAATCCATCAAACATTAAAAGCTTCCCTAAACAGGGCTGCCTTAAGATGACTTCTAAAGTTCTGGTAATTGTTATTCTCTTTGACCTTTGGTGGGAGGGCATTCCACAGGGTGGGTGCCACTACCGAGAAGGCCCTCTGCCTGGTTCCCTGTAACTTGGCTTCTCGTAGCGAGGGAACCGCCAGAAGGCCCTCGGCGCTGGACCGAGGCCGTTTAGGGCTTTAAAGATCAGCACCAACACTTTGAATTGTGCTCGGAAACGTACTGGGAGACAATGTAGGTCTTTCAGCACCAGTGTTATGTGGTCTCGGCGGCCGCTCCCAGTCACCAGTCTAGCTGCCGCATTCTGGATTAGTTGTAGTTTCCGGGTCACCTTCAAAGGTAGCCCCACGTAGAGCGCATTACAGTAGTCAAGATCACAAGTCCATGAGTGTCATCAACAGATTCAATTCTCTTGAAACTCTGCAAAGGCCTCAAAAATGGTTTCAACTATAAAACAAAGCCCAGATTACCTGTCACACTCCAGTCCCCAAACACACCAGGCTCTAGAAGCACTGACCCAATGGTGGGTGGCTTCTTTTATAGGAAGAAGTAATTCTGAATAGCTCTACCTGGGGGCAGCGGTAGCAGTTGCCATCCTGAAAGTGTTCAATGCCCACCAGGGACTTTAGGTGTAATTAAACACTCATACTCAGCCTTACCAACATTGAAAGGAAGGAAAGCTGTTTGTTTGTATACCATCCTTCATCTAAAGATCTCAGGGCAATGCTAGAAGTTTAACAACCTCTTGCTGAATTCTGTTTCATTCTATGTATTTTATTACTGTGTTTAGTTATACATGTAATATGTCTTAAAAAAAGATTTTTACCCCCTATTGGTTTCTCAAAGTACAATATTTATTTGCACTCTAGAAGAGAATAGCGTAATATTGCATTATATTACACATGGACTCACAGTAATATAATTTTAAATAACAGGGTGTATTTGTGGGTACATAATATACAAATGCACAGATACAAATTAATCTACTCACTATTTTTGCAATTCCTAGAGCAGATAAGCAGAGAAATTACTAATCTTCAAGATATATGGGAAGTTATGAGAAATATTACATTTAAACAATCTTAACTTTCTATGAGATTGTCAAATATGTTATTTTATTAAAGATAGCACAAAAGCTCAATAGCTTTCAAACCAGCCAATGGGCTTCTTCCTTATGGAATATGAATAAAAAAATGCCTTCCACAAGAAAGTGCTGCTGCTTTTGAAGCTTAAACAGAAATATTTTCAATTACAAAAGCCTACCTAAACCTAAGCAGTGTTCAAAGTCTTTTCAAATTGAAATATATCCCTAAAATGGTCACCAGGTGGTTTACACACACCATTTTGGAGTTGGTACTCCTAAAAGAAGAGTTCCTGCAGCTGGCTTTGAAGCTTTGCAAGCTTAGTTTCCCATTTCAAAGTCTTTTTGAAAACTGCCTATGTTAAGGCAGGCTTTTGTATTTGAAAGTCAAGGTTTCAAAAGGCTTCAAACAGTGCTGCAGGTGCCTATCGGAAGAAACTTATCCAAAATGGTAGACGCAGGCTCTGTCAGAGTAGACTGTACATATCCTATGAGTGTATTTTATTGGTGGTAACCAAACACAATCAAGTTATTTGCAAATATACCACAATTTTATAAATGCTTTAATAAGCTCCGCACAGTTCAAACAAAAATTGCACTGATTTTTATTAAGGTGCTAGAATTTTCAGGCTAAGAATTTACACAGTACCTTACAGAATTTGTACTTCTTTCATCTTAACTGATCACTTTACACATTTAATCTTGATGGATTACAGATCAGAATATATTCATTTTTCCAAAAAAAATATTATCAGAGGAATGAATTCAATGTTGTGCTAAAGTGCATTTTTGATTGCCAGATGGAATGATCCCACCCCCGGTGTGCTGTTCCAGGGGTTCTTCTGATCTCTGCCAATTTAAGGCGGGGTGTATGGAGGGAGGAGAGGAAAGAAAGCTCCATTGTGCAAGAGGAAGTCCTTGCATGGAGCTTCCACTGACAGGACTCATTAGCTGATATTCACTCAGAATCCAGAACTGATTTAACTGATTTCAGAATGTTTAAACAAAATGCCAGTAAATAAAACTTAATTACATAAATTCAGTAATACCTTTCAATATGTGTGTGACAAAAACCTATGCTTTTTATTCTGTCTTGTATATTGTATACAGTGGATCAAATAGCTGAACTGCAGAAGATAAAAGATAATTACACATGCCTGAATCAATTTTTTTCAGGGAAGATGTTTGAAGAAATTAGTCAAATAGAAGTGATGAGATTTGAAGCTCTGGGCTAATTAACAATTTGAAAATCAACAAATCACTGGATCCAAGTGACATCTACAGGGGCTCTTCGGGAATTCAATGTAAAATTACAGGTTTACTTTAAAAAGGGGGGAAATTGCCACTAAAGTAAGTCTTTATACCAGTGATGGGCAACCTTTTGAGCTTGGTGTGTCAAAATTCGCCAAAAAACTGAGCATAACTCGGGTGGTGTGTCACTTTGAGGAAAAAACCATAATTTCGTGATATTTATAGTTTAAATAACAAAAATGAATAATTGTAACATATAACTGTATTTAATAAACCAAAAACTAATTATTTAACCAAACCAAACCAAAAACCCCTTATTTATCACAAAGTGCCCAGAGTTGTTGAGCTTTTTTGGGGGGGAGCTGCTGACCAAAGTTTTGGAGGTTTTTTTGGGGGTGCAAAAGTTACTTTGCTTTGGGGGGTGCCCCAAAGCTGCTGCGCTTTTGGGGGGGAAGAGAACAGAAATAAATGACGAATAATACCTTCGCTGGAACTAACACGCAGCACCGACATAGTCTGCCAAAGCGCCAAAAAACCAGCACAGAACAGTTTAAAAAATGAACACTATTACACCCAATCACCGTCTGCCAAAGCGCCAGAAAAACAGCACAGAAAGGGTTAAAAAACCAATCTCTGGCTACCAGCAACATAGCTGCCAAGTTATCCCTTTTTTAAAGGGATTTTCCCTTATGCTGAATAGGCTTCCTCGTGAGAAAAGGGAAAACTTGGCAGCTATGACCAGCAACAACAACAACAAAGGATCGGAGGAGGAGGAGCGGGAGAACAAATGGGGGGACACAACAACAACAACAACAGCGCGAATGGGCCAATGGGGCGTGTGCCAGCAGTGAGGGCTCTGCGTGTCACGTCTGACACGCGTGTCATAGGTTCGCCATCACTGCTTTATACTAATGGTTTTAAAGTCATTTTAATTGTTTAGTCTTTAGCTAAATATAATACCAATTTTTATGACGTAATAAAGAGAGGAGTAAACTAGGAAATTATAGGCCACTTAATCAAGAGGGTTCGATCTCTTTACAATGCTTGTGCTTATTTAAAGCTATAATAACAGTTCAGCTAGAATTTTACTGCAGATCAAGAAAAGTACCACCAATTTCAAGAAGATGCCAACAAGGTTAATGAGCTAAGTCAAAGAAGGTAAAAGAGGCAAGAAGGTTTCCTTCAAAAAACAGAAGGCTTATGCCATAGCTGTCAAGTTTTCCCTTTTCTCGTGAGGAAGCCTATTCAGCATAAGGGAATTTCCCTTTAAAAAAGGGAGAACTTGACAGCTATGCCTTGTCCAAACGAACAGCACGAAGAGCAACACAAACTTTGGCAAGTAAAATACAAACACATATAATGCAAAAAATGGGGGGGGGGAGAAGCATATAATTAAATACATTAAGATCAACAACAACAAAATATTTAAATACCAGAGGCTGTACCCCTGGCTCACTAGCTCTATCTACCCCACTCCCTAGACCTTGCAGATCCCCTTCCTGCTACCGCCTAGATCTCAACCCCTACCCCACTAACCCCTTAGAAGAGTCAGCCTGGCAGGAGAAGCACCATAGGAAGGAGGCTTGAAGAGGTGGCCAGTCCAGGGATCTGCTGCTGACACCAACTTCCCCATGCTGATTCTTCACCCTAATCTGTGGCAGAAACACTTTTCATATCTTCCACTTTCCCCTTTTTTTCTTTTCTCAGGGAAGATATCCCAGGGTGGGAGGTTGGAAGAAGAAAGGGAAGCTCTGAGGTGAGAGCTGGGAGGATCCACCCCCTTCTATGTGAGACAAGGATTAAGATCAATGTTTGAGAAAGGACTTTGTATTTTCTTCACTCTTTCTTTTTCTTTTTTTATCATTTAATTAGTTTGTTTCTTACTGCATTGTATAATATTCAAATTTTTTATAAAAGAAAATAATTTTTAACTATGGCATAAAACAGTAGCATTTTTACCAGTGTTTGGAGAAACTTGATCAATTCTCTGTGAGGGGTTGAAGATGGCTTGATTGAGCTGAAACTGCAATTATTTAACCACTGAAGGCAGTCAGTTGTGTCTTGTAGCAATTCATCAGGACAAGTTTCATTTATTTCTGATTGTAGCTCCTTAAGACACTGTTCCATGCTAAAGTAGAAAAGAAGCAAACATTAAAAATAAATAATCATTTACAGAAAAGTATTCAACATTAAATAGCATTATATTATATAACACTTTAATTTACCATATTAACAGTAATTTAGTTTTATGGACAATACCAATGCAGAAGCCTGTGCATGTGTCAAAATACAGTCGGGGTTAATCACCACCTTACAACCTTAAAAACAATTGGATGTGTGAGCTTTGTATCAGCAATTTCAATCACTCCTAAAACAGCGATTATTTTATCCTTTCTACCCTTGGGGGTAGAAAATTACTGAAGTTCACTAGTAATATAACAGTAGTGCAGGAGCAGAGCCAGTCACAAAATGGTGGCAGGTTTAATCAGCTGGTAATTACTGATATCATTTTCTACTAATATATTATCCATTTGGGGGCTGAATTCTTTGCCCGAAAAACGCGCTTTGCGCATGCACAGAAATGGCGCTCGGTTTGCGACCTTTTCGGGTTACGAACTGCGACCCGGAACGGATCGTGTTCGTAACCCGAGGTACTACTGTATATCCTTTAGCCAATAGTGAGGGGAGGAACAATTATATTGAGGACTTTCCCTCACCTGAATGTCTTGGTAGCAATACAATGTATACTCTCAATGTATTCTGTTATCAGGTCTGACTCTGGTACTAGTTTCTTGATCCAGGGAAGTACATGTTTCATTTTTAGAATGAAATAAGGATAAGTATATAAGTAACTGATGGAATTTTTAAAATCAGGTTGCAGCACTACCAGAAAACTACCTAACGAAAGCAGTAGCAATCAGCATAAATGCAACTGAAATTGACTTCTGTCCCAATACCACATAGCTTACCTAGAAGCATTTTTCTTTATTTTCTCATCAATGTCACCAAGTATCTGCTGAAACTCCAGATCTCCAGGAAGTATGTTTAACAAACAATCCAAGTTGGAAGAATCAAGAGAATATTCACCTCCCCACTCCATTTCCAAATACTAAATTAGATAATAAAAAAACAGAAGATAAATAGTAAGATTAAATATGTTTGAAAATTTGATTGCAGAAATGCTAAACAATAAGAAAAATGAAGCATACTGATATTTACAAGCTCCTCCCTCAACAGTCAAAATACGGCAGAGGGAGAGATGGGGAATCCATCATCTATGCAGAGAAACCAGCTACCTCAGGCTCCCTGGTGTGCTTACAACCAGCTCTCAAAAGCCAGCACACTAATATTGGTTTCTTACTGATTAATGCAAAATTCTCCATGGCAAACTAGTCAATGCAATCCTGTCTGTAGCACACACACATTCACATCCTGTAAAGATCCAAAGGTCAGTATAGCTAATTTCCCCAAATAACCTGTTGTCTGCATACTGTACATACGTAAGATATATATTCACACGTGTGTGTACCAGCACACAAGCAAATCTGGTTCCAGAGAGCAGGGACTGTATTTTTTGTTATTGATCTCATGTAGGTCACTCTGGAAGAGAGGGCCTGCATAACAAGAGTCCAACTCACCTGGTGGGCAGAACCAAAGCAAAAGGGTGGCTAAAGGCTGGAGAAGCATCTGTGTCCTCCACAACGACTCACGAGAGGGCACAGGTGTCACATTAGTGATCAGATATTATTCTCTACAGAAAACAGAACATATAAAAATTCGTATTAAATAATTAGCCACCAAAAATAATCCATATTCAACATAGGCTACAAAACTGCTTTCAAATGTTTGAATGTAACAATACCATATTGCTTCTGGAAAGTACTCATGCTTTGGTACTTTTTTTTCCTGATTGTAAGAAAAATAAAACATCCCATTTGTGTGTTTTCTAGAATTACAATCTATTGCAAAAATACAAACATTATATTTGCCAATGTTAGGTTCATGCAATTTCCTTCGTTTATTATTGGAATTAAAACAGAATTTCTGAGTATGTCATTTTAAGTAATCAGTAAATATTAGCCAACATATTCCCTAGAATCTGCATTCATCCATTTAAATGTTTTTTTCAAGCAAGGTAAAAATCTAAGGGAAAGATTCAGGTCACTGTTTCAAAACTTTTTTAAAAGTAGGGATACATACTCAATTCTAAAAGTTCACACTTGATGGGACAAGCATTTATTTTATATTCAGCAACAGGAAGCAAAGTACAAAAAGTGAGAATCAGCTCATGCTCTGGAACATCATCCAAAGGAGACCTAATAAGATGCATCAATTTACATTTACACCCTGTTGCCATCTGCAGGTTCACGTCAGCTTCCAATATTTTAAAAATGGCAAGAGATAAGTGGCGGCAAGAAGTAACAAAGGAGGCTAAATTAGGATAGATGCAGATTTGTAAAACTATCTGCTCTTCTTTAAGCACAGGACAGCTCTGTGACTGGATATAAGAAACTGAATCAAAATAAGGTATTATGGCTTTGTCCACAATCCCAGGAATGTTAAAAGAAAGGCTTGGCAGGTTATAATTCAGTGAAGTGCAGCGAACATAGAACAATAGGTACCAAATTAGCATGCCCATTAAAACTCTGAGGCTCTTTAGAAGTTATTATTTTAGGCTAGAGATGACAGCATTCTCAGAGTGTTGACCAGTGGTATGGTAGAGGCATCACTGTCAACAGTACGCTCACATTTTGTAGATTTCTGGAATGCTTCAAAATCTGTTTTATTATAAACAATGAGACAATATACTTGAGCATATGCACCAAAGGCAATGTTATCTATCATATCACCTTCAACTATTTTAAAAGCTACAGTTTGTCTAGCCAGATTTATTAATAATGTCCTCAACATACCACTTTACTGACAAGTATGATCATACTAAACTATGGCTGCCAACTCCTGACCACAGTATGAAGCTCTGTCATCTATCAACTAATCCCTGATATTATATCTGAAATTGTATTTATTAGAAAAAAATATTCTTATGTTATATTCTGCTGCACTAAGTTTTCAGTGGGAATAATTTGAAGAGATGAAGGGTGCCATTCAGTGCTGGGCCAGCAGGATTCTGCTGATGCAATGTGATTCTGTTTCCTTCTCTCCCCTGTGCTCCCAGAATCTGCTCCTGAGGGTCTCCCATACCTCTGAAGCCGATTTTGAGTGTGTGGAGCTGGAGGGTACAAGAGAGGAAAAGGAAGACATACACACATACAAGTCCTTTGAGCCAATAGAGATGCAGCAGTGAAAATGGCCCAAAGTTTCTGCATGTACTCACTGGCATAGGAAGCTGCTCGGGCACCCAGAGTGGCAAACATGACGTGCACCCGGGGGAGGGGCGTTGCTACGTAGTGCGCATGCGCAGCGTCACTACGTATGATGCATGTGTCGCTATGTAGCGCTGCTGCACATGCACACTACGTAGCGGGGTGCTGGTAGTGCTGCTCGCACTGCCCCCCCAAAAAACGGAGCTGGGAGCAGGCCGCCCCCTCCGCTTCCCCCCTTGCTACACCCCTGCATGTACTTCAGAACTCCTGAGCCATTCCTCCCCACTTCTTGCTATAGACCTTTGTATCTCCTCCAGCCCAAAAACTGCCATAGAAAAGCTTGGGAGACTCTGGGGCAGCACAAGGAGCTACAGCTACAACAGAGAATCCATAGAACCCCAGCACACATGCATAAGCAGCTGCATGCATTCAGAGGCCTCTTTAGTTTCTGTCTCATATTTCTTTTTTGGTCCTTTACCGTTGAACACTATATCATAATATTCAGATTCATGAATTTTTGTATTCTAAATTCCTCACAGAATACATCAGTAGAAAAAGAAACTATGGTATCATAATTTCCTTCCATGTAATCATCAGTTTCACTTCCTTTGACATTTCTGCTACTAGTTATGTTATAGAGAAGGAACATGGACTATGGGTTTATATCAACTCCCAGCCACTGAAATTGATTTTTAAAACAAAGAGTACATTTCCTAGTGTTTGAGAACCCAACTGTAATTCAGTTGTACTGTATTCATTGCTTAATGTGTCTGAATAAATCTAACATTTAAAATCTATCAACTTAGACATCATGATCTTAGCCACAAATAATAGAGAGTGTCAGTGTCAATTTTGCTCTCTCACACTCACTTCCCTTCACTCCATCTGATTTTAATAATCCTTGTCAAGGCACAAACTGTCCAAATTACCTTCTTGACACAGAAGCTTTCATGGAGGAGACAGAATCTCAACTTTCATTTAGTAAGTACAAAAGAAAGCTGTCCAGCTGGACAAATATTATTTCCAGTCTTGACAACTTCAACAGTAAATCATGCATTTTAATTTTAAACTAAGGCTGCCAGGAGTTTGATATAAACTGCTTGTTTAATGTAGATTCATGGGATTAGTAGGTAAACAACTGGGACTGTATTTTAAAAATTAAGACCAAATAAAATGAGTTGCACAGGAAAAAAACTACAGAATGAAAGAAACAACATATATAAAAACTTATAAGAAAGGGGAAGATCGGAAATTATTTCAGAAACTTATGTTTTCAGGAGAGAAATCATAAAATATTTTACAGGCTCTCTACTTTTCTCAATCCTAATACCTGCCTCACCAATGGTGCTGAGGCAAGGGCGTACCCACCATGCGGCAAGTTAGGGCAGCTGCCCTACTCTAGAAGCAGGGCTGGTGGGCAGAGGCGGAGCACAGCCCGGCGGAGCGCGAGTTCGCCATTCCCGCCGCACCGCGCCGCACCCTCCCTCCAGCTCCCCGGCGCGCCCTCAGGCAAGGCCAAGCGCGGCGGGGAACCAGGGAGCGCGGCGCGGTGGGCGGGAACGCCGAACTCGCGCTCCGCTGGGCTGGGCTCCGCCTCCGCCCACCAGCCCTGCTGCTAGGGAGGGGCACAGCCCGGCGGAGCGCGAGTTCGCCGTTCCCGCCCGCCGCGCTGCGCTGCGCCCTCCCTCCAGCTCCCCGTCGCGCCCTCTGGCAAGGCCAAGCGCGGCGGGGAACCAGAGAGCGCGGCGCGGCGGGCAGGAACGCTGAACTCGCGCTCCGCTGGGCTGGGCTCCGCCTCCGCCCACCAGCCCTGCTTCTAGGGAGGGGCACAGCCCGGCGGAGCGCGAGTTCGCTGTTCCCGCCCACTTTGTGGCCCCTCCCCTTCCGTGCCTTGGCCCCTCCCCTTGCCCCCCCTAGTTTTGATCCTGGGTACGCCCATGTGCTGAGGGATGATGTGATAGCATTGTGCCCCCCTCCCCCAAATGACACACATCATTGCTAGCAAATGCATGTATGGAGAGGCAGAATGGATCTGTGTGAACTAAATTGTTCTCTAAGGGAAATCCAAAGTATTACTAGCTCTTGAAAAACAAAGTT
This sequence comes from Zootoca vivipara, assembly GCF_965207765.1. Lineage (NCBI taxonomy): Eukaryota > Metazoa > Chordata > Lepidosauria > Squamata > Lacertidae > Zootoca > Zootoca vivipara. The sequence goes on along the minus strand of NC_142593.1, from coordinate 26,664,142 downwards.
CTGGTATCTGGGTGCAACCTGGGGTACAAAGAAGCAGAGTCTTAGCCACCTGAGCTTGCAGAGCTTGCAGAAAATGTTCTCTTTGTGTACAACTACAGCATATGCTTTCAAGTCCTTTACCACCAAGCAATACTAGCCACACATTATGCCAGCCACCAAAGCTCAATCACTAAATCCAGAGTACAAAACAAAACAATGTTGGGCATAAAGTCATAACAAAAATGTGAACATATTTTTATACATAGGTAATACTATCCCATGGACTGCAAGAAGATAAAACCTATCCATTCTTAAGGAAATCAGCCCTGAGTGCTCACTGGAAGGACAGATCGTGAAGCTGAGGCTCCAATACTTTGTCCACCTCATGAGAAGAGAAGACTCCCTGGAAAAGACCCTGATGTTGGGAAAGATGGAGGGCACAAGGAGAAGGGGACGACAAAGGACGAGATGGTTGGACAGTGTTCTCGAAGCCACCAACATGAGTCTAACCAAACTGCGGGAGGCAGTGGAAGACAGGAGTTCCTGGCGTGCTCTGGTCCATGGGGTCACGAAGAGTCGGACATGACTAAACGACTAAACAACAACAAAACACTGTCACTAAGTGAATTTACAGCAGAAAACTCAAAATATGAGCAGAACAGAGCACTCAAGAAAGTCATTATATTGGCAAATTAAGCAGCTACATTCACCCATTTTATAGGAAAAAAATGGATTTGAGAGAACAAAGCAAATCAGGTTCCTGCTTGCTACTCATCTGCTTTATTGCCTCTTTCTTGTTCAAACCTTACCAGCATCTTTATCACATCCTTCCTGCAACAAATACAGCAGACATGGCAGCTACTTGAATGCTGTCTAGGCGGGCTGGGCTCACACCATGCATGCAAATATGCTTGTGGGTCTCCCCTTGCTCATGGAGGAGGTATACCACCACTGCCTTCAAGGCAGTGAAAATTCTTTATTTTATTTTTTAGGACAACATGACTATTTCGGCTAACAGATTGAGATTGAATCCTGACAAGACAGAAGTACTGTTTGTGGGGGACAGGAGGCAGGCAGGCGTGGAGGACTCCCTGGTCCTAAACAGGTTAACTGTGCCCCTGAAAGACCAGGTGCGCAGCCAGGGAGTCATTTTGGACTCACAGCTGTCCATGGAGACGCAGGTCAATTCTGTGTCCAGGGCAGCTGTCTATCAGCTCCATCTGGTACGCAGGCTGAGACCCTACCTGCCTGTGGACTGCCTCGCCAGAGTGGGGCATGCTCTGGTTATCTCCCGCTTGGATTACTGCAATGCGCTCTATGTGGGGCTACCTTTGAAGGTGACCCGGAAACTACAACTAATCCAGAATGCGGCAGCTAGACTGGTGACTGGGAGCGGCTGCTGAGACCACATAACACCGATCTTGAAAGACCTACATTGGCTCCCAGTACATTTCCGAGCACAATTGAAAGTGTTGGTGCTGACCTTTAAAGCCCTAAACGGCCTCGATCCAGTATACCTGAAGGAGCGTCTCCACCCCCATCGTCCTGCCCGGACACTGAGGTCCAGCGCCGAGGGCCTTCTGGCGGTTCCCTCACTGCGTGAAGCAAAGCTACAGGAAACCAGGCAGAGGGCCTTCTCGGTAGTGGCACCCACCCTGTGGAACGCCCTCCCATCAGAGGTCAGAGAGATAATCTGTTTTTAATCTGTGATATTTGATGTATTTTAATGTTTGTTGGAAGCCGCCCAGAGTGGCAGGGGAAGCCCAGCCAGATGGGCGGGGTATAAATAATAAATTATTATTATTATTATTCCAACAACATTTCTAGTTCTGCTATTTGTTAAAGTTTTCCTTCACCACTTAATTTGCTAAGCAACTAATGAGATCACAAAACTGGCCAGAAGGCTGCTGTATCTGAATGGGAGACAACCTAAGAATCTGATTTATATTACTTTCCAGTGTCAGACCATATAACAAACAGTATTCCTACAGAGACATAGTATAGAAAGTTATTTTCAGAAAGTATACCTGAATTTTCTAAGAGCAATTCTCTACAACAGGGGTTCTCATTTCCTCCCACTTGAGAAGGCGAAAAAATATGAGCCCAACAGTCACAAAACTGGTGAGCCTCAGTCAAAAGGTACAGGGGTGAATCCAATTACAAAATAGTGGCATGTAAAGGCAGAGTTTGGCATAATTAGTTAGTAATTACCAACATAATTTTGTATTGATATCTAATCCCATTTTGGAAATTTCAAAATTATTTGCCATTGTGATTTTCTTGGGGCAAGGAGCTCCACCGTTTAACTTACTTCAAGTTAACTACAAAAGCTGTATTTGGGACTAACTGAAATTTTCATGTAACCCAGACACTGAAGTAGTAGTCTAACCTAGAAGTTAACCAGAGCAGGGATAACCATGGCCAGGCACTCTCTGTCCAGGAGTGGTTATAGCTGCCTTGGCAAGTGAAAGATGTTGTATGCCATGGCTGCTAAAACCTCTCATTTCAAATCTGGATCTACCAGCACTCAGATGAATAAAAGAAGCAGAACTGAATGCTAGTGTCATCAGTGTACTGCTGCTACTTTAGTCTTTCGATAGCCACATCGAAAATTTCCTGTACATGATGAGCAGCATGTGAGACAATATTGAATCCTGAGTGACCTCCAAAACACAAATCCCACCTTCTGGAGTTGGTCTACCAGCCAGGACCAGAACCACAGAGGTATAGCATCCCAACGCCCCAGCCAGCCTATCCAGATTCTTTAGTAAATTAAACTGAAAGCCACAAAGAAATCCAGAACTAATAGGGCCACACTCCACCCATCCTTCTCCCAATAGGGGTTATCCATCAGGTTAACGAAAATGCTTCAGTAACAAAACCAGGTCTGAAGCCAGATTTAAATACATTTAAATACTTAATTGAATCAAAAATTAAGTATAGATAGAGAGATGGGGCTAGCAATGGAAACATCAAGATTTGAAAAGATAATAATTAAAGCTAGAAAGAAGAAAATCTCGTTAATGCATGATTACTTACTAGAGTGGGAGACGATAGAAGAACAAACTAAAGTTTCAATGATTAAGTGGGCCCAGGATCTTGGACATAATATCAATATAGAGCAGTGGGAGAGACTGTGGGTGGAAGACTTAAAATTTACAGCATGTTATAATTTACGGGAGAACTGTATGAAAATGATGTACCGTTGGCATTTAACACCATGTAAATTGGCCAAAATGTATGGAGGAATAAGTCCGAGATGCTGGAGGTGCAAAAAGGAGGAAGGTACATACTACCACATGTGGTGGTCCTGCCAAAATATAAAAGAATATTGGAACAAAATATATGAGGAGTTAAAGAAAATGTTTAAAATGACATTTAAAAAAAAAACACCTGAAATGTTCCTTTTAAACATAATACCACCCGAAATAAAAAAAGGAAATAAGATCTTTATTCCTATATGGTGTGACTGCTGCAAGAATCCTGGTGGCAAAAAGATGGAAAAGTGAGATGCTACCCACAACAGATTGGCAAATACAGATGTTAAGCTATATAAGATTGGCAAAACTGACTGATTCAATAAGGGACATACCTGTGCAAAAAGTTACAAAAGAGTGGAGTGTGTACAAAAATTATCTTAAAATATACTATCCAAATAACTCTCTACTCATGGATATTGAGTGATGTTTGAGAAAATTAGAAATGATTGGAATGGATAAGAAAAGGAAAAAGGGATACTGTTAGTAAGAACCTGTGAAAGACAAGATAGATTAAAATGTATAACAAAAGGGATGGGAAGTATCTGTGTACAAAGGTAATGAGTGTATATATTCTGTATCTTTTCTTTTTTTTTCTTAGAGTATAGACTTGGTTTGAATGTTTTTTAGATAAGGCTTTATAGCTTTTTTCTGCTTTTTTCTTTTCTTTTTTTCTGAATTTGTAACTTTGTGTATTCTTCTTATGTATGTTTGTGTTTTTATTCATCGTGCTTTTAAACAATAAAATTAAACCAAAAAAAAAGAAATAAGATTTAAATACACCCAGATATTGAAAGGATTTCATTTCCAAAGCTCTTATTAGCCCGAGACCTAGATACTGTATCTCAAGGATTGCCTCCTCCTAAATGAATCTTCTGTTCTGTTCAGAGGAGGCCATGATTGGAGTTCCCTCACTATTTGAGGTGAGGAAGCTGAGTACTGTACATGGGACATTACACCCAGGCCAAATAACTCAAGGATCTTATCTGTTCAAACTGCCCCTTGCCTTCTGGTGATCCATTAAAATGTTCTTATTTTGGAAGGCATTTGAGGTAGGCTTTTTAGAATGATCCTGATTCTGAAGCTGCAGTGGTTTTTCTTCATTTTGCCTACTTTTCTGATTTTTGGTTTTGTGATCTTACTAAATGTTTTATTCATAGATAGATAGATAGATAGATTTGTTTGATTTTTGTACTTTATATATCTTTTGAGTTTATCCCATTAGCTGACTTGAGTTCTTTTGGGAAAGCAGAATGGTAAGACAGAAATATTTTAATCAAATACAGTTTAAATAAACAATATTTCTATAAAACAAATGCAAAAGAATTGCAAGTGCAATTGGTTGGCAAATAAAATGTGTCAACAAATGTTAAGCACTTATGCATGTGTTGTGTTATTATATAATGGGGCTTATATTAAAAATAAAGAACATTTAAAATCTTAATTGCCTTGAATAGAAGGAAATTAAATATAGGAATCTGTTTCTGTGCTTGATAGGGGCAGCCACACAAACAAAGCATTGACAATTTAGCTGGAAGCACCCCACCCTAAAATAGAGTTTCTAGATTTTATTTTGAGGCTCAGAATAAGCTATTGAAGAAGCTATTTATGTGTTTTAGATGTGCCATTCAGTTATTTTCCTTTAAGAATTTAGCAAAAGAAATGTGAAAGCCTAAGTGAAAATGACATTAAGGTTGTGACACCAATAACAAAAGCCAAGATATATAAAGTTAAGCTGACAGTCAACCTTAAATCATGCTATTGTGCTTATTCTTTTTAAAAAACAACAATATGAGTTAATGACAAGATGTCAGACTTTGAATTGCCTGAAGTTTGTCATTTGGTGTCTGTGTCACAACCTTAATGTTATTTAAATGTAGTTTTTAGTATCTATTATTTAAAAGGTCTATTTTAAGACAGCAAAAAGCTTTGATAGAGGAAACCTCAAAGTACACCGCGTTACTGCTATGCCATTTCATTAGAAGTAGTGCATAAAACATACATTGTTGACAAATCTAATTCATTAAAGGTGAGATAGATGCACTTTAAAACGACTGGCTGGCATCATTATCTATGGTTCCCTTATAAATTATTACTCTTTTCCTTTTGACTGAACTTGTCACTATTTACCTTTCAGAGTATGAATCTTGTGCATCAGACTTGTTTAGAGAAGTTGGAAGTCAAATAAGCTACTTTCTTTAAGCAGAAGCAAACATTTTAAACAATTTCCAAAGAAGTGGCCATGTTTGTCTGTTGCAGCAAAATCAACAAAGCATCTTGTGGCATCTTAAAGACTTGAGGGCTATAGTCCACTTCAACAGATGCTTGAAGTACTATCCTGGATTTGTCTAGTTTGGATAAATTATTACAGGACCTAATAATGTCATCCACATTCACTTATCTGATCATCTTCCAATGTGATATATGTGATTTGCCAACAATGTCCTTGTACATTCTACATAGTACAAACCACCCAGTCTCTACATGAAAGGACCAATGGACACAAATTTCATTAACTGACCTTAAAGTAGCCATGCTTGAACTTGAAAACACAGACCACAAAGTGAAACTACTGAATTTAATTCCTCAAGAGTTTTGATTGCTATTACCATCACAGAAAAAGGTCCTTCCTCTAGTGGCTGTTTATTGTAATTACAGAGGTTGCCGCACAACTAGAAGGGCCTCACCACCTGATTGTCATGTTATCCAAAGCAGTGGTGGGGAATCAATATTGGCCTGCCAGGCATTCCAATTTGGTCCATGAGGCCAGTTTCTCAAAACCATACCCACCTACCAATCACCTGACATCACTCCAATGGGTTTGCATTGAAGCCCTTGCCAAGCCCATGCCTCCCCGCTCCATTTTAGTAGTGACTTGCTGCTTGTTAGGTGCTTTGCAGTCTCAGCTTTGGAGCTTCCAAGTGCCAGATCATTGTGATTTCAAGTAAATGACAGTGGGAGCAGACCTCACATGTCAAATTTGGCCAACAATACCAATCTGGTCTGTGAAGCCATGAACTTCCTCATCCCTGCTGTAGGGTAACAGGAAGAAAGGCATTCCTTTGGCTATCCTAATACCAAGTTGTTATAAATGTAAAGGTAAAGGGACCCCTGACCATTAGGTCCATTTGTGACTGACTCTGGACTCATCTCATGTTATTGGCCGAATAATCTGGTATTGACCTGGTACAGCTTCCAGGTCATGTAGCCAGCATGACAAAGCCGCTTCTGGCGAACCGGAGTAGCACACGGAAACACCCAAGTTGTTATAGGTCAATGCAAAAACTTTACTGGCAACTGATACAACTCCTGTAACAGCAGTGCAATGTCACATGGGAGGCTGTCCCTACTGGCTGCATTTTACAATAGTTACAGCTTCGAAACCAACCTTAAGGGTAGTACCAAAATAGAGCATATTACAATTCTCCAGTCTTGAGGTTACCAATGTATGGGTCACAGTGATGAAGTTATCTTTGCCCAGGAACAGGTGTAGTTGGCATACCAGCTGGATTGGGTAGAAGGCACTCCTCACTACAAAGGTTACTTGAGTCTCCAATGTCAGTGATCAATGTAAGAGCACCCCATAACTATGGTCAGTATTACTATACTAGGAACACCAGCATGGTCTAGTAGTTACAGTGTTTGACTAGGACTGGGCAGACCCAGCAAATCCCCACTCAGCCATGAAGCCTACTGGGTAACCTGGGGCCAAGATCTAGCTCTCTGCCTAACCTATAAGAAAGGATTCTGAGAATAAAATAAGAAGGAGAACTGTTCAACAACCTTCTGGAAACTCAAGATGTAAAATAGTGAATACATCAATTACTTGTCCTCTGCAATATGGTTCTTATAATTTGTCATAGTGAGTATTCCCAGCTACACAGCTGAGCCTCATCAAATATAACTACAGCAAACAAAACTCAAACAACAAATGAACTGGCATAGCTCAGTCTTCCTAGGCATAGAGCCAGGCCAGATGAAAAGAGATAGAAAAGATGGATCAGTGCTGTGTAAGTTAACTGCATTCATCACATACCCTAGCAGAGTACCAGGTAGCCATCCAACTGATCTCCTGTACCAAATAACCAAGTAGAATCACAGACCATCTATATATATATTTCATGCAGGATAAAAGCACTTGACAAGGCAAAACTTCCATAAGAAAATTGAGCAAAGATAAAAAGTTTTAGTTATTTGTTTAAAATATACCGTACTGTATAGCTTGCTCATCATTACTAAAAAGGCATTCCACACCAGGTAGCAACATTAAGAAGCCCCACTTCTCCTGTACTTATCTACCCTTCAAATGGCTGTTTTGCATTTAAAAAGCTGAAAAAGAAGAGAGAGAATGTGAAACAGCATATAACATGTAGTTCTGCCTTTACACTGCCTGAAGTAGAGAAGGAGCTATAGAAGACCACTAATAAGACTGCAATCATATTCAAACTGGAATAAGCCCTATAGAACTTAAAGGGACTTAGGGACCAACCATAACTTCTGGCAGTGGCTGGGTGGGACAGAGCTAATGATGGAAGGTGAACAGTTTCATCCCAGGTTTTGCTGGCAGAACAGAGAAGCCCTGATTGAGCCCACTGTCAGTACGTGAACCAGCTTAGGATACACCGGCTCCTTGGAAAGCTCAGTTCCACTTCTTCCTCATCTCATAAACACCCCGATAGCATTTTTGGCACACACAAATGAAACCTTTATGGCAGCACAAATCCCCTGCTGGTGGAGCACAATGGATCCAAGCAGAGCCACCAAATTCTCTCCAACACAGGGGTTTGGATGGCTGTTATTTTAAACTGACATGTATGTGCATGTGCCATGCAAGTGAGGAGCAAGCACATACTTCTATGAACATATTCTACATACCCTAATACTTTGAGCATACTTGTTCTAAGTAAAACAATCTAGAATTCCTCCTATTATGCTAACTGAAACAGTATCTTCACAGCCTGTAAGCCATAGACAAGGGCCTATAATTTTCTATTATTGTACAGTGTCTAGTGTGATCCTGTTGGAAGGTCTGACTGGTGTTAGACTGAATGAACTGAAACAAAGCTGTAAATAAGACTGATACCTACTTATTTTGGGTCATAATACCTGGAACAATTTTAAGGATACAAAGACTAAATACTATTATTATCAACCTTATTATAAGTATCCAATTAACTGATTAGCAATAGGAAATTTTATAAGAACAGTACACTAATGCAGCAAAGCCACAATTCATATGGTGGGATTGGACAAGTTACTATCATTTAATATTAATAGCCTCTCTTGCAGGGATACTGTAGCGCTGAAGAGGATAAATATTAGAAAGCACTTAACATAGAAAGCTCACTGTATTAGTGTATCAACAGGGATGCTACAAAATCATATATAAGAACATTGTAAAGCTATTTTAGTTAATTACTTTTCAACGAAAGGGATTAGAACAGTAAGTAGGTCAAAAGAGAGTACAAGATTACAAGTATAAAGCATTGCCTTGTGATAAGGAGTAAGGTATTAGAGTAACATTCTCAAGCAGTCAGGAATTTAGGACATATTTTCTTTTTCACCTAAGTACTAAAGAAGTCTAATTTTCAATAATATGCTGACATTACAGTTCATGCAACATTTTAATTTTTTAAAAAAGAAAAAATAGTTTTACTTTTGATGATCTGCTCTCTTACTTCATGCTAGATGGTGCTTAATTGTGTTCTAGTGGGTAGCAAAAGTTCCTAGTCCAAAAGGTATCCCCACAAGGTATCTTAAGTTTTATCTTGGATTTATATCACTTAAGTACAGAAGGAAAAGTAGAGATAAGGTATTGCTGAGGGACAATGCTGAGTGGGGGGAATATTCTATGAGGTATAGAAAGAAAGAAAGAAAGAAAGAAAGAAAGAAAGAAAGAAAGAAAGAAAGAAAGGAAGGAATGGTTCTATAGAGAGATGTATGATGTAGGGAAAGACAAAAGGAATGGGGGATTTGCAATATATAGCTATAGTACTATAAAGAGAACACTTTAGGGGGAAAAAGTCTGGCAGGCTACATTACGGGATGCTGTAGAGCACTATCTCCTCCAGTGCAATTTAATATCTACATGAAGTCACTGGGAGTGGTCATTGGGAATTTTGGGGCCAGGTGCCATCAGTATACCGATAACACTTGACTCTATTTCTCCATAACATCACAATCAGGAGAGGCTGTGCAGTCCCAGGGCCATTGCTTGCATGCAGTGCTGAGATGGATGAGGTAAAACACACTGAGCTTGAATCCTGGCAAGATGGAGACATTGTAGGTAGTCCCCTTGTCCAATAAATTGGTCAATTGCCTACCCTGGATGGTGTTGCACTCCCTGAAGAAACACATTTGCAGTTTAGGATGTTTCTGGATGCAGCTCTATCACTGGAGGGTCAGGTAGCCTCAGTGGCTAGAATTGCCTTTTACTAGCTGCAATTGGTTTGACAGCAATGGCCACTGCTGTACCAGGAAAGCCTGGCCACAGTATATCATGCATTGGTTACTTCAAGACTGGATTGCTGCAATGCACTCTTATGTGGGGCTTCCCTTGTGCTTGATCCAGAGGCTGCAGTTAGTGCAGAATTTTGCAGCATGATAGATGACAAAAGTGAGGCCTTGTCAGCATGTAACACCTGTGCTCAAAGATCTGTGCTGGTTGCTGATCTGCTACCTGGCCGAGTTCAGGGTGTTACTATTATTATATAAAACCCTTAACAACTTGGGACCAGTTAACCTACTCAGCTGCTTCACTCATCAGAACAGATACTGTTACAGCTGCTACATAATATCCGTTCTAAATCTGGAAGAACTTGGTCTTTTTTTGTTGCATCACCAAAACTTTAGAACTCCCTGCCTAGTGATATCAAGCAGGCACCCTATGTATTCCTTTTGATGCCTGCTAAAATAATTTTTATTTAGACAAGCCTACTAGTTCTTTAGTAAGTTGATGCAAGTTTTAATCTGTTTCCAGTCTATTATTTCAACTTTTTGAAAGTTTTAAATTTAGTTATTTTTTCTTATTGATGATTTTATTGTTTTATCTTTCTTATAAACTGCTTTGAGTGTTGTTGCTTAAAATCAAGTGGTTTATAAATTTTATGAAATAATAATAAAGAAAAAACTATGTTTTAAGCTAAAACACCTTTTTTTTGGCCATGTAGAACATATTGTTTACACACCATCCCAATCTCCAAGCAGTGAGAGACCACAAAAACTCCAAGGGTTCATGTACTCACCCAAGTTCAGTTTCCTTGGAATGATGGTCAGAAGAGACTGTGGAGTCTTTAGGATATATGGTTTTATTTACAACTATGTAAAGTGTGAACATAGGATGGAGGGACTTGCAACAGCAACATTCACATAGATCTTGCTTCCCCTTTAGGTTTCCAGGGGATCCCCAAAGCCCAGCATAAAGGAAGGCATGTCTCTCCAGTCTTAGTTTCCTGCTCACTCACACAGCAACTCTGACTATTGTTCTTCTACCTACTTGGAAGGTGAGTGGGGTGGGAAAAGGCCCACCCATCTATTTCTGTGGCACAGAGCAACTTCTTTGGATATGCGAAATCATGGTACTCGAGTAGCTGCTCAAAGTTACACTGAAAAACAAACTGGTTTGGCAAGCATCCTCTTATACATTCTACCCTCACAGATACAGGAAAAGGACCCAGAGTATCATCCAGACTCACCCTGCCCCCAACCTCATAACAGTATACAATGGTCTATTACTCACGAGGTCTTATTTTATTCAGGAGAATTCCGCTCTACCTTTAGTCCATATTTAAGTGCTCACACACGTACATGCACATACTGTATAGCAAGTGCTTCAGCGGGGGAGCAGAACACAAAAGTGGCAGAGAGGGCAACACTGTAAAAGTTTTTTCAGGCTGAAGTTATTTGCTATCTATAACTATCCATTTGTTTCCAAACTGAAGTATCTCTTGCTGCACATCATGTCATGCATTTAGTTCAACGGAGCTTGACAGTGCAACCCTGTGCTTCTCTACTCAGAGGTAAGTCCAAATGAATAAAATGTGTCTTGCTCCCAAGGACATAAGCCTGCTACCTGAGTTAATATTGAAGAACACTGTGGGGAAGAGGAGGAAAGTAGTACAGTGGCACCTCGGGTTACAAACACCTCGGGTTACAGACTCTGCTAACCTGGAAGTAGTACCTCGGGTTAAGAACTTTGCCCCAGAAGTTGCGCAGCGGCGGCAGTGGGAGGCCCCATTAGCTAAAGTGGTACCTCAGGTTAAGAACAGACCTCCGGAACAAATTAAGTTCGTAACCAGAGGTACCACTGTAAACCAAAGCTCAGGAACTTCTAAACAAGATACAAAACTGAGACCATGGGTGTAGCCAGGATTTATGTTGGGGGGGGCAGGATCTCCCCACCTGTCATTCCCTTCTGTCTAGCAGATTCAGAATGAATTGTTTCAACAAGTTGTTTTAAATTACTTTCTTTTGACCAAGTGCTCAGAAAAACATGTCAAACTTTCTACAATTCATTTAAGTATTTTTATTTACTTGATGGGGGGGGGCAACTGCCATGGGCATAGCCAGGATTTATTTTTAGGGCGGGGAATGCATTATTGGGGGGGGGGCAGAACCGAGTTATCTGCGACGCAGTTGGTTAGTCAGTATTTTTATATATTTGATTTTGGGGGAGCAGCTGCCCCTGCCCCCTCCTGGCTACGCCCATAGCAACCCCCCTGCCCCCCCTATGCCTGGGACTACATTAGTTTGGATGAAAACCTAACCAAGGAGCAGTAGTAGCACACAAGAGTCCTGTGGCACCTTGACTAGGAGATGCACAGAATGTGCCCTGCTAAGTTTCGGGGGGGGGGGGCAGCCAGCTCCGTCCTCAGCTAAGGAAGCAGTCCTGAGGCATCTTTTTAAGGCCAAACCCATTCGCCAGAAAACTCATAAAAATAAATAAATAAATAACACCACCACATCTGTTAGTGGTTCTCTCCGTCTCCCTTCGGCGTTTGAGGAGAACCAGGGACGGAAGGCGAGGGTGGCAGCAGCGGGTAGGTGGGCGCTTCAGATGCCGGAAGGAGGAGACAGCGGACGCCGCCGCCGCCGAGCCCCTTTCCCGCCCCGCCGCCCTGACAAGACTCCGACGTCACTTACCAGGTACGCCGGGCCCCGCTCCCTCTTTCGGCGCCTGGTAGCCCCGGAGACCAAACGAGCGTCAGTATAACGACGGCTCGGAATGGCCGGGCTCCGACATCCGGAGGAGGAGCCACCAAGACGGAGGAGGAGGCCCAGGCTCTTTTCCCGCGCGCGAGAGAGAGAGCCTACGCGGGAAGGAAGGAAGGCGGGGAAAACGCTCCAAGTACTGAGAGGCCGCGCCGTGCGATGCTGAGGGGAAATCGCCTGAGGTAAACGGCGCGCGGGGCAGATAGATGGAGGCTTCTGGTTGGCGCGTGCTGCTGCTGTTCTTCGAGCCGGTTGGCAACGCTGCGCTCTCCTCAGCTCAGCAGCATAGCCCTCGAGGCTCTCGTAGGACGCGCTCTTCTTTTGCTCTATCTGTGGGGGGGTGGGGAGCGTCTTCTTCAGAAACTCCCTGTAAGCCCACCCCTCTTCCCCCACTTTTCGTACTTCTGGCTTGCGATTTAATTTCCCGCGCTCCGAACCGGGCGGCGGGTCTCGTTACGCAAGTAGCGCAGTGGGCGTAGTCTCCGTAGGAATCTCTGCGCGGGTTCCAGAACCATTGCAAAGTCGCTGACTTAGTGGTGTTCCCTCGGGTGCGGTTCTTTTTGTAGCTTCTCTTTCCTGCAGGCGTGTGTCTCCAGGTAAGAAGGTTGCGTGCCCGACCAAGTGGCTTAACCACTATCGTGGCAGAATCTAAGCTTTTTCCCCCCTAGGCGTTGTTTATCCAGAAGCAAAGTCCCGCTGAATACAGTGGGGATGACTGTAGTAAATGTGCATTGGTTTATAGTTACATAGTTTCTCAAACTTGGGGCACACATATTTAACTTTGCTCGCTCTACAGAGAACGGTGAAATCCTAGAAAGGTTATTGGTTTAGCATAGCATAATAACTCAAGGTAAAATACTCGAATAAAAGTGTGTGGTTCTTGAAGTCTCAAGCCTACCTTTCTGCACGCCCCCCCCCTTTCTGAAAATGCTTATGACAAACAATCCCCAAATACCCCCCTGCCCTGCTAAGAAACATTCTATTTACATATACATTGTAAATGACACAGTCAGGCATTAAGCTGTGTGTCCTGGAAGACCTTCTCTTTGATATTTTAATGTAGGTTGTAAGCTCCTTTGAGATCCCCCCCCTTAAAAATATAAAGTATTATAGAAATGAAATTAATAGTAATAATAAGCAGATTTGTACAGTAGTTTGGAGTTGATGATTTAAGTGCATTTTAACAGATTGTGCCAGAATATATGTTGTGCATCTTTTTTCTTTTTCTTTTAACAGATGGAAAGTGACATCCAAAAACGGAGGATCCAGCTAACTGGATTTAAGAACCAAGAAAAGAAGGCCTTAATCAAATTGCTTCATACACTAAAATGTGTTTTTTTTAACACTACGGTAAATTATGATAATTGATAAGCCTAAATATTTTGTGGATTTTTATCACATAAAATACTTTACAACATATCACCTAGAATACCTTACAACATATCACCTAGAATACTTTACAACATATCACCTAGAATACTTTACAACATATCACCTAGAATACTTTACAACATAGTGGTAAAACTGAGTGCATGCTACACTCTGGCAAAAGAGCAAATTCTACTTCTTACCTTGTTATTTTTGAAAATGTGTATGCAATTTTTAGTTTATGGTTGTGTGATCTTTTTGTTGTTAGGAATACAGAGACTGCACTCACCTTATAGCCAAGAGGCCTTGCAAGAGTGAAAAGTTCTTAGCAGCATGTGCAGCAGGTATGTATAGTGTGCTGTTCCTTTGCAGACGGTTCGGAAACTTCAGCTGGTGCAGAATTTGGCAGTCAAGTTGCTCAATAGGGCAAGATAATTTGAGCATACAGTACTGTATTACAGTGATCCTGGACTGACTGCACTGGTTGCCAATTAGTTTCCGAGCCCAATTAAAAGTACTGGTTTTTACCTATGAAGCCTCAAATGGCCCAGGACCGCAATACCGTAAGGACTGTAATTTCCCATATGAGCTGACCCTGTGATCATAATCTGAAGCCCTTCTTTGTGTGCCTCATCCATTAAAGTTCTGGAGGATGGCAACACGAGAACACCTTTTCTGTGGTGGCTCCCTGTTTGTGGAATGCTCTCTCCCCCGGGGATGCTTGCCTGGCACCTTCATTAGGTGACAAGTAAAAGCATTTCTCTATAACCAGGTCTTTTGACTGATTAACATTTTTTGGCCTTTTAAGTGTGTTTATTATGCTGGATTAGTGTTTGCCATTGTTGACTTTAATAACATTTTAAAATAATAGTGTGTTGAAATGGTTAGGATATTTTTAATGGTTTTAAATTATATTTAATTGGTAACATTTTGATATATAGTCTATAGAGTGCTTTTGGAAGAATATTTTCTTTTAAACTGTATACAAGTTTGTTAAATAATAATACCTATACTCAGATTAAACATTTTAAAATTGTAACCATTAACTATTGATGGTGCACTGAGTATAAACACAATCAATTTATCAAATTAGTTACCTTAAAACTTTAATGCTTAAGATTTTTTAAAAGGCCATTCTAATCTGTTACATGCTTTCTCTTGGGGTATGATTGTTGGGGGCTGTTGTTGCTGTTGGTTTTTTTGTATCTGTGTTCTAGATCTTGTTGCGATTTATGTAGATTTTTTTCAGTTTGGTTGCGTTTTATTTATGGTTTATGACTACTTACAGGTACTTAGCATTTTTTTCATGTTGTAAGCTGCCTTGATCATGGTTTGAACTGTGGATCGGTGGCATACAAATAAAATGATGCATATGTGTGTACATAATTATAGTTGGTTTTGTTTTATATCTTCTGTGACCTTAAAAATCCTGCAGATACTAATTATTAGTGAGCACTTTGGGTATTGTACCTATTTAACAAGGTTTTCATTTCATTTCTTGCATATCACCATAAATTTTCCAACAATAACTTCTCTTTAGCTTTCATAGTTGCGGTAATTCTCATTGATCGTTTAACATTTTTTTTGCTAATGACAAAGATTTTGATGAATTTGAAAATACCTTGAAAATACCTCTTGAGAGACAATGGAGTAGCTGCTGTAACTAGAAACTTGTAACTGCTGCTTCCTGCATTTGCTTTTGCTGCATTAGCAGCACTGAAGTGACCTCTCCGGGGTGCAGGCCTTGGCAGTGTGTATGGAGTTCCTGGGCTGTCTAGGCAACAAGAGCTGCCCCACTTAACCTCACTGAAAGGAAAGCAGAGCAATACATTTGGCACCAGCTTGGCTGCAGGAATTATCGGAAGGAGGCACAGAAGACTCCATTTAACCATCCTAGGGACTCCACTCCGGACTTGTGTAGGGTTTACTCCTTAGCCTTTTCCCCTCCCAAATATGTCCCGCAAGGCAGGGGGTAGACCATGCAGGGAATTTTATTCCCAAACATCTAAGAGGGCATAGGGCTGGGTTAGGCTATGCTAATTTGGAACACGGGGGGGGGCGCTGTGGTCTAAACCACTGAGCCTCTTGGGCTTGCTGATCAGAAGGTTGGCAGTTTGAATCTGCACGACGGGTGAGCTCCTGTTGCTCTGTCCCAGCTTCTGCCAACCTAACAGTTTGAAAGCATACCAGTGCAAGTAGATAAATAGGTGGCAGGAAGGTACACGGCGTTTCCATGTGCTCTGGCTTCCGAGACAGTGTTCCGTTGCGCCAGAAGCGGTTTAGTCATGCTGGTCACATGACCCGGAAAGCTGTCTGTGAACCAGCGTCTGCTCTCTTGGCCTGAAAAGTCCATTTGCCTTTTACTGGACTTACCCATCCAGGGGTCCTTTACCTTTTTATGCTATTCTAGATCCCAACTGGATTTTAATTAAAACACCTAACGTGATAAAAATGGAAGGTATCAATAAGTTTAAAATCACAAGTTTTCACAAAGAATAGCAACTCGTGCTCTCAGAGACCTGTGGATACACAAAGTCCTCCTTTCAGCCTCCTCTTCATGTGGGTGTGAACCTAGAGCTCTTATTTGAACTGTGGCATCTCAAGCTCCATGAAATGACTGCACCTTTTTCCTTGCTGGCCCTAATGCCTGAATTCGCCTTTCAGCATGTCTCTATTCAACCATGTCATTTATTTCCCTTAAGCCTTTCCTCAATACTAACCTTTTCTGGAAAGCTTATGGATAATCACCTAATCCCTATGGTAAATAAATCAAAGTACCCATGCCTCTATTTTCCCTTTCTTCCCCTGCTGTACTGTGTCGATTTAGATTGTAAACTCCTTGAGGTAGGGACCTATTATAACTGTTCTTTATAAAGTGCCATGCACACTGGACTATAAAGGTCAATTATTATTTATATATTTTTCTTGTGTCAACATCAATAATACAGAAAACGCTTCTGTCCTAGAATGTTAACGCCCTACAAACTTATTACGAATGCACACTAGTGGAAGCTACTCAAAGGAAACTTGTGACTGATTTTTTTTCGTACAAAATCTGAGTGTTTCAGGTAGCGTGCCTTTGTGATGGGGAACCTTTTCACCAAGAAATATTATTACGGGGTAATGGTTCCTAAACAAAGAGGCTGAGAATACCTTTCCCCTCCCCTTCCCTTTCCATCAGATGACTGCTGGCATGCAAAGCTAGCACCTATAGAAGTACCATCTGGTAAAACGTTGCCTTGCAATGGCACAATCTGCTCTGCTCGGCTGTAAAATTGATTAGGATCACAGTTTTAGCTGCTTCACCATGAAATATGCTGTAGTTAGTTTTTATGTAAAGCGTATGGTGCTGCTGTTACTGATTTGAACCCTGAAAGAATGGGAAAATAAGGTTTGGGCAAAGGAGGAAAGGGGACAATACCATCAAAATCACATTTAAGTTAGCATGCTGAGTACATGATGTGCTAATAGAAGAGAAATCAATTTTGGAGGTGGAAGCTGCTGGTATAAAATAATTCTCTCTAAAATTTAATGTTTGACTGAGGTTATAGGGGCCTCCAGAATTAGGGTGGGCATGGCTACTGTATAGTTAAACTTTACAGAGTATGCTAGCTGGTGGATGTGTGATATTTATGGTTCACATTTTGAAGATGAAAAGTTGCAGAAGTATGAGTGTCTATCGGCTATATTTTTATTTTAGAGCACATGCTGACAGAACATAGAATAATATATCTGAAATATGCTAATGCAGAATAAAAGAGGGGGTTTCTTGAAGAAAGAATCCATGTGTAGGAATGGGCAAGCATTTATTCTCCTGCTTGCAGTCCTTTGCAAAAAAATCTGTTGATTTTTAAAAGCATTTCCCCACCGCCACACCAAAAAGAATGCTTAGTGTTTTGAAAGCGTGATTAAGGCTACAGTACTATACATATACACTTGGAAGTAAATATATTTTTGAGAATATATTATGCATAGAAACTAGTGTATAAGCATGAAATGTTAATTAATACAAAGTTGTTCAAAATGAATAGACACATTTTTAATTTAAAAAAACCTAACGAATTATTACAAAAAAAAATAGGATCACTGTTTTTAATGAAAATGTGCCAAAACATTTTAACATTATAGAAAGGTCAGCTACTGCAGTAAAAAATTACATTAAGATCCCCATTTTTCTGCCCTAACAGCAGTTGTTACTAATTTTTATATTTGATCTTCATTTGATTGCCATTTGTCTGCAGAAAAAATTCTTTTGTGGATGACAGTTCATTTGCTTTCCAGGAAAGTGGATACTAACCAAGGACTACATAATTAATAGTGCCGAAAGTGGCAGATGGCTTGATGAAACAACTTACGAATGGGGATATAAAATCGAAAAAGTCTCCCATTATTCACCTCAAATGCAATCTGCACCTAAAAGATGGCGCGAAGAGCTGATACGCTCTGGTGCTGCAGGGGCCTTTCACAGATGGAAAGTTCTCCTCCTTGTTATCAATGGTGATAAACTAGAGGATTCTTTGAGAAGGTAGGATAAGACTTCTTAAAACTGAAGAAATTAATATGTTAATTCACTTTGAGATGAAAATAGTTTTATGGGTGTTTTCCTCCCTCTCACTTACTCTAGTCCACAGCAATTCTGCTACAGGGTCATGTCAACTATAATGTTTTATTTATATAGAGATAATATTGGTGTAGGAGAAACTGCTATGAATTTTAAAGTGCATTTTGTATGTTTGGGGTTTTTTTGCCCTGTGAGTTAGAAGGGATACCCAGCCTCACAGCAAATTAAATAACAATACCACAACCTATTGCGTAGAATAATCTGCACAAGGGTTACTTCCATGTGGACAAAAGGTCATTTTCTTCAGTCTACAACCTTGTCTTGCAAAGATCTTGAATATGTTTTTAGTAATTGGAACAAATATAATACTGAATTCCAAAACCAAACCAGTGTGATTCATTGGAAAGTATTGGACTTGGTCCACAGAGACCTGTGTTCAAATCTCTATTAGAAGTTCAGTTGGAAACCTTGGACAAATGATCTCAGGATTGTAAGGATAAAGTGAGGTAATTGCATGTGTGTTGTCCTGTGCACCTTCAATATACATTCTTCAGGATTTATTTTTAATTTACTGTTTTCACCGCTAAACTCAGCAGTTATTTTACTTTTCTTTTGCTTCTCTGTCTTTCTGCCTGTAGCTCTCCCCATCATGGTTGATTGTGGGGGGCTTAACAGGAGGAGATGGTACTTGTATTACAGTGCTACGAATCCACCTGTACTGTTGTACCTGAAGTGTGCTTTTCTTGATGTAATTAAAATTAGTTTCCTTTCCCAGTAAACTGTACAATTCAAATCACTTGTTGTCATATAGACCCTTGCAAGCCTCAAGTATTTGATAAGAGGCATACAGGAGTACAAGAAAACTCCAGCAGAATTGACAGCCCCTTTCCCACATGTATTTGTGTTGTGCTGGTTTTCCAACACAAACTTTTTGGGGGAGTCCATGTGGTGCTTTCACACCCTCATTAGGCTACAGCGAAGGAGAGGAAGCAGCAGCCTCATTGTGCTGCCCAACAAACTAGGTAGAAAAAGGAAGTAGTGGGATGCATCATATGGTTGCAGAATGGGGCCAGGTGTTCATACTGACTGGACTGAAGATGGCTTAGGTTACACACAGGAGCCAGTAGTCTGGCATTAGAGATTTTGGGCTTATCCACACAGGTGCCCTGCACAGATCCATGCTTCTAAGTTCTGTGCCCAAGCAACAAAAAGCAGTTCAGGTTTTCCATGGATTGACGTTGGCTGCGATTCAACTTTAAAGAGCAGGTTTTCGTGGGGGCAAAAAAAAATGAGAACATTAAAGCGTTGACCGTTCCTGTAAAGTGTGGATAAATCCTAACTGAATTAATTTTTTGGAAAAGATCTTTTTATGTCCACTGTGCTTCCTAGGCCTATTTGCATTTCCGTGTGTGTGTGTGTGTTAGGTTTGGTGTTTCTATGAGATTGCTCCCATCTGAAGAACAATGAACTTACTTGGAGAGAAGAAAAAATGGGAAATGAATATTATCTATTATGGTCATTCCCTTTTCTGCCCCTGTTTTTCACATGGGACTTTTTCACACAGTTGGCTCTTCACATGTAAATCTGGTAGTAATTTCTGTTGATCAGTTTAAAAACAACATCTGAATCAAGCATTTTGACTATATGAAATCTGTTCAGTTTTAAACTAATGCATTGACAAAGCAAATATGCGTGTTTCTGATAGGAATTTTTAAAACTGCATTTTTAGGTACGTGTTCCCTCACCCCCACCACAGAATTAAAGAGTAGATTTATGTTTCCTTTTTTGTATGTTGTGTAGGTTTTAAAATAAGAGTTACATTTTATATTTTCATCAAGTTTATATTGTTTCATTCCTACAGAGTTCTAGAAGCAGGAAAAGCCACAGTCCATGCAGCATTAAGTACACCAAAGGACATTACTCATGTGTTAACTAATAATCCAGCATTAGTTCAAGAAGGAGAGAAGCATCTCATTGGTGTGCCATACTGTCCAGTTGGCTATTTAGAAATTTATCTCTTAGAGGCAAGTACACTTAACATAATGAGAATCGTAGTTGAAATACTTTCTTTTAAATATAGCTGGTGATTTGTGGCAAATTTAAGAGTCCAATTTAAACCAAATTATCATTGGATTAATATTTCAACTCTGATTTTTATTTCAAAGCATTTAAATTCTCATGAATACTTCAGAGTGAAAATTATCAGACTGCTATTGTACCCATCACCTTCCTTAGATTGCATATAAGACAATTAAGTATTAAGTATTAAGCATTAAGGAAATGTTGCACCGTGATTTGCTTTTGTGTGTTTGAGGCTAGCAAATCCTGGCAAGGTTGGAGTTGGAGACAATGTTTGCCAGGACTTCAGACCATATCTCTGGAGCAGTACACTATGTACGTTGATCACTTAACTGAATGCCCACATCTAACAGGGTTGCAAGCATGTTTTTTTCCAGCACTGGATTTGGAGTTGCCCTTGCTAGTCTAACATGATTGGTGCATTTAGTCTATGTCTGCAATCCCACTAATATACAGTCTTGAGCAGAATGCACCTTCCTATCCAACTCAGGCTCCAGATGGGAAAGCCTTGTGTGTGCCTTCCTGAAGATGGGGGCCCATATATTGGAATGCTTGAACAAACTCTTTTTCTAATTATATTTTCACATTCACAGCTGTTTTCAATAATAGAGCTTTACTCTCTAAGCCAGGGGTGGCTACCTAATGGCCTTTTAGATGCTGTTGGACTACAGGTCCCATCTTCCTCCACCAATGTGACCAATGGCCAGGAATGATGGTAGTTACAGTTCAGCAACATTTGGAGGGCCACAGTTTAGCCACCACTAGGAAAAGTTCAAATTGCTTGAGTTGGATTCAGACTACCTGCAGAAAGAACCCCTGAAAATGAGTCCCTAAATAGCTGCTTCATAAAATCAGGAGATCCCCTGGAACAGGATAACAGACGGCACTGGACACTTTCTTCCAGTGGGGAAGCTTCTTCTGGATCTCAATTCCTAAAACAAATGGAAGAAGTCATTCCATTCACCAAAAGACCAGGCTGGATCCAACCTATACTGTTTTAGCAGTAATTGTCTCTGTTGTTGTATGGTCTCTCTCTATTTGAATAGCCAATAATATGCTACATTTATCACCCAGAAGGAAATTAAAAGCGATACTGAAAAATACCAAGAGAACCATCTTAAACCTGAACAGTCAAGACAGGTGATGACTGGCAGGCATCTTGTTGAAATGAAAAATGAACTTATAAAGCATATATATTCTGAACAGGTAAAAACTAGTCTTCTGTACATTTATTACTTTTATAGCATAAGTCAACTGAAGAAAAAAGTCTCCACAGAAATAATTGTGGAAGGAAACTGCTTGCACTGTGTAATTTTGCTTTTGTTGTTCAAAAAACTAGTGTATAGAGGTTGGGATCCACTTAAAGTCTCATGGAGCAAAGCACGTCCAATGATGAAATGCCTGTTACAAATGCAAATAGTGAAAAACTGCAGCTAGAGGAATAAAATTGTGGAAGCACCCCCTACACAAGCAGATGTGTCATTACTTGTGATAGGCTCAGCTGGATCCTAGCTAATGAGTGGCATCCAGCAGTTACAAGAGCAGAAGTCTACTTAAACAACTACTCTTTCCTTTCTGCCTACACCCCAAATAGCATTGACTGCATACTGCTCAACTGTCTCGAATTGAGCGGGACACGCGGGAATTACAGAAGCCATCCTGGCTTCTCACTGGATCCCAGAATGTCCTGTTTTTTGGTCTGGTCAGTTGGATCCCATGAGAGCTCAGGACCCAAAAAATGAGCATCCCGATTTTGATCAGTAGGGTGTTGGAGGGTATAGGGCTGTATTGGGGGCGGGGTCTGCAATAGGAGGAAATTGTTCAAAATCAAATGGAGGAAACTTTCAGTATATGTATCCAATTGCATACAGTCTAATTACCTGAGTTTGGCTCTGTGCTGTGGGACACAGGCAGCTGTTCGTGTATATGTCTGCCAACATCTGGCAAATTTTACTTGATTACTTTTTTGTGTTTTACCCCTAACTCTTTACCCATAGCTTGGTAATGATCTTGGAAAGGACATTGTCTGAATGGTGAATCTCATAAGAACTGGAAAACGCTAATAAATAAATAAATAAATAAATAAATAAATAAATAATTTATACCCCGCCCATCTAGCTGGGTTTCCCCAACCACTCTGGTGGCTTCCAACAGAAAAATAAAATTAATCTATTAAACATTAAAAGCCTCCCTAAACAGGGCTGCCTTCAGATGATACCAAACCTCAGTTGATATATTGTGTGACCAAAACAAGGACCCTCACTACTTATTCCATGTATCCAATGGCATTTTACCCCATGTGCTTACTCAGCAACAATTCCCTATAAGGCCTGCCAGTACTTCTTATGATGATCACAAAATGCCTCAGTAAATATCCCCTATGAACCTATGACTGTAAACCTCAGTAGTCACCCCGGAACTTGGTGAAACTAGCTTCCAAGTAAACAACTTTAGGATCAAACAATTTCCTTTGTACAGTATTGTTACCATGCACTATGACTGACAAATTTCTTATTTTAAATCATTAATTTTCTTTTAATTTACAGGCTATGCTAAGAAAATATACTCAGATAGACCAAATGACTGAGTGCAGAAATGTGGTAAGATACAGATACTGGGCTGGGGGGGTGGGGAGAGAAAGAGAAAGAGAAAGAGAAAGATGGTGCTGGAATAATTTTAGTTTCTTGCCAGTGATCGGGTTTCAACAAATGCTGCCTTTTACCTTTAAATACTATGCTACGTAAGGAGAGAGGAAAGGTTACAGCTCAACATACACATATATAGCACATTCATGCATGTGTTCTTTATTCTACTTCAAATGCTGCAGCTTTCAGGGGCAATAGGGAAAAAAGCACTGGCATGCATGCAGAACAAGCAGTCTTTCTATTGCAGCTATTGAGACTCCCACATACGTATGAGTATTCAAACGTGAAGGAGGTTATGGCTATGGATTCTCCACCCCTCTTCCCCATGTCTTGCTTACAAATATTGACTGGGTGCAATCCAGGTTCCCATCTGGGGAGTCTGTTCTTTTTAGAATGGCAAGCCCTTGTGCTCAAATGACAAGCTTTGCTGCCAATGTAGAATGCGAATCCATCCTTAATTAAATGTATCTGTGTGTGCTGGATAGTGTCTGCAATCCAGAGAATTAGCTGAGTTCACACTAAAAGATCCTACACCCACAGAAATTGCCACATACAAATGTTTTACATAGCAACCCTTTGGATCATTTCAGAGTCCTCAGCATGGAGCAATTAGGTAGGCTTAAATATCTGCACAGCATATTTATCTTTTATAGCTTTTGAAATTCACAAAGGGATATCCCAGTGCTTAATGTATAATTTATGGTAATTCAGCACTTGCTGCTCTTCTTGCTTACGATGGGAGTTATGCAATTTATAAATCTGGAATGCAGCTAGTTGTGATTTGGGATAGCTCTGTGAGCTAGAGTAATGATGTGACGTATATGCCAGATTTATAATTTTGTTTTATGAAAGCTCCCAGTGAGTCATGCACTGAGCCTCCCAACAATTTATTCATTGGAGATTGCAATCCTGAAACCCACCTGTACACCACCCATTAAGAAAATTAAGTTTAATAATAGATGTAACATAATTAAACAAATAACTTAAAAAAATGTACTTCCATTTTTATTTCTTACTATCCTGTGTTAAATTGCAAATATGGTGGCTGTGAGAATGGAAAGTATTTAGAGGAATACCTGGGATAGACCTGGGGTATGACATTGGTAAAGGATTGTTGCTATTCCCAGTGGGTTAATCCAGTAGGCCAGGGGTGGAAAACCTCCATCTCACAGGCCTAATAGGCCTGGCAGAGGTCCCAGTTTGGCCCATCAGGCCATTTACCCAAACCATGCCCATCATATGTGATGTCAGGTGTGGGGCAGGTAGAGATGCAGGAACCTTAAAGTGCCCTCCTTGATTATGCTTTGGAGGAACTTAGTAGTGCAGTTGATCCCTGCCCAAAACAGAGCATGTCAAACTGTAGTGGGCTTATCAGTGCCTATCAACGGTAATAAGCAATAACTTCAAGCCCACTGGATTGGCTGTGCAGCTGATTCCTGTTAAAAGCAAGCTTGGAGTTACCACCTATCAGCTCGTCCCACTACAAGGGAAAAAATTGACACTAGGCATATTGGGTGATTGACAGGGGGCACGGCCCCATCAACTGTCAAAGTGGCTTACTGGGGTTGGGGGATGCAAGCAGGCAGTCTGTTCTCTGCATTTTATTTTTTGTTACAAAATTGGCTGTTTTCCTTTTTTTTTAAAAAAAAGTAAAGGCTTTGTGTTAGGGTTTCAACTTGGATTTATAATTTTTTAAAGAATTGATTGACCAAAGAAGAATCCCAATTAATCAAGCAACAGAATGTTTAAAAACAGTCATTTTTAATACAACTACGTATAAAAACCATGGATAACTGTTTTCTCTTTCTATGCCACACCGGAGGAAATGTGACTTCTAAGACTATACCTAGTGTGACACTTATGTGCATTCTCTAAAAATAAAGGCTTTCTTTGTGCTTTAGAATTGCCTCAATTCATATGCAAATATAGTTTAATCGATTAACCAACAAACTTAGGAGTTTCTTTAAACGGCCCTAACTTATGTTTATGTGTATCTGATCAGTGCTTAATCTTGTAATCCTGTAATTCTTATTTCATTCCCTAGGTAAAAAATACTCACTGTATCAATATACTTGAACTAGTAGATGACCACTTATTTCCTATTGCAATCTCAGAATTTTTATCTGGAAAAGATCTGATTCCTCCTGCTAAACTTGTTCACTCTCTTCTAGAGCACATACTTCAGGTGAGAATGGCAGCTTATGAGAACTGGTACAATGTACATTGCAGTGGCTAAGAAGGAGTGGCTGGGTCACTGGTTTCTCTTGCCTTACCTTAGCATCTCATCTTCAAAATTAGCTCAATACTGACCTCCCTTCCAAGGCTGTTGTAAGGATTTTACTCATACCGCTATGAGGGTACTAAATACTATTGTCAGATATGAAGTACAGTACGATGTCAATGTAAAAGAGGTTACTAAGTTGTTTTTCGTTTTTCTGTTACTTTTATTTTTAACCTTCTTTTCTCATTTGTTTTCCCCCTAGTTTGATGCTATGGTTTTTAGTATTTACCACACTAAAATCCCAGTTGATGTGTTTAGCACACAATGCACACTGATTTTGCTACATGAATTTTTCCTGTAGTATCAAAATGCTAGCCAGTTTGGCAGGCTGTGTTGGGGAGGCACTTTCCATTGTATTGAATAAGGAACTTGCAGGAGGCAATTGCATCCCTTTCCTTGTGACATCCATGTCATGGCACTGAAGGGCAAATGGAGATGCCATGACCTTTCAAGCCACTCTCAGACCTAGAAACTGAAAGTTTTGGAGTTGGCTGTGATTACTTAGTGGCCGAGAACACTGAGTTTTGATTCAAAACCAAATTCCAGCAGCTTGGTTTGGCTTGCCATTCTTCCCTGTTTACAATGTATATACCTTGTTTCCATGTTAGAAAAAGCTGTGTACAATGGTACCTCAGGTTATGAACTAAATTCGTTCCGGAGGTCCATTCTTAACCTGAAACTGTTCTTAACCTGAGGTGCGCTTTTGCTAATAGGGCCTTCCGCTGCTGCTGCTGCGCCGCCTACACGTGATTTCCTTTCTCATCCTGGGGCAAAGTTAGTAACCTGAGGTACTACCTCCAGGTTAGCGGAGTTTGTAACCCGAAGTGTTTGTAACCTGAGGTGTTTGTAACCCAAGGTACCACTGAACTTTGTCACTTCTGACAGACATATATGTAAAGGTAAAAGAAACCCTGGACACTTAAGTCCAGTCAAAGGCAATGGGGTTGCAGTGCTCATCTCGCTTTCAGGCCGAGGGAGCCAGCGTTTGTCCACAGCTTTCTGGGTCATGTGGCCAGCATGTCTAAACCGCTTCTGGTGCAACAGAACAGTGTGATGGAAACCAGAGCACACAGAAATACCTTCCCGCCGCAGCGGTGCCTGTTTATCTACTTGCACTGGCGTGCTTTCAAACTGCTAGGTTGGCAGGAGCTGGGACAGAGCAACGGGAGCTCACCCTACTGCAGGGATTCGAACTGCCAGCCTTCTGATCGGCAAGCCCAAGAGGCTCAGTGGTTTAGACCACAGCAGCACCCGTGTCCCATATACAGTGGTACCTTGGGTTAAGTACTTAATTGGTTCTGGGGTGCCATTTGCACCCCAAAAAGTACTTAACCTGAGCGGCGATAGTGCACGAAGCACTGATAGAGCGCTTCTGCGCACATGCGAAGCATGCAGAACGTTTATACACATGCGCGTGGGGTGGAACCCAGAAGTAAACACTTCCGGGTCTGCTGCATACTTAACCTGAAAGTACGCAACCTGAAGCGTACTGAACCCGAAGTATGACTGTATATCTATGTAGGTAGGACTAATCAGAATTGTCAGTTAGCCCTCAGCTACCCACCTCTGGGTGTCAGGCTCAAGCCAAGCAACAGCCCTTCTTCCTATTTATGCATGCAAGTCTGGAGCATTTCTGATTGCCCTATGTAAAATGTATGTAGGTCGCTGGTAAAGTACATGCTTTACATGCAGAGCATCCATGGTTCAATCCCTGGCATCTCCAGGTAGAACAGGCAGACACACCTAGAACTGCAGCCAGTCAGTGGAAACAGTACTGACTTAGATGGACCCAATGGTATAAGGCAGCTTTTGTATTTAAGGACCTTCACTACAATGTTTCTAGGCTGCCAGTCTTTGACGTAGGAAAGAGCTAGCACTTCACTCCCACCATCACATTGAAACTGATGGGCTTTTAATTCATACTGTGTAACTTTAAATTATTATTAATGGTTTGGGATTAAAGGTAAAAGATTACCTGAGAAATCTACATACACCACTTGGAGTGCCATGATAGAAAAAAGTGGGTTATAATGCTGCTTAAATGGCAGATCCAATAAAGAAAGATGGCCTAGTGATAAATATATATATACTGTATTGTATACAAACATTGTTGAAGGGTGGTATGCATTTTAAAATATCATTTATTTGTCTCAAACTAGTTGATTTTAGTGGCAGGAATAACAGGTGTAAGATTGGAGCAGAGTGAGAGACTGAGATGTGTTCATGCTTGATTACAGGGAAATTCAGACCAATTACTTCCTGTTCAGTTCTTTCATATCATGTATGCTCTTCTTCAACACGACCCTCCTTGGAAATCACCTTCTATGTTAACATACTACCTGGAAGTTCTTCAATGTCCTGTTTGCATGAGGGGAACCTGGCCTCTGTTAGAGATGCTTGTGAGGTAAGACCACTCTGGAATAATTACATTGGCCTGATTTGCACGAACTACAGTATGGTTAACAAACCATAGTTAAAGCTGACACATCTAGTAAATGATTACTTAAACCTTGATTCCATTAAAGGAGACACAAGAGCTGCTGTTCACTTCCAGCTCTATAGCTTGTGCATGGTAAATTTTCCATAAACATAGTTATGGAGGGAATTCATACTAAACCTATGGTTAATGTTAACTAAGATTTATAAACTACGTGCTTTTTAATGAGGCATTGAAATTACAACAGACTATGAAAAAAGTAACTCCTGCTTCTCATGGAATACAACATGATTTCTTAACCATGTATCCCCATCCCAATATTAGGGAAAAGTGAAGTGGGTTGTTGTTTTTTACAATCAGGTTAGAGTGTTGGACTATGACCTGGGAGACCAAGGTTCAAATCCCCACTCTGTCATGAAGCTCACTGGGTAACCTTGGGCCAGTTATCGTCTTAGCCTAACCTACCTCACAGGGTTGTTGTGTGGATGAAATGGGGAGGAGAAAAACCATATACACTACCTTCAGCTCCTTGGAAAATAAAGGTGATATATAGATGTAATAAATAAGTAATCTTCCTTTCAGTGGGGCAGGAAAGTTTGGGTGCAGTCCAAATCATAAAACTGTCTGGATATTGGCAATTTTACTTGCTATTAATTTCAATGGGATTTAAGCATGCCTCTTTAGAGCACTACCACAATGTTCACAGATTTAAGTTGGAGCACTGTGTCAGAATTGTTTAGCAGATTATCAGTGTGTATGTCAAGTCAAGGAGGTTTTATCCTGCATTTTTCAACCTTGAAAAATTGGGTTGAAAAGTGCATCACTTGATTTTTATTGTTCCTATTTTTATTTTTCCTATTTTTTTGTATGTATTCACAAACCACTCAGGTGTAGTACTTCTCAAGCCCATGGGACTACAGTATAGCATAAGTATACTCAGTATATACTATATAACTATACTATATATAACTATACTCAGTTGCTCAGAAAGCTCTTGAAATATTCAAGTAAAAATATTTCATATTTGTAAGATTTTAATTTGACTTTTTACTAAAGTGGCTTGTGCTTTCTGAGCCTTTTAGTTCAGAAAAAATATGAACTAAAAATATGAACTAAAGCAAGAAAATTATGTATGGTGCAGAGAAAGTGAATGTGTTTTTCTTCCTTTCATAGTACTAGACCTCAGCATCATGCAGTGAAATTGATTGACAGTGGATTCAGGAGAGATAAAAGAAAGTACTTCACACAAGGCATAATTAATTCTGGTTTATGGAACACAGTGCCACACAATGTGTTGGCTGCTAGATTAGATGGCTTTAAAAGTGACAGTCAGATTTAAGATGAGCAAGTATATAATCTGTTATATATTGCAAATTGCTGCATCACCCCCCCATACTTGGAGGCAGAAGGCTACCAAATACCATTTGCTGGCAAGCTGAAGCAGTGGTTGCCTTCATGCTCTGCTTGTGAGCATCACAGAAGTATCTGCCTAGCTACAGCAATGGTGGAAAACATGATGGAAATGTAATTCTGGATGTGGAACATCAAGATGAAGATAAAGCAATTGATGGATGAGATCTAGGCATCTCCATCTCCAAAGGAAGGTCTTTTCCCCATTCATAGAGGGGTGTTTGATCCAGTGGAGACTCCTCCTCTGCTAACTGGTTACTGTACTCCCATGTGCAGAAGCCAGAGTAGGTGGTTTTTGGCAACCTCTCTGTACTCTTCTGGAGGATCTCCCAACCCTCCCAAGAATGTTTTCAGGTGCTGCAGGGTGAATGAAGAAATGCAGGAAATTGCTCCTGCCCATGAGAGTTTCCAGATACTGTAGTGGATTTATTCCTGAGGCAAGACTTGATCCAAGTCAGTAAATGCAGCGAAGAACTTTCAAGTTTACAGTTTTTCTTTGAGTTCAGGACTTTCTTGAGCTCATTGTAAAGTCCTCAGAACTTGAATGTTTGCATTTAAAACAGGTAATGATTGAAGTGATATATAACCAGCAAAGCATATACATATATGTACATATTCGGTCTGTACATATGAAGACTGTTGTAAAAAGCTGGAAGCCAGACAATTAGCTCTTTGGAGAGAATTGGGGAGCACAGGGTGCTGAATCCTGCCCTCGGTTTTCTCAATCAATAGGATTTCATCATTCCTGTCTGCAAGCTCCATATGTGTAGCCCAAGCAACTGAATCGGATTTGACTGGCAATTTGTGTATTTATTTGGTTTTAATTATTTTTTTAATATCCTGCCTTTTATCTGAAGAGTGCAGGTTGGGTTACAATAACAAATGCATGGAAAATAAAATAGCAACATTTTAAAAGTAAAAACAATCTGTCAGTCCCTAGCCAGTCTATAGACATCCTTCTAGATCAGGCATCCCCAAACTGCAGCCCTCCAGATGTTTTGGCCTACAACTCCCATGATCCCTAGCTAACAGGACTAGTGGTTGGGGAAGATGGGCAGGGCCGGCTCTAAGGCAAGCCTGGGTGGCACTGCGTGGCTGCGTCCTCCCGCCCACGGCGGTGCGAAACTGGGCGGGGCAGGGGGCGCTGGAGCGATCATCGCACCACGGCGCCAGGATGCCCGATATGCTTAAGACGGCCCTGAAGATGGGAATTGTAGTCCAAAACATCTGGAGGGCCGAAGTTTGGGGATGCCTATTCTAGATACATTATGGAAAACACAGGTCTTCTGCTGGCACCCAGAGCTGAAAACAGGTGAGCACTACAGTGGTACCTCTACTTACGAATAACTCTACTTACGAATGTTTCTACTTACGAACAGAGCTCCTTCCGCCATCTTGGAAATTTTAGATAGGGTTGCTTCTACTTATGAATTTTTTCTCCCAATGCATTCCTATGGGATTCGACTTACAAATGTGCGTTCGGAACACATTAAATTCATAAGTAGAGGTACCACTGTATTTGAAGCTCAATATACACAGGCTGGTGGAGTGGAGCTGGTGAACTTTGGGCTGTGGGGACAGGAAGGAAGATCAGAAAATATCCTGATTTATCTGACCCTTAACTATTGCTTGTGCTTTTTCCCCACCAGGTCTTGCCTTTACTGCAGTAATATTTGTCATTCAGTCCCTGTTACAGAAACTACAGATGAGGCAAGAATGTTTCACAAAACACTGTTAATGTTTCTTATGAATTTGTTCCAGGATGAAGTAATAGCATTAACAAGAAGGTGTGTTTCAATGAAAGTTTTTACTTTTTAAATTTCTAACCCATTTTTGTATCTTACCATCAAGTTGTGCCCAAAGTACATTTACTACTGGTATTTATACATTAACAGCATTTCCCACTTGATTACTTTCCTTGTACTTTTATGTCAGTTTTTAAGAAAGCTATTCTGATTCTAGGTAAATGGGCAGATATGTTTCTAAACTTTTTTCAAAAATTACTTTTACACATTAGTTATTTAATTTACACACCCACACATGTTTAAGTGTGTAAGTGTTTAACATTGCAGTTCTGTGATTTTTCTTAGTCTAGGGTTAGATTAAAAGCCTTTTTCACAATGTGCACATAATACTTAGATTTTACTGGAGACAATTCTGGAAATTACACTGTAACAGCAAGAAGGATGAGGCTTGTAACCTCTTTATGCGGTGGTATGGTTCTTTGTTCTTAAAGTGCAAAAATCTCAAATTTTTAAAATTAACATTACTATGGGCTGTATCCAAGATTAGCCATACTCAGAGTAAACCTATTGAAATTATGGGCATGACTAACTTCAGGCTATGAATTTCAGTGGGTCTTCTCTGAGCAGAACCTCAGTAGATACAACTCATTTCTACTGCCCCCCCCCAAGTTTGGGGGAGCTCAAATATACTTCATCATGCTTGAATATCACTCTGGATTGTAGCTAGAGACAGCATTTCTATCAAAGTTTGAATTCCTTTGTAATTTAAAATGTGCTAAATTGCAGATTTTAACAGAAGATATACTGTGTGTTATGTAATCATTGTAACAAAACAGAAAAACAGATTTAGGAATTATTTTTCTTTTACAGTTTATATGAAGACAATTCACAGCAAGCACAAGTGATGCCGCAAACTGTTATTCTGGAAACATTCTGGTTAGGAAGTGAATCGGTGCTTTTCACAAAACGTATAAATATTCTAGTAGACTGGGTCATAAATTCCTATAGAGAGAAGTGCAAGACAGATGATGTGAGTGATTTATCAGCTGTAAAGAGTAAAGAAAGCCCAATGCCTTTTGTGTTTTGCTGCTTTCTCTCAGGACTCTTAATAACGTTCTATAACTGTATATGTTCCCTACTCCCTAGAACAGTGATGGCGAACCTATGATACGCATGCCAGACATGACACGCAGAGCCCTCACTGCTGGCACGCGCCCCATCGGCCCATTTGTGCTGCTGTTGTTGTTTCCCCCCCCATTTGTTCTCCCGCTCCTCCTACAGCTTGTCTCCGCTACAGCTTGTCTCCACTGTTAAAACCCGGATCCGTTGTTGTTGTTGTTGTTGTTGCTGGTAGCCAGAGATTGATTTTTAACCCTTTCTGTGCTGTTTTTTCTGGCACTTTGGCAGACTATGGTTGGGTGTAACAGCGTTCGTTTTTTAACCCATTCTGTGCTGGTTTTGGCACTTTGGCAGACTATGTCAGTACTGCGTGTTAGTTCTAGCGAATGTATTATTCGTCATTTATTTCTGTTCTCTCCCCCCCCCAAAAGCACAGCAGCTTTGGAGCATCCCCCCAAAAAAGCAAAGCAACTTTTGCATCCCCCAAAAATCCTCCAAAACTTTGGTCAGCAGCTCCCCCCAAAAAGCTCAACAACTCTGGGCACTTTGTGATAAACAAGGGTTTTTTGGTTTGGTTTGGTTAAATAATTAGTTTTTGGTTTATTAAATACAGTTATATATTACAATTATACATTTTTGTTATTTAAACTATAAATATCACAGAATTATGGTGTATGTTTTTCTTGAAGTGACACACCACCCGAGTTATGCTCGGGGTTTTTGGCGAATTTCGACACACCAAGCTCAAAAGGTTGCTCATCACTGCCCTAGAACAAGACTTTTGCATTGTTGTTCCCCAGATAGCCTTAATCATTGTTAAAGGTTATTGTCTATTGATTTCAGTGGGTCTTCTCTGAGCATGACTTAGCTGTTGGCACTGCCACTTAACTGATTAGTAATGTCATCTTAAGTATGTTTTGAAACCATGGGTTGATGTTTGTTTAAAATCCTAGTGAAAATGGATCCTCGGAATTGTGAATTTCTTCTGATGAATGCAAATAAATTCTCTCACAATTGATGTATCTGAGAAGCTGATACCTGAAAATCTTGGTACAGTGGTACCTCTACTTACAAATAACTCTCCTTATGAATTTTTCTACTTACAAATGGAGCTCCGTCCACCATCTTGGATGCGGTTTAGATAGGATTTTTTCTACTTACGAATTTTTTCTCCCAATGCATTCCTATGGGATTCGACTTACAAATTTTTTTGACTTACAAATGTGTGTTCAGAACGCATTAAATTCGTAAGTAGAGGTACCACTGTAACTGCTTATGTCATAAGAGATTTCTGTAATCTCCAGTATGTCCTCAAAGTAACGGACTCTTTATCCTTTGTGTCGGTAAAGATAGATCTAAAAGGGTTTCCCCTGGTTTCAAGTAAAATATGCAAAATGGAGAGCTTGGTTCCTGGAAAACAGTTGCCTAAGACAAGGTTCAAAATGTCCTGGAGCCATGATTAAGTGAGGCATGCGCTGTGCTAGCTATTTCAACATAGCAAGACTTTGTAATCTTTAATTAGAAATAGCTTGATGGGAGCTTACTTAACTCTGAGCTCCTGTAGCATCAGAGTAAGTGCCCTTTTGACAATTTCAAAACAGAGGAATCCCTAATGTTGCATGTGCCAGCTCCTTCCAGTCTGTTCTGTCCCTGCCCCCTTTCGGCACCAAAAACGGCATGAGTGTTAGTAGTCGTGTGGGGAGTTGCCTGTTCTCATGAGTCAAACCATTGAAGAGAACCATCTGGTTTTAAATGCAGGAATTACTGATTTGAATCAGTTTTTTAATCAAAAGGTGGGCTTTGTGGATTGCAAAGTTAAATTATGACAACTGCTGGAAGCATGGTAGTTGTCATTTGTTTTAATACCGTACTTACATGGAAGACCTGGTTAATTGGAAAGGTATTCTAGAAGCTACCATATAATCAACTATACTAGAGCCTCAAACAAAATGTAAAATGTAAATTCTCCCTATGTATCAGCCTGTAGTTTTATTTTGGATTAGCATGGCAAAACAATATATTAATTGGAATAAACATAAGCAGGGTTAATTAATTTGGCCTTCATTTTAGCTCCTCTAGGGGAGTAGTCTGTCCTCTTCGAAATATTTTAGCAGGGGACATTTGAATTTAAGAGTAAGTTGCTTGGTCCAATCCTGGCGTTAAAGTTATCAGCACATGGTAGCAGGGCCTCAGCATGTTTAATAGAGCAATTATCTGTTCCGTATCAATCCAAGCATCTGCACTTTGTGCTTCTTGAATGGTAGTGGATAAAGATTGGTGATCAGTAAGATTAAATATTTCAGCTCTCAATCACATGAACAAACAAGTCATAGTCTTCTGGCAAGATTGTGGTATAATTAAGGAAATTGTAGTAAGACGTGGTAAACTTCTTGGAGTTATGATGCTCATAGGGTAGACCACTTGTGTGAGCAGTTTAAAATGGATGAAACAGACTTTAATATTTCATGACTACATTAAGAAAAAATATAGTAACAGAGAGATTTTAAAGGTGATATTCTCTTCTAGATCGTCAAGCATGAAGTAGCTGACTTGTTGAACAGAATTTTGGGAGTTGTGGTCGAATACTGGATTCTTTCAGGGTTCCTAATAGACAAAAATATGTTACATCCTGTAGCTGCTGATCTTGCATCTTATATTGCCATTTCATGTAATGGTAAGATTGTAATATATTTTGTCATACACATGCTTATTGAATAAACTCTTCAGTTCTCTGTATCGAAACCAGACAACTGTAGTTGGAATATTTGGATGCTTATTTCATCACTTATTCCAACTCGGTGTGTGAAGCCTTCCTCATCTGTGACACCTGAACTTATCCTTGTCTCGTCTTCATTATCTTTCTCTCTCTTGGTGTTCTTCCCATATCAGAATACATCATAGCTGCCAAGTTATCCCTTTTTTACAGGGATTTTCCCTTATGCTGAATAGGCTTCCTCGCGAGAAAAGTGAAAACTTGGTAGCTATGGAATACATTGGCTGACATTTTTAACTACCAGCTTACTTCCCTTGCCTTTTTTTTTAATAGGCCTCTGGTTCTGCACTGTAATCTTACAGCACTACTTATGCATAGAAAGTGTAATTATTATTAATGTTTGCTAGATAATAAATAATAATAATGTTGATAGTGATAATAATAATTAGCTCATGAGAGTGCCCAGAGCTATACAGGCAGTCTTCCATATATTCCATTGTCATTTTACAAATGGGGACACAAAACTGTGCATTCACCATCTGCATTGCCAAGAGTATTAGTGTAGGGAGTTACTGTAAACAACTAATTATATATTTCACCTTAACAGATTATATAATTCATATTAGAGCCTGATTGCTAAAATGTAAAGTTTGGGTATCCACAAGCATGCTGGCAGTATAAAATGGAGTAATATGTCCAGTTCTCTGCTGCCACAGGTGGGAAGACTAGGTTCCCTGGGTTCGATTTACATGAGCATAGATTTCAGTTGAACATTAGCATAAGTTTGACACTAAGAATAGTCCTACAGAAGAACCAAAAGAAGTCGCTCTCCCTCTCTAGAAGCTGGGCAGTTATCTGTTGGAAGTGCTGTATCTTTCTGTTTCTAGAAATGGGCAAGCAATTCTACAGCTGGTTTAGTAATTCTAACAATTTAGGAATAGCAATTAAAGGACAGAAATGCAACAATAATATTCTCTGTTTTGTCTCCCTAACACTTTCTTACTGTCTCCCTTCTCTTCAGATTTTTCACCGCAGGAATTAAAATCGTTCATTTCTTCCATAACATCTCTGTGGCTTGAAATGTTTGTTGCAGAAGCAGTTTTTAAAAACTTGCCATTCCAAACCAATGCTGTTGTTTCTACTGAATTGCTGTCTCTCCAAAAAATTGTAAGTGTCTTTTGTACTAGGTAATATCTTTCTTAATGCAAAAACATTCTGGCCTAGATCAAATGCAATGATCCTGTTCCAATAAACCATGCATTTTTGCACCAGGAATTAACTATGTGCCTGCGTGCATCATCCTCCTCTCTGACCTTCTTTCCTTCATGCCTCCCCCTCATACACATTAACTCAATACTTATTGGTTTGTTAAACCAATTTTCTTGTGACAACTGAACTGGGAAACTGATGTTTGAGCTATTCCAACCATGATGTCAGGTATGAAACCATGATAGCAACTAGACAGCTGGTATTGTTCTGGGACTGGGGGGGGGTTCTAAAGGACTCTAGAAATCACTTTGCAATTTTTCCTTCTGGCTCCTCTGTTCCTCAGTGTCAGCATACCCCTAACTGTCTTGCTACAACCTCTCTTCCTGCCCCCCCCCAATTTTATACATATCTACATTCCATCTGTTCCTGCTGGGAATTTTTGCTTCTTTCCAATCAACAGAGATTGGGTACTAGTGTTGCAGGACTTAATGGTAAACATTATAAACTGGACGTCCGCTAGTGCAACATTGGATCCAGCCCAGTGCATCTTACTCTCATTCCCAATGGCAAATTGTCTTCTGCAACAAAGCAACCTTTCGCCTAGCCTTCCCCATGACTTTGTGGCTGTAGTGCAGCATATTTCCCCTGATTCCAACATATGGATGCTGCTTTCGAGCATGTAGAACCCTAAGCACAATAGCCCACAATACAGCAAACCACTCAAAAGCTGCGTGAGAAGAGCAAGTCAAGTTCCCAGCAGCACCCTAACACAACATAATCTGCATAGGGGTGGCGAAGGCTTTTGTGAAGCCTAGGTACGATAATCTGGAAGATTAG
Source organism: Zootoca vivipara (assembly GCF_965207765.1). Classification (NCBI taxonomy): domain Eukaryota; kingdom Metazoa; phylum Chordata; class Lepidosauria; order Squamata; family Lacertidae; genus Zootoca; species Zootoca vivipara. The sequence goes on along the minus strand of NC_142593.1, from coordinate 26,627,292 downwards.
CTTTAAGTGCAATAAAGATCTGGAGGGAACTGTTAGCGTTGCTAATTACCAGGTGTGTGTTAATGTCATATTTAACATAGCCTGACTAAAGTTTGACTCTTGCAACAGGTTTGTTCCTATCTGCCTGCTTTACAAGTTGGGTTGTGTGAGCCAAGGATACACAAAGCAAAGAAAAGGAAAATAGGGCAATGGCCTTGCCCTAAGTCTCAAAGGGCATTACTGGTGCTAAATGGTGATAAGCAGAACCAAGCCGAAGTGCTGCCCGATGTACCGTAAGTAATACCTATAACATCACCAGTTTTATTCTGCTTTGGGGGACAGCTTCTGACCTGACACATTTCTTGAACTTTATGTGACCTGTGTTGTTGTCTGCAAATTACTGTGACTGGCAGAAAGATCGGTTTTAATCCTGTAACACATCTGGGAATGGTGAGGGTTTTTTTCCCTTTCCCCTTTCCCTGCATATATGTAGACTTCACAGACTATACATACTTTCCCACTATTAATGTAAATTCCTTCCCAGGAGAAATAGAAGTATTCAAGAAATAATGTTTTTAGAGTGAGCTTAAGCCCTGTATATTGAATGATTGCTGGGTTTATTACAAGCACATACTATATGGAATGTTTCAAAACTACAGTGACTTAAATTTCAAAATATGAAAACATGTAGATGTATCTGTCTGTGAGAACACTTGTTACTTCTGAACAAGTGGGGTGTTGTTGGTTTTTTAAAGGTAAATAAAGTCCAGTCTTTTAACATACTTTTCCCACTTCTTGCTTTTAGTATACAAGGCACTGGTAACTCTGCTTGTGTTCAAAAGAAATTGGGAAACAAAGCTGAAGTTGAGATGATGCACAGCAAAGATAACCATCGTTTTTCAGCGAAGCAGGGGGCTGTTAACAAGGTTAATGTTAAAGGTACTGTGATTTCCTAACTTACGCTTAGTACTTCACAAGTTTGCAATCCGTAGTTCCACATTTGGCCCCAGTGAAGATGGAGTGGTACTTCATTATTGCGTAAGCCAAACATGGCTTTCTTGTGCTATTTGTTATGCAATGCCCTTTTTTAAAAGTTGGGGATACAATTGTCTGCTTTTTTAAATCAGTCAAACACACACAATTTTCTCTTGAGGTGTAAATTGAGGATGTATCCTAAAATGAGTCCATTCCAGTCATAGCCTTATTTCACTAATCCACCTCAACCTGTGCTTGAAAGAATCAGCATCGTCCTCTGATTTGAAAGTCTAATTCAGACTTCATCTCTTACCGTCCTAGACGTTTTGCAAACAAAGACCGAAGTGTATGCTGAATTACATAGCCCCATTAAGCATATGGACTGTTTTCTTCTAGGCATTGAGCCCAAGCTATGAAATGCATTTGGATTTTAGTTTTAACTACACTAGAACCGAAACACTTGAGTTTTAAATAGCACGGTACAGTAGTTTACACAGGCTCTGTTTAATACACAAATGTAATAAAATGTACTTATAATATTGTACCTGTCTTAAATCAATTTCTGGAACTATTTTTAATATGAATTTAACCTAGACATATATAATTATTGCCATTCAAAGTGCTCCGAAGTATAACAGTAATGGATATCAGAAGGATAGAACTATATACTAAGCTATTGGTAGAGCCAAAAACAGCAGAACCCTCCCTTTGCTTGGATTTAAATTTTATGCCCACCCTATGCCAAAGCCTCTAACTATATCAGCAAATGCACTGATAAAAAAATTACCCGATTTCCCCCTACTGGTGTGCTATTGGAGAGGTAATACAAAATGATATATAATTACTCTTAAAAGAAGTGGCTAAAATATGATACATTGGGAAAGATATACTTGATTGTTGCCCACAACGAACAACCAGACACTCTGCATAAGAATAATATCCTGTTGAATATAAATAAGGAAATTTACTGACCCAGTCCCATTGAGCAAATGTGGGGGTGGGGAGGTCAGAATATTCTCATTTGGGTAAATTTCATCATTCACTTGGGAACGTGTTTTTTGTCAACTCTTGTTCCAGTATAATCAGTGGATGAAAATGTAAACAAATATCAGAATTTTACACCCTGCATTCGTTAATTGAGCCACTACCTTTAAACTGCAGTCAGTCTTCACTGTCTTCCTTCTCTTTTTTTTTCTAGGTCTCTGTGTGTGTGTGTGTGTGTGTGTGTGTTCATGTGTTCCCTCTTCTTAAGACTGCTTCATTCTTCTTAATCTCTCCCTCTCCCTCCTCCACCCCCCCTTTTTTCTCTCTGGTACTGTAGGCAAGCCAGACAGCCTATTGAGAAACAGCAAACCATCTGTTAACGGATTTGAAGTTCTGAATTATACTTGAGTGTGTAGAGGCACTCGTGCTTAGCCAGAAACATTCATTTGAATTAAGCTACAAACGCTGTGTAAAAAGAACCATACACTTAATGTAGGTTCATGAATAAATTTAAGGGAGGGCAACTGCGCTCTAAACTTTTATTGCTTCAAAACCAAGCATTTTTGGTGTTCTGTGATCATTCGGTGCTTTTATAATGTGGTTGAAGCTTTACAGCTTGAACGGGTGGGTGGGGGAGAGGGAGAGATAATTCCTGTGTTAACCCTTTAGCAGTGCAGTTCCATTGCTGGATCTCTGATGAAACAGAAGCTCTGTGGGCTTTTTGAGTTTTCTTAAAAGGTATTTAAACAGGACAAAGGGAAATCTTATTCATTACTGAGTGCTCTGGCGTGTAGCCAGATCTCCTAGTTCCTGCGCTTTGATTATTTTCTTCAGTTGCCATTTTGCCTAGACTGGTATAATCTATTAATTCTGTTTGCTAGGAGAGACTGCCCTGCATACTGCTTGCAAAAGGAACAATGTGAAGCGATTGATTCAACTTCTCTCATTTCCAGGAATAGATATTAACATTAAAGGTAAGTAGTTCTATTTTCTTCCCTGAACAAACACATTAAGGCTCCCAAATAGCTGTGATACTTGTGTGTTCACAGAGTTCTTTTCATTCCTTGTTTTCCTGCTTCGGGATTATGAATTAAAGCAAAGATTTTATGGTTAGTTTTGCGGCTAAAGCTTATTGATTGCATTTAATTGTCTGCATGGTTTTTCTATTAAAGCACAATCGTGGTTAAAAATAATTCATTTCTGGCCTTTTTATAGATAGGAGGATAAAAGCTGTGAATAGCACTATAGTCAAGATTTTTATGTGAAATTCTGGTCCTAACAGACCTGGGCCAGTGTGTGGTTTTGACTGCAGATGCCTTGTTCTTACTTTAGCAATAACAAATACAATGCTTTGCAGAAAGAAAGAAACAGCTTCATTGTAGAATGACACTGAAGTAGTTATTTGCTTCATTTCATTTTAAAAGTATAATACAGAATTAGCATATTGATTTCTCAACATATTCGTCATAGCACTAGTTAGAGGGGGGAAAGAGTAAACGGAATCTGAACGACAATATTATGAACATCCTGCTACTAATTTTACTGTTTTCTCAAACTTCCCTTGATTTGTAATTCAGACTATGCTGGCTGGACACCTTTGCATGAAGCTTGTAACCATGGAAACACTGTGTGTGTGGGTGAAATTTTGCAACGTTGTCCAGAGGTAAACCTGTTCAGCCAAGTGGATGGGGTGACTCCCTTGCATGATGCCCTGAAAAATGGACATGTGGAAATTGCCAAGCTTCTACTTCAGCACGGGGGTGAGTGTGTTTGTGTTAAATAAGCTTAGAGAAATTTGAATCTGTAAAAACTGCAGAGTATTAAAATTTGAGGGTGTTCTTGATGTGATTTTTGAAAGCTAGAGGTTTTCATAAATATTGATGTGCATCATGCCATATTTATACTCATTCATCTTGTCAGTTAAATTATTTCAGTAAGCCCATAACTTTGGCTGCTTTCTCACATTTGCTGAATTGCAGATTTTTTGTAAAAGCTGTATGAACAAGCAGTGATGTGGATTGCATGCCTACCAGGCATTTTTCACAAAATCTGGATTTTAAATTAATTTTTACAATGTACTGCAGAAATGGTTAGCTTAACTGCTTTGTGCTGTTTAATTTCATTGTGTTTCTGCTTATATTTATGGTTATCCATATATATAGGCTGATAATTCTGCTTCTGAAAAGTCTAGGTTTTAAAAAAAAATGGAGGGGAAAAGGTTAGAAATAGCTTACTTTAGCATTTTGCATTTTAAAAAACCCCCACTTAAAACAGTTCAAAAATTACGTTTTGCATATACCCTCCATGAGATGTCTTCCCCTCACAAAGTACTCATCTTCAAAGGAGATAAAGTATATATATTTTAGAGCATTTGTGCGTGAGCCATATATAAACACAGAGTTTATGTAGCTCATACCACTACTCTGTGTGTCAGTTTAATTTCACATATTTCATGTTTTCAGATTTGTTATGGCTATACTAATTCTGCTGTGTGGAGTGCAAAATAATGTTCTGTACTTAGATAGCTTTTAGCTATACTCAGCCAGAAACACAAACATTACACTGGTTAGTCTGTTTTATAAGACCTCTGTGCATTTGCAGTCTTCTCCTGCCCCCTAAAGGCTATTTTCTTTGTCTCTGGCTGACATTCTTTCACAATCAATACATCCCTTGCTCTTCTCCCTCTGTGTGCTTGTGCTGAACCTTAATGCTGTCTCCCAGGTGTTTTATTTATCTACTGCACCATGCGACTGACATGCCAAGCCAATACCTGGCCTCACTTCAATCGGTCTAAGTGATGCAAGAGCCAATATTACCGAAAGCCCAAGTCTTCAATAGAACGTGGCATTACACTGACAGATGTGCATTTTTCCTGGGTGTCTGTGAAGAATGGGCAGCGGATGATCCCCTTGTCCTAGGGGAGAAGATCTGCTTGCACTTTCATTCATCAAGGTCCTTTTGCAATGGTGCAGACGGTGTGTGCAGAGTTATCTTGGCTGTCAGATGCCAGGCCTTCGCCTGTCAAGCAGTTTGACAGAAGCATGGCAGGAACTATGCTGCACATTCAGTATACAATTGCTCATTGTTGGTAACTAAACTTTATAGAGTCCTTTGGCACTTCCCTCACCCATAAGCCATCCTTTTTAGTTGTTTTTTTTAATCTACACTATGATGCAATGTCTACATTTGAAAATTAAAACATTGCTCTTTACTTGTGTGCATGGCACTGGCTCTGTAGGCACACAACCTGTTGATTTTATTGATGTGTTATACCATCTTTTTCTTAAAGAGCTCAGGGGCATCCATGTTTCTCCTCTTTTTTATACCCCAACAGTCCTTTGAGGTAGGATAGGCTGGGAAATAGTGACTGGCCCATGTCTCCTAATGAGCACTAAGGCTGAGTGGGAATTTGAATCCAGGTTTTCCTGGATTCGCCTTCTCATCAGATGTAACTATGCAACCTTTAGGAGGAGATAAGTAACTATGCAACCTTTAGGAAACATCTGAAGGCAGCCCTGCATAGGGAAGTGTTTAATGTTTAATGTTTAATTATGTTTTTTGTATATACTGGCAGCTGCCCAGAGTGGCTGGGGCAACCATATTATTATTTATTATTCCTGGTCTTGCAGTTTAGCTTTCACAAAAGTAGCCTGCTCTTCTCTCCCCGTCCCACACCCAGATCCATATGACACTTTTAACATACCATTTCCCCCTGCACATTAAAAAAGCATTTCAGTTAAGTACATTGCATGTTCTTCATGACTAAAAACTCTGCGCAACCTGTAAACTGATAATTGAATTGCTGGGTGTGGTTTGTTTGTTTGTTTTTTAAAAAAGGCTGCAGCTGATTTATTTCTCTAGTAGCAGCAGAAGAAGGCTCAGACCACATTGCTACACATAGAAGTCTTCCAATCTAAGAAACATAGGGTCTGTCTGTAAAAGCAAGATCATTAAATCCCTCTGACCTATCTGCCAAGTAGGTGATGAATGCTGCACTCATAGGCTTGGGTGTTAAGATACAGGCTTTGGGCATTTAAACTGTGCACAGCAGTCTTCTCTGTATACAGATGCCATCCTGGAAACTTATTATTTATTATTATTAATTTATATACTGCTTATATGCCAAAATGTAGATGAATCTAGGCATGCTTTTCTCTGTATGTGCTTGCTAGATGCAAACACATTGTTTGCCTCTCTGAATGTTTAGGCATTTATGGAATAAAAGCTTAAAACCTGGTTATTTGAGAAGCTGCATTCTTGCATTCGGCCTCATTCGGCCAGTAAGGAAGAGTTACTTCTGGTGGAACCACACAGGCCAAGTTCATCTGACAGCCAGGGCTGTTTGTATAGAGGGCATTCAGTGCAGTGAAACATACTCCCTCCTAATAAACAGCATGTGCTAATAGTTTGTTGCTTTTGGTGCATGTTAAAAATGCTTTATGCAAGCAAGCTGTATCCTTTTCTTCTAATTTTGTAGGTCTTAGGGAAAGTAACAGGAAACTATATTTTTAGCATATCTAATCTGCTGTTTCTTATTGTGCCACTGTTTAAACTTAAAAATACGTTCCAAACTCCAGTTTATACCTTCACTTGGCAAGGGAGTGCTGAAACAGGGTGATAGAGTAGCAGGATGGCCTTCCTTTCAGTTTGAATTGGGTTCTCCGTGTGAATGCTCAAAGAAAGTTAGTTGGTGGCATTTCTCTTTCTCCAAAATAGTAGGCAAGATATCCTGCTGACTTGTAAGGATGACCAGCTCACAAGACCTTTCTTCCACATTTTGGAGGCAGAGAAATGCCACCAACTACCATCCTTCAGCATTCACATAGAAGGCCTGGCTCATACTGAATGCTATCTGCCATACATAAGGAATTCCCCCTAAATGTATGAACAAGGCTAGGATTCTTTATGCATCTGGCTGACATGTGAAATGCTACGTAACTCAGCTGCTGGCACAGCCTTGTGCCCATGTGCTCAACTTAATTGAATGTTACAGTGATTTGTAAACCACTTTGAGTTTTTATTACAATCTAGCAGTATATATTTCTTTTTTATCATCTTCATCTATCAGTTTCCTCTACTTTGTGTGTCTTGCAAAACACGTTTTGTAAACCTGTATTGGTATTACCAATTTCTTTAAATATACTGAAGCATACAAAGAACTTGAATCATCTGGGTACGTTAACAAAAAGAAATCTGTAGTACACTTATGAGATCAGAAAGTAGATTTGCCAATGGTTGCCAGTTGGTGGTCTCCTGACCCCCAGGGGTTTGTGGCACTATTCACATAACAAAAACTACCTTAGAGATATACAACCTTTCAAAACCAGGGGGTCCATGGTTTGGGGTTTTGAAAAACAGGGGTCTGCAGTACTTAGCTAATTTGGATCCAGTGTTCTACATCCAGCCTATGAGTGACTCACCACATGACTGCGAAGGTGAGGAGCAAAGGTCTTAGCAGGGCATTTCACCCCAGAAGCTTTAAGGCACATAGTCTATACCTGAAAGAGGCTTCACATTTTAATTCTAATTCATTTGGGAATTAAAATGTGATTTGTTAATCAAAAAGCTTTAGATGCTGCAGACAAAACTGCAGATACTGAAAAACAGCCAGTTGTTTAGCTGCGCTAAATAAGCTATTTCCCATTTATTGTTTTGTTTCTTCTGCAGGACCAGTTTTGCTACAGCAGAAAGATTCAGAGGGGAACCTGCCGCTGGATATCATAAAGTGTGAAACAACTAAGCAGCAACTTTTGCATCTTGTTAATCCAGAAGAGACAGTTGAGGAATTCCATGCACAAGTGGAAAGCAATTTTCATAAAACACAAACAGAATTTTGGACAGTCTTATATTGCAAGATGTTGCTAAACTTTTGTTCTGTATATAAGCTATTTAAGCCTTTTTCTGTAGCCTTTAAAAAGCTAGCCTGCTCCAAACCGTTGCTGATGACAGCTGATTGTTGCAAGTTTAATGCTAGCTCTAGCCATTGGTTCATAGATCTTTATTTCAGAGAGCTTGAAACCTTTCGACATCTCCCAATATATCTTCATAAGATGATTGAGGAGCTTAAAAAGGGCACAGGTGAACAGCAGCAAGCTTTTGCAGCAGCACTACAGCAAATTTCAGTGGAAATCCAAATGTCTAACTGTTATTTGGCCAACTAGTTCCCAAACTAGGTCTGCTTGCCAAAAGCTGATAGTCCACTGGGGTAACTAATGTGATATCTCCCGATGTCCTTGGACTCCAGCTCCCATCAGCTCCATCCAGCATGACCAATGATAAGAGATGATGGGAGTTGTTGTCTTGGCAGCATCTGGAGGGTACCTCATTGTCTAATCCTGGTCTACCATGTTTATCATCTTCAACATATAAGTGTAATACCCTTGCCTGGTTGACCTACTGATCCCCGCAAGGGAACTAAGACTGCATTTGCCGTAACACAAAACTGGCTTCCTACTACAATGCGAACAAGCTGCACCAAGTATCAGGTTTGCACACTTTCCTTTCCCAGAAGAGAAAACCAGAATCGTTTGTTCCCAGTTTTGCACTAACCAGATTTTCCCTTAAGCTGTTTGAACTCGGGAAACTTACTTGATCCTGTCTTGTCCCCACTAATTAATTAAGCAATCTGTTTTCTCAGATGCTGGCTTGTCCTTACTTGGGCACTACAGCACATTCTCATCAGCTGTGAAATGGCCCATAGTCTCTTAAAATTCGGGTGGGTGAGCTCCAGCAACGATCATAGCACCAACTTAGGGGATCCTTTTACTCCATCCTATCAAGCAACACTTCATTTTGTTGGCTACCTCATTTTGTTCTCTGCAATCCTGTATAATATTTTTCTAATAATCACTAATCCTGTATAATATTTTTATTAATAAAATTGTTTTTGTAATGTGATCAATATTTGAATAGAATACTGTATACTTGGTTCATTTACTTTTAGGAGGCAATATACCGTGTTTCTCATATTATAAGACACGTCTTATATTTATTTTTTCCTCAAAAAAACACACTATGGCTTATTTTCAAGGGATGTCTTATTTTTTTCCTCCTCCTCCTGCCGCGGCCGGCATTGCTGCTGTGCCTATCACTATGTCTTATTTTCGGGGTATGGCTTATATTCCTTGAATGCTTAAAAATCCTGCTATGGCTTATTTTATGGGTATGTCTTAAAATATGAGAAACAGGGTACTACCACAACCACACACTGCATTCACAGTTTATCTGAGAATGAATAAAGATGCTCTTGATCCTAATACTGTCATTCTCAAATTATGAGGCAGCCCATCTTGGGTGGTGTGGGGGCATTTGGAAGATTTGAGGCCACTCTCAAAGGTAGGGCATGTTAATTATCTTGTTTAGGAGGCAACAGTATCTAGGGGAAGTCAAAGTTTCCATAAAACATGCCCCAAGATTGGACTCTTATTAAAGCTTTGGAAATGTAATTTGGAACCAAAAACCATTAAATAAATTAAAATGGTTGAAGCATAGCTTCATTATGTATGTTCATGAAACAAACATTTTGTAATTTGAAAAAAAAATTATTAAAAAAAATCAATGCTCCTGATTTGAAATAAAATTCAGGAGCACCTTAGGCTAAAGCAGCACTTTGCAAGAGAAGTGGGTCTGGTGTGGTAGTGTTGGACCAGGACTGAAGCAGCCTGGTTTTGAAATCTGTTATGAAGCTCACTGGGTGCTCTTTGTTCAGTTACCAGATCTTAGCCTAACATATCTCACAGAGCTGTTGTGAGAATGAAATGGCACAGGGCCTTGAACTCCTTGGAGAGTAGATGAAAACTAACATAGCAAAATCCAGCATTCTGTGCTCAGTTTCTAAATATGCCCATGGGAAACCCAAGTGTAGAAGCTGAGCACATCATCACTTGTTCCACCTGCCTCTAAAAATGGAGCTAGAACATAGTCATTGTAGATCGTAGCCAACAATAACCTTATCAGATAGGTACCGGTATAGATTTATGTAACACACAGAGGACTAATCTACAAATGATTGTGTACAGAACTGTTTAATCCCAAGGCATTTTGAGATTTGATTTTGCAAGGTAAGTATTAGGGAGCTACTCATCTATGTAAATCAAATCTTTTCACCCAAACTTTAAGAGTCTCATGCTCTACTGATTGAGCTATCCCAAATAATTAACTTAATCATTATTTTGAATAGTTCAGTGAGCCTTCTCTGCCTTAACCATAAAGGTAAAGGGGCCCTTGACCATCAGGTCCAGTCGTGTCCGACTCTGGGGTTGCGGCGCTCATCTCGCTCTATAGGTCGAGGGAGCCGGCGTTTGTCCGCAGACAGCTTCCGGGTCATGTGGCCAGCATGACAAAGCTGCTTCTGGTGAACCAGAGCAGCACACGGAAACGCCATTTACCTTCCCGCCGGAGCGGTCCCTATTTATCTACTTGCACTTTGATGTGCTTTCGAACTGCTAGGTGGGCAGGAGCTGGGACCAAGCAACGGGAGCTCACCCCGTTGCAGGGATTCGAACCGCCGACCTTCTGATCAGCAAGCCCTAGACTCTGTGGTTTAACCCACAGAGCCGCCTTAACCATAGCAACAATCAATTCTAACAGAGCAAGCAAAAAGTGGCCTTATTTTAACAAATGAACTTTACCAGTAAAAGTGTATCTTTTGAAACATCCATGTAATAAAACATACCACTTTCTTACAAAATGGTTTGTTGCTTTTGCTTGCACAATCATATAACCAAACACTTTAATACCTTCCCCTTCCTCAAACCCTCATCCAGACATTTTGATGAAGTTTGGCCCATAGAAATCTGCAGTGATAGATGTTGTGTATTGAGTCAAAGGATTTTATATCTGTATTATTATTGTCTGTATTTGCATTAGGATAAAGTAACTGCCTTTTGGTTCCAGAGGGTACAGCTACTATTGGTTCATTTAAGCTGCTGTATTTGGATCCTCTGTCTTATTGGTTTCCTCCAAAAGGCAGCACTGTGATTGCTTGATATTGTTCCCTCCAAAATGTATCCCTTCCTAGCTAGTCCCCTGTCCCTATAAATGTAGCTTTCCTCTCCTCAGTCTTCAGTCTTGTTCACTTTAATAAAGAGCTGTTACTAGAGAACTGTCTCCAGCATGTTATGTCAAGAGAGCTGAAATCACAAACCCCACGTCACAACAACTGGCGACGAGGATGGGATCCGGAATGCTGAGGAGCGGTTAAACACAGCCCTGCCTCAGAGTCCGGATTGCAGCTTAGAACAAGACTCACTGGCCAGCTGAGAAGACGACCCTGCCCGCTAGGACAATGGAGAGTCCAAGGGTATTGGAGCCCTTCCAGCCATCAGAGCCCCACACATGGGAAGACTACGTCGAACGCTTCGAGTTCTTTGCAGTGGCTCAAGGGATCACCGATGCCAGCAAAAGAAGGGCCACATTCCTGAGCTACTGTGGGCCCGAGACCTTCAAGCTGGCCAAGGCATTACTTGCTCCAGCGAAGCTGAGTGAGACATCTCTCAAAGATATTCTTGCCTGCCTAACAAGCCACTTGGCGCCTACTGAGACCAAGATGGCCCGGCGGATGGAGTTCCATAAGAGGCAGCAGCATGCTGGGGAGTCTGTATCCACATTTCTGGCTGAACTCCGGAAGCTCGCTCAGCACTGCGGCTTCCAAAATCTGGAAGAGACTCTCCTGGATCGGTTTATTGGTGGTCTGAGCAGCAAGAAAGCCAGAAGACGCATCGTGGCTAAAGAAGAGGTTACCCTTGCTTCAGCCTTGAAGGAGGCCACCGCCACGGAGAATTATGAAAGAGAGGAGCTTGATGCCAGTCGCAAGGCCACTAAGCCACAGATAGAAGTTGCGCATGCCATGGACGAGCTAGAGGCTACTCCGAGCCAGAGCCCAGTCCGTGGGGTCGAGTTGGTGCGTCAGGCCTGCACAGTGCACAAAGATCGCCGAGGCAGTTGCCCAGGTTGTGGCGGAAACCATGAGCGGAAGAGTTGTCGTTTCAGGGATGCTATGTGCCGGACGTGCGGAAAGACGGGTCACATCGCCAGGGTCTGTAGATCGGCGGCGTCAGGAGCAACAGGAGCACCTAGACTGGAGCATCGCAGACCGCCCACAGCAACTCGTTTTCTAAAGGACTGCCACTACGTAACGGAGATCAACGGGAGGGCCGTGCGGTTTCCAGCGCAAGGCAAGGCACACGTCAAGGTGAAGATTGAGGGTCAGCAGTGCGACATGGAGGTGGACTCCGGATCTGCATTCACCATCGTGTCGGACCAGACCGCGAAGACATTCTTCCCCAGGGGTAAGTTGCCCCCTCTGGAGCCCTTCCCGGCAACCTTGCAGTCGTACTCAGCAGGCCGCATCCATGTTATGGGAATGTGTGCCGTGAGAGTACAGTTCCGGGACAAACAGGCTGTACTCAAACTGGTGATTGCGAAGGGCAGTCGCCCCAGTCTCCTGGGCACTGACTGGTTCCCCGCCCTGGGACTGAGTATCTCAGGGCTTAATTCAATCCAAACCTGCCCTGAGATGAGCGAGGCATTATGCAAGGAATTTGCTGGTCTCTTTAATGGAAAACTGGGTTGTTATAAAGGGCCCCCAGTTGACTTCGAGTTGGACCCCGGTGTGGCCCCAATCCGACTCAAACCAAGGCGAGTGCCATTTGCACTGCAACCCAAGATCGAGGCAGAGCTGGATAAATTGGTCAAGCAGGGAGTTCTCTCACCCGTGGACTCTGCTAAGTGGGAGACTCCAATCGTCACGCCCCTTAAAGCAAATGGGGAAGTCAGGATATGTGCAGATTACAAATGTACTATCAATAAGGCACTCAGGGGAAACTCATACCCCATTCCAGTCGTATCACATCTGTTGGCTAAACTGGCTGGGGGCAAGGTGTTCGCCAAAATTGACCTGGCACAAGCTTACCAACAGCTGCCAGTAACCCCACAATCAGCGGAAGCACAGACTATTGTCACACATAAAGGGGCGTTCAGAGTTAACAGATTACAGTTCGGAGTTTGTGTGGCCCCAGGGATTTTTCAAGGGCTCATGGAACGCCTGTTAAGAGGTCTGCCGGGGGTCTTGCCATTTTTTGATGACGTTTTGATTGCTGGAAAAGACCCACAGGAACTGGTTGCGCGTGTCCGTGCAGTGTTGCTCAAGTTCAAGGAGGTGGGGTTGCAACTGAAAAAAGAAAAATGCAGTTTTGGGGTGCCAACTGTGGGTTTCTTGGGGTTTAAAATTGATGCATCAGGCATCCACCCCACAGATGCTAAGATTAAGGCCATCATCGAGGCACCACGACCACAGAACAAGACAGAGTTGCAGTCATTCCTGGGACTTATTAACTTTTATCATTCGTTCTTACCCCAGAAAGCTTCGGTAGCTGAACCATTACATAGACTATTGCAGAAAAAGAATGTGTGGCGATGGGGGCGGGAGCAGCAGAAGGCTTTTGACTCCTTGCGAGGAATGCTGAGTAGCAGGAGCGTCCTTGCTCATTATGATGAGTCAAAGCCGCTGGTCCTGGCATGTGATGCCTCTCAATACGGTCTGGGGGCTGTGCTGAGTCATAGGGAACCGGATGGGTCGGAAAAGCCCATCTCTTTCTAATCCCGTACGTTGTCGCCCACAGAGCGCAACTATGCTCAAATTGATAAAGAGGCACTGGCTATTGTGTCCGGAATCAAAAGGTTCTATGATTATTTGTACGGTCGCCATTTCTCCATTGAAACGGACCACAAACCACTGTTAGGGTTGTTCAACCCAAACAAACAAACGCCACAAATTCTCTCCCCCAGAATGTTGCGTTGGTCAATATTCCTGAATGGGTTCCAGTACACCTTGACCCATGTGCCGGGGAAACAGTTGTGCCATGCTGATGCGCTGAGTCGATTGCCCCTTCCTGGCGGGAGCAATGAGGATCCTGCTCCGGCGGAGCACATTATGATGCTAGAAACACTTCCGGGGGCTCCTGTAACAGCTACGGATATAGCTGAGAAAACTAGGAAAGATGCTGTTCTCTCCCGTGTGCTCACTTGGGTGGGGAGGGGGTGGCCAGGTGGTCCGCATGAAGAAAAATTCAGGCCTTATGCGACAAGGCAGCACGAATTGTCCATGCATAAGGGTTGTCTCCTATGGGGAGATAGGGTGATCATCCCAGCACCACTGAGAAACAGGGTTCTTGAGACGCTTCACATGGGACACCCGGGAATGGTCAGGATGAAGTCGCTAGCCCGATGTTATGTGTGGTGGCCTGGAATGGACCAGAACATAGAACAATGGGTACGAACATGCAAGGCATGCCAAGAGGTGCGGCCAGAAGTGGCCAGAGCACCAGTCCACTGGTGGGAGCAGTCCAGGACTCCCTGGAGCCGGCTGCACATAGATTTTGCTGGGCCATTCCAAGGGAAGGTCTTTTTGGTTATCGTTGATGCATATTCCAAATGGTTAGAAGTGGCGATGGTCCCTAGCATGGCATCAGCTGCCGTAATCAAGGTGTTGAGGCAGCTGTTTGCTACCCACGGGTTACCTGAGACCATTGTATCAGATAATGGGGCAGCTTTTGTATCCCAAGAATTCAGGGCATTCTTGGCTGATAACTTTATAAGAGGGGTCACATCCGCGCCCTTTCACCCATCCTCCAATGGGCAGGCTGAGCGCATGGTAAGAACAGCCAAAGAATCCATTGCGCGCTTAATGGAGGGTAACTGGTCGGCTCGCATTGCGCGAATGTTATTTTTGCAGCATGCGACGCCGTGTACTGCGACGGGCAAGTCGCCAGCCGAGCTGCTCTTAGGTAGAAGACTGGTAACGGTGCTGGATTATGTCCACCCAGATAAAATGCCAAACCGTAATTCAAGAGCAACCCCCCAGGCTGAGACTGACACAACAAGGTATCTCGCCCCTGAAGATCTGGTCTGGGTGAGGAACTATTCACGAGGTCCGCGGTGGGTGGCCGGTGTGATCACCCGGGCTAGTGGACCTGTGTCCTATTATGTGACCTTGGAAAATGGGCAAGTTTGGAAGAGACATATAGATCAGCTGAGGCGCCGGGCGCTCAGCAGGGAGGAGTCAGATAATTCATCCCTGGCTAATGACGCACAGCTGCGAGACCAGAGTGAAGATGGCCCAGAGGTGCAGTCACCAGGGGCTTCAGCAAATGAACCAGGGTCTGCTAGTCCTCAGGATGACGAGGTACAGGTCGGGGACCCTGAGATGTCTGGGACTCCATCTGTTCCTGACGAAACCCCTATAGCAGCCCCTCCACCACAGGTAACACCCAATCCAGAACCTGCAACACCTGTTGTCAGGAGATCAGGTAGAAGTTGTAGGACCCCACAGTACCTGAGGGATTACGTCTGCTGTGCTCACTAGGGGGGGAGGGGTGTTGTGTATTGAGTCAAAGGATTTTATATCTGTATTATTATTGTCTGTATTTGCATTAGGATAAAGTAACTGCCTTTTGGTTCCAGAGGGTACAGCTACTATTGGTTCATTTAAGCTGCTGTATTTGGATCCTCTGTCTTATTGGTTTCCTCCAAAAGGCAGCACTGTGATTGCTTGATATTGTTCCCTCCAAAATGTATCCCTTCCTAGCTAGTCCCCTGTCCCTATAAATGTAGCTTTCCTCTCCTCAGTCTTCAGTCTTGTTCACTTTAATAAAGAGCTGTTACTAGAGAACTGTCTCCAGCATGTTATGTCAAGAGAGCTGAAATCACAAACCCCACGTCACAACAATAGAAGCATTGTAGGGTTACGTCAGCCATCCTAAAGATGTGATGTAATGCTCTAACATGGGTGGCCAACTCCCAAGAGACTGTGATCTACTCAGAGTTAGACTGGCAGTGATCTACGCCCTTCTTTAGGTCAAAGTTGTTGAACTTTTTTTTAGGAAGGAAAGCCCTGTTTTGGGGGGTTGAGGTTGTTGAGCTTTTTTAGTGAGGACAAAAGCCCCATTTGGGGGGGGGTGCAGGGCAATTTAAATGTTGAACTTTGGGGGGGAGCCAAACTTGTTGAGCTGCTTTGGGGGGAGCCAGTGATCTACCACAGACGTCCAGTAATCTACCAGTAGATCAGTATCTACCTGTTGGATGTGCCTACAACAGAACAATAAGGAGGGCCAGGTCTTACCATCAGGGTCTCTGAGCTACGTACAGGTACTGTTGTTCATAACATAGAAGCATGCTGTTAACATGTTGGGACATTTGTATAATACAATAATGATCTAAATATTACTATTACTCTACAGTACCTAGAGACATTGGTCTGAAGTAGTCATGAAATCACAGAGTTGGAAGGGACACTGAGGATCATCTCGTTTAACCTCCTGCAATGCAGGAATGTGCCAATGTCCCATATGGGGAATCAAACCTGCAACCTTGTTATTATCAGCACCACACCAACTGAAGTTCTGCTACAGTACAACCCAAAAAATACAAATTTGTTATAATACCATCAGAATGAAGGGGGCACAGGTGGCGCTGTGGGTTAAACCACAGAGCCTAGGGCTTGCTGATCAGAAGGTCGGTGGTTCAAATCCCTGCAATGGGGTGAGCTCCCGTTGTTCGGTCCCTGCTTCTGCCAACCTAGCAGTTCGAAAGCACGTCAAAGTGCAAGTAGATAAATAGGGACCGCTACAGCGGGAAGGTAAACGGTGTTTCCGTGTGCTGCTCTGGTTCGCCAGAAGCGGCTTTGTCATGCTGGCCACATGACCTGGAAGCTATACGCCAGCTCCCTCGGCCAATAATGCGAGATGAGCGCGCAACCCCAGAGTCGGTCACGACTGGACCTAATGGTCAGGGGTCCCTTTACCTTTACCATCAGAACAGACATGATATGAGCGAGGCATAAATACAATATGTACCTCAACCATTCAAGATTCAAGCCTATTTCCTCAAGCATTACTTGTTCAAAACATCACAAGCATTTCAAGAGCAATGTTATTAATATATGGTCACATCTGAAGATGTCCACTAAAATTTGGATTATAAAAACCTGATTCAATACCAGTTTCTGCTAAAAATGTCAGTCCCACGCTAAATATTTTTAATGCATAGGACTGGCTGCACAAGCTGTTAACAGTAGAGAGTAAATTGCAGAAAACATTCCAATTCATAAAAATGAATTGCGAATGTTCATTTATTAACAGTGCTTAAAGTACACCTCCCTCTGTAGGTACAAAAAAAGTTTTAGTTAATATAAACCACATCATAATGCTCTAAATGTTGCTTTCTAAATCAATATCTCCACTGAAAGTTATTCCGTGTTCACATGAGCAAGTGCTTATCAGCATCTTTAAACCACACTGCGTTTAAAGTATAATTTTCAAGTTTTAATTGTTGGTGACATTTCTGACCATGCTGAGTTCCCCATTTATCTGTACAGTAGCTTATATTTTCTGCTTCACAGTAAGTCTATGTTACTGAAACAACTCTGATCCTTATGTGCTTTTTTATAATGAGGTCTTATTACATTATCTGAAATGTCCTAAAATTTCTCTGTTATGTGCTAAACTCTCTGAGAAGAATAAATGTGATGTGTCAGTTTGATGTGGTCAGCCTATCATTAGTTTAAACCTTTTCAAAGCAGACCTTCTCTGTGTGGGGGACATGCTATCTATAATGGCTCTTAAACTGCTAAAGATGGATTTTTTTCATATGGATACCATGCGGATTGATGATAACATAGTCTATCTCCTCTATCAACCCCTTATGATTTTAGGAGTGTTCATGGAACATGAAGAATTGCTTGTTCCCTGATGTGCCTTTTCAGACTCAGCACAAAAAGAAGGGAGGGAACTGATAAGATTAAATGACTGAGTACACTTATCAAAGGCTCTGCCATGGATGTATTTATAGGGAGTTCACTCCTGTTATTAAATTAAGACTTTTTTTACCCTTGGCAAATTCATAAAAAAAACCCGCCTTTGAAAGTATGCGGTACTGCAGCAGAAGCTGAAGTAGGTGCAAGAAACAAGCCTTTGAAATATTACTAACCTGTTTGCCTACAAGTTCCAACCAACCTTAGGTTTGCTACCCTTTCAAAGACAGTCTACACCATGATGCTTTCTGAGTCCATAGCAAAAAAAATATTCTATCCCCAAAGAAGCTTTATAACCAGATGGACTGCGTTCATCTCATTTTATGGCTTTTTCATTTAATACTTGCTGTGATGGCTCCAGTTTTTCTAAACGTATTCTTAAGTGAAAGCCTCCATTATCCCTAACAATGGTTCGTGGGAGATGGATTTCAACAGTATGTGGTGACATTTTAGCCATTTGGGACTGCTGGCTCTAGTATGCAATCCTTCCAGGATGTTAGTGAAAAGCTGCCTAGATTGAGGGGGACAGAGAAAAGATCTAATGTTCTGTTTCTCCAGCCAACCAAGAGATGCTTCCCAATAGCCCTCTGCACAGAGATGGTTGCACCCACACAATATAGGAGTCAAGATCAGTATTTCAGCAATTACAATGTTGGAAAGGAAAGGAAATGTATGAATAATCAGTTTGCAGTCATGTAAATCGATGGGAGAGAGTTCACATACAGGAGCATGATGGAGTGTGATTAAGGACTACGGTACTTCAGGAATGGGAAGGCAGCCTTCCAGATGTTGGAGTCCAGCGCTCAGCCTCAGCCAGCATAGCCATTGACCAGGGATGACAAAGTTGTGGTCCAGCAACATCTGCAAGTTTGGGAGAAAGTGAATAGAAAGAAGTTTCTTTCTCTCTCATCTCCTAAAATACTAGATTCTAGATGCCATAATTCTAGAACATGGGACATCCAAAGAAGCAGGATGTTGGAGAACAGATTTTGAAAAAGTACTTCTTTGCATACTGCATTGTTAAAGAGTGGAATTCATAAACCCAGGATGTAGTAATAACCACCAGCTTGAACAGCTTTGAAAAGGTGTTGCCAAATTCTTGGTTAATAAGCCTAACAATGGCTACTTGCCTAACAATGACTATATTTTAATAGTTGCCAGGAAGCACAAGAGACTGCTGTTGCGCATATGTCCTGCTTGTGAGGCTGTCGTGGACAGCTAGTGGTTCTTTGGGAGGAAAGGAGGCTGGACTAAATGGTCATTTCCTCTTACGTTCT
Organism: Zootoca vivipara; assembly: GCF_965207765.1. Taxonomy (NCBI): domain Eukaryota; kingdom Metazoa; phylum Chordata; class Lepidosauria; order Squamata; family Lacertidae; genus Zootoca; species Zootoca vivipara. The sequence continues at coordinate 26,608,269 of NC_142593.1, read as the reverse complement.
TGCATGATGTGGTGGTAGTGATTTCACCGCTAGTGCATAGTTAAAGGAGAGGTTTAGAACAGATGTTCATGCAGATGGCTATTTCCAACGTTTCAGGAATGCAGAATTAACCAATTTAAAAGGAAAACAACATTGGTTACAGACAGGTTTTCAGGCTTGACTTTGAATTTCCTGAGGCTCTCCTGGATCGTAGCCCGAAAATTAAAGCACCTTTTATGTTTTAATAGAGAAATGACGGAATGAGCATACCCTATTGCAACTTTGTGAGTGCTACAAAAGAATTTTTGTTTCAGCTTTTGCTTAGAGCCCTGCAGCATGAACAATTACATTTTGCCCACATTTGTAATCCACAAAATAATGGCTGCCGCATCTAATGGCTGTGCTAGAGCAGTGGCATAAACTTGTGGCCACATTGTGGCTATTCTTCCCCTTCCTTCCAGAATACTCCTGGGGATGATGCTGTGTCATGACAAGGTGCCATTCCCAGACATATTCCATCCCAGAAAAGTTGCTTGAAGTGGCATTAAGTTTGTCATTCATCAGGTTTTTTTAAAGAGGGAAAGAAAAGAATCACCCTCAGCAACCTTGCATTAAAAAAGGTAAAATTAGAATTACTTTTAATTTGCCCATCCTTTGAAAGCAACCAATTACCCCCTCCCTCACTTTCACATGGGACAAATGGTCTTACAAAAATAGGCAGAGGAATATATTTCGCCCCAAAGCATTTCCTTTCAAATGACAATCCAAGTTGGGACTTATTTCACTGCCGCAGTGGAGGCAGAACAGAGCCAGTAGCCATTGATAGACAAATTAATGAAGGATAAGACAGATGGCTTTAGATCATGTGGGAGTTAATTCCATAGTTTAACCATGAAAAAATCCTTTGGATCCTGCCCTGGATCTACCAACATTCAGCTTAATTGAACCCCCCAAATTACAATGTTATGAGGGAGAAAAACCTTTCTCTAGCCACTTTCTCCATGCCATGCTTAATTTTCTATGCCTCTATCATGTCTCCTCTTGTTTTTTCTGCAAATGAAAAAGCCTCAAATTTTGAAATCTGAAATTTGATGATTTTGCACAGAAGCAAAGGAGGATTGAATTCCCTGTGCAGCTGATGGGTGGGGGGGTGGGAACAAGCACCCGATCCAGCTGCCTCAATCAAGCATGGGGCAGGTGGACATGATCTGGGGAAAACAAATGCAAGAGCCAAATTGGGAGGCCTGCAGTTCACCATTTCTGATTTATATGCCCTCAAAAACACAAACACATTTGTGAGGCAGGTATTGCCTTTGCAAAAGCCATGCTGATTCTGCTTCAGCTAGACTGGTTCTTCTATCCGCTTCATTAATCAATCTTTAATAATGCTTTCGACCAGTTTTCCCCATTCTTGGTTGGGGGAAAGGAGCAGCTGCTTGCAGGATCAAGCTGAGTACAGCTTTTCATGACTGTTTGAAACTTTTCTTAGCATCTCTGCTTTAATACTCAACAACATCCTTATTATGAGTATTTCTGTTTGCAGCCATCAGTTAACAAACTATGTTTACCTTCAAAATCATGACAGGAAGCTCTCAAGACAGTGTGTGGTGTGTGTGTGAGAGAACAAGGGAGGAAGACACTACCAGCTACTCAGAAAGTTCAACGTTGTTGAGTGGGGAAGTAGCCCTCCAGAACTTCTGATTAATTCTCTTCCCTGCCCCCAATTCTGCCACTGTTTCAGATGTGCTGCAAAGCACCCATCCACTAATGGCAAGCCAAGACCTGTCCACCTGCAGTGCATATCACCTTAAAACATCTAGCAGCTTCCTCCTTCAACCACCACCTGGAGGTGCACAAGAACCTTGAATGGTTTGATGCCTTCCCAATATTTTGTCTGCATCAGCCCCAGCCAGCATAGCCAATAGTCAGCAATGGTGGGAAATGGAAATTTTGTGGGTCCACTTACCCAGCCAGTCCTGATATTCTTGCTGCTACGTTCCTCCTCCTCTTTCCCCCCTCCTGCTTGAGAATGTATGAGAACACTGGCTTCACTATTACCCCACCCCCTGAACTGATTGACAGCCCTGACAGGCTTGTCAGCTTGAAGTAGGCCCCAGCTGGGTGTGGCAGCTGGGACCATCAGTGGAGGAGGCGAGTTTCACCACCTACTCAGCCAGATCTACACTCACTGCCACATTCCTCTTCCTCTTCCTTTGTCCCCCCCCCCATTTGTAGAGGACCTGGCACCATTGTTGCCTGTTTTTAAGGCACCAGGCAAAAGCATTTCTATTTACTCAGTTCATTTTGTTCACTTGTAGGTCTTTTCAGAGTACCGAGCTCTGAACTTTGTAGTTGCTTGCACTTTAAAGCTCCGATGTCTGAAGCTGTGCAAACTTAAGACTACATCAAGGCTGTACTCCTATATACACTTATTTGGATGAAAATTCTATTGAACTTGATGGGAAATACTTCCAAGTAAAAGTACATAGACCTCAGGCTCAAAGGATCGCTTCAGACTGAACTGTGGAAAATGTGACTTGAAAGTGTGACCTGATTTCCACTCTACTGGATTAAAGAAAAACACAAACACCCAAAATACTATTTCCATCTCACTCTCCTCAATGCATTTCAAACAGTAATTCATGGAACATCTACTTGTCAAAAATGAACATTTTCCTCCCTAAGTGATATTTGAAAATTACAGTTATGAATGGATTTTAACAGTAGATAGAAAACCTAAACATTTTGCAAATTTCTTTTGTCTCTCTCAATGGATTTAAAATTGTCTATAGCAAATGTTCTACTACAAAGCAGCTTTATATGGTTCTGAAAGCAAATGCCTTTTTAAAGAATGCCTGAGGTGAGTTATCAAAATAAGGACACTAACAGCTGTAGATGCTTACTCCAGAATTAATTTTATCACACAGAGCATCTTGAAACACTTGATGCTTAAGGCAGGGTTATTCCCCAAAGAAGTTTCCTTTCCAAAGGAGAACATCAACGGCTTACAGACAAGTCACTAATAGAAATTATGAAAAACTTGGTACTAATTATTTCATGCAAACTCTCTTGCATGGATTCTAAGCTTGTAAACTTAACAGTGACACTTGATAAATTTGTGGAAAGGCAAAGAATGTTCTCAGGCAGGAAAAACATGGTTTATTTACTCATTCAGCAGCTGACTTCTAGCTGTGATACTCTGCCTGATGCTATGAAAAGATACCGAGTCTTATGATTATGCAGCACAGAATATGTATTTGGCACGCACCTGAATTCTATATGAATTTATGGAGTGGTCCACATTTGGAATACCATGTGCAGTTTTGGTAACATCATCTTAAAAAGATCTGGGAAAGTACAGAAAGGGAAAACAAAATTACTACATGGATGGGACTTCCATATAACAGATGGAAAACAGGAATGAAGCCGATAAAAAATGCCTGTTTTGGAGAAAACGAGGAGACAAGGTTTTATCCCTCCTGTTATTAGGACTTGGAATCATTCAATGAAACTGATTGATTAACCGTATATTCAGGACAGACAAATGGCACTTTTGCACACAGCATGCAATTCATTTACAGAATGTACTGACATGAGTTTAAAGGTAAAGGGATACCTGACCATTAGGTCTAGTCACGGACGACTCTGAGGTTGAGGCGCTCACCTCGCTTTACTGGCCGAGGGAGCCGGCGTACAGCTTCCGGGTCATGTGGCCAGCATGACTAAGCTGCTTCTGGTGAACCACAGCAGCACATGGAAGCACCATTTACCTTCCCGCTGGAGCGGTACCTATTTAACTACTTGCACTTTGTGCTTTCGAACTGCTAGGTTGGCAGAAGCAGGGACCGAACAACAGGAGCTCATCCTGTTGCGGGGATTCGAACCACCAACCTTCTAATTGGCAAGCCCTAGGCTCTGTGGTTTAAGCCACAGCGCCACCCGCATCCGCATGAGTTTAGATGGCTTCAAAGGGGGAATCAGACAAACTCATGGGTGATAAGCTCTAATGGCTATTAATGGTAGCTGATTGGAATCTCAGTACTCAGCATGCCACTGAACAGGAGAGGTCTGTAGTCTTTATGTCTTTATGTCATCCTTGTGGGGTTCCTAGGGTCGTCCCTGCATTGCAGGGGGTTGGACTAGATGATCCTTAGATCCCTTCCAACTCTTCTATGGTTCTATGATCCGGTTAACCATTGCAGAAACCAAAAGGCAACAGACCCCAGCAGGTAAAAAGCTCAGATGGGGTGTTGGGAGATCCAAAGGCAGCAATTCCAAGTGCATTTATAACTTTTGGAGAGAAAATAACTTCTCTAAGCAGTCACCAACATTACTTTTAATTGCTGGCCCCAATCCAAAGTGGTCATTATAGATGCTTTCCCATCAATACCGTTATGCAAATTGTGGACATTTGCTCTCCCTGAGCATGGAAGAGTGGGGAGTACAGTCATACCTCAGTTTAAGTACGCTTCGGTTTGAGTACTTTCAGTTTAAGTACTCCGCGGACCCATCTGGAACGGATTAATCCACTTTCCATTATTTTTAATGGGAAAGATTGCTTCAGGTTAAGTACGCTTCAGGTTAAGTACGGACTTCCAGAACCAATTACACTCATACTTGGGGTTAAGTACGCTTCAGGTTGAGTACTCTGCGGACCCGTCTGGAATGGATTAATCCACTTTTCATTACTTTCAATGGGAAAGTTCACTTCAGGTTAAGTACGCTTCAGGTTAAGTACAGACTTCTGGAACCAATTGTGTACTTAAACCGAGGTACCACTGCATATGAACTCTTTATTCTTTATCCCGTAATGTTTCACACAGTAAATCAATCGTTTGTCATATGAGTTTAATGGCATAAATAAGTTAGGTCAGCATTTTGTACAGGGGAAAAGAAAAAGCCCACAGAATGATAGATAATAGTAAGTGAACAAATGAAGAGAAAAGTCTTCCTGTATTATGTAACAGGTTTTCACTGTGAACAAAATATTCCAGACTAAAAGAAATTATCAACATTAATACAGACGATTCAATAGGTTGACTTCATTAATGGCATATTTGTTCATCAGCAATAAACAGACACGGCCTGCATTCATGTGCATATTGAATAAGTCACGATCACCTGGCTACATAACCAGAACATGTTTGGGTCAAGTCTTCCCTGCAGATACATAACTTGTTTGGCATTCTTTCAAGCATGTTGTATAAATAGGCAATTTCAAAATAGTTATTTTGTAAGAAACAGCAACACATCTCTAAGATAAAAATAATTTTCAAAATCAGCTTTCATGAGAAATGTAGTTTAAGAATACGTTTAGATGTAAATTAATGTATATACATTTTCCTGTGCATATACTATTGAATATTTCTCTCTCAAAAAAGTACTATTTTAACAGTAAGTAGTGCAATAGAATCTGGTAAGCAGCCACAACGCAGACTGAATGTTCCGTAATGAAGAGTGTGGAATCTCTTTCCCCCCTGAGGGCACAAATCCATTAGTTCTTAATTGGTCCTTTTGACACCCACTGCAGGTTTTCTGTAAGGACTATATGATAAGGTCCTCAGGTGTACAGACTCAGCTCAAGAGCTCCACTGGTCACAGTTTAAGAATATATTCCTAGCCACTCATTATGCAATGGCAATGTTTTGAAATGTAAACCATATTCCCATCTGCCACAATTAAAAAAAATGCTTTCCACGCAACAGGGCACTTAACTATCAGGAGGACTGATTGGGTGAATCAAATGAAGAAACAAAAAACAGGTATATAAATTCAGCCCACATTGTTTCGTTTTCATTTGCCACAGTAATAGGTCAAGTGCTATGCTGTAAAGCTTTTTAAAATGGCCTTTTGATTAGGAAGCAAACAGATTTTAGTATTGACATACTATATGTGCACAAAAGGTGTTCACAGCCTGACACCTGAAGCAATATGGTTTTAATCTGATAATATTTCTTTCACTACTGAACGATATGCAGCTTCTTCACTAGGCTAAGTAAGTACAAATCAAGATTAGTGGCAATATAAAAAGTTAAATATGCAATCCATTATAAACCTGGCAGTATTTTAGATACAGGTATATTTTTTTTTCAAAGTCTTGTGGTGGAATGATAAAAGTGTTAAGAACTTCTTTAAATCTTTGGAGAACCAGTAAGACATTTGCGTTTAGTTTAGCTTGCTTTTTAGGCAAGCCCTAGTCAGTTTGATTATTTGCAGCAGGGTCTAATTGCAGTTTTATTTCTTTTGGATGAAACACACAAATAAGTGCCTTTGCTCTGTTCTTCTGGCAGAATGTATAAAATATAAAAAAGAGTGATCTTCTTTGGATAAAAGGATGGGTCATGCATAAATCCTCAGTTAGTTTTAAAAAATTAACCAGAGGATGAGTTTAAAAATGTATCTTTTGCTTATCCAGTCATGTGTGCCTATCATATCACTTACCATTTCACATTCATGCTATAAATGGACTTCAACAAAACTTCAGCTTAAACTAAATTTGAAGCCTTCGTCATAACTCTGTACAACTTCAAGTGCAATTTCACTGATTAAATCCCTTTGTACAGTATTTATAAATTTTCCCATTATTAATAAAAGGCAAAATAAATAAAGCTTAGAGAGAGGAAATGCTCCTTAGGTCTAGAGCTTTTCAGTTTTATTTCCCCCTTGAACAGATGATGGTCTCCTAAGCACATGGATATGGCTAGCCAGGGTTGTTTTTCTTCCTCTTACTTGGACTGTGGGTTGGATCATGTTTCAGTTCTTGGTACTGCACCTGTTTAAACACAAAGTTAAGAGAGAAATTTCAACTCAACAACCACAAGATTTTTAAAAAATATCCATGCAAAGGAGTAAGGAAGTATTCTTGCTATCACACCTACAAGCTATTTGAGCCCTGCACCCGAAGGTCAAATACTTTAATGTATTGCTAGGAGGAAACGCAACACAAGGAAAATAATGCCGGGAAATAATGCAGTATGGTGGCAGAAACTGCAGTGAAGTCTCCCCCACGGGATACTTTAAAAATGAACAGTACCTACTTTATAAACTTCTTTACAGAATCTTGGAACTGTAGGGTTGGAAGGGACCCCAAGGGTAATCTAATCCAACCCCCTGCAATGGAAAAACCTTTTGCCCAACATGGGGCTCAAACCCATGACCCTGAGATTAAGAGTCTCAGGCTATATACCAACAGAGAGCTCGCAGTTGTATAATGACATCCTCAAAATAATGTGGCCAGGAACTTTAAAACTGCAGGTATCCAGGTGTCTTTCTACTGATGTTTCAGCTATTTAAACCAGGTTCAAATTCAACCCTCAGTTAATGGAAATATTCATAGCAAAGAAAACGTTTTATATAAACAGACAACACAAACTTCTGCAAATATGATTTTATGTGCAGAGTGTGCAACAGCCAAAATATGAAACTTTAGCATCATGTGAAAGTACACATAAAATTAACACTGCCTGATAATAGTAATGAATGAGTTTAAGATCAAAGTCAAATGCATACCAGTTGCACATCTGAAGGAACTCTGGAAAGGAAATCGAGTACTTCATTGTTATCGATTGCATATGGACTTCGGAGCTTCTTTGTAAATTTATTGATCCCTAAATAAAGTGATAAATCATATTAATACATTGTCCAGTGGCTCTTACAATGATATTAAGACACAATTGGCTACAAACCCATTCTTGCCAAGTGCTCCTATTATTCTCACTTTTCTTCCTTTCCTCCTTGAGGCAGAGGGAATTTTGATTTTGCCTTCTGGTCCCGACCAGTAAATCAAATGAACATTTTTGTACTAACTAAAGGCCTCCCAAGTTTAGTGTTTAATGGAAACACCTTTTAACTCTCACTCCCCACGTGCTGTTTTACACTGCTGGTTGCTTTAAAGCAAGACTAGCCAACATAGTGTTGCTTTTGGACTCCCATCATGGCCAGCAAGCATGGTCGATGGTCAGGGATGGCAGAAATTGCAGTCCAATAACATCTAGAGGGCACAATATAGGCTATTCCTGCTCTAAAATACACTTTAAAAAATGTATGAAGCAGCCTGTGTAATATACATGTATCTTTTTCTGTTCATTTAAAGGTGACCTCTCATTGCTAGTTCATAGGAACTGCCTCTATATATTTCCACTTGATAAAAGGCTAAACAAAAGCATATTGTCCTAAATGTGCTATATAAATTGAAATGCCACTATTTTTATATAAGTGGTGAAAATAAATCAGAGTTATATCTAGACAAAGCTACAGTTTGATATATGAAGAATCCTCATGGATACATGTTTATAGCATGATTAAGTCTAAGATGCTGGGCAAGAAAAATGTGTTTTGCAGGTGAGTCTAAATCTTTACACAGTTGTGATTTCTAACTAACCTGTCTGTTTCCATCATGTAGTAGCTTCATGATCATAAATACAGAAAACTACTGACAATATAACTCATCCCTTATAAACAGTTTGTTCTATGTGGCATAGACAGGTTTTGGAGGGGAAAGGCAGGCTTTACTTACCCCAGACAAGGACAATGTATCTCAGTGGAGTGAAATACAGGATGACTGTGAACACACAGAGGGCAACGATTGCCAGCCAGCTCAAGAACGGAACAGTCCAATTGAATGTACTGAACGAAAAAATTAACAAATGTAACGCATGTTGTCTCCTCCCATCCCTTCCTACCAATCTCTGAGCAATTTGACGCACTGCCAAATTGAACATGGTACTGTAATGAAATGAAATGAGGAAGGGGAATAAAATACTCTGGGATCCTTTGGTTTTTAAAAATAGTTGCAAGGTTGTATTCTGTAGAAAGAGAGACTACTGAAGAGGTCAGACTGATTGGACAAATTTAGCCTGGCAGATTCCCTTTAGTTGAGAAAATGTCCCTTTGCATAACTAAAGAGATGGTGAAGTAGAGGTGATCTTGCTGTGTCTTTCTTCCCCCTGCTTCTCCAGTTAAGAGGTCATCTCCTGAAGGAACCTCTCCGTGTGAAAGACAACAGTAGACTTGTAGCCTTGGAACAGGGTCTGAAATGCAAGACTTGCTCTCTACGAAAAACCCGGTGCTATGGAATTCGGGAGCCCCCTCAGAACCAAATGGCAGAGTAGGATCAGTGAACCTTCCATCTTATGCAGTTTCTGTGTAAATAAATCCTGATTTCACATAAATGCCAGAAGTCTCCAGTTACCTTCATTCCAATAAAAACAACACAGGGCACGTGCTGGAACCCCTCAAACTTCTCACCGCTCAGAGCTTGGTGAGATCCTGCCCCAAACAGGTGCTGATGGCGGTGCCGTGGGAGAGGCAGGAAAGACAAAACATGACCTGCACACGGCTCTGATTTTTAAACACACCTATTTTCATTGAAATCGGTCAGTGTTGCTTTCAAGTGAGTTCTTTAGGAATGGATGTAAGTCTCTGAAATTCTTTTGATTCTCCCCTCTCCATCTTCTCAGGCTCTTGTGCTGAAGTTTTTCTGTTGCCCAAGAGCCCATGCAAATAACCTGTTTGCCCCACACCAGCACCTAATGTGATCTTGCCATTTGACAGGATGATACAGAGTACCAGTTATTCTCAGGAGTGTCAGGAGCAACTTGGCCATCTGCATGGTCCCTCTTGTCACGAAGTGTTAAGCCTATGAACTATGACTCAGAATGATTCATTCCTTTAGAGATGCGCTGCTATTTCTGTTCTACACTACATATTTTTGTAAAATCCCGATAAAAATTACAAACAGTGGCAAAACATGTATAACGTTATTTTGCAAAACATCGTAACAATGTTTTTTTGTCTAAATTAAAACAGGTAACATTTCGCAACTTCCTTGGGGAAACACAGGCATGTGAACACCATCTGAGAGCAACTGAGCACCAGTGTGTCAACACTCACTTCTTTATTCTTTCTCCAAAGGAAGCCACTTCATCAAGGATGTTCTGGACACTGACACACACTTCCTGGATGGCATAGAGCTTATTCATAAATCCTTTCTTTTCACTGTCCTAAGGATTATGAGAAAGAGGCCAAATCAGCAATCAAAGGCAAATTTTGCTGGTCATACTGGAATTATTACAGTCTTCCCTAGAAACACATGGAAGCCACCATTAAAGTTGTGTGTACGTGTGTGTGTGTGTGTGTCTATCTATCTATCACACACACATTGTGGAATTGGTTATTTTCCTGTACTTTGAACTGTGTGCACAGAGGGCATATAAAACGAGTATGCAATAGTGGCTACCTTCATCTGTCACTGTATCAGTTTCTTAGATATATGTTCCAATAATTCAGCAACTTCGTTTATTATTATTATTATATGTTGAGGATGCCAATTTCATATCCTGTGCACTTTGGTAAGAGATAAGTATCAGTATATTACCAGCTCACATTTCTGAAATGCATTTTCTGCTGCTGACAGGAGTATATCTACATTTCAAGATAATAAAAGATTCTTTGGTGAAGTAAGAAACCAGACACACCTAGAGTCTAAGGACAAGCACTTCAATTTTTCAGGGTTCGGCAATGTTTCTGTGCCTTTCCCCCACTGTATTAGAAAAGAGTGGTAGTATTTTGTTCTTCTTAATCAAAGGGAAGTAAAAGTACACATTTCAGAGATAAATTAACTTCAGGACTTGATGCACAATGGCTCAATGCAGACAAAACATGGTTTGCCATGATGTCAAATGGGCAAAACATATTTGGCCAATAATGGTACAAAATGACTGATGTGGCAAACTGAGACTTAATAAGACTAATTGACTTTGACCGTTGACCTATGATATGCCTTACTATATCAACTGACATTCCAATGAAGCCTGAAACATATTAATATTTGTTAAAGGCCCATGGATGTCATGAGCAGGATTGGATAGGTATTTGGGGTTTTGGGGAGGAGAAGCTTGAGCTCCTCCTGTTCCTCTCTCCTTCTTCCCCAACTTCACAACTCTATGTCCAAAATATGGAGCCAAATTATTAGTTGGGATGATAAAAGCTTTAGAAATGCACAGCATGTTTTAAACACACAACAACATGCAAACTTTAAAAATGTTCAGAGACCAATCTGAATGCAACCATGTTAAACATTTTAAAGATGAAAATGAATAAAAGCTACATTACAAAAAAAGAAAAGTTCTGTTCCGTTTCAATATGTCTTAAGGTCTAATACTTAATAGCTTATTAAAATAATATTAGCTTCATTTTTTGCACCATTGTTCTTTAGAAATTGAACTGGAAGAATGAATCATCAGATAGCATTTAAGTACCCAAATATTACTGAACTAATTGTAATGATTCAATATACATTTGGATGCCATTCATGCTTAGAAATGACAATGCATTAAAAAAAAAACTTTGCAAGGGTCACTGTGCTCCCTTTGCTCCCTGTGAAAATATTAGCCCCAAAACCCGGTTCTTAAAGATCCATGCCACTTGGGTAACATACATCAAACTATACCATGATATTTCCTAAGTGTTTACCTCCTAACGGAAAACCTCATTCAGGTATCCTACATACAGTAAGCATGGTTGTGTAGTTGTAGCCATAGCTGTAGACCTCTAGGATATGTAAGATTTTATTTTAATTAGTCATTTTGCTGCTGCAGCATTCTTTCCAGCAAATTTGATGATATAAGAGGACCATGAAACAATTATTCTGTTCATTAACTACTATAATCCAGCCTCAAGTCACAACTGTTTTCTGTTCCTACTTATGCCTCTTCAGTTTAGATTCCCAGATCTAAGCGTATCTTGATTCATCATCAAGTATTGTGTGGAAAGAATGCTATCAGAATAACAAAAACCATACCCCTTTCTTATATCTCTAGAGCTCAATAGAGATTTATTTGGAAGATCCTGAAGCTATTTTTCTTTACAAATATTTTAACAAGACCAACTTGTACCTTCTTGAATGCACATCTGTTCTGAATTTTCCCCCTTAATGGAAAGGACCACTATACTGCCTGCATTCCCACTGCTCACTCCTCTTTGGAGCTTAAAGGAAATTTGTTGACATATTCTGAGGCAAGCATAGACAAAACAGCATAGGAAAGAGGAGGCAGCCAGAAGGAGAAGGGTTGAGGTTTGCTTAAACTAATTCCACATGCCCTGCGAACCATTAGCTGTTTTTTATTTCCTGTTCCAAAGATTTGCAGAGAAAATAATCCGGGCTGGAGAAATGCTACACGTTTTCCTAGTATGCTGCTGTGTGAGCCACCTTCAGCGAACCAAAAGTCCTTAATAATCCATTTTTCAAACACTACTGGTATTTCCTGTCCAAACAAAGATGGACTGTAACTGGAATCAATTTTATCATCTGTATGGTTACAAGTGCCAACTTTCTGGAAATAATTGTCTTTTAAATACTGGGTAAAAGTGCAAACAACAGTTTAACAGCTATTCGATTTCCATTGTATGTTTGTGTGTGGTTAGTTTAACAAAAGCAAGGGTTTGTTTGTTGTTTTGATCGGGGAGCAGATTGGAATTAAGTATTAGTTATCAGGTTAATCTTGTTGCTTGTCTGGAATTCACAAAAATCAAAAGGGTTTCAGTGTATGTGTAGTGTAAAGATTTGTTCCTTTAGCTACTCTGCAGTAACTTTTATAAGGTGGTATAATATGCTACATAGCAGAATAAAATATATAGACCTTGTTGATCCCACATACTACCCAAATAATTCTAAATCCAATACAGTACAAGTTTCAAGATGGGTGTTTTGTCAAGATTCTGAAAAATCTTCTGCCGTTTCGGTTACTCATAAATAAACCAGTAGGTCATGATTTCCCCTCAAAACATATTAATGTATTAAAAATGCGAGAACAAAAAGTGGTGCACATTATTTACTTTTGCCCCCTCCTCTGGGAGGCCAAGCAGGGCTCCTAATTGGCTGGCTGGGGTAGACTCTCCATACGGCAAACTGCTTATGAAATGGAGGAAAGTTTTCAAAAGCACTTTGTGATATTACAGAAAGGCTACCTGCTGAACGAAACCAAAACCAAATAGTGCAGGCTCTTTCACCACTTAATGACAGAATTTGGCCTGTCGCACCAGATAGTTCTCAAAGTTCTAGGCCTTTTTTCAGACACAGAGCATTCCAAAGAGTTACATATGTCACTGAGAGCAGGAGGACCTGTTGTAATAGTCACATGCATGTTTCTAGCCTGTGATTAACGTCATGATAGCTGAATGAAGTGTTACTTCTGTTTGGAAACATTTAATTCAGGGTTTGATTTGAAGATCTAGTCCCAGAGGCATGTTGAAAACACACCAGAGGCAGAATTTCTGTGGACGGGCAGTGGAAACGGAATTTGCAGAATTCTATCAGCATGGCTTCAGAATCTATGAGTTCTTGAAATGGCTTTTGTAGCCATGGGAACTACAGAATGCTGAAGAAAACAATCAGAAATGTAAACAACCAGAGGTCTCAGTCTTCTGAATCTGTAAACAGGATATATTCTAAATGCCATGTCTATGAAGATGCAAAATCTTGCTGCAAGGATTAAGTCCTTCCTTGTTTATTCTAATTCTGAAAGAATCCTATGACAAAAGCGTCTGGAAAAACTGCGTCTGAGATAACACAGTAAAGTAAGAACACAACATTATACAGCTTTACTTTATATAGCTTTACTTTACTCAGAAGTAAATCCAGCTATGTTCAATGGGCTCGCTCCCTGGTAATCTGCAGCCTAAAATCTTGCAGTGCAACCTCACATCCTAACCTAACACATGGGTCAGGAACCTGTGGCATCCCAGAAATCATTGGGACTCCAGCCCCTGTCAACCCATGTGGTCAATGTCACAGATTAACAGGAGCTGCTGTCCAACTACATCTAGACTGCTCCTGTTTCGGGCTCCAAAAAGCCACTCATGTGTCCTCTAGCACATTTTAAGCTGTGTCTCAAACACATCAAACTACTCCCTCCCCCCACCCCTCAATGAATTGCTTTAGGCCTGTGTGCTTTTTCTCCCTGTTGGGTTTTTAAAAAATAAAATAAAAATCTTCTAGACTTCACCTTACGAGTTCATCCAAGTATGTAAATACGTCTCACCTGTTTCTCAGTGGTTCCCCTTTTGCCTCCTATCCTGTTTACTCTCTACCAGAGTTCAATATTGGAGGGAGTAATATGTCTGAAAATTAAGTCTTTGGAAATGGAATACAGTTTACTTTCCTTAACGTGATATGGCGTTTCAGTCAGCTCTATCTGAGTTTAAGAAAAATCTAGCAGCATTGCATTGCAAATATTTTTAAAAGTTCTTGTAGCACATAGCCTGGCATTTCATAGAACCACAGAATTTTAGAGTTGGAAAGGACCCAGGGGCCATCTAGTCCAACCCCCTACAATGCAGGAATCTCCTAGCAAGGGACATGAACGTGCTCAGGCTGGGACCCCCACAAATCACAACATCTTGCTAATGCGGGCATGGAGAATAAGATTTGAGGTGAAATCCTTGTTCCAAACTAAGCGCTTATTGTGTGCTTTAAACGTGTCACTATTTAGATCTCAGAGTAAACTATCTGGGGCAGCAAACCTTGCAATGTGGATCAGACAAAGGCCAGGACAAAGATGTGCAGCTCTACAATGTCTGAATCTATAAATTTGATATCCCCGTGTATAAGCGGAGGAGTTAATACATCACGTAAATGTGATAAAGGCAAGCAATTTGAGTGCACATCTAACACACTATGTTTCCGCAACAATGGCACTGTTTGGGCCTCTGTAAAAAACACTTTCCTCCCCAAAATAGTACTTATGGCTCATTTTAGTGAGTCTCAAAGAAAATATCACCAGCTACAATATAAGAATTCAATGACAGCACTCATCTCCAGTATTTGTCAGGTAGGTTTTGTATTATTTATTGTCTTGTAAATAAAGTTTAAATGCTTCCCCCCCCCCCAGCCTTGGTTGCAAACTATCTACCCATTTTCCGTTCAACAGCAGGGAATAAAAGCTGCCATCATTTGATGTCTTCCTCCCCCCCCCCCGATTCTTTGTGCCTCCTTTCCATGGATTTCATTATAGCTACTGGAGGTATATATTGTCAGATCTAGGGCACAGCAATGCTAAGTAAACGGGGCGGGGGAGGGTTGTGAAATTTTTATGATCCTTGGAACAGGAGTGGAAGACAGAACATATTCAGCCAGCTGCACTTTCCCTCCCCCATCCCTCAAAAGTGTGTGTGTGTGTGTGTGTGTGTGTGTGTTCTTCTTAAGCCTAGTAGCTTGCTTCCACATTATTAACACACACCCCTAAGATGCTTGCAGGTTTGCTGAAGATTAGATGGCTACAGACATTTTGTCAGATTCCAGACATTTAGGGCTGATTCACAGATGCAGGCACATTACTTGAATAGTTTTCATTGGGGCTACCATGTTATTCTGCTGCAGCATCAGCTTGGTAACTTGATTACATGAAATGACTAGCAGCTAAATGCTTCAGCTCAACATTTCTAGTAATGTTAAAAATGTATCTAACTCTGTGCTGGCTCATACACGCATACAAGTCATTGCTGCAGTTATCAAACAGTTAACAGGAATGTGTGAACAAGCCCTTGGGATGTAAGATGCACAATTTTAGCCTAAATAGAATATGATCTGAAATCTGTTCATGAGCAGAGACCCATATAATTTTACGCAACACATTTTTCCATTTATATACACAGCCTATTCATTCCCACAAAGAGATGCACAATTCAGCGCATGTTCTGCATTCCCTTTACCTGTGAAATTTAATGGGCTCTTAACTAGCTACACAAAGAAAATTAATGGCACTAGCTTGCCACATACCTAATAAATGTCTTTTCTAGCTGCTGGCAGAGGCAGCAAGGGCAGCTGGAGGTCTTAATATGATTTTTGGGCTGTCTGGATGAGGATCAATGGCACTGTAGACTGGGCAGGAGAGACTTTTCTCTCTGCCCATTAGCCAACTTGGGATGAAGTTTAACAGTTATTAACAAAGCCACACCTGAAAAATAAATATATTCTGCTGTCTACATGCTTATTCTCCGAAATGTACCAGGTGATATTCAGAAGGGATACCCAATACACAACCACAACATATTATACTGAAGTTAATATGGAAGGTTACCAGATTTCCACTGGATATATTCATGCATTATCTATATGTATTGTACAGAGCACTACTGACTTTCATTATGACTCAGAACAGAGGCAGATACCGATCTCTGACATTACACAGGCAACATTCCTTTTTGGTCTTCCCCACCGCAGATGGGATAGATTCAGGAATCCTTTTGTCGCTGCTGCAAAAAGCTTCAAGGTGAACTAGGTTTTAGAAAACTGATCCTTCACCAAATATGCAATGAATAACAACTTTCACTATATATTCTGGACAGTGGGTAATATTCCTGTGCATGTTTCACTTGTGTGTGTATTATATTGTTTCCTTACATGGCCATTTTCAATGTTAGCTATGTGTTACGGAGAAATAATGGATATTCTCCAGCAAGGCTTTCCCAAAACACTAGAGAAAACACTGGAAAAGTCACCAACGCGCAGTGCTTTCCCACCAAGTCACCGCAAATAACTGTAGTCATTGAGTTATGCTAAAATGATGTGAATATAAAGAAGTTCCCTTGGCAACCAGAGGCAGCAAATCCTGATTGGATGCAGGTTAAGTGTTTTGTCTGAAATCTCTTCACACTACAGGGAAAAGGAGCCGTATTCTTTGTTGCAAGATTTTTCACAGAAGAAAAGGGAGATACAAGGAAAATAGTCCTCTCTTTCTTCCTTTCCTCTGGCAGGAATGGGATCTCAGTAGACTAGAAAATACAGGGGTTTGCCCTGCCTGGAATAAGGACACAGATCACAAGCTTGAGAAGGAATGAGCTAAATACAAAAGGAGCCTAAAGAAGAAGGGGGTGGAGGTAAAAAGGCCAGGACACATTAAAGCTATGTTTAGAAGCATTAAACAAATCTTACAAATAGGCAATCTATTAAATGGAGAATAAGAATTAGAAAAGCAGCACGAAAAATACAGAATGCAATGTTATCATGGATAAAGCTACCATTTGTTTAGGCACACAGAATAACTGCTTCTGTCTTAAGGCAGGAGTGCTGATTGTTTTATCTAGTGTAGCAAAGGCAGAGGCTACGTGGGACCTTCAACTGTTCCTTGAGTTGTTCTAACCAGGAACAAGAAACATGGTAGGAACAATTGGGAACTTCCTCACTCAGGCCCATTCCTAACAGGTTGTATCTGCAGATGGGGTAGAAATCCCCCATGTAAAGATGAACTTGCCTAATTTGCATTTTGCAAAAATGATACACAAACTGAAACATAGGCATACTTCAAGTTGGTA
Source organism: Zootoca vivipara (assembly GCF_965207765.1). Classification (NCBI taxonomy): domain Eukaryota; kingdom Metazoa; phylum Chordata; class Lepidosauria; order Squamata; family Lacertidae; genus Zootoca; species Zootoca vivipara. The sequence continues at coordinate 26,590,980 of NC_142593.1, read as the reverse complement.
GACCACAAACTTGACATGAGTCAGCAGTGTGATGCAGCAGCTAAAAAAGCCAATGCAATTCTGGGCTGCATCAATAGGAGTATAGCAGGGGTCAGCAAACTTTTTCAGCCATGGGCCGGTCCACTGTCCCTCAGACCTTGTGGGGGGCCGGACTATATTTTTGGGGGGGAAATGAAGGAATTCCTATGCCACAAATAACCCAGAGATGCTTTTTAAATAAAAGGATACATTCTACTCATGTAAAAACACCAGGCAGGCCCCACAAATAACCCAAAGATGCATTTTAATTAAAAGGACACATTCTACTCATGTAAAAACACACTGATTCCCGAACCATCCGCGGGCTGGATTGAGAATGAGATTGGGCCGCATCCGGCCCCCGGGCCTTAGTTTGGGGACCCCTGGAGTATAGCATCTAGATCAAGGGAAGTAATAGTACCACTGTATTCTGCTCTGGTCAGACCTCACCTGGAGTACTGTGTCCAGTTCTGGGCACCACAGTTCAAGAAGGATACTGACAAGCTGGAACGTGTCCAGAAGAGGGCAACCAAAATGGTCAAAGGCCTGGAAACGATGCCTTATGAGGAACGGCTTAGGGAGCTGGGTATGTTTAGCCTGGAGAAGAGAAGGTTAAGGGGTGATATGATAGCCATGTTCAAATATATAAAAGGATGTCATATAGAGGAGGGAGAAAAGTTGTTTTCTGCTGCTACAGAGAAGCGGACACGGAGCAATGGATTCAAACTACAAGAAAGAAGATTCCACCTAAACATTAGGAAGAACTTCCTGACAGTAAGAGCTGTTCGGCAGTGGAATTTGCTACTAAGGAGTGTGGTGGAGTCTCCTTCTTTGGAGGTCTTTAAGCAGAGGCTTGACAGGCATATGTCAAGAATGCTTTGATGGTGTTTCCTGCTCGGCAGGGGGTTGGACTGGATGGCCCTTGTGGTCTCTTCCAACTCTACAATTCTATGATTCTAAAATTCGCCCTTTTCTGAGTTATTCAATGCAGTTCTACAGCCAGGTAATGTGCAACAAAAATGCACATATACTAGGGTAAAAACATACATATAATAGTGAAAATAACATACAGAAATGCATTACATTGGTCAAAAATGTGTTGCAAAAATGTTCACATTAGGCAAATTGCATAAAAGAGGTGTAAGTTAGGAGAAATAGACACTAAAGAGGCTTATTTTTCATGAGAACCCCTCTTTATTGCAGACTGCTGTGGAAAGGTGAACTGAAGTTGCAAAGTGAGAAGCTAGGAGAAGCTAAAACTGAAATATTTGTCCAGCTCTAGTAGTATCCAAGGGTGGTTTTGGGCTAGCAGAAAGAGCTTCCACACACAAATGGCAAGGCACCAAATTTTTAGCAGCTCTCCATGCAATATCTCATTTCAGAGGATCCCCCTACCCTCAAAAGCAGTTTTTAAGGGGGATTGCTGGAAATCACCAAGCAGAATTAAAAGCTTTGCATATTCGTGCACATTATATAGCATTATCCTGAGCTCAATACACATACCAATGTCTAACTACCGGTAACCCCTCCAACTTGACGCAATGTCATGATAACAGATTATAATGCTTGGATACCATTAGAAAGGTAAAGGATAAAGGGTGGGGGAATGCTTAAACTGAAATTATGGACTTTTAATGCAAAAAAGGGTACAATTTGTTTGGAATAGGTTTAAGTGAGCAATACACTTTATTGTTACTAACATTTTCAGCTAGCTTCATTGCCACTATGAACATCTTTAATAATAAAAAAGTAATTAGGTCTGGTTGATTTAAAAGGAAAGAACTCTAAAACTATGACAGTGATGACTTAATATTGCAAATTACAGTTTTTAGTACAGGTAATTTAGCATACCAAATCACAGTTCTAATTTCTTTCCACAGGGCAAAAGCAGAAGAAATGTACTTGTGGGGGAGGGTACGACACTGAAAAGGAAAGTCTCTTAAAAAGAAAACCCTTGAAAAGATTAAGAAATGTAACCTACTTATTCACAAAAGTGCTCCAGCCATACAAGAGGGCTAGATAGCTCATCTTCTAAATCCAAATGTATATATTTAGAAGAATGAGTTTCCAAAGAATAGTGGGAATGATGTACCCCAAAGAAATGTGTAGGCATCCACACTATACTGATTTGTTCTAAAAGAAAGAAAGAATTGTTGATTATTCCAATGAAGTATTAATATATGAATTATGTATCTTCTGGAGTAACTTCCACAATGCTGAGTAGTGAATGGGAAAAGCCACTACAAAATATAGAAACTGAAATAGTGTTGTAATTTACCTTTACGCATATTGACACTCTTTTTTTAAAAAAATACCACCTCTAAAATGCACATCAAGCATCTTGCCAGGACTTGCAGATACCACTGAGGGTAAAGCAAGGCCGTTTTGGGTAGAGACAAGTGAAGTCCCTTCACTTAATCTGAACTGGGACCAGAAGTTATGAGCACACATGTAAAGGTTCTGCCCCCTTCTTCAATTATTCTAAATCTACTTGCAATTGCACATTCCTGGTTCTGGGGGCAGCAGGGGGTTGAATGAACACAGAGAAATGACTTCTTTCCTCCCTCGGTGGCTACAGTGCTTGTTTGTATATAGAATGTGGAAGTCGCTGGAAGTGTCATATCCCAAACCAAGGAATTACAAACTAATATGATTAATTAGAAACTCATTGGCTAAAAAGGCAGAATGGTGGAAGGAGTGAGGCTGACTGAACCTGCCTGCCTCCTAAGTTTCTTTCTGAGAGGGCTGCCTAACTCCCTTTAAAAAAAAAAAGTAAGGTCAGAGCCTGGGGCCCCTTGAAAACATCGGCCCTGGTACAACTGCGTCATTGATAATCCATCCTTGAACATATTTATATATGAGCATGTTAAAAAATACTGCTCTTCTTGCTGCCCATTTTGACCCCAACTCAAACCAACACTAACATTTAAAGAAGTTATCCCCCCTTTTTTTTCTTTCTCAGGTGTATAATAACAAAACATCTTATGTCAACACAGAAAAACAGGCAGGAAACAAGTGGGATGTACAACAAGATGTCTCCGTGTATCCTTCTTACTAAAAGGAATGCTCTTGTTTAGGGTTTTAACCAGACGTTCACCCCAAGGAGGGCATTCCACTATTCTCCCCTGGCTGGACACAAAACCATTTCTGAACTTCCTTGCTGCTGTTCTAATATTCTGTGGCTACTGAACGTATTCAGTCCTCAATGGTTTTGCCCTCTCGTTTGTCAGTGGTCTCAACTGAGCTTCAATCCTGTTGGCACTCACCATTTATTAGGCAGAGTGATTAACGTTATGGAATCAGAGTTGCACCATTAAAAAAAAATACTACACCCAAACAAATTAAATTAGTCCCTGCCAGTTAAAATGTCATAAGATATTTAGCTTCCAAGAATAACCAGAACACACTTTTTTCCACAATGCAGAACCACCACAGAATTAGCTTGCATGGAAGCAGTTATTACTAATCTTCCAATATAGGACCCTATTTGGAAGAGTAAGAAAGCCAAAGAATACAGCACAGTTAAACAAATAAAACTTCACAGAAGGAAAATTCTCAAGACCAGATCTAATTTTCCTTTCCCATTAATCTTCATGGCCATTAGTTCTAACATCTTGGTTGTTCACCAGCATGAATTACACCTATATAGCCAATGGCTAATTTCCGAAAAGAAGAATGTACAGGCATACCTCGGAGATATGCCGGGTTTGGTTCCAGACGACCGCAATAAAACAAGTATTGCAATAAAGTGAGTCGCACCATTTTTTAAGTTTCTCAGTGCATATAAAAATTATGTTTACACTATAGTATAGTCTATTAAGCCAGGCTTGCTGGCTGCAGGGGTGGGAGGGGGGGGAAACCAAGCTCTAGCCCTAGCCAGGTCAGAAGAGGGGCAATGGCAGCAGGAGGCTTCCTTTCCCTGGAAGCAGCTGAGCTGCCCACAGCTGCACCCATGTCATTGTAAAAAGCAATATCTGCAAAGCGCAAGGTGTGCCTGTATAAGCTCAGGCCCACCTGCAAGCCAGGAACTCTGATACAATGGGTAGACCTGGTTAGTGAAAGGTTCCTAGGAGATATGAACATTCCACAGAAGCACTCCTTTTCACCCCAAACCAAACTGTGGCTTAGTTCAGCAGGGCAGCAAAACTTTCAGAGGGGAACAAGGTGGCAAAGTGGCAGTGATCTCTCTACATGCTTGCATGCTTGTGCTAGACAAGCATAATTTGAGTTAGCATCACATTCGAACTAAGCCACTAAGATATATCAGAAAGTTTCTTTCTTCAATTTCAGAGTTGATTACTTGGAATATGGAACTTAAGTGCCAAGTGCCAACTAGGGACATAAGGGGATACTTGAAGTTGTGGGAAATGTGTACCTTTGGCAAAACTGTCAGAATGCAATGTTAAAAACCTATCACTATCCATACAAAATTATAGATGGGAAAGGAAGCAAACAAGGGCAAACTTGGCGCTGACCTTTTGTGTGTGTGTGTTAAGGAAGCATTGATGGGACGAGGGTGGCGCTGTGGGTTAAACCACTGAGCCTAGGGCTTGCCGATCAGAAGGTCGGCGGCTCGAATCCCTGCGATGGGGTGAGCTCCCGTTGCTCGGTCCCTGCTCCTGCCAACCTAGCAGTTTGAAAGCACGTCAAAGTGCAGGTAGATAAATAGAAACCGCTCCGGCAAGAAGGTAAACGGCGTTTCCGTGCGCTGCTCTGGTTCGCCAGAAGCAGCTTAGTCATGCTGGCCACATGACCCGGAAGCTGTACGCCGGCTCCCTCGGCCAGTAAAGCAAAATGAGCGCCACAACCCCAGAGTCGCCCGCGACTGGACCTAATGGTCAGAGGTCCCTTTTAAGGAAGCATTATAGTGACTAGTGATGGGCAGAGCATTACTTTTAACAATTCTCTTTTAATATTTTAAATATTAAATACTTTTAATATTCTCTTTAGTATTCCAGGCCTATAGATTTAAAATGTCCTTGTCCAGAGCTTGGACATACAGTAATTGAGAAGCTTAATTCTATAATAAATAAGTACATAACCTCCTTAGATTCAGAAATTCCCAGCAAATATATTTCCATTGTGTTATTTGGAAACCCATTCTTTGAACATTTATCTATATATTTAAGTACAAGTTCCCTATATCCAGAGGCATTTTAGTAAAGAGAGAAACCTAATATAGTTTATGTTCCTAAACAGTTAATAAAGTTAAGAACTGCCTTCAACATGACTTGCATTATACTTGGAATACTCAATAAATTGATTACTGTTACGTATATTATATTTGACGAGAGAGAAAAAGCTCCTTGCAAGAATCAGAGTAATGTATTCAATAGTTTGCAAACCCACAGTCCCAGAGAGACTAACACAAGTCCAAATGTGATCTCTCAATGCTGAACTAAGAATGGTTATTGCAAGTTAATTCAGAACCATACGGTGCTGCTTTTGATGTCAATTGCCCTAATGCGAGATCAGGAACGATTGCTGCATTATGATAGATCAAGGCTGCTTTCAAAAGTGATGCTTAGAGTGTCTTTTAGTTATTAACACTTTGAAGAAAATGTTAATATGGCTAATTCTGCATTTAACACAAGAAACAAGACATTTTTAATTTGAGTGACAGCCCCTAGAAACAGGGTTGTAAAATGTGTGAAGAGACATGGCTTTGAAGATGGGCATGATTAATTCCTGACTGTCCCAAGTAAAACCAGCACCAATTTAAGTACATATTGTGAAAGTCAAAGTTACAAGAGTAGCTTGTTTGGACCAAGGGGTTATGGAAACCAAACAATTTTTCTGTTATCTTTTATTGCATCTGATGTTTCCATCCTATCCTTTCTGAAGGATTCCAGATCCAACCAGCAGGCATCACACAAGGTAGGCAGGTATGCTTACGTTGATGAGGTGATCTGGAGTTTCAAATTATTTGACTGTCTGACTAAACACTAGCAGAGCTGATCACACCCCTTAGTTCAAGCTGCAGGCACAGCTGGAATAGGTGATCAGAGGGAAGAATTTGCAGAACAAGCGGTAGCTACATGTGTAGGAAATTGGAATTCTGCAACATTTGGGGCTTAGTCTATCAGTATTGAGTTTTACATGTTGGGTGATATCCAATGTTAGTAATACTCAGAGAAGGCCTGTCAAAATGAACAGACTTAATTTATTTCCATGGATCTACTCTGAGTATGAGTGACATTGGTTATCAGCCACTGATTTGAATTTAACCAACTGAATATTCAACTGTAATATCTAGAATGTTTTAAATAGGATAACAGCAAACAAGATAAGAGTGTTACATGGCACATGACTTGAACATCAGTGGAAGAGCAAGTCAGAACAATGTAATGTGATCAATACTGAAGTAATATTTGAGTGGGCAAGATTATTTATCAGAACTACACTTCTCCAGCCACTTAAAAACTCCTCATAGGCTACTAACAAACATCTATCACAGAAGGGTTAATTATTCAGCTTATGAATCTACAGTTTATTTGGGGCCATCAGAGAGAAAACCCTTTTCATCTAAAAACCTATTGCAGTCAATGAGTTATCCATTCGTTTTGAGTAAGAGGCAAATATCTATACCAGTTCTGAGGAAAGACACTTTTCATAATCACCCAACTATACGCTAAGTGAAAACATATGGTGCAGTTTAGGCAAAGCTTGCCAAAGGTCTTTATTGAATGGAAAACAGGTGCTCTTGTTGTCTGCCATGTAATACCCTATTTACCCCCAAGTCCAAAGGTTACTGGACTAATAGTTGCCTTGTGGTAATCGGGGAAAACTAAGTTACTTGGCATGGGCAAACATCTGGGACATATTTTATATGCTTGCAACATATGCTTCAGCTTCAATTAAAGTGAGGCTTTGGCACATTTATTAATCTTTTGACTTTTATTCTATAAGGGGACCCACTGACCTCACTTTGCTATTTTACCAAATGAGAAAACAGAAAAGTAATGAGAGCTAGAGGTCAGCATCAATCAACACTGCAGAATTTACATTTGTTTTCTCTCAAAACTGTATTATACACACTGTTAAAATGTGTGAATTCACTCTTGTTGTGTATTATACACAATTATCCATGCAATACAAGTCTAGTTTAGGGTATGGAGCAAAACTAAAACTAATCCTTCTAAAATTCTGCAAATGTAAAGGTTCTCTTCCAAAAATACAGTGTCTAGTCTCTAGAAATGCTTTGCAAAATAATCCTGTATACAGTACATTCTTTGCATTGAACTATAGTGTTACATAAACCCAGACACTTATGAACATTATATTGTGAATATTCAGTCTAAATGTTGTCCCATAAGAATAAATAGCACTGAATTCATATCTTCATGGCTTGAGTAGTTATATTCAAGAAGTATTTCGGAACCATTATGTTGGATTCAGACTGCCAAATACCACTCCAGATAGGATGCTATTTCTAGCTTAGTTTGGTTTGCTTGTTAAGTAATTTACACAAGACAATAAAATACTTTTCTTGATTACTTAGTAACAAAAAGAATGGGTCAATTCCTTAATTACTAAGTAGCTAAGATTTATTTAAACAAAAGGTATATTAGAAGTACTTATGTGTATACATTTTACAGGTGTTGCAGCTATTTCTATGGATACAAAAATTACTGGACATTCCCATATAATATGCTATAATTATAATGAAATATGAACAAGAGGAGGAAAATACTCACAAATGGATAGCAGACCTACGTTTATCAGAGGAGAAATGCTTTTGAGTTAATATACAAGCTCACTACATCTACATGGCTGACCTTCACAATAAATCACATATTCTGTTGCCAGACATATACACACTATGTAGTACTGAAAGAAAGCACACGTGGCTTTGCACAAAGAAAATTTAGGTATGACGTTATTTCATGATTGCAGCTTGTAGCAAAATGATTTAAATATGTACAGGGGGGAAATGCTGTCTCTGTCTCTTGAATGTTAAGATAATAAGGAAATAGTCCAAATTTTCATCTTTCAAAACACAGAGCTTAATCGTTCAAAGAGCTAACTAATCACAGTGAATTTTCTGACACTTGAAATGTTTAGTAGCTGCCAACCTACGAATTCTTATAGCGGTACAGAACTGTACATCTCTACTAGCAACAAAGGTCAAGGGCATAAATTAAGATACTTTTTTCTTTTTTCTAGCTTTTTTCTAGCCCTAAAAAAAAGTCAGTGCTTTATTACAACAGAAGTACAAGAACGTTTGTAAAGGTCAATGTTTTCTGTATTTAACGTGAAGTGCTTTAAAAGAATCTGAATACTTTTCTCTATAAATACCCTCATTTCAAAACTTAAAACACAACAAAACATTTATCTTGCTGTACTTTTACTTCCCCACAAACCAGCCCTGCCAACTAATGCCATTGCTTCACTTTTACAAGGTCATTCTAATTTCCTCTCTGTGCCTCTTCCCTCCCCTCTAGGGACAACCATGCACTCCTATTGCTTGCTTCAATAACCTGTATAAACTAGCTGTTATTTACTGTGGTGGCAAATCCTCGACCTGACCAGCAACCTAGGAACTGAGCAACATTCTCCAGAGCTAAAAGAGCTACCATAGTCCCTTAGGTTGATGCTGGGCTGCACAACACCAATCCCAAATCCATCTGTAAGAGGCCCATGAGAATCATACGGAGTGAAACACGCACCAAACATTCTTCTGCCAAGTAATTCTCAGAAAATTATAGATGGCAATAGACCACCTTCAAACAGTGTGGCTTTTCTATTTTTACAACATTTCTTCCCACAAGTAAGTGCAGCCCTATTTGTAATACTCAAGACAGGACAAATTTTTGTCCTTCAAAAACAGTTGTCACTGCAGTTATCTTCACAACAGCTATCAAGTTCCAGACAAGCTGAATTATTTTTGTTCCTGGTAGGAGGAAAAAAAATTGACCCAGCTCTGGACAAAAAAGGAGGATTTATAGTCCTCTTTCCCTTCCTACAATATATACTGGCATTGTTAGGATGATAAACAGCTCTGTCCAATTTTCTGGACTAAAAACACTTCAGCTCCTTTTTAACTGTCTGCAAGAACAGTGTCATGTCTAAATTCTCCCATCCCCAGGTACCCAAGTGCTAGGAAAGATAATTACCTTGTCATCTCTGTCATCCTCTTCTTCCTCGTCCTCTAGCATGTCCTCCACTACCTGCAGACACAAACAGGAGTAGTTGTCACGAGTCAACAAGGTAGCGTTTTGTTCTGCCAAATCATTAAGCCTTCTGTGGTTGGAAATCTTTATTAAATATTTCAAGTAAGTGCACAATAGAAAAATTTAACCTACAGATTCAAACTACGGTAATACTCTGAAAAGCTTTGTCCTGTATACAATCCCATCAAGATGGTGCCCTGATTTGAATGCTATGTTAAGAAAAAAGCATAGCTTATCATGAATGTACACGCCGAGTTTGCACTTGTCACTTTGCTGCTGTTTGGCACTCAGCTAAGTCATAGTTTGGTTTAGCATGTCATCTGAACCCAGACTTGTGGTTTAGTTCTCCTGGACAAACCATTAGCAGTAACCTATATAGGACAAACCTTCGTTATGGCTCATGGTTAGAGCCAAAACTAGGATTTTGATGACACACTAAGGCAAACTATGGCTTAGGTCAGCACAGCACAAGAGCAAAGCAACCAGAAAGGAGTGAAGCAGCTGTGATCTCCTTTCCAGGACTCTCATATCCCTGCCAAGCAATTGATCCTTGAACTGAAAGGAGATTTGCAATGATTGGGTGGAAACTAACTTATCCTTGTAAAAAGCAAGCTGTACGACTCTGATATATATATAGTAGACCAAAAACAAAGTAAAAGGTGGTCCATGAAGGTAAAGAGTCCAAGGATAAGGACTCCTTGACTGAGTGCTAGAGCATTAAGATATACAAAAGGCACACATTGAGAAGCATAGAAATGGAATTTAAGAAACAGTAGATTTTCTTTCAACCTCTGAAAGATTGCGACCTTCACCTAACAGGGCACTATTTGCATGTTGACACTGTATTATTTATAGTATTACTGTAGTTACTGGACAGTTTGCAACCATATTTTGCATGATCACACTATGGCCATATGGCCATGACTGACGGTCTGTAACAAGCTGCAGTGAGCATTAGGCTCATTCACTCACTTCTTCCCTCCCCCTGCTTATCCAGAAACTACTGCATTTGGTTTTACTTAACTGTGCTTTGCCATACTATCAAGACAAACAAACTGTGGTTAATATTAATGTGGTTATTTCAAACAATCTTTGAACCATAGCTACTGGAAGCTACCATACGGTAGTAATGTTTAAGCACAATTCCAAGTCTGAACTAAGTAACATGCTGTAGTCGATCAAAAGGGGAAGTGAAAGAGCCCAAACACATCCTCCTGGCATAGGAAATGGGGAGATGAATGGAAGGCTGGGGAATGTGCAAACCAGAAATTTTCTATGGCTTGTTTTATGACTTACCATGATTTCTAATATATGTATTAACAGCCAATATGTACCAAGAGCCTTTGCATGCTTAACTCTTGTAACACAGTTTAGATTTAAGGTAGGTGTTCACAACACTCTCACATGAACAATACAGTGTATGCAGAAGGCTAGGGTTATTTCTTTAACGTATTTTGTCTCAAAATTGTTTTGTTTTCATTGTTTTGGTTTCCAGTTGAAATATTATGCACGTCATAGATATATCTGATATGGACCTGTGATACAAAGATGAATAAATACTACTACTAACAATAACAGTATAAAATACCCTGGTTTCTTAAATTCTATGTGTAAGAAGGCTTTTAAAAACATTCAAAGTATTCAAAGTAACTACTACCTAGGTATAAGATTCAGGAAAACCTGCACCATAGGTTGTTTCTACACGAGATTAATCCTAGCCACTTTCTCAGAACAGATTTGATGATAGAGAAGTTTGCCTATTAAGCTGACTAGTCTTTGTGAATAAAAGGTAAAGGTAAAGGGACCCCTAACCAGTCGTGACCAACTCTGGGGTCGGTCATCTCACTTTATTGACTGAGGGAGCCGGCGTACAGTTTCCGGGTCATGTGGCCAGCATGACTAAGACGCTTCTGGTGAACCAGAGCAGTGCAAGGAAACGCCGTTTACCTTCCCGCCGGAGAGGTACCTATTTATCTACTTGCACTTTGACCTCCTTTTGAACTGCTAGGTTGGCAGGATCTGGGACCGAGCAATGGGAGCTCACCCTGTTGCGGGGATTCAAACCGCCGACCTTCTGATCGGCAAGCCCTAAGCTCTGTGGTTTAGACCACAGCGCTACCTGCTAGTAGTTGTGAGTAGTTACAGTATCCCTACTAAATAGCTTGGGGGGGGGAGGAATGGGTATACGCAGTGTAGGCTAGAGAAGGGGCAGAAGATGGACAGAAGTATTTCCCCTTTTAGAAATAAATTCTGGCAATGAAAAATCTCCATCCCAAACTGGTCATTATTTGTGATGAGCAAACTCTCATTGAAAATCTACTTGGTATTTTTGCCCTTTCCTTGATAATACTGCAGGGGTAGGTAACCCTGATCATTTCCTCCCAACTACTCTTGATGAAAGCTTAAAAAAATTAAATGGAGCATGCCTGCCTCTATCCTATCAGTTTCTCTTTCCCAGCTATCTCTCTCCCCATATTGCTGAGAAGTGGAAGGGCATAAGTGGTGAGGGGAAGGTCTTGCTAGAGTCAGAAAATATATTTCTGGCTTGTCCTTAACAGGAAATGGAATTCATGAACATGTCATGGAGAAAGTAAGGAAGAAGCCCTTCAGCGGCATGCAGTGAAATTTTCTGTAGGGGAACAGTTCGGGCCAGAGGCATCGTGTCTTCCTCCCTAAGCCAGACAGAAACTTCCCAGGCTTTGGGAAGAAAGTGCCAGGGGAACATAGGGGACTAGCCTAGTCCCCTTGTCCACTGACCACACACCATGGAAGCCCTTATATGCTAGGCTTTTATGTGAACTGCAGTTTGGAAGTCTATCAAGTTGTGTGAAGAACTTATACAAATACTTTTTAGGGGCCATTATTTTTACCTGATTATTTTTATTAAGTTTTCCTCCTTCCCTTTTCTAGCAATGCTTTCCCACTAAACAGCAATACTTCCTTTTATCCTTTTAAGTTGAAAAGAGCAGCACAGGAGGAGTGCCAAAAATAAGAGTGTTAATGTAGCTTCTGCTACTGTTTGTGCTGGAGCAGGCCATCAATGTTTCATTTTCATTGTCGATTCAAAGGATCACCTGAAGGTATTGCAGGAACCAAAGTGTGGTTCTCAGGGGTGAGAGAACAATACTCCCCCCATCCTCTGTCTTTGGTTCTATCTTTCTGTTCATATACCGTAACTCATGTGTTATTGGGGGCAATGCAAGTAATGCAGCCGACTGTGGTTGGAGAGAAAGTTTATTCCACAGCATATACATTTCAAGTGCATTTATTCTGTAGTTATTTAGGATCATTTCAGTTTTCTTTTATAAGGCATTGCTGTTCCTTCTCAGACCTTTGGATGGCATAGCATCTGAATAGCTGAAAAAAATATTATAGGGCAAACATTAAGGAAACAGTATTTTACTTAAGGTTTATGTAGGGAGAGGGAATGCTTAACATCACTTCAGAATCTGTGCTTTAAATTTTGCTGTCTGCAACCTTGCTTGAAATCCAGCATTATTAATCAAACAAAGGAAAGGCACCGGGGAAATCAGAAAGCTCTAATGCAAGCAGTTAAAAGTGACATGACCTTCTGTAATGTCACTTGTCACAGATGTATATGACACATAGCAGTGGAAGATATTGAAAGAACCTAATTCCTGGTGCTGATCCATGATTATTATACGAATATAGATGACACTTAAGAGCACACATAAGATGGTTCTCACATATTACACACGAGTTTCTTTATTGTGCTTACTGTTTAGCCATAAATTACACAATATGGCTCAAGAACCCTCTTCCCTTTCTGCTTTGCAAGGTATTTATTGACAAAAAAGCAAGACAGAATTATTTGTATGACAGCATTCAGACTATATATCATTTTCCCCTGCCAGAATGCAAGCATCATAGTATACACATAGCAAATGTAGCAGAAATAGGCAGCAGACAACATGACACATAAGTTGCTTACATGCTCATATCCATCCCAACATAGTAGATATAACTGCAATTAAAATATGCAGAATCCATTGAAATCGTGTAATTATATAGTTAGAAGCAGTGGTGACTGATGCCTATTGGAACAGGGAGGGTGGAAGGCAGGGAACCCAACAGTGGGTGGAGCCAGGTCCAATTGACAGGCAGAACCAACAAATTCTAGCTTTGTCCCCATCCTCCTCTTCACTGTGTGAGAATAAGAGAGATGAAGCTCCCCATCCTGAAATGGTTATAATGGCAAGTGTGAGCTGGCTGAAGGCAGACTGAAGTTGATGGGGCAGCACCCCACTTGCCTTAATAGAGCAGCCTTCATTGGTTGGAAGGAGCCAGAGGTTCATCCAGTTTATACTCAGTAAGATATATAGAGTGTTGAACCAACACCATTGGGTCTCTGAGTTATTTTCCTGAATCAAGTATTTTCAATTGAAGGATCTGTTCTTTACAGGTCACTGATTACCCTCCTAAAGTTAAAAGGTTCCAGATGAGACTCAGGTCTTTGTCTGACCACCCACCCATGTAGCTAAGATTTATTTATTTCACTTAAATATTTATAAATTGCACTTTCATACAGTTGTAATTGAAATTATTCAACTCCCATTGCAAATCAGGTTTATTATCAAAATTTACAGACTTTCAGCTGTTTGCAATGAGCAAATCAAACAAAAGCAATTGAAATAGCTTGACACATTGGATGCTTCAAGTGGTCCCCCCCAAATTCAGCTGAAATCGCAGGTCTCAGGTTTTAAAGATCTCGGGTTTTAAGGGCCTGTGTGATTAACACGATTACCACAGGTTTTTCTTTTCTTTTCTTAAGATGTCTAAAATGATTGGGAATGATTCCTGCCAAACCTCTATCAAGAAGGGGTTTCACAGGGCAGGGCCCACCACACTAAAGGTCTGGCCAGCCAAACCTCAGGGGCAGGTGGGACCTGGTGCTTCATGGTCATCCCTTTCCCTTGGCTGCCTTCTAGGTTTGTGCTAACTTCAATTCCCTACCACCCTGAATATACTCTAGTTTTGGCTCCATTCAATTCTGGCTCTATGTTTCCTTTGAATTGGCTATGGCAATCAAACTGGTCTTGTTGGCCCTCAACTCAGTACTTCCACTGGTGTTTCTCTGGGTGTTTCACCTTCTGTGTCATGCAAAGACACGTTGGGGAGCTTGATATCCTGATCAAAAGGAAGGAAAAGAAAACCAGCCAAGTAATCCTGCCACAGATCAGCCTCTGCAAACCAGACCACAGCATGCTAGACTAGAAGCAGAAAGCAGAAAAGCTCCCTGCAGAACAAACAGCCCCAGATGGTTCAAGCAACAGTGCTGACCTATACACCAAAAAACCAACCAACCAAACAAACAAACAAACAAAAACCCCAAGGACACAGTTGACTTTAAATTCTGGAGCTGACATAACTCCAATTGCAATGTAATACGGTTTAATATCACCAGACCAATGGCACTTTTAAATATGTGAAAGGCTATTTCACATGAAAAAGATATGAAAAGAGGAAAGTGTTTAGATGTGCAAGTGTGCTTAATGCATGCAATGTTATATGTAGAAACAGACCCAACAAAATAGGCTCACTCCATGTAACCGTCATATCTATATTGATCAGCCTAGATTATTATGTAACCTAGCACATGACCGCACATTTTCCCTGCATGTAGCCAGGGTTATTACTATATTAATATTATTGTTATTTGCAACTAGATTCCTGTTAGGTAGGGTCATATTACAATGGCAATTTTACAGAATCACAGGGCTACTTAGCTTCTTAGGGAACCTTGGGTAACAGAAACTCTGTATGGACTGTTCGCTTGGGTGTCAAACCTGGGTAAACCTCTGAAATGAATAAAATGCAGAATGGCCCTTTTTGTCACTTGGCAGTCAACACAGAAAAATGTTTACGAAAGGCAGTCCTGTTTTATTAACTGTTGTACTACCATCACATATATAATAAGAATATATAATAAGAATATTACATATATAATAAGAATAGTGCTGACTTTAATATTTACCAAGAAGCATAGAAACATGGCTAAGTTAAAAGGCCATATAACAATTCTGAATGAATTGCATAATATAAAGAATGAAAGCTACAGAAAATCACATGTCATGTGAGTATTCTCAATAGTTGAAAAATAATAATAAGTGTAGACATCTGAACTTGTGAAATGCCGGATAATTCTGGAGCACTCTGATGTAATTCAGACCACACCTGTCTTTTGAAAGTACACAGAAGTTAGCATAAGTTACCAAAACAAGTATTTGCATATATATTTATTTTGATCTAAAATAATATGAAACCGTAGCCTGACACTATTTTTTAAATTCAATAATAGGAACAGAACTGGGTCCTGAGTCAATGTTTCTACTCTAGGGACACAAAGGGATTCGTGAGGAATCTGGAGCTGATTTAATTCCCTGCCTTCCCATTTGTCTCTGCAAAATCTAAACCACAATGTGTGTCTGCGTGTCAGTTGATTTACAATGCTTACACATAATTATAATATAAAATTATTGAATGTGCATGGATTGAAGAGGATGTGTAAAACCACTCAGACTATTGCAGGTCATCTGAAAGTACTTTAGGTCAAGCTGAAGATTCCCTACAGTCAATAAGCCTAATATCAGAGTCATGCGGTCATTTTCACAACAGGGCATCTGCTTCTCTCACACAGAACAGTGGAGGAAGAACTTTTAAAAAATGTCATTATTGAAACAAAACATCCATCTCTTACAGAATGGCAGCTTCAAGATAAACATATGCACCTGTGGAAAGAGCACAGGCAGGCTCAAGCTGCTTAAGCAAGTTCTTGCGGTTACCAGGCTCACAACCTATGTAGGACGTACTTTCCTGTGCACAATGTTATCCCCATGTTAGGCATGTAATGCCTGCTTCTACACATAGGTAGAAAATCTAGAAGGCATTTATAAACAATTGATGTTAACTGTATAGCATATCTGCAACAGTATTTGGAAAACCCATGGCAGCGTGAATAAAACCAAGCCACTATTAAACATTTGACCTTGGGCTATCTCATCTACCAGAGTCATCAAGGTAACTGAACCATTAGATGTCATAATTAGTATGATGAGCTTGCCACTAAGGTTGAATATATCGCTCTACATAAGACAGCAAGTTGAAAGAAAGCAGCACTGGTACTTTGCAGAGGAAAGACAGGCAAATGCTTTCAAAAGTTTCATTGCTTTAGTCTGGGAAAGGGAAAGGTTAATGTTGTGATTTTAGGCAGATATCACATAGGAAGTGGGGATTTCACTTGTGATGCATTCAATTCATTACATAATAGCCTTGTATGATCAACAGATTATTAAGACAATTGAGATCTATGTAGTATAAACAGGCACTACAGTAAATCCAAAGTAATTTGCAATATGCAACTTTAATTGTTAGCTTCATGTACCTTTATGCTAATACAGTACAGTTAATACTAAGGCTACTGCAAATCTACACTTGTATATATCTTTAATGAGTTCGTGTGCTGTTTCTCACCTTTTTCACAAAGAACCATGCAGTATACTGAATGTTTATTTGAACTATGTCTCCATCTAAAGGATTTTAAAGTCCATTGTAATTTTCTTGTACAATATCCCCAAAATGCACATTTACAATTACCCATAAATTCAAGGGAGATTTCAAAGTATGCATGATTGGGGTAAATGAATTAATATAGTTTATCAAGTGAGATTTTAGTATCATGGCACTGGGATCCTCAGTTAGGAACTTGGACCTTAGCAGTTAAGCATGTTTCACACAAACAGTTATGAAAAGCATTGTTTCACTTCTTCCTAATAAACCATTATATACAGGAGAATCCTAGCCAGGTCTACTCAAAAGTATGTCCTATTGCATTCAATGGGATAGTTAAAAGAGTTACGACTACAGGCCTTAGTTGGGCAGCTCAAACTTATGGCATGACATCAGATTCTGAGGGCACAAATGGACTGCCCAGCAGTCATAATATGGATGGAGACATGGTTCACACGGTCAGGCTCAACCATATGTTTGTGGGAGCAATATAGCATTTTCGCCCGGAAAGAAGATAACATGGGGACTGCCCTGTTTGAAAACTAGCCTTCAATCATGAGAAAAACATTGCACAAACACAGGAGGCGAGAGTTGAATTGCTCTAAGGGAACTTTATATGGGGAACAGGGAAGTGCAGTGCTTGAATGAGGAACTCTGTGTGAATTGCAGCACAAAACAAGTGTAGGAAATGGGACTTCCTTATTTGCATTGCAAAGATAAAGAGGGAAGGCACATCACTATCCTTTCTGCATAGAACTGCATCCTAATCAAATATTTGATTTATTAATTTGATAACTACCTTGAGATACTGGAAAAGCTGCAGTTAATTATGATCAACTGAAACCCCTCCCCACAAATGAATAATTTAAAAATAGTGTTCAACTGAGAAGCTGTGACCCACACCTGGGCTATATCAGTAGCATCACTGTTTTG
This sequence comes from Zootoca vivipara, assembly GCF_965207765.1. NCBI lineage: Eukaryota > Metazoa > Chordata > Lepidosauria > Squamata > Lacertidae > Zootoca > Zootoca vivipara. The sequence continues at coordinate 26,573,329 of NC_142593.1, read as the reverse complement.
TGTTGTAGTTTCTATTTACAGTATATTACTAACAGAATGATAAAGAAAGAGTGGCAGAAACTTAGGAGGAAGTCCAAAACATATAATAGTTGTTTTGTTGTCGGGTTTCAGAACTGGGGGTGGTGGTGACAGTTCAAAAACACATAGTAAGCTAGTGAGCTTTTTGTAATCAGTCAAATATCCCTTCGAATTTGAGCTCAGCTCATACATACTTTTGACCTATTCTAAGTTGAATTTCATTCCGTTTCCTTTTCTCCAAGACTGACCCCAAAATGAGTGAAAGGGAAAGAGGTCACAAAGGGGAGGCCCTTTGCAGGCCAAAGAGCTTTATCATTAAAGGTAAAGGGACCCATGACCATTAGGTCCAGTCGCGGATGACTCTGGGGTTGCAGCGCTCATCTCGCTTTACTGGACTGGCCGAGGGAGCTGGCGTACAGCTTCCGGGTCATGTGGCCAGCATGACTAAGCCACTTCTGGCGAACCAGAGCAACACACAGAAACGCCGTTTACCTTCTTGCCGGAGTGGTACCTATTTATCTACTTGCACTTTGACGTGCTTTCGAACTGCTAGGTTGGCAGGAGCAGGGACCGAGCAATGGGAGTGCACTCCGTCGTGGGGATTCGAACTACCGACCTTCTGATCGGCAAGCCCTAAGCTTTGTGGTTTAACCCACAGCGCTACCCACGTCCCAATAGAAATATCTCTATCTAGAACACGCTACTGAGGTCCTTCCCCGTAACTCGGTATCACCTATGTAATACACAACAAAGCATGCTTCTTTGAGAAGAGGAGTTCCAAAGAAGATGTTCCACAACTGAAGAAGCCCTGTTCCTCGTCCACAAGGCAAACCTCTCTCCATCATTTATTTGTTTATTTTATTTTTGTAAATTACTGTAAAAAGGCAACAATTTTTGTCTCTAGGCTGAGACAAAGAAAAGATTAATGGTATTTGCTCTTGGACATGTAGCAACACTCAGAAATAAAAGAACATTTTAAGTCATTAGAAAATCAGCAAAAATACTACAAAGTAGAACAAAGCATACATATAGGTGGAAAATGCTTCTCTGCCATATAAAAGTGATGAGACAAGATTGGTCCATCTGTCATAATCAGACAGCAACTTGGTGAATAATGTCATTGATCTGAAGCATTATTACAGAGTCTCATGCTGGAATTGATTGGGAAACTGAGATTGTTATGTAGGAGAGGCATTCTATGGGCAAAGGTCTTCTGAGATGCTACATTTTAATTCTCTTTAATGCACATCAGCATGTTGAAGAGGAATAAGAACAGAAAAGGAACTTTGGTGAATCAGACCAATGATTCACCTAGCCCAGCTTTCTGTTTCCTACTCTTGACTCCAGGAAGCACATGAAGGTTCAATACGGCCACTGTGGCTAATAGCCACTGAAATATAAAGACAACCTCCATGAATTTGGGTACGTTTGGGCTAAGGAAATGCTTGACTCAGCCCTCTACATTCATGTGCTTCAAAGTACAGGTAACTTGCAACTTATTGCGTATAGTCAAAATAACCCCTTGGAATCACCCTTGTGAGCAATCTTACCTTCCAGAGCTAGTGCACTGAATGGGTTTCACCCTCCAAGAAAGGCCTCCTAAACCCCAGTAAGCAAGGTGGAAACCTCAAAAACTCTTTCCACACTGGGGATATCCTGTGCAAAAAAGAGCTTTTTAACTTCTCTGCTTTCTTTATGTTCAGCTTGTGTGATTTCAACCAGCCAGCCATCAGGTGCATAAGGTTGAAATTGTGCAAGTTAAATGCACCCAAGCTCCAAGTTACCTGTACTCATAAATGCTTCTAACTGCAGCAACCATTTTATATGCAATTGACTGACACACGTCCGCCTACATGGGGGTCCTTTTGGACTCAAAAGAAGGCAGAATGGTGGCAGAACAAGGTGGGCTTATGTGTACTCCACCAATGCGTGCAAGGGTCAGGAACTGAACCCCTGTGCAAAATGGTTACTGCCTCTACATAATTATTATCTGCCATCTATTAAGTGGACTTCAGATAGTAACTTATTGCTATGTTTTATAAAATTAGACCAATACTCTTTAATAAATATGCATTTATTTAATCCACATATAGCACTATTTTTCTGTCAACCGGAGCCATCTATTCTCATGTGCTTTTAGTTCCCCCTTGAAATCTAGATTGTGCTGCCCTGCCACTGTCAGTGCTGTTGGGTTCCCAGACTCTGCCCTGAGGCCCCACCCATTGTCCCCATTTTCATCTGAGAAGTGCTGGAATGAGGTACATGCCAAGATTTTATGTTCCAGGATCAACAACTTTGCACCAGGTCTCTGGTGTTTTGCACAGTTTCCTTGGGATTTTAAGAAGGTTGGTAGCAATTCATGAAAGGTCCTCACATTTACAGGGTCTCTTGTTTGGCTGTTCAACTTCTTATTGAGGAGTGTGGTAGAACTGAATAGCCTAAGAGGCAACCACTTAATGTCTCTCTAGGGGTGAACCAGCAGCCAAATAGGCTCATTGCTTAAATTCCACTTCAAAGTTCTGCCTCCATGAAGAGAAGGGTCTTCTGCCCTCTGCCCCACTGCAAAAAAGCTTTAGACACACTTACCGTATCACGTTGTCTATTATCCTTCCCTGAAATGATCAGGAAGTAGTTCCACACCAACAGTAGCAACAGTGTCAGAGGAATCATGTACAGCTCAAAATTCCAGGTCACAAAAAGGAAGAGCTGGAACCAAAGAGAACGACATGGTATTGTTTAGATTTCCTTGAATGACAATATGCAAAATAGAGTACAATACACTAAAATTTCTCATTTATGGCACAGAAAAAACCCCACTATTAAACATGTCCTTTAATCTGTTGCTTTCAGTTGTTCTTACACAGGGCAACTCACTTTATCTCAGGAAAAAAGAAAAAAAAATACTTTCCAAAGCCTAGAGTTTAGACACCATTTCTCTCATGGCAGCAGAGTCATCTGTGAGTTTTGTAATTTTGGCAAAAGAAGTGTCCCAAAGCTTTAAGGACTCACGCAAGACAATGTTTGTAATGTTTGTAATGTTATTAACATTAGTAGTAGCAGCAGCAGCAGCAGCTTGCTACCATGATCCTTCCAAGGATTCATGTGAGGGCAGTCAAGTATTGAGAAACTTACAGGCTTCTTGGGAAGTGTACTTTAAACAGCACAGGTTCAGAAGTCAACAGGAACAACTGAGACCAGCATTTGGATTACTACTGGGATAGGAAAGTAGCTCTGGAGCCCTAACAATGGAGCTAGCGCTAGCTAGCAGCTAGCAGGCACTAGCAAATAAAACTTGAGTCTTCTGTAGCCACATTAACACTAAAGAGATTATAAATGTTACTGTTCATTTGTTCACATGAGCTGATATAATGAATATTTTCAGAATTGAAACAAGGCACAAGTATTTGAAAACGAATATAGTCCCCCTCCCCAGCGCACTGTAATTAAGAACAGATCAGTCGATTAACAAAAATATTATAATAGCTACCAATCGCACAGTAGACTTAAAAAAGCAGACTTAAAAGAAATGTTTACTTGTGTTAAAAACATATTATCATGAAAAACCCCACAAGGCAGATTCATTTTATTTTATTTTAAAATATTGCTGCTTAATATATAAATCTCCATAAGTGGTGTACAGCAAATGAGAAAATGTAAGTATTGCAAAAATATACAGACGCTATCTTAGAAGATATTCTTCTGCCTCTTTTTCAGAAAAGGCCTCTTAGCATGGTGTCTGCCATGCATCTTATTTAAGGGTGGCTTTTATTTATATGCAAGTTTCTGCAGATATAACCAACGAATTCATCTATTAAAACTTATGGATAATTAATTAACTAACAAATATGTGGGAAGCGACATAACACCTCTGCAATGATATAAAGCAGATTGTGATTCTAGGATTATACTACTGCCTGTTTGTGAGACAAAATTGAAGGACATCTCTTGATAGGGATGATGCCTCCTTAGATATGGTTATGCTTTCAGTACAAAGGTTCTCCAAAACACTGAGACACACAAGAAATGGGGGTGGGGGGCAGAGGAAGCCCACCTTGGCTTAGGAAACTGCTCTGATATGTCCCTTGTCAAGGAATATCCTCCGGGCTCATCTCACAAAAATGAAAACATGTTCTTACTATGAATTTCTGTTTGGAGATCTAGTATGCTCCACCCTCCACTCCTGCCTCTACCGACAATCTTGATGAGTGTGGGTTATGCCTTCTGTTGCTGCCTCACATACTGTTGGGCTTCCTTTCCTTTCCTTAATTGAGATTTCTGGCTTTTCTTGTTAGGGCAAGTTCTTTTGTTACTTCTGTCTCCTTTGTTAGTTCCCTGTTTTCTTTCCTGTTATCCATAGCGTTGTAACAGTTCCAGTCATCAATGTGGTTCCAGTTGAATAATTGTTTAGGGGTTGGGGAATGGTCCACTCTGCCAGTTGGTCTGGTGAAAGAGGGATTCCTCCTCCTCCTGGAGAGGAGGCAAAAGGCCTGCCTGATATTTCCAGTAGTATTTCTATCAAGGAATGTCCTCAATCCTTATTTCCTAACAGAAATTTACAGTCAATGTTGCTGTTGCTGTTGTTAACCCACTCTTCACTGAATTTTTTAATTCCAGATTGGGTAACAATGAAATAAATAATAATAAATATATACAGGAAAAAATACAAAACATACAGAACCCATAAAAACAAGGTAAAGGTAAAGGGACCCCTGACCATTAGGTCCAGTCGTGACTGACTCTGGGGTTGCGCGCTCATCTCGCATTATTGGCCGAGGGAGCCGGCGTATAGCTTCCAGGTCATGTGGCCAGCATGACAAAGCCGCTTCTGGCAAACCAGAGCAGCGCACGGAAACGCCGTTTACCTTCTCGCTGTAGCGGTTCCTATTTATCTACTTGCATTTTGACGTGCTTTCGAACTGCTAGGTTGGCAGGAGCTGGGACCAAGCAACGGGAGCTCACTCCGTCACAGGGATTCGAACCGCCGACCTTCTGATCAGCAAGCCCTAGGCTCAGTGGTTTAACCACAGCGCCACCTGGGTCCCCATAAAAACAAGACCACTAAATAAAAATAATAATAGCTACATTTAAAGAAAGAAAACAACTCGACTGCAGTAAGGTCAAGAATTAGAAATTTCAATTTAACCCAATACCCAGATAAATAAAACACGACACCCAACTGACTAAAACAACTTAAATGGCCTTTGCAATACTTCCTACCCCATCTTTCTCTCACCTACAACAGCCCACTCTTCACCAAAACCCCTAATGCACAGATGACTTGCCTCCTCATGAGCAGTCATGCTTCACCCTTTTCAGTTATCACCATAAAGTAGACCATAAGCTATGAAGCAAATAGGCGTTTAAAAAAGAAGGGAGTGTAACTGCTATATCCTTTAAAACACTATGGAAACGTAGGCATAATGTGGTAGTCTGGGTTCAGATTCATTTTATTATATTTCTGGGAACCAATGATCACATAATTCTAATACATTTAGAACATCCAACATGATCTGCGCCAAGCCTGAGTCCAAAATAAAACCATACATGCTAAAATGTATAAAATGGAAAAAATGTATAAAATGTGGGAGTCTAGACTCACAAAAAACACCCTTTAATTCTTAAAATTGTAGAATGATTCTTGCCCAGCCATTTTAAACACACCTGTGCAAATAGAAAGCTACCTTGTTTTTAATAAGAGATAAATACACAGGACTGCATTGTTGCTGGGCAGCCTAAGATTTCAACTTTAAATGAAGGATCATGACCAATGGAGAAAGAGCTAATAATAAAAGATGCATCATTTTCACATATTTAATTCCAACATCTTTAAGGGGGGGGGGATGAAATAAAAATGATGCTGAAACCATCCACACAAAGCACTTGATTCAATCTGTGAGATTAGTATCAGCTGTTTTTTAGAATTTGTGCTCCTTTCTTGCAGCTACACCAGTAAATCTGGTGATGATCATGCAGTCACACCAGATATGATTATACAGTGACATCACTGGGGACAAACAATGCCTGGAGTAAAGGGGGAGGCAATAACAGTTCATCTGGGTGGGAAACGTCTTGATGCATGGCGCAGCCATGGTGGGTCCAGGTAGGCCATCATCATCTGGTGTAATCAGGGGAGGAGATGGTTACTAGCTACCATTCACCTCCAGCCACAACGGTCCTCTCAGGTAGGGGAGGGCAGTGCCCACAGAGCCAATCAGTGGCAGGGGCTTCGGAGCTGTGCACACCCTGTGCTTGGCCTGTTTAAGGTGGCAGCCAAGTGCAGGTCACCCACTTGGCTGTTTGTGGGGGGAAACAATGCCTGAACGCAGTACAGGAGGAAGGAATTCCTCTTGCAGAGGCACCTGAGCTGACATTCCAGCCAGCCACTATCCCATGGCAGTTTCATTGTTGGTCCTTGCTTTCATCACTGCAGTGCGCTGTGGCATGCCAATCAGCATCAGCATGGTTGCTTCAGCAGTGATGATGAATTCCCTCACTCTGATCGTGGGCAATATTTTTGTCCAGTCCCAGTTCAGACAACACACGAAACAAAACATTGGCTTAGCTCAATGCAGGAATAAAAAAGGCTGGGGAGGAGTAAAGTGGCAGCAAGCTTCTCTCTGGGAGCCTGCATGTGTCATGCAAACTAGGCCTTAACGTAATTCTGTCAGCTCAACCCACCCACCTTGATACCTGGAGACTACAGTGGCAATTTTTGCACCTCTGAAAATGCCTCTACTGTGAGATTTTTCTAAAGCACTAAAAAAAGAAAAAAAAGAAGGGTAGAATAAGTGACATAGTCTTGTGGCACCTTAAAGACTTAATTGAATGTACAGTGGAATAGCTTTAGCCTAATTCTCATTTGATTAAGGTTCTGGCCTATATTCAAAGCAAAAAGATCTTAGCCACTTACAGCAAAAAAACATATTCCTCTATCAAAGATCGTGCTACAATTAAGTGTGGTGATAGTAGTACATCACCTTTATAGACCTGATGAAGGTCTTTTACCTTGTCAGCCCAAAAGGAGTCTTCATACTGCTCAATAAGACAGGATGCCCACCTAAGCTCCACAATATAATTGTGTCCTTCCACGAGAACATCCATGGCACCTTCCAATATGATAGTTCATCCTCCGATGCCTTCTCTACAAAGAGTGCAGTGAAACAGAGCTGTGTTTTTTGCTCCAACTCTCTTTGGCATATACTTCGCCTTGTTGCTCTGTTATGCCTTCAGCTCAACTGAAGATGGTGTGTACTTCTATTCAAAGAACAACGGGGAGGGGGGGTGTTCAACCTGACACGTCTCCACACAATGACAAAAGGGTGGCGGATCCTTCTCTAAGAGATGTTTAGATGGCACAGTATTTACAGCACACTTCCAGGAAGCTCTACAGCCCAAGCCTGCAGGGAGTTCGGGCTCATCATCAACCTGACAAAGACCAACATCCTGGGTCAGGACACTGCCAGCACTCCATGCCTCACACTTGAGGTGATAGATGATTTTGTTTCTCTGGATTCCACCATAACCAGCAACTTCTCCAGCAATGCTGAGCTGGACAAGCATATTGTCAAGGCAGTCACAGCTATGGCTTACCTCTCCAAGTGGGTTGGGAAGAATGTGATGCTAACAACCAATACCAATGTAAAGGTCTACCATGCTTGTGTGTTCATCACACACTGCTGTATGGAAGTGAGACAAGGAATTAGTGATACAGAAAGCTGTACCATTAATTTGGGCTGCAGATAGAGACTTTTCCTTCCTCTTTTTTTTTGTGTACAAGGCAATCCTCAGTTGAGGGGGAGCGAAGTGTCTCAGAGATCATCATCATTATGTGAATATTTACAGATTTCTCTGTTAAATATGCTGTTTTCACTTCTGTCTGACTTTTGCCAATATGAAAGTTACTACAGTGGCATGAATTTTTCATCGGTAATTCGTGGACTGTTAATGTGATGCTTGTATCTACAGACTCTGGGGCTTGCATTGTGGAATTGTCAGTATTTTCAAAGCAAAGTCACAGCACTTTCATCTTTAACTTCTATAAAATGATGTGAAATGTCTTTACACGATTGTAAGTGGGAAAAGAAAAGGGGTAGGAACCCAAATTTATATTAAAACAAGAAATTCTGCAAAACTTCTAGGGCCTTAGCTAAAAGCAGACTTCACTGATGTTGACAAATCTGCCAAGGTAAATTTGTTTTGATTAGGTGGCTCCATCAACTTTGCAATTCTTCATGTGGAATATCTCCAGTTAATGTTTCATACTAAAATTGGATAAGCCGAAGAACATCAAATGAATCCTGCCTAATACTGGAAGGAAATTTTATGAGTTTAGTTGTAGCATAATGGCCACTTACCCTGCTCCGGTGGACAGTGGCTGCAAACCCTCACAGGCTGCCCTCCGTTCCCAGGGCTGCAAGGAGTCACGTCCGAGCAACCAGCTGTTGCAAATTCCCTGTCCAATCGCATTACAGGTTGGGATAGCCCTCCAAGTCTAAAGTTTAAACTGGCCAATCATAAGCAGCCGATTGGACAGAGTCTGGCCAGTGGACCTGAGCGTGAAAGTCCTCGCTCTGGCCCTCTGGCTAAGGATAAAAGCCAACTGCACCTTGCGTTTGAAGCTCATGTTGTACCTAACTTTCTTCTTGACTAAGCCAAGATCACATGCCTTAGTGGACAACATCAGGTACCTATAAGACAAGCATGAACTTTTTATGTAAGGTTTAGTGTTTAACATTGTAAACCAGAAGTATTTTGTATGTGATTTTTTTAAAGGTTTCATTCTGTCCCACTTGTTATCATTAAAGTTGCAGTTTTAATACACTGCATTTATGTTATTCTTAAACTTTTCATAGAGTTTTATATGGCTGCCAGCTTCTATATAACGAAGTGCAATATAACACTTGATACATACATGTAACCTTTCATTATTGTGAAGTCAGAAGGGGAAAGTGGCTACCATGTTTAAAGAAAAAGTGCATTAGAACACGACTTGAAATGGGGTGAGATTAAATGCTTTCCAAATTTAAAATCTTCCTCCTATATCTTCTTGTGCCACCTGTAGCTACCTGTTTTGAAAAAGATAAATATTTGTTTACAACAAATTGAGAATTTCTATAGCTCCTTGCTTTGGAGAGAGGAAAATTACTGGTTCAGTTACAAAGGTTAGCAAGTTATCAAAATTCCAGAGTTTTTGTGTGTTGGAATCCGTTTTGTCTCGGGAGACAATAGAGGAGTCCATCTTTGGGGGTGAAGTCAAACTGTTGGAGAGTTACAGCACCTGCTGTGGCTGTAGAGACCAATACGGGAGACAAACTTTGTTGGACTGGGGCAAATGAACTCTGTTTCACAACGTTCTTTATAAGGAAGGTGTCAGAGGATAAGACATCATACTGGATGGTGCCGTGCATGTTCTTGTGGAAGGATGCAACCATATTGTGTATTGCTGTTCTGGGAGTGTTGATCTGAGGCCACACTTTCTGCTTTGTGCCATGGATTCTCTTGATATACTCATTGATACGATCTTAACATTTACATAAGGAACCGCTCAAAGACACATAATTTTCATATGCATATGGTTGAATAAGAGTCTATTAAGATATGCTCATCACAGCCATTTCAGGTAGATGATTTCTTCAAAGAGTAAGTGATCTTTCATACATTACTAAGTTGACAAACATTTTTAAGAATCCAAGTAGAATACAGACATTGCAGTCAACGTGGCCCTTAGCTGCAGTTCAACACTCATTTACTCACTTAGATTTACAGTCCCAACCAAGAGGAGCTGGCATTATTTTTCATGGTAGAAATACACTACTATCAAATTGCAGCTGGCTCGCATTAATGACTGGATCAAATAATGTCTAAGTAGTAAAGGTTTCAGGTTCATTGAAGCTTATCTCTTTTTAGTACTCAATTTCCCTCAACAGAGTTGCCAATTGTTTCTTGAGCCTTTGTCTTGGTCATTTTACCTAGCAGACCATTCTGTACATTAATTATTTGCTAAACGAACACATTACTCTTATAGCCCATTCTCAATTTGTTATTTGCTTTATTATTATGTACGCCTTGAAAGTCAAGTTATGTTTTCAATGTATTGCTGATGTGAGGGGTAATCACAATCTATAATAAGTCATTATGTAATTCAATTATGTCCCTGTTAAGCTTTCGGAAAAACCCCTCTCATTATCCATGCCTTCCAGGTTGGAGTTCTTTCTGATTCTTTATGGCTTGTAAAGTTCCTTAACAACTGTCCAACAAAGTTACAAAACTTAAGTGCGCTCCTTAATTTAGAAGGATCCTGCTGCAAAGTAACATTTTAGGTATTTTTTTTTAGAAGAGCACTTTCAACAAACAGGCAGCACTTTTGTATTCAAGAAAGCAATTGTTCTATGGCATCATACACTGATTTAGTTCCAAATTACAAAAAAAGATAGTTTATGGTAAAATAAAAAGCTGCAAGTCATGAGCACAAATCTGTAAGCTTTAGCCTCCAATTTTCAGATTCATTCTTGGGGGTGGACATGCTTGAACAGATTCTTCTGGCTCTGAACGCTTACTTGGGCATTCCATTTGAAACTCATGGAAGGTGCTTCCGGTTAAATTGTGTTTAATTTTTACTTACAGCATTTTATTGTTTGCTTAATGTAAAAAATACTATATGCCTTGGATCGGTCTGATGAGTCATTTAAGTGTTAAAACAGGGCCTGTGTTAGTGTTGAGTCAGAGAATATTAACTTTGCAAGTCACTGATTCAGTCAACAGCCGCAAAAAACTTCACTTTTGGTGGCATACAAGTTTTCATGCCTTTGCTTTTTAAGTACTTGACTATTCAAGAATGTCACCTTTCAAATTACTGTTTTGATGCTGGAGTTAATTTCTACATCTGCTTACTTGGCATTTCAACATATGTTGGCAAATATTCTTTACAATAATAAAGCAGAAAAAAACTAGAAGCCTTTTACATGCTACATATAAGTGGCACATTAGCAAAGAATTTGACTCAAAACTACACGGCAGTGCATTTAGCCAGTTCTGTTCAATTCTGCAGCTAAATATATACGGAACATGTTCTTTATAAAAATACAGCTTGACAAACCCTGTTCCTCTTCCCTCTTCCCTCCCATCATGGAACTCAGGGTGGCATGTTTTGGATGATACTTCCAGGATTAGTGTGATCTTGCCTCTGCATACCACTCACTGGGGAGTAGCAGCAGGAGAATGCAATGGTGCTCATGCCTTGCTTGTGGGTTTCCCACAGGCTGGCTAGTTGCTGTGGGGAACAGGATGCTGAACTAGATGGGGCTTTGGACTAATCCTGCAGGATTCTTCTCATCTTATTACACAGACCTAGACCTAGTTACAGGTGGGTAGCCGTGTTGGTCTGAGTCGAAGCAAAATAAAAAAATTCCTTCAGTAGCACCTTAAAGACCAACTAAGTTTATATTTTGGTATGAGCTTTCGTGTGCATGCACACTTCTTCAGATACACAGCTGTCAGGGACTGGGCAGAGGAGCGGGAGGAATGGTGGATACCACCTCCCCTGCCTGAACCTTCTAGAGAAGAGGAAGACGGTATAGAGTTAAAACAGTGGTTTGCAGGAGGTCACAGCTCAGAGGCTGCAGAGGGGAGAAGATAGGAAATATTGGGGGAGGAGCAGGAAGAAGCAGCAGCACCAGGGGGAGAGACAGCTGATAGACTCAGCATCTTTAGAAAACATTCCAGATCTACCCTCTCCCAGAACCTGGAGGGCATTGAAAGTAGGAGAACAGAAAGCACAGATCAGCCAACCTAGGGATGACATATAATAGGAGAGACGGAGGGGGTGGGGCTTTACTCGGAGCAATGCCATTACTGTGAGAGGCACCTTTTCTGAGCCTCTCTCTGTGGATATTGAATAAAATACTTGGTAAGATCTCTCCTTGTTTATTTAATTCTTGGCTGTCCACTGTGGGAGGGATCTGATTCCCTGACAATATCTGTAGGAATATGACTGAGATCTCTTGATACGCTTCCCCCCTCCCTGCATTACCTGTACATTCTTTGGCCAGCACAGTCTGACCAGACTGTCAATGGTTTTCTTATTCCTTGATTAGTTCACACTATTTACTTAGCACAAACTTCAGAGAAGCATACTTTGGGGACGACGACTAGATGATACAAAAAATGTGTTATTGGATGTTTTGTTTTAAAGTCGTCATGGGAGGGGTCAATGAGGATTAAGACGGATCTTCACTCTTAAACCCCCACTGCAAACTTGCTTCTCGAAGTTTCTGTTTGCCCCATGTATAGCAGCAACGCTCCAGAAACAAATAGCAGCTGGTGGCGGGAAATTCATATGGAGTGCACTGGGTGGGGGCAAGGCTTTAAACCCATTCCCCATAGTCCCAATCAGGGTCACTCTGAATGTCTTCCTTTTTAAATGCAAATTTGAAATGCAAATATGTATTTTTCCTCGACCTGCTTGGCTCCCAGTAAGTCTTTGGTTTCAACTAAATTATGTCCAGAATTGGAAATTCTACATTGCTTACAAATGGTTTCCAGTTTTCATCTCTTCACATTACAGAATAAAACAAAGGAATTCAGAAAATTAAGGCAGTTAAAGAGCTGTACAAGGATCATCTCGGAACAGCAACAAATGTTCATTTTACAAGCCATGTAGCTTGTATTGAGTATATTCAGATGTGTAAAAAGCAAAGGATTCCGAGTTTTGAAAAATCTCAGCTGTGTTTTTCTTTTAAATAAAAAATAACAAGATTATAATGCTGCCATTCACGATCAAGAGACTTCTAAATGATTTGGACTACAATTATTGTCAAATGCAGCCAGAAAACCTGTAATGGAAGTCTCAGTCTGAAACATCTGGACTGGTCATTTCTTCATCAGAGGGCAAACGGGCAAATTTAGCAGGGGATCAGATACCGTACTTTCCCCCATCACTGTAGGTTGCGATGGTGATGGGGTGTGGTTTCAAAGTGACAGGAAATGTTTTAAGCAAGGTGTGCTGGGAAAAAAGAAGAGATAAGAAGAAAGACTGGGATCCATCTTGGGTTGGCAGGCTGAAGGCTGGCTGGGAGAGATGGCTTGGACTCCAGGGCTGCACTGCTGTGGGGGGACAAGCCCCTCTTGAAATGACTATGCTGTAACATCTGGACTCCCTCCACGTGCACTGAAGGTGTAATTAGGTGAATAAACTACATTTCTTAAAGCTACGACAGTCTCTGCCATGTCTCAATTCTCCAAAGGAACACAGACCCTGGGTGAGTGCCTGGAATCCCCTGGAATCCTGCAGAGAGTGGAGGTGACACCCAACTTTTGTAACAATACGAAGAGAAAGAGCGCAGCACCAAGTTTGAGTACCCAAGCCCACTCCCTTGCCTGTGAGTTTGAAATATGTTATGCCCCCAAATCTAGTTTAGCTTTAGGACACCGTCCTACATCATTTCACCCATCCCTGGTATATGAAAGGGGCTGTGTGTGAAAACTGTTGATTTTAGAGCTTTTGAAGCAACTGAAAAAGCACTCCAAAGGGAACCTGTGATATGATGTAAAGGCTTAGCTACACTTCTTGGAACAGCTGTCAAAACACCTTTTGATTCTGTGCTTCTGCGTGGCTTCCTGTACTATTATTTATAGGTCGCCTCTCTTTCCAAAGGCAACTGAGGCAACATACAATATTAAAACCTCTCAACTAATGCCAGGAGGAAGGTTCCTTCAGCAGCTCACATTCAGGTAATCCCTACAGGACGGTAACCCAGACTGGTGAACTTGCCAGAGCAGTAGATATTAGAGCCTACATATTTAATGTCTGTGTTGCACAAATCATCTTAGAAATGCAAAGAACAGTTGGCTGAGACTCCAATCATGCTTGGGAGTCTGACGGGCAGAGGTGGGGATTCAAACTCTTCCTCCTAGTGTGGTTCTGATGAAAAATGCCCTGCCCCGGCTGCAATGAAGGGATTCATGCAATTCCCTACATGGAATAATAATAATATTATAATACATTTTTATTTATACCCCACCCTTCCCATCACTGAAAAGGCCCTGGCCCTGATGGAGGATAATATGGCTTCTTTAGGGCCCAGGACCCTTAGGCTGTTATTATTCGTGGACCTTAGGGTCCTCTGCAGGACATACCAGGGGAAGCTACTTCTGTGCAGAAAATTCAAAATGCATGATCCCGTGTGATCATAGTTCAATATAAGGTAGCTCTATAGTGTCAGAGACAGAGGAAAACAATCTAGAGATTCTTGCAAAACAGGAAATATAAATGGCTAGCCCCAGTTGGAAATCTGAACTACACTAATAGCATTGAAACTTGCACAATTTATGTTGGAGGCGATAAAATCAGTGGTGAATGCAATGATTTAGTACCATTGCCCAAGAACCAGGTTCTTTTAGTTTTTTGAATATTCACATTGTTTCAGATATGCACCTAGAGATTTACCTGCAGCTTTAAAAAAGATGTAGAAAGCACAGAAACATAACACAAGCAAAATTCTACTGATACAATGTATGTTCCACCAAAGTGCATTGTGAAATATTCTAATGCAAATATATTGCCATGCTATTACACAAATCAAACTGTGTATCTATAGTGTCAAAAGCACCTCTTCAAAATCATACAACTACTTATTCCAGATATTTTAGTCATATATTATTCAACATGAACAAATGTAGAATTGCACACACACACACACATACATAGCGTCCTGACTAGATGTACTAAATTAAAATTTGTTTCAGTCATGAGATATTTTTATCATGTTTCGCAAAGTTGGTGTAGAGGGAAAGAAAAATACTGAAAACAGTCTCAAAGTATACACAACACATGCAATTGTATTTTAATTGAATCTGTTCCCTATACATCAAATTAAACTATAAATGAGGACTTTGTGCTGGGATTCTCACAATAAATTTCTAAAATTCCCGTTCTTGGTTTTGCTCTCAATTTAATCAGACCCTCCAAAAACCAACACAGATTTATTCTGAAAGACAGATTTTGAGCACAGTAACCATTTTCCTATCAGCAATTTGTAAAATGTGACCATAAAAGAGCAAACCCCTCTGATACATGTTTAGGCCAAGAACAACTAAGAAATTGTTACAAAGATGTTTCTGCGAAATCTGGCATTAACTTGCTGCTTTCCCTCCACTCTCCCTCACTACTTATACACAGACAATAGTTTTTAAGAGGTGAAAGTGATCAGAGAGGCTTTGCTTCCCATGGTATACACACATTCCTTGCTAAACAGATATTGCAGGTTTTTAAAATTACACAAATATCTGCAGATTCCCTTTACCAACAGAGAAGGTGTGATGTGTACTTCACCTGTTTTTTTAAAAATAGTAGTCCACTTGCACCCTCAATTCCATGTATTATTTGTGAAAGATCTACAATTCATGTGCCTTCTAGATATATACTATATATTTTAGAAAGCTGCTATGCGTTTACATACTTCTTAAGGTATATTACGGTTCCTGAGATCAAGTAACTTATTTTCATCAGTATCTGGACACCATTTTGAATCAAGATGGCAAAACAAACCTTTCACAACTGCACTGATTTTTTTGTTTCTTAGAATTCCCGAGCAACGCTAGGTATGAGGTTGCTAGTGACAAATATTTCACAGTTTGACTATGATTGAAGCTCCTTTCCAATTTTCCCGATTGCAAAAAGCAAGATTCCATCAGTAGCATTTCCATCAGAAAAAACAAATTCTGTCTCAATGAGCTTTAACCACTTTCCTCCTCCGAATAGCAAAGTCTACTTGCTATCGTGCCAATATGTATAAAGCATCTTTTTAAAAAAAAAATCACAGAAACTCTAAGGGTTGGGTGATAACTATATGGAGGATACTTTTTGGACAGCGGCACCGTATTGTCCATTTCCCTGCTCTAAATCACCTGATCTGCATAATTATAGTGTGGTATAATTATGAAGCATATGAACCACTATTGAATGGTCTCCATGATTTAGCCAGTCTCTCAGGGCTGGTTCATATTCTAGGGTGGGCCTGATATGAGCACCTCATCTGGTTTGCAGTTGGTCTATGATCAAGCAGAAGCAGCAAGTGTACTAACTGTGGGAGATGTATTTGCCCCTGCTGTAATCAAGTCATTACAGAAGCTCTTTTCCCAAGATGTAGCAATGACTCAAATTATAGCAACCAAATATACAGTGGCATAAAATCATACTAGCATAGCCAAGCTGCGAGTTCAACAGCAACCTTGCATTCTCCCGAGGTGCTGGTGCAGGGGGCACAGGAAAATATGAAGCAGCTCCACTTCAAACCTTTCCCCCCATCCTAGGCGCACGCACACACCATCTAAGTTTAGGCTTCTTTCTTTTCTTTTTAATGAGGACCATTCCCGTTTAAGATACATAATATAGCAGGTGGTGTTAAACTGATCCCAATCCTCCTTCTAAACTACTTATGATGAAAATTAGTTTCAGACAAACACTTGAAGTCTGCCTTGACGACTGCAGACACATGTAAAGAAAACTCTGTGATTGCTGGTATATCATTTGCCCTCACTATGCTAGTTTTGAAACATCAGAAAACAAAAGCTCATTTCCTATGCTGTTGCTTCTTGTTTTCCTTATGAAGGCAGAAACCCTCGAATGTTAGGAATTATTTTTCAGTATACACCCCGTGTTTATCATTCCTTGTTTATCACTTTTCCCCACCATATCTATTTTTTAGTAACTGATTAGTCTCCCTGGGATCTAGATACATTTCTGATATTCCTTGGCTGTTTACTGCCTTGACACATGCATTCATATACATTTTACCCATGCATAAATGTAAGCAAACAACACACATTTTCCCCACCCCCTATATATACATTACCAATATTGTACTGGAACACACATGCAATATATATATATATAAGCACTCTTATATAAGGAAATCCAATCGAAACCCCATAGGGAAATGTGTAGGTTATTGTTACAATATCTGTCATCCATGTAAGAGAAACAGAAATGAGATGGGCATTAAATTTGCATACAGCCTGAAGCACAGAGGTTCCTGTATGTAGAGAGTTGATGGGCATATCTGGCAGGAAGATTCTGTCAGGATTAACTCAGGAAAAACACCCCCAAGGAGATAATTTGAAGACCGTGTGAGAATTTGCTTCAACACATGAAAATAAAACTTGAAATCCATAGCAAAGGGTAATAACCAAATGTTAGCACAAATGCAATGGCAGAGGCAAGGGGATAATCTAGTTTAGTTAATTAACATCAAGTTTAGCATTGTTAAAAGCAGCTTCTACTCGGGTCTCACAGCATTTACACAGACTCAGAAAAACAAGTGATATTTAACAGCCTTCCCCAACCTGGTGCCCTCTAGATGTTCTGGACTATATATCATCTGCCAAGCCAATACAACAGTGCTGTGGAAGGTAGGCAAATGCAAGTGTAAGAAAAGAAAAGGCCAAACCAATTGAGAAAGGAAATGGTTAGAATGATTCAAGATTTCACCATCTGAGGAGAAATACTGCAAAAGTCAGGATCATTCCAAGAGAATCACTGTGTGCTATCAGAACGCCAAGGCAGACAAGCAAACATAGAAATATATAGCAGTCGGTAGCAGGCAGAATGTTCAAAATAAAGCAGTAAAAGAAGTCTGGATTAACGAGACCTGCTTTTGAAAAAGTAAAATGAATTTAGTAGGTGAAAGTGGAGGCCTGCCTAATCTGGGTCTTCACACATAACTTCTTGGCATCCTGGGGGCATATTATTCAGTGTTGGGGTTTGAAGCACAAAGAATAATTGTCTACACACCAGGTGTGGGTAACCTCTGGGCCTCCAGATGCTGCTGAACTACAACTCCCACGAACCCTAGCAAGCACAGGGATGATGGGACTTGTGACTTTTGGCCCCCTGGAGGCTCAAAAGTTATTTTTACATTACCTATGTATATAGCCTATGTGGCAAAAAGAGAGAATACCACACATTTGCTTGGCACAATTCTGCTACTCAAACATATGTAGAGTTCCTTGGTTCATTTTAACCCATACCTGTCTGAACCCTTGGAAAGCCACTGTAATTCTGGGTCCTTTCCCAGTCCTCCTACCAAAACACACCAGAAATTTCCAATGTGTGACCATCACAGGAATTCAGCTTGATATCGACAGTCAACACAACAAAATTTTGGCATTTCACAATTTTCTGATAACTTAGGAGGTGTAAGATTAAAATAAATGGAAATTTAAAGCCTCAATGACTACAGTATGTTATTGTATTTATTTGCTTGTATTCCCGGAGCTCTCTGGGAGCACATTACATTTTCAGACATCCACAGGATCTGCCTTCCTGAAATGTTAGTACAGGGCACAAGGATATCCAACAATTCTGATAGGAACATAGGAATTGAATAACATGCCATAGCAAGAATTTCAAAAGCAGAGATCCAGCTAGTGCCCTTTTTCTAGTTAAGCATTGTTAAGCATTGTTATCATAGTGGCCAACAAGATGCCAGGAGAAGCTAGCAAGCAGGCCTAAGTATGACAGAACTCTCTCCTCCTGTGGTTTTCAGAAGCTGCTTTGTAGGAGCATACAGACTTCCAAGGCAGCGAACAGTGGAATATACTGGCTGGCAGCCCCTTATAGTCTTAACCTCCATGAATTGGTCTAATCCTCTTTTAAAGCCACTGAAGTTGGTTGCCTCCGGTCAGAGTGTGCAACACACTGTCCCCAATACAAGACTATTCACCATTGTATCACCAGGTAAAAAGACACAAAGGACTCATGGACCAAGCATGTGATCTGAGCATGTCCTGGGTAGCAGAACATATACCGGTAGTCCTTTGCTCACATCCTAGCAAATGCTTGGAGTCATCCCTTTGTACATACTCAGGCATGTACAGTCGTACCTCGGGTTACAAACACCTCGGGTTACGAACAACTCGGGTTACGAACTGCGCAAACCCGGAAGTATTTTGCGCATGTGTAAAGCGCGAAAATAGCGCTTTGTGCATGCACAAAATGGCGGTTCGGGTTACGAACTTTTCGGGTTACGAACTGCGACCCGGAACGGATCGTGTTCGTAACCCGAGGTATTACTGTATGTATACTATAGCTATGCCAGTAAAGTATCTGAATTGTGATTACAAGATGTGCTGTGAACACTCATCTAGAAAAAGAGAGGGGTTATTTTCTGTTGGAACAAGTATTTCTTTTATTTTTATTTATTGAATTTATACACCACCCTATAACCGGAGGTCTCAGGGTGGTTCACAGAATAAAGTCAAAATATAAAACCACAAAATACATAATCAGAATAAAAACAACACCACAATAGCCCCCCCCCTCAAAACCCACATTTGCTGTGACTTGTTTGCAAAGCATTTTGAGGATAAAATTGCTTGCATCCACCAAGACCTTGACTCTCCTGTTATTGTTATAGCAGACGAATCTCATGGGGTGTCCAAAGCACAGTCTAGTCTTGCTGGATGAGTTTCAGTTGGTAAGGCTCGAGGATGTGGACAAGGTGCTCGGATCAGTCAGGGTGCCCCTCTTGACTGCTAAAAACCAGCAGGGAGGGAACAGCTAGCTGGGTCAGGAAGGTGATCAATGCCTCTTTATGAGAGAGCGTGGTCCCTGCCTGTTTGAAGGAAGCAGTGGTAAAACCACTCCCTAAGAAACCTTCCCTGGATTTGGAAAACCTAACTAACTACTGGCCAATTGCTAATCTCCCTTTCCTGGGGAAGGTTCTGGAGCAAGTGGTTTCAGACCAGATCCAGGTGCTTTGGGAAGAAACTGATTTTCTGGATTGATTTCAGATGGGGTTTAAGCATGGTTTTGGCACAGAAACTGCTTTGGTTGCCTCTGTTGAGAGAGAGACAAGGGAAACATGTCCCTGTTAATTCTTCTCGACCTCTCACATGGGCGTAGGCAGGGGGGGCAGGAGGGGGCAGCTGCCCCCCCCCCGAAGCAAAAAAAAATAATGTATTTTACAGACCATAACCAGCACTTTTCCCCTCCAAAAACTGAAGTGGAAAGGGCTTTGCTTTAGCAAGAGCAGCTAAGTCTCCGCTTGCTGGGGGGGGGGGGGACACAGCAGTAACAAAAACACATCAAATAAATAAAGCAAAGTGGCTACCAGTAGTTAAGCAGTTAAGACAATGGAGCATATATCCCCAGGCAAGATTCGATAGCTGACCATTTCACCCTATTGTTCTTAAGTGGGAGTTGTTAATGAGCATTCAGGAGCATTAAGAGTTCTATTGGCGATTTAATGAGGGTGCAGACTCAGAGGATTCAATTTGACTAAGGTGGCTCTGCAAGGCTAAAAAGAATTGAATAAGAAAGGGGGGAGGCTGTAGCTTTGACAGACACAGTGATGTTTATAAAAAGCATTGGTGTTCCAGTCCGCCCCTCCTCCTGCATCTGTATACTGTAAATCAGGGGTGGCCACCTCCCAAGAGACTCTGATCTACTCAAGAGTTTAAAACTGGGGGTGATCTACCCCCTTTTGGGGGGTTCAGGTCAAAGCTGTTGAGTTTTTTTTAAAGGAAGGGAAGCCCTGTTTTTTGGGGTTTAGGTCAAACTTGTTGAGCTTCTTTTAGGAGGGAGGGAGGCCCATTTTTGTTTAGGGCTTCAGGTCATAGTTCAACTTTTTTGAGGGAGGAAGAAAATTTTGGGTGAGCTTTTTTTAGGGGTGCCAGTGACCTACCAGTGATCTACCACAGACATCCAGTGATCTACTGGTAGATCACAATCTACCTGTTGGACGTGCCTGCTGTAAATCAAGCAGAGAGAAAGCTGCTTACAAGGCTCCTGTACATGCAGAGTTCCAGCATCACAGCGTCACCCAGAGGCACCCACAAATATGAGTTATCCCTCTCTCTATTTCTTCCCTCCCTCTTCCATCCTTAATAAAATACGGGGGGGGGGGGCAGATAAGCCCCACATAGAAAGCCCATCAACATGGGGGGATGACTCTTTCAAATACGGTATTTACCAGTAATTGGGGGGGGGGGAGAGGCACCTAGGCCTCTAGGAGTTGGCTGCTATGCCTAGGAGTAGGACAATTCAAGAAAGCAGAACGATGCATATGGTATGGTAATATATCAATAGAATCGTAGAATTGTAGTCGGAAGGGACCACAAGGGTCATCTAGTCCAACCCCCTGCAATGCAGGATTTTTTTCCCTAAGGTGGGGCTTGAACCATGGTTGAAATATTATGCTGATATGCAGCAACGCCTCGGAGCCGTCGTGGCTGCGGCCGTGTCTTGCCTCGCCCTTGCCCGCCCTGCCACCCCCTCTCGCCTGCCCGACCCTCCCGTCCTCTCCAGCCAAGCAGGGTAGCCGCCAACGCTACCAGCCCCAGAAGCACAAGGTGGCCGCTGCTGCCGCCGCCACGATTTCATCAGGCCCGCTGGCCCTTTAGCCCCGCCCACTTCATGGCCCCTCCCCTTCCGTGCCTTGGCCCCGCCCCTGAACGACCATGGCTTGCCCCCCCCTAGTTTTGATCCTGGCTACGCCCCTGACCTCTCAATGGCTTTTCATACCATTGGCCATGGTATCCTTTTGGAACAACTGTTCAAACTAGGGGTGGGTGGCACTGTTTTGCAGTGGTTCCAGTCCTACTTGGAAGGTCGTTCCCAGAGGGTGTTGCTTGGGGAATGCTTTTAAGCCCAGTGGAATCTTCAATGTGGGGTTCTGCAGGGTTCAATCCTATCCCCTATGTTGTTTAACATCTACACAAAACCGCTCCAGTTATCTGGAGGTTTTGGAGTACATTGTCAGCAATATGCTGATGACACTCAGCTCTATTTTTCCTTTATATCTGCAGGTGAGGTAGTGGAAGTGCCGGACCAGTGTCTTGCCTCAGTAATGGAGACTGAGGCACTGTTAGAGGGTGGTTCCCTAGACCGGATGGGTGGGAGATCGCCTGCTCTTGATGGGGTTACACTTCCTCTGAAAGAGCAGGTTCGTAGCTTGGGGGTACTCCTGGATCCTTTGCTGTTGCTCGAGGCTCAAGTGGCCTCAGTGGCCCAGACTGCCTTCCATCAGCTTCGGCTGGTGGCCCGGGTATGCCCCTATCTGGAAAAGAATACCCTAACTACTGTTGTCTATGCTCTGGTAATCTCATTCTATGCATGCATTCTATGTAAGGCTGTCTCTGAAGACGGTTTGGAAACTTCAGCTAGTGCAGAATTCAGCAGCCAGGTTGCTCACCAGAGCAAGACCGTTTTTGCATATCACACCAATCCTGGTCCGACTGCACTGGCTACCAATGAGTTTCTGGGCCCAATTTAAAGTGCTGGTTTTGACCTATAAAGCCTTAAACAGCTCAGGACCGCAATACCTCAATGGCCACCTCTTTCCATATGAACCTACCTGGACCCTGAGATCATCTTCCGAGACCCTTCTTTGTGTGCCTCCTCCTTGAGAGGTCCGGAGGGTGGCAACACAAGTACTCTACATTTTACATTTGACTACTTTCCTAAGGCCAGCCCTGGACAACTTGGTGAAGATAACAGCAACAACTACCACCACCACCACATCTACAACACCTTCAGCCACACCATGTAAATGCTTCCAGAAGGGTAGCCGTGCAAATCTTTTGCAGCAAAACCAATGAAGAGTTTTGCAGCACCTTCAGGACTAAACACATTTATTATGGCATAAATTTTAGTGGTGTCAAGTCCACTTCATCAGATGCATGGCATGTAAACAGTAGGGTCGAAGTACACAGACTGTTGCATTTTTGCATTTCATTACCATTTGACCCTACTATTTACAATTTTCCTTTCTCAACACACGTACGTATATACACCTGCCAGTTGAAGATAACACTCCATGCATCTGATGAAGTGGATTCCAGACCATGAAAGCTTACCACAATTTGTTAATGTTTAAAGGGCTACAAGACCGCTATTTCAGCTAAATAATATAGGATCATAGTATCACCTGTGTTTTGCCACTGCTTAAATTACATCCAATTCTACATTTTCTACAAAGCACAATTGAGCCAGGGGCCTCTGAGCACTACCTTCGTACTGAAGCCCTCCTGCATCACCTGAAAAGTTGGAGCCTCTTCTGGACTGCCACCCAGTGCATATATGCTGCAGGCAGAAGAAGAGAGCAGCAAAGCTTACTGAGCTGGCAAAAGTGATTGGTAACTCTTTGAATCCTAGCAGCATTTATGGTTACCAACAGACTCCCCCCTCCCCATTTCTTTTCGTTTTGCCAAATTACTAGGCAAGGGCAGTTTTTGATTTACTTATTTTCAAAATTAAGACACCTAGTTGGCTTAGCTATTTCACATTTAAATAAAAAACTTTATAACTTTGTAGACATACACACCAAAAAATCATTATTGCTATAGCATATTGTATTGGGCGCTTTCCACAAGAAAAAAAGAAAGAAAACACTGTGAAGATTTCATTATGTATAGATAGAAGATTCCTTTACATCAGTTTGTGTTCTTGTTCAATGGAGCCCAGGCATTCAACAGCCCTTATTCATTCCTTTGGGGCCCTCTACAATGGAAATGGCCTCCCTTCTCTGACTAATAAAGCTATGAACATTTTTGTGAACACCAGTTGTTCTAACTTCGCTAGTGACAGTGAAAATTGGGGCGGAGGCAGTGGGGGGAGAAGAAAAAAAGAAAGGAGAACCTATCACATATACCCCCCCCCCAAAAAAGGAAAGAGAGGCTCTCGTTGTTAACCTTATTGCATTCACTCAGATAAGATAGCATAATACTTTTTCTCGGTTTCTTTTATGCTTGAATTCCCTCACTAATTTTTCAAATTGCAAGGTTCACATTTTATAAGAATCCGTACAAACAGTGGTACAGCATACACAGGGGATCTATTTGTGCTCTTCGCCTTCAAGATAAAGATACCTTCTATTCTATTGAGACAATGAAAAGCTGAAAACTCCCATGCTGATAGCCTGAAATATTTTTGCTGCTACAGTGAGTCAAAGGTTAGCTCCCTCCCACCTGCATTTGACTTTGCATGTTCTAGTATACGCACAAATGCACAGATAATATGATTAGAAAACAGCTTGTTCATAGAAGGCTGTAGTGTTCCCTTCTCAAGTCTCCCATGGTGCAGCACACTGACAAAGGAATAATAAAGATGCACATTAATAGGTCTTTGTAAGTTTTTTTTTGAATCCCACTTAGTGAATTTCAATGAATTTTACACTCACAGCTGCCTTATGTTAACCAAAAAAACAAATGAATAAAAGGAAACTATTGTAATCGTTAAAGGCCATCTTCCTTAGAGACAAGATATAACAAATCTATGATAACTTCAAAACAGTATTTTTCTCTGCTTTGTTGTTAATAAAATAGAATAAAGCTCCAAATTTTCATTCAGGGAAGCTATGATTGCTAGTTAGAATAATAACTAAATCTCCTTTGGTAGCATATACTGATTATGGGTATAATGGATCTAAAAGAAAGTACATATTAAGGGGCAGAACAATCCCTCTAGTAAAAAAAAAAGGCTATTTTGATGATTCAAAGTGCCACTGGTAAAGCCATGTGAACCTTGGACAAAGATGCACTTTAGTAGCTGGTGTACTGTTTACTAACCATTGTGGGAAATTTTAAGACAATGCATCCCTTCTGGGAGAATTACGAATGTGCAAGCTTTGAATTATGTTGTTTTTACCCTATAGAGGTTATTCACAGCATTTACCAAGGAACTCTCAAAACAGCAACTGTTATTCACACATGCTGCTAACTTCAGAGTACTAGTTAATAAATGGTGTAAGCACCGTGCAGGGACCGCTTACTACTGCTATATGCCACTCTCATATGAACCAATCCAGTTCTCACACAAGTTAATGGAAATACTGTAGGTGGCCGTGTCCGGAGATGAAAAGAAAAGCAAGATTAAGAGATTGAGACTTCATTTACCTCATTAGTGAGTTGAAAATAAAGCAAGTGCTGAATAGTGTTTTGTATAAAGAAGAAAATGGAATGCAGAACGTTAAGAGAGAACCCCACAGATGCATTTGTATCTGAAAAGCAATGCATTAAAAAAGAATTTTCTTTTCAGATAGCTTATCACTGTAACTTTCGGGATTTCAAATAGCATACTGGGCTTTGGTGCTGAGCTGAGGCTCCATCAGATCACAGAGGGAAAGAACAGAACACAACATCTTTGAAAGAGAGACCCACCAAGGCCAAGACAATATTTAGGCCACTTGTTGTAATAGCACAGATCATCATGAAAGTCTGGAAATTATGCAAATGTACTGCTAGCTAGGATTTAGGCTACCAAGATTAAATAAATAAATAAAACACGCCGAGCCTCTTTGAAAGATCATTGCTTTTGTGAGGCAATAGTGCTACCTACAGGCTCAAACGAAGAACAACATTTAATGGTTATTTTGTTCAACAGACAAGACAGAAATTTTAAAAAATCACCACAACACCCCATATTAAAATATCGACATAGCAGATGTATAAAAGGTTTTTGTTTGTTTTTTTACTTATTATGCACAGTTTTTAAAATGGCCTTATTTTCCTTTTCCTTTTTTGTCTAGCTTCCCATCCCAACATTTGACCTGTTCTCTCCCCGCCCTGCCCCCCCCCAATATTAACACACATTTCCTTTTATGAGTTTCTCTTATTTGGAATTTTCTAAAAGTACAGTTAGTGAACTCAAGGAAACAAGGCAAGCTAACATTCTACAACAAAGATATAGGCAAGCTTAAAAATTGGGGGTCGGGGAAGACACTGATTCTCTTCCGCCAGTGGTGCTTACTGATCATGATCTAATGCTCCTACATTGAAATTCCAGCAAGGAGAGGGGATGTAGTAGAGATGCCTGGCTAGAACTCCTCTTAACAGGAAAGTGAATGGGAAAATCCCTTATATGCAGAAGAACTCTACGAATATCTCAGCATTCCTGCAACTACAAAAGGAGCCTTTCAATCGGGCTGACTTCTAAATACTATTTCCTAGACTAGTTTAAGCATAATCAGGGCATCAGCTACACCTGTTTCAGAAAGACAATTAATGTGTTGTACAGAATCAGTCCATTTTGTCATTAATGGACACAGAAGCATCTTAAAAATATTTCCAAACTACATATAATAATTGGAAGAACATGAATTTTATTAAATGGTGGACAGAATCTATATGTGTTGGAGGCTTTTTGTGCAAATGATGAAGAGTGGTATCCAATGAGAGTCATACTCAAGAGTAAGCCCATTAAAATCAACGGGTGATATCCATTGTCCTTCATGCTCAGAGTTCAATGGGGTCTACTCTGAATATGACTTAGCTGAATATCACCCAAAGAATTTACCCACTTCGTTAGTTTTCAACATCTGTATGAGATGGCTTTTCTCTGAAAAACAGCTGTGAGCTTAATTCAACATTTTCACTTCACATTTCTTATTCTATTAAACATGCAAATTAACTATGTCAATACATATTACTGATTAAACAAACTCTTTTTAAAATAATTCAAAAGAACTATCAATAGGTTTAATATTTGTTTTAAGACTACTGCAGCCTGAAGTATTGTATGCATACAGATTTTACAGTAACAGTTCAATTCCACTAATCTCATTTAAGAGTCTAAAACCAAGAAAGAGTACCATCTAAATGCAAACACTGCTGAATAAATTTGTTTTTAAACATTCACTTAATATTGCTGTAAATTTATTCTATTCAGCTTTTAAAAAATCAGGATGGAAATCTGCAGATTTTTGACCTAATAATCAAATTACAATTTTTAAAAATGCTTTGGAAATATTTAAAGAGCAAACTTTTAAATAAATAAATAAATAAATTTATTCACTATAATGAAATGGTTGCAATTCAAAACTGAAAAATGCATTTTTACTTAATATTTAATTTAAAAAAATGCATTATGCCTACTTTGCAAAAACATCTTTATTGGACTGACTTTTTTAAAGTGCCATTTTTATTTTTCTGTAATCACAGTGAAAATGTTTGATGGGAGGCAATATTATGGGCTTTTAAGAGGACTGTATTAGAAAAAACCAATTCAACTGTATTGAAATTTACAATTTATAATTATTGTTTTTTAAGGAAAATACAAAATGCAAAAATACAAACAAAAAAAAGTATTTTAACAGATTTTAAAATGAATAGGGCTAGTCTTAAAATGATCAACACAGATCCTTAAATTACACAGGAGAACTGTGCCCACTGAAATACTAAGAAGAAAAATCAGCCTCAAAACTGGATTTCACATGTGAACATCAATTCTTGGCCAATTAAATATTTTTAGAGATTACTTCAGTGTGCTTATAAACTCTGCTGAAATTCTACATTAGTTCTCAGAAGCTCCATGTTTCAGATGACAACTCTGTCTTCCCACAAAATTTCTCTCTGCTTAAAAAGAAGCATCACTACCCTTTGAAAACTTTTAACAATGTTTCTTGTTTTTCGGAAGATTTCTGATCTTTGGCATTATTCAGTCTTTAAAATCCATAAAAGAACAAATACACAACTGAGATTGTCAATTATGAGTCATATGCTGGTGCAGAATGCTATACTAACCCCAAAAGATGAATTACTTGTCATAAAGTTATAAAGCCTTTGTGAATTCGATGTCTCATTTTTATCATTTGTTCTGGTTATCAAGATTATTTTTAAACTTTCTTTTAAAACAGATGTCTTAAAGGTGAATAAAAGTGAAAACCCAAATATAATAAATCATTCTTTAATCTGGTTTGCCTATGCTGCTTTGTACTTTAAATCTCACTAAAATTGTGCCTCATCCATCCTGGACATAAAATGGTTTTTAGCGGTATGGCAATTAAATTATACTTTCTAACTTTTACAACAGAAACATATATAATGCCATTTTAAAGGAGAACTTTTATTTCTAGATCTCAATACAGACAGCTTCAACATCATGGTAAATACGGATCCATTCTGTCAGTCAGGAAGCGCTTTTTGCATCTTGCTACTGACAGAAAAGGGCAAAGAAGATGTGGCAGGATTCCGTTCAGGCAACCAACACTTTTATTCTCAGTATACTGAAATCCCACTTATTATAAGGGCTCTGGGTTGCACTTTTACTGCCAAGTCCCATTTACTTGCAGCTCTAACTTTTAGTGGAATTTACTTCCAAGAAATTTTTCATAAGGTTACAGATTGGTCCTAAAATAAACTTCTAACCCAGAAGTAAATACTCAAATACTCAGTGAGATTTGTTTTTTAAGTAAATGTGCACACTGTTACAGGTTGTTCCTAGGTAATCATGTTTACTTAGAAGCAAGTCCCACCAACTTCAACAGGCTTACTCCCAAGTAAGTGCACACAGAAGTGCAGGTTCAGTCTTTTGAAGTGTACAAATCTCTATTATCTGTATTTCATAACCAGCAATTTCACATGAATCTTGGTTTACATATATTCTGCATGCATGATCCTGAAAACTATGGCGAAAAATTGCTGTGTTTAATTAATTGACCCTTGGGTTTAGCAGGTACAACTGTTCACCTGCCCTTCCTCTGACTCTCAGGGCTGCTTCCTGAAATATATAAGATAGACTCCATTCACAAATATCTCTCAATAAATTTAGTAGTTTCACTTCACATTCAACCTTTTAAAAAAAAAGAAACTAAGATAGACAACTCAGCAACACACTTTTCATGAGGACAAAGTATTCTCTATACTATTTGTTTTGTCCCGTTTTCTATAAGAATAAACTGCTATGGTGAAGTCAAGATGTATTGTTAATATTCGATACAGAAGGCATTTTGAATGAGCCAAGTAAAATAACCCAGTGAAACACTAAGGAAAATATTTAGCTTCAAATATTTCTCTGAGTGAATGGGAAATTAATGTGCTGATGCATTTTAACTTCACTTAAAAGTTGTACTTTAAAAAAATAAAAAATGAAATAAACTAACATGAATGAATAAACTAACATCATAGCACAAAACAAATCAATGCTCAGTTTTGGGAATGATTAATTTGGTTTAGTGTGTGTTGTAATCCTTGGCTAGCTAAAAACGCTAAATGGAAGATTATCAGCCTGTTTACTTTCAGGAAATTTGTGGTTTCACAATGTGAGCAGAACAGACAAAATCCTGCTTCTTTTAGACTACATTTGAGTAAAATACAAGGCGAGCATTTAATGTTAAGGCTGTAACTAAAACATTTCCCCTATAACCCAGACTCTGATAAAGCAGTTCCTTAGAAATATAATGGTTACAAATCCCTTTTAATGTTTTAACAAACCCTTATTTCCCCCGCTCTGCTACATACAATGTAGAGCCTATTTGCACCTATTCAGTACTACATTACAGATAAAGTTACAGCAAATTTGTTTTCCTCAAAAATGCAGTGAAGCCTAATATCCCTTAAGTAACAACAGACTTGTCTTTCATTTAAAAGAGAACTGGCATAATTTTCCCCCAGAAACAAACTACCTCCCTGACAATGGCTCTGTTCTTAAAATTCTGAATGAGACACAGCTCAATTTGCAGGTGTTCAGGTAGAAAGGTGGAAGGGTATTTGACCCTGATCGGGTAATTGTTCCTGTGGTAGGTAACTCCATCCAGTTCATTGATAGCATTTTGGTAGTACTAGATAGGGCTGCCAGAGTTTTCAATTGTGAATTGCACAGGCATGCTCAAATGATCCATCGCTGAAATGGATACATTTTATAAAGGCTGATAGTAAGATGATATACAGTTAACAACGACTGTAGCATTAGGACACATAAAGAACAACGTTCGCATAACTCAGTTGTTATTAGTTTCACAGTTCTTTCTAAGCTTTGAAAATAAACAGGTTTGAATACTATACAATGCATCTAAAATGCTTAATTGCTATCAGCCACAAAAAAGTGTTAGCATTTAGCTAGCCAAATTAATTTTTGGGTTGAAACTAAATCTTTGAAGTGTTATAAATTCATGGTTAGAAATGTGACAATTTACTTAAAAGTTGAGTGCTAAGAGTACTGTTAATGAGTCCTCACACACTGTTAATTGTTATCATGATGTAACATTGTGACTTTTTTTATTAATTCATGTTTTCTATGCTAATGGTACGACATGAGGGAGGCAGGTACTCCTGACTACTTCTCAAATCCGCAGTCATCTTAAGCATATAGTGGGTTGTTGTTTTTTGCATTAGAGCTTCTTTCAATCAATACAAAATCTTGCAGACTGTTTCATCAAGAATTCCAATAATTCACAAGTTACCAAGGGAGTTTAAATAATAATTATTTGTACCTCTAATAGGCTTTGTTTTAAATTAGAGGCATTGTACGCTTGCCAATTTGGTTGGAGTAGGCACACAAGCTTCCTACCAATTCCTGTATTTTTTTTTTTGGGGGGGGGGGAAGCAACAGATTTTACTATCCCATCATAGCTCTGAAAGCACTCCAGTGTGCAAGTTTTGCCTTGATCTTATGCACAACAAGTGGAAGAATGCAGAGAAGGAAAGAGTGAAGGGTTGGGAGTTGCACAGCGTTATGGCAGGGAAAGTGGGAAGGAAATGAAGCTAATGAAATGTTGCTAGCTAGCTAAACCACCCTGGCAGAGATGATGTGGAGAGAATCACTGGGATTAAACACTACACAGAATGAAAGAGAAGACTCTCTTCCCCCACCCCGCCCATTATAAACAGGCAGAGAAGAGAGAGGGAGAGAGATACTGCCCACACACACTGCTTTCATTAACAGAGAAAAGTCGGTGACAATCTTATAGCAGAGTAATATGCATTACTTATTGACGTGACATACGGATTCTTATGGAAGAAAAATTAGAAGGAGGGGGCTGAAACTGATCCAATGGTTGTGCATGCACGCACACACACACACACACACACACACACACACAAACAGCATTTACTTACTTGCTATGTTTACATGGGGAAACACAAAAAGCTGTTCAAAGCAAATTTCTCAAACAATCCAAAACACAGAGTATGGCAATGCCATTATGGATTTTTGGATTTTCCTTGTAGGCCAAAATGAATACTTTGGATCTTTATCAAATGTTGCATTTTACTAGGAAGTCAAATACATCCTAGAATGGATTCTACATGTTTCTTCCATATGGGGGAATATTTATGTTGTAAGTAAGAAATATGCAGGATTTAACTGATACAAGATTAGTCAAAAAGGGGTGGTGGTTTTTTTTAGCTTTATCTTTTTAATGAGGCAGAGAAAACTTGAATTGGCCCATTAATGACTTATTTCTAGTTAAGGAAGGTGATCCATTATAATATGAATACAGACATGCCTAATCATGTTGACAATATAGTTCTGGAAAGCAATAAAGGCTACTGTGAGGTAGACATTAATTGCAGTTTCACTGTATTCCAATTTTGCATTGCCCTTTAACAGAAAGTTCACTTTTTCTGAGCTAATGACTGTTAGGGTTTGTTTTTTTAAAAAAAATGCATTATGAATTCGATCAACATTCTGCTTTGTAGAGTATTATATGTACTCTCCTTCAAATGCATTAATGATTATAAACTTCAGACCTTCAGTTCTGAAAACATCCATTTTTTTACATGAAGCAGCATTTCCCACCAATTCTACATGTGAAAAATACTTGTGAAAGAAATCTCCATTTCAGGCAACCCCCCCCCCCGAAAAAAAACAAAAACAAAAACAAAACTCAAATCATCCAGCTTCTCACACTGTAAATTAGATTACTCTCTTCTGGAAGGAGATTTATTTCAAATTGCTGTCCAACAACATCCAGCTCCTCTGGCTTTTCAAGAAAGTTGGGTGCCTGCTTTGAATAACAAGATCTCAATGATAACCTAGCTCTAATGCCTAATTTAACACTGAGAATTGTACACATCCAGTTTTCATGAGCAAAAGAATATTGCCTGTCCTGGAGCCTTCTCTAAAACTTTCGCCGGCTACTTATTTAAATCTTTAATTAAGGAATCTAGGCAAACATACAGCCTAGATTGCACTCTGTTTTTAATGAAGAATTGTTGTCAATTGGTATTGCACCTGCTGACCGAAGAGTCAATACAAAAGCAGCCCTTGGAAATGTGAAAACAAATGGGGAAAGCGACACTGTTAGTGAGGGACATCAAAGAAGACCGGGTCAGCAAAGCAGTATTGGCCTAGGGCAACAAGTAGCTGAGCCTGAAAAGGGACACAGAAAGACTTGGAAACAGAAGAAGGGGGGCTTTCAACACTCATGTTTACCTGTGGTAGATGTCCTGAGCTGAGAGTCAAGGTAATTCTTTCCTTCATATATAAGGAAACTGATCTGATGCACTACAGGGGGGAACATTTTGAAAAACTGAAGGATAAGTAAGCTCTTCCTTGGCTGCACACTTGATATCCCTTTTATAAAAAAAAGTTGACTGCTTCCTATTCCTAAACAAAGCAGGGGTTTCATATTAAATATATATTCCTCTATCTTACTGTTTTGCATTCGGTTGGAATATTTAGCTATTAAGCATGCTTATTGTTGGATGGGATCTTTTATTGTACAATCACTATATGTATGATCAACTGCAGATTAAAGTGCTGTAATTACACAGGAAATAGCTTTACACATTCTATATGCAAAAGTATTTCCTTACATGACACGTTTCAAAACTGTTTCCTTGCTGGTTGTCTACTTCCATTATTGAATACTCTTTAATCAAATAAAATACGCCACATCTCCCATTTATCCTACTTTATAAATTATTACTGATCATTGTTTAAACTGTATGAAATCACGTATTTCCCTGGTCTAAATTGCCTCCTTTATCTAGTGTTAGCCCACTTTGGGGGGGGGGAAAGAGGTTTTTCTTTCCCCTCTCTGCAAGGCTAACAAGGGTTTAGATCGGGGGGGGGGGGAATGTTTGATTCTGTACCAGCAAAATCTATGGTGCAGAACAAAGATGTATTTAAATAGTTTTTTTCAGGAATGAAATATAATCACTTTCCCCCTTTCTTCTTTCGTCCCTCCCTATCTGCAGATGCAATTTGTGAAATGGCACGGAATTCTACTGCCTAAAGTCAAATATACCACTAGGCAAGCATGCCAAAGTTGTTGGGAATACCTCTACAAATCCTGCCATTAAATACTGCTTTATTTGTGCATGAATCTGTTCATTTACCATCCATGTTTGGTCACTGGCACACAATTTACTGAAGGAAAAAGAACTTCTGTGCACTTCGCTTGCACCATGAAGCAAACTGCAGGATTCTTGCACATTTTGTTTCTGTTATCCCTAAGAAAACGTCTATCAGAACTGGGGGCAATAGGGCATTTAAATACTGATCAAGATAAAATCAGTATGGCAAGCAGGACTTTTTTCAGCAGGAATTCACCGGAACTCCGTTCCGGCACCTCTCAGGTAGGCACCATTGCTGTTATAAGAAAACAAGGGAGGTGTTCATGGTGAGTTTCGGCACCCCTTTTTCTAGAAAAACATCACTGATGGCGAGCCATTTTCTTCAGCTTAAAGCCTGTGCTCCAAGGAGCCCTCCTGTCTGAGAGCATAAAGCATTTCTATGTGAACATAGGTGTGTGCATTACCAAGCCCCTTCTAATATCTCCCCCTTTCTTGCACAGGAGGAGCCTCTGACTCTCATAAGCTTTTCAGCTAACACATGGTGGTGGAAAGGGCAATGGTGAAAGTGTGAAACAGTACATGCAACCCTTTAGATTCCGGCAAGAGGAATGATCTTCTGTCAGATTATGCAGCCCAAAGCTATACTCATGTTGCGTCTTTCTATAACTGAAGGAAGGGCTATCATATAGCATGTCACTTTTGCTCACAGCCCAGAAGACAAGAGAACGACCACTGCCGTTGCGTCAGAACAGTCGCTCTTGGAAATCCCAAAGAAGTCAGCCCATAAAGCTGTCCATGCACACCTGGCTCCTATAGGCTTTCCAGAGAGATACCCTGCCCAATTCCTTTCTTTCACCACTGCAGCCCCCACTACTTCCCACCAACTGCTTCCTTATCTCTCAACTGTTAATAGGAGAGCATCTGCCTCACAATGGCTTTGACACAGCAGCTAAACATGCTCTCTTAAATTTAACGTTTCTAAAGTAACTTTTAGAATTTTAAAATAATTTTTAGCTATGGTGATAAAGCCACCAATTTTCAGGACTGGATATTTCCTTCTAAATTTCCTTCTAGATTCATGTTCAGTGCTCCCCAAGTAAAATGTGTGCTTCCCCCTTTGGCTATTGTGTTACGAACTGCACACTGTAGGCTAACAGACATGTGATAACATTCATCTTAAACTTTTCATTAAACTACCAAAATTCAAATCTTACCTTTTTGTGCACTCTGACATTTTTGTCTGGCATTTTCATTAATTTTGCGCCATACATAAATGTAGCTGAAATGTTAGCTGATCAATACTTTGTCTCTCTCTTGTAGCACCAGAGCACATTTCCCCGAAGACCACACACAACAGTACAGGAATTAAATGTGTAAAATATCAAATGTTAATGTTAACATAACAGTACTTACTGTATAACAACTGGAAAGGCTAAAACAATTCAAGCTGGATAAATGGTACCACAAATTATCCACAATCATATATAAAGATTAAAGTTTGTCCTGCAAAATAATTCACTGACTCATGTTGAAGTGTGTCCTTTTACTGATAGCTTAGTTGTCCAATTATTTTTTTGGCTCATTAAAGTAAGAAGTGACAGTGAAAGAGGTTGCATGCGGCCCCTCATCTCCTGCCCTATATCTCCCTGCATTTGCCCACATCCACAGGTGCATGAATCAAGAGACTGGAGAAAATGAAACCCAATTTAGAAAGCATTTCAATATCTTCATTAGGTTGTTCAAAACCTTACTATTTCCGCAGGTGAGAAGACTGCATAAAGTATTTCTGTAATAATCATTTATTGCTAAAATTACGTAGAAGTAATGCAACCTGATTAATTAAAACACTGCAATGCATTTGATAGAACAGCTCATGAATGAAATATTCAAGTTGCTTTTACTTATTGTCTTCTCCAAGTATTAAAAACAAAGGGTGATCTCCAGTTGTGCCCAACTGCAGGCAGCAGGACTATTTCCTCTCCGCTCTGATGCAGACCCCTGCCCACCTTCAAAATCTGATCCAGAGGGCAGGGCAACAGTCAGGAACAGAAGAAGCCCTGTTGCATGCACTATGCTGGATTTCACCCAAATAAAACATAGAGTAGGCAATAGGGATATTAAAATAGGAAATCCGGAGGTTTTCAGCATCTCCCCCCAAAAGTGCTACAACATTAAAATCTCATATACTATGTTATGATAAAGGTACTATTTAAATCCAATGTCTCCTTAACTCAGATGTGCTCCTTTTGTTTTCAGAACTGTACCCTTAGGTTACATTCCTGGAGCTAATCAACCCGCCTAAGATTCAGACACAGGGACACACAATGTGGAACTGTATGCAGAACTGCAACAATAACAATAATAAAATGTACATGTTGCGGTTTTCTGACAACACTGTAGGTTGTTGAGTTCTGGTTTACAATCTTGGTCAAAACTCTAGGGTATAAGCTGCCATCTGTTATCTGCCTCTATTAAAAGGCTTTGAAACCACTCAACAAGGTGTAAAGAGGTTCTAAAGGCCATGGCATGCAAAGATGAAAGTGTTTAATTTTTTAAGCTGCCTGTCAGCTTATGAGTCTTTCACAAGACCCTCTCAGCACTTCTGCCTAGACCAACACTGGCAACCCACATATGACATCAGAGGCTGTGGAAGACAGATGGGCTGTGATATCTCCAATGCCACGCTGTGACATTACAGCAGATTACTTAATAGGTTCAAAAGAGGCAGGGCAGGAACAGGGATCAGAAGAGACTTTATTGAAGATTAAAAATATAGTCCATTGCAACGATGGACTTTAGCTTGTCAGTTCTGAAGCAACAGTGCCTGTAAAAGGACGGGCAGCATCTAAGAAAGAACAGGTCGTTTACTCATTCATGTTCATTACACCTGAGGCACAAAGATGATCCTACAGTAGATCTTGAATAAGACTCTAAAGGGCATGTATAAACCATAAAAATATTTAGGATCGATGGATGTCTCTGAGGAGCGGGGGTAAATACAATTTAATTTTCTTTCATAGTAGTTTTGTTTTGACTAGTTTTCTCAAGAACGGTAGCTTTCTCAAGCCACTGCTTGCACCACTATTCATAACCCCCATTGCTTGGTAAGTCCCCCCAAGACAGGGCCATTTGGGGGGCTCGGTGAGGGCACTCTGGCCAAGGTCACCTCAGACCTTGTCCTATGGAAAACAAGAGGGAGGTGGCAGTCGCCTCGACTTCCTGCCTTTGGGCATCGCATGGGCATCAGCCTGCCCACTGTTTGAAGCAAGATGCTGGAGGACATGACTGTGCTCTCATCTAGTAGGGCACTTTTGGGGGCATTGTACAGATTTCAAAGTGGGTTGCTTTTCTTAAAGAGAATTCAATCCTACCTAAACCCAGTTTTCTACAACATCAAAGACAGTGGGGAGAGATTCAACTGCTTGGCACTCATCTCTGTGCTGATCAATGAAGAGGGAGGGATCCTAAATGAAGAGGGAGGGATCCCTTGCTATTTGGGGCTAACAGGCGCTCCAGGCTGCTACAGCATGCAAGAGCAGCTATCACTTTAATTCTTCCCAGCACCCTCAATGCAGCACCACTCTGGAACAATGCTGTATTCAAAGTCATTAGGGAAAGATTAAAATGACACTTCCTCACTGCAATCACTTGGAATTCTTCTCAATGCCAAGCAGCTAAAGGACCCACCTGGTATCAGTGCATAGGTATCAGTGGTGGTGGGCATTTGCCTGACCATGTGGTGTGCTGATGCTGAACCTGATTCTCCAGCCCCTAGTATTCTAATCATATGTACTGCTTGGGCACATTTATGTGGGAAAGTAGCATACAAGTTGAAATAATAAAGTATTGCCATGACGGGTATATCCTGCAGAATAAAGTTTGTTCCTATATCAACATATTGGTTCCGTTATTAAACTACATCTTGTATTGTCTAAAGAAGTAATGTTACAGAATCCATATGGTCACATCCTTTGTTACTCCAGCTCAGGAGACTACAAGGGAGAGGATGCTCTATACGAGTTCTTCCCTACATCAGGCAAAAAGGAACATTATTCCATTATGTCACAAGCACCTCCCAGAGCTAATGCAGGAAGCAAACACACAAAAGCAGCAGCATTTTGAGTAAAGTTATTACGCAACTGTTTCTGAAACTTATGTATACAGGCATAACCTTTTATCAAGGTTTCTGGAATGTCTCTTATCACAAATCTCAGATCTTAAAATTATCAGTTGTCTATTTATTAAATTTCCCATTCACCCAAGATGACTAACGTAAACAAGTTGCTAGCTTTGGGGGCCTCTGCCTTTGTTCCTCAAAATGCTCCTATTTGGTGTCATGGCAAGGAAAATAAGACATAGAAGAAAAACGTCTAAGTTAAGTCTACGTTAAGACATCTAGAAGAAAATTGAATTAAATTGACACATAGAAAATACTGGGCGGGAAGTTTTTTGGGATGGAGGTAGATCTGGTGGACATGTATAACACAAACAACTGAGGATCCATTTCTCTCACAGTCAGATATTTCGTCTAAGGCTGGCAGGTATGAAAGGCTTAGGTTTAGAATCTCATAACCAAAGAATGGCATATTATAGGTCCTCAATGTTGACATGGGACATGACTGCAGAGTAGTTGAACTTTGTTCCTACTGTGAAACAAGTGGTAATGGCATCATCCATCTGCAGCAACCACATTTGCCAGTGTTGTTAACTTGGGATGGCTGTAATATCAGATATGCTTTATTTAGTCAATTTACCTGGTAATTGCCTTTCCTCTGCTATTTTGGAATACATACTATTAATAGAACAGGGATGGGGAACACGTGGTCTTCCAGATGTTACTGGTATCCAACTCTCATCATTCCCAGCCACTGGCCATACTGGCTGGGGTTGATGGAAGCTGAAGTTTGACAACATCTGTAAGGGTCACAGGTTCCTTACCCCATGTTAGAAACTAACATGGTTTTTCTATACTTTGTTATTAATCAGTTGAAAATTACTCCTGCCAGCATGTAAAATGGAAGTATGTGTGCTACATGGTGCTTTAAAGTTATTCATATTTGTACCTTACTTTCCCCCACTGAGCTCAGGGGGATTTACATAGTTGTGGGTCATAACATTTAACCTCACAATAACCTTGCAGGGCCAGCTAGGGTCTTATAGTGACTAGATGAATGTCATCCAGTGGATTCCATGGCTGATGAGAAATCTAACCCGTCTCTACAATGAAACAGCTACACCACAATTTGCCATCTCACTATTATTTGACTCTCAGATGACCCTAATATGTTAAATGCAGCTGCTGTTTGCATGTATATGTGTATGCAAGTATGCCTACACAGAGCTTATTTAGGATCAACACACCTGCCTACATTTATAGATTATCATTGGGAGCATGGCTATGATGCCATGATGAATTCAAGCACATTGAAGTTTCTTTTACCACTGGAAATTAGAAAGAAGAATCTACTGGCATTAACTTCCTGGAGTTTTATGGTTAGGGTATTAGAGGTCACTGATTGTAGAAGAAAGCCAATTCTAGGAAGCCCTGGGTGTTCTAATATTGGCTTTAAACTACGGATTGATTATTAGGTATTGACTGTGATTTTTCATATATGTCCTGTTGATGAGACCATTACATTTATTTATTTTTTGTATACACAATACTTTGGCCACCTCATGAGAAGAGAAGACTGCCTGGAAAAGACCCTGATGCTGGGAAAGATTGAGGGCACAAGGAGAAGGGGATGACAAGAGGATGAGATGGTTGGACAGTGTTCTTGAAGCCACCAACATGAGTCTGACCAAATTGCGGGAGGCAGTGGAAGACAGGAGTGCCTGGCGTGCTCTGGTCCATGGGGTCACGAAGAGTTGGACACGACTAAACAACAACAAATATTAATATTAAGGTTAATATCATACCACAAAAGCAGCAAGACTCCTTGGTGGTGAATCCCAGTCAAAGCAACTGTTTATATAATAGGCGGCATTTACAAGAACCATGACACAACGCTTCATCCGCATGAAGTTCCTTAGAAGAAGCTGGAGGAAAGAAACGTAGACTGTGTCAGCTCAATTTGTGCATTTTAGCTATGAAAACTGCTCACAACACATTTCAACTGAAAATACTGTTCTGTACAGAAAATATTTTGTATTGCAGTAAAGGTGAAAACTCATTATCTAGATATTTATCAGTATTATCAGTAGTTGTAGGCTTGCACTGTTCTGCTGTACAGCATGAAAATAATTAAAATGACAGTACAATTGTACCTACTAATGTTTCCTTCCCAATCTTTAAGCACGCTCTAAGAACTGAGATCCAGAGTTTTAATATATCAACCTAGATTATTTTATTTTTTTGCACTGGAGTTGGCCAAATCAATTTTTGATACTAAAGAGGTGACTGCTGAGAAACCATGTATGCAGTTCTGAGTAATTATCTCTGAGGAAATTGAAGTAACTTCCCCCATGTAAGCAATGAAACTACAATATGTTTCATGAAAAGGATGAACAAGTAGATTTTTAAGGAATTATGCTTTGAAACGAATAGCTGAGTACCATGAAGTTCATTTGGAGACAAACTCACTAACTTTTACGAAACTTACATTTTACAGTATTAGGTTCACTAATTCAAGATCTCTGATATTTAAGAAAAGAACTTGCTCTAATGAGATTCTTATACTACAAACCAAGGTTTGATGATATTCTTTGATTAGTAATAGTCATAAGTTCCTTGCTACTATTTTTCTGCATATGAGTCTAGCCATTTCTGAGCAGCACCTATACATCTGGAAGAATAGGTATTGTAAACCCCCCCCCCACCGCAAGTCATGCCTGCTTACTTTCTGATAATGGAAGTGTTATATTGGTGCTTATAAAATCTCTGTACTGATGATTTCATGCAATAATTATAAAACACTGAACAGCACACAAATAAGATTTTACAAAGAAGAGTTGTTTAGTGTTTGACTCTCCAGTGATCAACATTCTTATCCTCCAGAGGAAACATGAACATCATGGCTGCAAGATTTTAAAAATCATTTAAGTTGAAAGCATTCAGTAGGATTGCACTTTTGAAAACAGTTACTGCTGGTAAATATTGCAGCAATTAGTTAGTAAACATACATGAAAAAAGAAGAATCTTGTCAATCATGTTGCAGAATCAAAGGGATTTTATATATTTGCCTGAGTTAAGTTTTTAATAAGCACCTTAAAAGGAGAACTAAGAGAACAAAAGGCTGATACATACCATAATCCAAAACAATATGGGAGTTCCTCCAGGTCAAAGTTGGTCACCAAAATTTATGCTAGACTAAGTTTACAGCCACCTGTGCTATAACCTGATACATGGGGGCAGACTGACAACTTTAATTAGAGTTATAATGCACACATTTTACAAATAACTAAATCTGGCAGAAAGGGATTTAGAAGACTTAAAAATCCGCATTTGTGCAAATTTTCTTTGATATCTCCAGATAAGTTTTTCAATATAAATGAGAAGTGCTATTCTCTTAGCTATCAATGCTTGACAAAATACAGTTATAAGGTTTCACTTGATATTCTGTCTATTGGGAATAAATAATAGTTTCCAACTCTTTACCTGTTTAGAAATTCTGTTTTCTTCTTCAATATACTTCTGTTCTTTGGGCATTAACGTTCGGAAGCTGGCTTTCACCTATAGATCAAAATATATTGTTTACGGACTGAAAACTGCACAAATATACATAGAATCATCACTATAGCATTTCAAAGTCATGGGGCCAAGACTATAATCCAGAAATGTGAGGCACAGAAACTTATGCTTGTGTATACATTAGCAGCAATAGTAGCAAAGTGGGTGTCTCATCCAGTGGCAGAAGAGCTTTCTGCAGCATACATCAAGGTTTAGAGAAAATGAGGAATGACAGAAATTCTCTACAAATCAGGAACAAAAGCTTTCATGAAACTGAACTCTTTAGCAGTACAAAAAAGGCAAAGTTAAGACTTACAGCATTAAAAATCACATCTATTTCAAGATAGATGACCCCCTTTGTTGGCCCTGTCAGCTGCTTGTTTTTCAAGACGTAGGCTTTCTGTTCACCATTTTGAATCTGCGGGAAAAGGACATGACAGCCGTCTGTCTCGCAGTCTCCACTGAATACACTCCCTCAGTGACCTTTGACCCCCAGCTGCTGAAACTGACAGAGAACCCAAAACAACTGTGGCAATTCTGACAAGTACCTGTTCATTACCAGGACCAAGTCTGTCAGGAAAAATTAACTATCATGGGATTCAACATGGCCGTGAATTGAGTATGTTAAATTTTTTAGTGTTCTTATTACAGACCTTGGTTGAAAAATGACAGACAGCCCTGATTTTTTTTTCACGAGCATAAAAATATACAGAGCACTGCATTAACCAAATAATAACAATAAACTTACAGACAACAATGGTATAGACACTTTGCCCAGGAAGTCAGCACTCCGATCTCGGTCTTCGTCATAAACTGTCACTTCAAGAACTGAGTGGATATCCTTAATATTGCTATGAAAGGGATAGGGCAGAACAGAGGTAGGAAAGTCACCTAAATGAGTCATTATGAAGGCAAATGCATTAACAAGTTAGAGGAAAATGAAAAACTGTGTGAATTTTTAGAAGTGTAAACTAGAAAAAGGGAGTTAAAAAGAGGGCATGAATTGAAATAGAAAAGTCCAGGAATGCAACTTAGGCCTGATACCAATCATTTCATGCCTCGGCATGCATTACACAACCTACAAGAAGCACAAGAAAGCCTTTCATTAATACTTACCCTGATTTAGTGTACTGAATAAGTGATACGTTTGCAGTTAGAAAAGTAAGATTGCAATCAAAAAGCACTTGAAATTTAAAATGGACATGACCAGATCCTTGGTGGGTTTCATATAGACCCCCCCCCAAAAAAACCCAAATCAAATTGTCGCCACCAGATTTTGAAGCCATTAAGAGGTTTCCAGACTTCTCACTTTCTTCATTCCTTAAACTGCTACAGAGTTTCAACTTTCTGGTATTAAATTGTATGCCAGCTAGGCTGCATTCAGATATAAACGTAAATCATGGTTTAGTAGGAAAAGAATGTTAGGTCTAGCCTGCTACCA
This sequence comes from Zootoca vivipara, assembly GCF_965207765.1. Taxonomy (NCBI): domain Eukaryota; kingdom Metazoa; phylum Chordata; class Lepidosauria; order Squamata; family Lacertidae; genus Zootoca; species Zootoca vivipara. Next base: position 26,531,189 of record NC_142593.1, on the reverse strand, counting down.
GGTTCACACATGTCCCCCTTCCCTTTGGTTGTTTAGCATGTTGCACTTGGGCAAGTTATCTGAACCCCCAAACTGTGGTTAGTATGATTAGTAAAAAAAAAAAAGGTTTATGATTAGTTGTTGTTGTTTTTTTAAAAAAAGTCATTTTCCTAAATACGAGAAGCTGGTTTGTTTTCACTAACTATAGCTAAGCTCGACCACAGCTTGTCCAAATTCAGAAAACATTGCAAGCCACAGTTAACCTAAGATGGAAATAAATTCTCCTAAACCCTGTATGGCTGTGCCAGAGGAGGGATGAAATGCGCAAGATTTGTAAGGTTCAGTCTTTCAACCTTTAAATATGGTTTAATTATGAGTTAGTTGGCATGCACTACTGAGCCAAACTATGGCTTACTGTGAATGAGGAGATTGTGCCTGATGCAAGGCTCTTCCAGACCTCTTGCGGCTACGCTTCTTCTCCAGACAAACCCCAAGAAAAAGCTTTAGTTCCAAGATCATGGTTTGTCTAGAAGCCACCTACATTAGTCTGACCACAGTTTGGTCTAGAGAAGACATGACCCCAAATTTGGATGCCTAAGTCAAACAATGACTTAGCTTACACCACCAGGACCAGAGGAACAACAAAGCAGTTGCATGGAATCTCCTTCCCAAGAGCCTGCTCAGTCATGCTAAACTATAGCTTGGCCCTTATGTCTAAACAAGCGCCATGTATACTTTTATAAATATAGGAACTACAGATATTTACTTTGGAAAAATAATTAGCACTTCATATCCAGGTAATACGGAGAGGAATGTGGCATAATCAACTTTGAAAAATATATACAAATAAGGAGTGGGGCAAAAATTAAAGATTAAAGATGTGTGACTCATGATGTCTGCATTCAAGATAATTTGCAATAGTTAACTGAGATGTTGTATAATGAAATAATGGGGGTTGATCGGTGCAACTTTTGCATATAAACAAAATTAGCAATGAATGCAACATGTTTCGCAAATACACAGAATACTGAATGGGGACACACCCCTTAATACACACCTCTTCACCCTGGAATTGAACACCTGAGGTGTTTATTTTTGAATCACCTTATTTTTTATTGTAAGGTGTTTTAGACAGTTTTTAGTATTCTGTTTTAATGTTATACCCCACCCTGGGACCTTAAGGTGAAGAACAAACAAACAAACAACAATAATGATAACAATTAAATTGATAGCTTATTGTTGTGTTTCTTCAATCTCACAAAGAAAGGGGGGGGGTTAAATAGATTTTACAGGCTACATAGTAAGTATTAACTTGGTTCTTATAAAACCAAAAATGTAGAAGGCGACTGCCTGAACACACATAAGACTAAAGCTTCCAGCTGGGAACATTTAGTGGATAGTGAAGCAGCAGAAACAAACAAACCTGAAACAGATTTACTTTCTCTTTGTGTTGTACTGCAATTGGAGCAGCCATAGAAAAAGATTCTTTAATTTTTAAAAGTTGCAAAATATTGCCACTGAGAAACTATTAAGTACTGAAGTAGTTTTCCGTCACAAAGAGTGTTTCATAAATAGAAGTTTCACAGAATTCTAAAGTTGTAAAGCAACTCATCTAGCACAGTGCCCTGATGGTAGAGGAAACTCCTTTGATTAGGGCTTTTACTCTAAAATATCATCTTCAATCCAACAGACTTCGGGGAGCAGAACATTACAAAAAGCAAAGGAATGAGCATAATTAATAAGAGGGGGGAAATAAGATCTTTCAGAAGAATAAGCCTCTTAATATTCTTTCCTATATCCAGCTCTCATTCATTAGGTGAATGAATAATCATAGTAACAGAGCTTAAGGGTTGTGTGCCAACAATCTGCTGTTCAGCAGACTGTGTAGCCCAACCCTCTGTCACCAGGCAGGGTTTCACATGCTGTACTACTGAGCAATGGCTTTCGCCTATAATCACGACAGGCCTTCATCCCCCCCCCCCCCAACAACAAACCACTGGTTTAATAGAGACAATGAGAATTTCATCCTGCTCACCTTTCAAAGTTAATAAACCAAATTCACACCTCCAGGATAAATGCACCAAGGCAAACAATATATAAAAGTTCCAATAATATTTCCATACTTGACTGCCACTTTATCCACTCTAACGTTTTACATCTATAGTTCCTCTCCTCCCCTCCCCTCTAAAATTAATTCAGAGGAATAATATCAATATAATGAAGGAGCCAACAGGTCTAGCATTCAAGATACTATATGAGGGTCAACAAATGTTCAGGATTCTCAGACTCTGCCCTACACTTCTAAATGCAAGAGAGGATCATTTTGAAAGAAAATCAGCATTATTCTGAGTCCAATATTAGTGAGTTTGCTTACTCACATTTAAAGCTGAAATAACGTGCATGGGGTTATATTGGACATCTTCCTCAGCATCAACTCAGCAGCAGCAGTATGGGTAGTCAGGAATATGGGTAAAACTGCCCAATAAATTCTAAAAATTATTGGAACGAACATTAAAAAGTTTCAGCCTAGTACTGCACAGCAGTATACTATAGTACCTTCAAAGTATATTGACATTTGGAATATCATCACTCAGAAGGCAAAATCAAAGAGAGAAATTATCTACTTCTGTTCATTCCAATGAAAGAAATCAAAGCAATTTAGAAATCAAAGCAATTTAGCTTTATCCTGATAGCTTTGAAATGATTAGCCAGGTATACAAGTAAAATTCAAAAGTGACACATTAAGACTTACAATGTGAAGATCTTGTTCCATTCAGGATTAAGATTCTTGTACACCGTATGGGTCAGCAGTCTATCATTGTTCAACTCAACTACACAAAATGGATCACTTTTACCTGGGAAAAGACCATTTAAGAATATTATGAATATTTTGCAACTTAAAATTATCTTCACATTCTATGTACGGTAACTTGAATTCACACTGTAACTATGAAAGCAATGTTTACTGCATGTTTACTCACTAATTCTGCAGTGGAACAAGACATACATAAGTTTAACAGTGTCAAATGCTGATCAACAGATCAAAAATTATTTGGACAGCTAGAAAACTAAGGAAACGGGGCCTAGTCTTGATATCAAATCTATGTATTGTACAATGCAGAGAGCAAGGTTTGGGTTTAATTTTGGAGTAATGAAATATGGTTGTGCTGGGGGGGAAATAAAACATTAGTAAGTACCATTTTTAATGCCCTTTGAAAACAACTAATTTCACCATTCACGTTGCCGTTAATTTAATTTAGGCTCCAATTCTACAAACATTTAAATTAATACTTACTAGAGAGTAAATCTCATTGAACTCTATGTTGCCAAGTTAAGTGTTATAATTATCCAACATAATATAACAATGTATTAATGCCAATTTCCATGTACATTCATATTTCGGACAACACAGTGAATTTCCATCAAGGAAACTCTTCCCATTCAAAATACATTGCCAAAGAGCCAATAGTCACAAGCTCAATTTTACCACGTTAAACATGTTGGCATAAATTGAAAGGGAGAGAGAGGGAAGAAGTGGTAAGGCTATGCCCCTGATCTAATATTGATGGTAAAATGGTTGGGGAAAAAACCCCTGATGGATCTTGCTGCAATCCAGCAAATCCAGTACACGAGACAATTGTATTCCACAATAATTTCAATATTTTTGTAATGTAATGCCATGTATTACATGAACCCATAGATTCAGCAGTTCAAAGGGGCCAGATTAACAATATCAGTAAGGCATGCAATTTGTTTCATACCTTAAACAAATGACAATTAAATCAATATTTAGCAAAGCTGTCCAGGAATCACATCTTCCAAACGGCAATATTGATTCAAACTCCATCACAGGTTAGTGTGCACATTATGAATTTTAATGGCAAATAATAATTGTTTTAAATATGCAACATTACAATTGCAGTTGATGCTTTTATTTTGCAAAATATATATAATTTATCCCAAACTTAAAAGAATGAATTCATCAACCACCTCTAGTGAAACAAATGAAATTTAAAGTATAGCCATTACAATTTAAACAAACAATAAAATACACATAATCATAAATACCTAAAGACATCACCAGATAAAACCAGTATTAAGTCAGCTAACTTTTTCAGCAGGGGGCCAGTTCACTGTCCCTCAGACCTTGTGGGGGATGGACTATTGGGGGGGGGGAAATGAATGAATTCCTATGCCCCACAAATAACCCAGACAGGGCCGTCTCAAGCAGGTCGGCCGCCCTGGTGCTGAGGCGCAGAGATTGCGCCGGCGCCCCTGCCCTCGCAGTGTGCAGCGCGGCTTCGCCGTGCAGCGCCCCCCCCTGCCGGCCCAGCACCCTGGCGCCCCGCATCACCGGGACTGCACCTCTGGCCTGAAGCCAGAGATACATTTTAAATAAAAGCACACATTCTACTCATGTAAAAACACACCGAATCCTGGACAGTCCGTGGGCTGGATTTAGAAAGCGAATGGGCTGGATCTGGCCCCCGGGCCTTAGTTTGCCTACCCATGATTAAGAGCATCAACCACATCAAGCAATTTATGATGACCAGTCAAACAACAGTATAATCACTGTATCACACACCAACATGCGCCTGGGAGTAAAGAAAGATTTTAACCTGGTATCAAAAATATAGTCATGATAGTACCAAGCAGGCCTTGCTGAGGAAAGTATTCCATAACCAGGGGGCCAAAACCAAAAAGGCCCTCTCCCTTTTCCACAACCTTCAAACCTCTGTCAGGGTTTCCAGTGCTGGTCTTGAACAAAAACAAAGGCCAGTACAGGCGCCCCTCCCCATGGGTATTACATTCCAGGGCCCCACTCACATAAATGAAATCAGGTAGAGTGTGGAGGGTGCATGGAGAGAGAGAGAGAGAGAGAGAGAGAGAGAGAGAGAGAGAGAGAGAGAGAGAGAGAGAGAGAGACTCAGCCTGGAAATCACTCAGGGCTGCTGACTGACCTGTCCCACGCCTTGCCTGAGGGGAGCTAGTGCCCAGAGTAGCAACAGCTGGCCATGGAGGGTGAGGGCCAAGAAAGGTGTCCAGAAGAACTGGTGCCAGGATGGGGGCACAGAGGTGAGGAGAAGGCGGCTGTCTTCCCTCGCTCAAGCAGTAGTCCCAAGCTAGGGAAAGCCAATTTATTTATTTCACAGCAGTCTGCAAAAATGCAGTTGCACATAGGGGTATGTGTGCCTATATACTTGTAGTAATAAGTCTTACGTCCAAAGTTCATCTTTTTACTACAACTAAAATCTGTTTTATAATTAACTCTCAGCAGCTAATGTTAAGGTCACAAATAATTTTAACATATAATAATAGCATTACCGTTACGAAAATGCTCATCACTGTGTTGATTTAATCTGGCAACACACAAATTCATGCGTTCCAAATATATAATCACATCAATTCAGCTTCCTAACAGTGCATAGACAAGAGAATTAATATTATAGGGTAGTAATTTTAACATGCAAAATATAGACATGATCAAATCAGGGGTGCACAATAGGCATATCAATAATGCAGGGGATTAATATCTAAGGTCTTCCACCATGTGAAAATGATTATGAGTATTTATTACAAACCTTAAAACAGTACTAGACTTGCACAAAATCACTTCCACGTTGACTTGCACAAAATCACTTCCACGTCTCTCATTATGTGGGTGGGTGGGATGACTGGTTTGCTTTTCTCCTATTTTTATTATGTATTTTTGGTTTTTTTATATTGTCTTTTTATATTCTGAACCACCCTGGGTGAAGGGTGGTATATATATTTTATAAATAATAATAATAAGTATATTTTCGGGGGGGAATGGATATAAAGATCTGGTCATTATACAAATGATCCCACAAACATTAGCTAAAACCTAAGACATATGTATAGCAAAAGACCTCAAAACCCTCAATCTTGACACTCTAGGATTTGATCTTCAGAAAAATTGTTCAAATCTGTTCAAAAAGTTGATGTTCACCTAATTATCTATAATGATACACACTGCTCCAGTGCTGTTCAAAACAAAGCTTTGTGAATTCTCAGGTCTGACCGACAATTAACAAAGATCAGACATGGCCTTTTTGGTGGTTGCTTTGCAGCTATGGAACTCCCTTCATGGGGAGCTCCTTCAAGCTCTCTATCTGCATTTAAATGTACTTTCAAAGCATCCTCTCATTTGGGGGGGGGGAGTTCCCTCTTTTCAAATCAAATGTGACTGTGTTGGACTTTATAGGCATTTGTCCACTTATATTTGCTGAATTAGATAGCACTATGTTTACCACTGCCTATATTTCAGCAGGGGAAGACAGGAGTGCCTGGTATGTGCTGGTTCATGGGGTCACGAAGAGTCAGATAATGACTAAACAACTAAACAACAACAACATGTTTATTATTCCTGAATGCCATTTAACAGTAAGTCCAGATTGGCCACCATTTTGGTCGGTTCAACGTCAAATTGTCCTAAGGTACGATCTTTTACCATATTTGGAAACTTTACTTCTTTGTTGTGACTGCAACATGTATGTACCTTCTATGTGAGGCTAATGAACAGGATCTTTCCTTGGTGACCACATGTTGAACTTCAATCCAGAAAAGAGACTCTGATGAAGTGCTTAGTGTGCGACATACGGAAAGAAGTGATCCTTCATGTACCCTGGTATCACGTCATGAAGAGCTTTAAAAGATCAATACTAGCACCTTGAAAAGGGCATAGGAATGGACGAGATGTCATTCCGGCAACTCCTGCAGCCAAGCTGGTGACAAAGCTGATGCCAAATGTATTGCTTTGCTTTTCTGTGCAGCACATCAGCGAGGCCAATAGTGGGGTCTTGTCATCTAGGTAGCCCAGGACCTTCCTATGTACTACACAGGCTTGTGTCCTGGAGAAGTCACTTCGGTGCTGGTAACACAGCAGAAAGAACATTGGAGGCAGCAGTTACAAGTTTCTGGTCTCTTCGGCCACAGCAGGGGTTGTGATTCTCCAGTGGTTTGACTTAACCTCTGGAGGGGCGCTCCATTGTCTCTTGAGACAGATGGATGCCAACAAAAACATTGCATCTGAGTGCATTCCAAACTGTAGTTTCCTTATTTAGGATGCTGTCTTATACCAAGTCAAGGCCATTGGTCTACCTAGTAACTGGCAGCAGCTCTAGAAGACTAGGTGTCTGTCTAGTCTGAATTTGCCTGCAAAGGTAGCCCCACATATAATGCATTGAAGTAATATAATCTGCATAAGGTAGCAAGTGAAATAGGGCAAGTGAGAAAGGACCAGAGCATTATCCAATTTTCCCTGAAAGGAAGAAGCATAATTTAGAAGAGGGTCAAACACAAGGAAGAAGCATAATTTAGAAGAGGGTCAAACACAAGCCCTGAGGGACTCCAACAGACAAAAGGAGGACAGAGGAAGGATATACCTTTGGATCTGGCAGTGGGTGCTCAGTATCTATCTCTGGGCAGCTGGAATGGAACGCACATGGCCAGGCAGCCATTGGGGGAATTCCCCCAAGCCACCTGGGTAGTTGGCTTGAGTTCTCGCCAGCAGCTGCATTTCAAATTGGCCAACGAGTGGCCTCTTCCTGTGTGAGAGGCAGGAAGGGAAGATACCCAGAGCGGGAGGCTGGGAGAAGAAAGGGCAGTTCCCAGGTGAGGGCTGGGAGGACCCTCCCCCTTTCTGTGTGAGACAAGGGTTAAGATTTACCCTTGCATTTTCTTTTCTCTTTTATTTTTTTATTTAGTTTTTCACTGTATAGTTTTATGAAAAAGCTTCAATAAAAACAAAAGCAGGAAGCTAACTGAATTATGGGAGCTGCCTGCTTGCCTCAAGTTCTGTTCCTGGCTTCAACCACAAAGTGGCACTGTTACCCAACCCAGCATGATAACCACCACAGGCAATGGGAGAATGCAGCTACCTGGAGCTTTTAGAAGCAAAGAACTAGAGTACTGAGGTCCACAAACATGAGTGCTGCAAGAAGATAAAAGTTAACTGTTGATGTGGAGACTTGCCATAAGTGGCAGAAAGAGAACGAAAGGCGTTTGGACCAAGCATCCAAGACAAACAAGATGCATGAGGGAAATGTAAGCATTAGGAACGTATTTCTGTGGCATTGACTGGATTGTGGAATATCTGAGACACTGCTAAAGAAACGAAAGTGGACAAGAAGCTCTTCACCTCGTTATCTTGATCACAGGGGTCACTAAATAGGTTGCACTGAAGCGACTGAGGCAACAGGTTATCCTTTTGTGTTTAATTGTAACTTTAAAACATAAAAGAATTGTGCCACATAATTGCCACTCTAGTACACCAAAGTTTTCCTTGCCAATAAGACCCCACTTTTTTTTTTTAAAAAAAAAGTTTACTATTGCCACACCACCTTAAAAAATAAATCTCATTCTACACTTATAATGCTATCCACTTATATTTATATACATAGGCAGGCCTTTCCACTTTTTCATATGCAACTCCTTTTGAAGATGGCGGAATTCAGATATACAGCTGAAAGCAACAAATGATAGCTCAGGGCGAAGGAAAAGAAATCCACCCTGAGGAAGCAAAGCACTGGACAAAAGAAGAGTTCAAGTAACAGGAGATCGGCCAACTGATTTCATTGATTTCAGGGGGATGAGGCATGAGTATAGGTATTTCTAAGTGAATCACAGGTTCTGTGCCTTGGTAATATCTAGCTGACCTACTTTTCTGCATTCTTCAAAAATCCAAGAGGGTAGGAGACAGGTATGGAAGACACCCTAAGGGATGGGTTGCCCTACTTGTGTGAATATATGAAGAAAAAAAAAACAACTGCTGCTCCATTTCAGATATTAAAGAAAGCATTTACAGATATGGGAGCTTCTAATAATACAATTGGGCAGTTCCTAACACAAACAGGCTAGGAGTTTTCCATTCAACATATGTAGTCAATATAAGTGTTTAGAACAAGTTTACATCTTGCTACGGTAGCTTTACATTTTTAAATATTAACCACAAAGTGTTGATTGCTTTCAACAACCTGATCATATCTCAGCCATCTTAACATCCCAATTGTTCTTCATACTGAAAAAGAAGGCAAAGCAAAGGGCAGCATAAAGTAAAAACTAGGAAAGTGAACTGTTCTTAGTAACATAATGCCCAGGCGCTGGGACCCTGCTTTCTGACAGACATTAAAAGCCAGAGGAGCCTGCTGTAGAGGCCTCTTCAATAATTTTTGGAATCCACTTTCTGAAGACAGGGCCTTCTCAGTCATTGCCCCCTGCTGATGGAATTATCCATCCAGGAAGGCTTGCCTGGTATCTATGTCAATTTCATTTTGGCATTAGTTAAAAAAACCTATTCATTCCCCAAAACTTCTAACCTATGAGATATTTTATGTAGTTGTTTTTTAGTTTTGTTCTTTTATTGTTTATTATTTTGTATCTTTTAAATGTAAACCAACTGAAAACTTTTACTGAAGTATTGCTTACCAGTTAAATAATCATATCTGTCTGAAACACAGTCAAGAAAACTCCTGGAAGATCAAAGTCCATGTATTGCCAGAGTCCTCTCCAGAAAGAGGACTGTTAAGATTTTTCTAGTGAAAACTCATAATTCCCTTCAGAACCCCACACTCAAACACAATAATAATACACAATGTAGACCCCTTCCAGTTGAGATGATGTGCAATGCAGTATGAAATCGTTCAATAGTGACTGAACAAGTTGCCTTTTAAATTTCCTCATTCTTAGACAAGCTGCAGGATTTCAGGAGTCATCAGGTCTACACCAGACTCAAATAAACTATGGCTTTTGTTTGAGCAATGTGTGCACCAGGCAAGGAGCTACTGCATTTCTGCAGAATTAGCTCACAACCTTGGTAGCCGCAAACTTGTTCACTGCTAACTGCCAGATCTGCATCCAAAACCTTCTCACCTGCCACTTCTGGTGTTTTGCCTGATGCCTGTTGGCTCTCCCACCCAGCTAGAACAGCACACTACCCTTGTAACTGAAATTAATTACTACTGTTATGCAGGATTCATCAACAATAGCATAAATGAAAGTCAAAAGTATGATACTATGCAGTAAGAGCATTGAGTTTTCTGAGAATTTTACATGCATTCAGGATGACTGCATCTTTCATGCTACATTCCCTTTGGCCTCTAACACGAAGCATTGAAACATCAAGGATAATAAATCCAAGAACAGTAAGCCGTCAAACAAATTCCATCTTTTATCCAAGAAAATCCCAAACCTTGTGCAATTAAGAAAATGGGGGGAAATCCAAGCAAATATACCTTTGATTGTTTTTTAAAAAGCCTACATCAATGTTGAAATGCGTGACATCATATCTCGTTTGCCTTTTAGCTAATATTTATCATACCGTTCTCTGAAAAATTAGAAGCCAAGATAAATGGCTCAATTAATTGTACAGAGGTAACCTTCTTTGAGCTGAACCAGAGCTGTGAGCTCTTTATTAAAAACAGTATTCTATAGTCCATAACCTTGTTCCTTGACTCCTCTCTAGTTTCCAATTTAAACAAGTCCCCGTGCGGCCCGTTCTAAAGGGCTTTGTCTCCCTGTCATTGTTAAGAGAGCCGAGGCATCCTGGAAGTGTGAAATCAGACCTCATGAGCTGAACGGTTCCCCAGGGAACGCTGGACCGCGCAGAAGGTCAAAGTCATGGGCCGGACTATTTGAAAGCACCCTGATCACCAGTCTGTGACACAGCAAGCAGGGGGAGTGAGTGTGTGAGGAGACTATAATTGAACACATCTTAATTAAAACCCACAGATAGCAAAAAATAATAATAAACTGTTTTCCAGGCAGCCTGTCAAATGCAGCTTAGATATAACTTCACTAATGAGACCGGGTTATCCTTATTTCTTAAGAAAAATAAGATTCGCTTAGCGGTGGATACAAGATTCAGCATAATTTCTACTGTTATTTCTCAATTTTCTGTCAGCAGTATTAGGTTTTTTAAAATAATAATAATAATAATAATAATCATGAAAACACCTGATGAAAAAAAATCTACATCTTATTAAACAAACAGACCCCCACTGGAGGGCTAGAGAATTATTTCACATCAGAATGCAATTGGTCTAAGTTGGTTTGTGCCAGCTTCATAGAAAGTCGAGTTCCATATTCTCTCATTCAATAACACCCTGCTTTAGGATTATCAATGTAAATTTATCTGAATAAACTACAGTATAACCATTTTTCACCCTCTTGCCATATTACCCAATGATTAATGTTCATCCATTTTGTATTGTTTTCCTTATCTCTCTGCTGCCAACAACTTGGTAGGTGTCCCAAAAAAAGGATTACAAATGTTGGCGGTGTGTATTTAATAGTTATTGACATGATTGTACTAGCTACCAAGGTGGGGGAAGTGATGCGTTTAACAATTTTCTAATTCTTCATCTCACAAGATGAGAAAAGGTTAAAATACTTCCTCAAATACCACAACCTGTTTAAGGACCATGAGATTTGAAGGTAAGATAAATACTGTATAGGGTCCTTTCACTGAATAGTTTCATGACTTTGGGGGACTAGAATTCTCTTGTTTTCAACATCCCAGTCCAACGAGTCTCTGGATCTGTAGTGGAACCATGAGAGGTCTATGCCATTACAATTAAAACATCCACTAAAATGCCTTAAAACTAGCCAACTTCCACAGAACAGAAGCACGGAATCATGCTTTAGCAGTGGAACTATAAGAGGTTGGAAAGCTAAATCAAAATTCCAATGTTCTGCTGCTATGCCTACACTGAAGATGGAGCTTGGTGCTAGTGATGAAATACTCCCTTGTAACACCTAATTCTACATACCATTGTTTAAGTACAGCAACTGAATGATCAAATCACTGAAATAATATATTCTGTTTCTCAAGTTTCAGTCAAACACAGACAGAAATATCCACAGTGTATTGTATTGTCTTTCACACAATACATACTGGCCCATCTTTCAACTTTGAAAACAACTTTGTGAGCCATTTTGTGACCATTTATATTTAAATGGTTACAAAATTATATTTAAATAGTCACAAAATTTCTGATGGAACGCCTCCACCCCCATTGCTCAGCCTGGACGCTGAGGTCCTCTGAGGGTCTTCTGGCGGCTCCCTCACTGTGAGAAGTGAAGTTACAGGGAACCAGGCAGAGGGCCTTCTCGGTAGTGGTGCCCTCCCTGTGGAACGCCCTCCAATCAGATGTCAAGGAGAAAAAAACTTCACAAATTTTAGAAGACATGTGAAGGCAGCCCTGTATTGGGATGGTTTAAATGTTTGATGTTTTACTATGTTTTTATATGTGCTGCAAGCCGCTAAGAATGGCTGGAGAAACCCAGCCAGATGGGTGGGATATTATTAATAATAATAATAGCAGCAGCAGCAGCATTCAAAAGAATACTATAACCAAGAGCAAGGTATTTCCATCTGCTAAAAATGTGCATGAATGGGCATGGTTTTTGTAAGATACGGTAAAAATCTAAGGCTTGTGATAGTATTTGCAAATGGAAACTCACTGAGAACTGAGAATGCACACTCTTCAACTCCTCTGCTCAACTGCCTGAGCAGCTTCCCCCTCCTGGCATTAAAACATAGTTTCACATTACATATGAATCAATGCAGTCCAGGTTCTTCATAGCTTTGGCTGGTGAGAAGTCTGTGTGCAAACAGCAACTCCTCCTAATTCAGGAAAGTGATTTCATTCATGTAAGCTCTTCTATGAAATTTTGCTGCCCCCCCCCCATTTTTATATGTGTTAGCTTGTATCTTCCTTAATCACCACGTTCAATGTAACACAACTCCAAAACACTGTGGTACTGCACTGCTAAAGGTTTTCTGTTAGTAACTGGAGAGTTCACAACGTTCCTATGGTTTGCTTCCTCTGAACCATGAAGAGTAACCCAAGAACAAACCTTGGTTACAACTCGTGGTTTATCTCAGGCATCCCCAAACTGTGGCCCTCCAGATGTTTTGGCCTACAATTCCCATGATCCCTAGCTAACAGGATCAGTGGTCAGGAAAGATGGGATTTGTAGTCCAAAACATCTGGAGGGCCGAAGTTTGGGGATGCCTGGTTTATCTGGACAAACCATAGCTTGATGGTGGGTAGCACAGCTAAAGCAGAACCAGGGTAGTATTGCTGGATCCATGATCTTTGCACCAGGTGCTTGCAAGTTTGCTTGTTCATGATAAGTCATAGTTTGAGCCATTTCATTCTCATTAGAGAAATAATGACCCCGTATAATCCCTTAAAAGCTTTATCCACATACGGAGACTGTGAAGGTCTGTATTACTTGATTGAAAATTCAATTTATTGTTGTAGTTTAATGTTGAGTAACTAGTCACTGAATCTTTTAAATATGCCTATTACATTTAAGCACACTACCCAATACTCTTCTACTGAAAGCAACATTTTAGTAACAGTAAACTGAAGCAACTCTAGTAATATTCAGCTAACTAAGGGTGTGTGCTTTGTGGAAAGGAGAAAACTGGCCCATTTCAGTTATAATTTGTGTTTTTTATTCACTCATTTAGAAATATAACTGTGACAAAAGTGTACATTTTGAAATGCCCCCCCCTGCTTTAAAAAAGCTTAATAAAATAACTTCTAAAATCCTCCTCTTTGCTTACTGAGAGAATGTTTTAAAATTCAACAAAATCTAATCAAATTTTACCTTTGCCTTTACTTTTTATTTTCAGGCATTTAATATGATAGTCTATCCCAATTGCAAAATTATGCAATTTGTAGGTTAATATTTTGGCTCTTAATACTGGGAAAACTTGAAGTTGTTGTTGTTGTTGTTGTTGTTGTTATATATTGGTAAAAAGCATGTTTACTGGGAAGCAAGGTCCTCCAATATATTTATTACATTATATATCTTTCTTTCTTCCATTATGGAACTCAAGGCAGCATACATGAAATTCCCAACCAGGAACTGACCCAGACTTACTCCCATGTCAAAGAACTGCAGCCTAATTCATACATACAACTATATTATTTACTATCATGCGTCAACATTTATTTATGTACACCTCTGCGCATACTCCTGTTATGTTTGTCTGTGAAATACTTGTATAGAAAGACTGTGGAAACAGAACCAAAACAGCACCCTTGCCTATGCAATACTTGTTTGCATAGAAGCATTACCAATCTACTCAATATAAGATGAAGCATTAAAACTGTGTAAGACTCAACACTTGCAGATGTAAACATAAAGCACTGAAACCAATCTAATAACATAAACTAACACATTTCTTGCAGGTATTGTTCAAATCTGAACTTGGAAGCACACGAAAGGTCCTTCCGATGCTTTCTGCCTCATAGCAAATGTGATAATTTGGAATTCAATGCTTTATGGAACACAAAACAAAATATGAGAAGAAAAAATGTTGCATCTTGAAATATGATTTTTCTGTCTATTTCTGTTGTGCATATCAGGTGACGTATGGATGTTATTTGTCAAACAACCAAGCTGGAAGGTAAGCAGAACACAAATTTCAAATGATGACTGTTTCAATTCACATACGTTTTGGGAAAGTGTTAATTTGCAGAAACAAATTTGCACACAAACGCAAATATGAGAAGACAGAGTTCATTTGCAAAGATCCTAGCAAACTTAAGTTTTCTACCCTGTTGGGAGTGCTAGTTTCGTAAAAGGCTATAAACCAGAAATGTTTCAATAGGATAACTATCACCACAAAAATTGAAGTAGTTCTTGCCTGTAACGTCAGCTGCCATCAAACCTTCTGCTCTGATAACCTTCACCTGGAGAAATCCCACATCCTTCATGTTATGAAACATCCGCACTAGACTCTAGAACACACACAAAAAAACTATGAAGTTAGGAAGAGCTTGCAAAGGGAAGGAAAACAGGCAAATGCGATTCCCTCTTCTATCACATTTTATAATGGTTGTTTGATTATTCTTAAATCTTATTCTTGGAAGTCAACTATGTGTTTTCAGTACTGTATAGTTTCCACTCAGTGTAGGAAATATCTATTTCCATTCCCAGTATTTGATTTTAAAAGATCTAAACCATAGCACTCATCTTTCAGCTTCATGTTAGTGCATTATTTATTCTGAATATATCAATATTTAATTGTAATAAATAGTGCACCAAAATGATGCTGAAAGGGAATGCCCCAAGTCCAAACGCATCAAAAGATATTTTTGTATACCCTGAGACAGAGGTATATCCAGTTCTAGAGATGCAGTTCAGAAGCCCGTGTTTAAATGGCAAATGCCTGCTGGTTTTAGGGGATACCTTAAACAAGACTAGAGCTACCTTTAAGCAGCTAGAGAAAGCAGATCCCTTCACAACAGATTCCATATCTATTGGCAAAAATATCACTAATGCATTCAACAACTTGTATTTAACCTATAAATAGACATAGGGAGGGAAAAAACGAGCAACTTTTTTTTAAAAGTATCATATAGTTGGCGCACATTAATTTCTCATACAGTTTTTGTATAAAACTATATATTAGATAAAGAAAACTATATAATAGCTGATCATTCTTCCAAAAGCAACTTCATGTTTTATAACAAACTTTCATTTTTTTCCCCCAAAACAAGACTTGTGTGCATCTATGTATATTATGTACATATAAAACCCAAGCAGGATATATCAAGAAAAAACAGGATTTCTATACGTTTCAATGTGCCAATTTAAAGCAAAGTTGGATTTAACATAAGTAGACATTACTTTTCCTTTCTACTATGTTGCTGCTTAATGGATAATCATTAGTGTTATATTGCTCAAGAAAAAAAGGAATATTTTCTGCTTGAAATATCAACTATTAAAGTGTTAGACAAACATTTTTACCAATAAGAGTCAGACACAAAGCCCACAATATAAATCCCCTAAGACGCTTATTGCGTACAGAGAAGGTCTGACCTTGGCATACTGAGCCGAAGCGCTGCAGTTATATGGCACATCAATTTTCACATATAAATGCATTTATATCTATTGCTTTCTATGGAAACACATGCCCATTTTATTACAAATTTTAAAAAACATTTGTCTATCATCAGAATTGTGTTTAATCCTAGGACCAAAACTAAGCAAACACTGTTTATAGGATTCCAAACTGCCTGATTCTGAAAGTTATGTTACAGATAGCATCAGTATACAGATGCTTTGCTGGTAGCGTGTCATTTGTTACAATTCTCAAGAAGGGTTGGCGGCCCTTTTTTTTTGTCAAGTTTGTATCTAAATTCAGATATTTTCCAGTTCTCACATATGTAGAACAAGGGTGGCAGGCATGTGGAAATTACATGTTTGTTCTGTAGGTTTTGAAAGTATATTTATCTCACATTTCCCACAAGATAAAAGCAAAAGCACAAATTCAATTTTGTTCCACCTGCACTCACATTACACACACTTTGGGGAGGGGGAGAGGGAGAGAGATTGCAGTATTTCACTTGGTACTATTTGTCAGGGCTCTATGGGGTAATTATAGTTTGAACTTAGATTCAGCACGTCAGCTGATTTGGAGCAATTTACTGCACATTCTGACAATCTGGGCCAGTGACATACTATAGAATATTATTGTAGGATTTTGTGAAAAGCAAATTACTTTAATAGATTACTTTAAACATGCAACTTAAAGTAATGATTTATCAGCTGATTGTCAGCCTTCTTATTTATGATTATTATTGAAGGCTTCAAAACCTGGATGGTATCGAAGGCCTGAAATTTCCATAGCAGTGAAATCTTATGATTTGCTGTGAATCCTTTCAGCCCTCAATAGATGGGAAAAGATTGAAATGCTCTGGAGATGAGTCCTCTTTATTTTTTTAATGAAAGGCTGTATAATATATTTTCTGTATGGCTGCAGCAGCTGTCAGGGAGAGCATCTCAGTTCAGCTCTATTATGGGAGAACCAATACCCCATCCTATGGCATTGAGATACACTGAGGGGCCAGTACTGATTGACAGCTTGTCACCATGACGTCTTATTCCATCTTTGTTATGGAGAAAATTAATGTCACACCACCAGCCTTATGACTCGCTGTCATCTTAGAACTGCTCACCTTTTATCAATGCTCTAAATAACATTTCAAGCCCATCGTCTCACGGTGGACAATCCGGTCAAGGGACATTAAATCGGATGACTGTGAAATGTCATAATAAAAATGGAATGCTAACAACTTCTTCACTAAACTAGCTTCTCTGGTTTTTAAACTGTGACAAGGGGGAGCAGGGGTTCAGGACACCCGTTCTGAAAAGGTCATACAATCTCTCTCTTGGTCTGCTACCCATTACGGCCCTCCTCTCCCCCACCACCACCACCCCAAAAGGAATTAAGCTTTTCATACAATAGTGATAAAATAATGGTTCAAACAGTAATGCCTGTTTAATTTGCAGGGCTCTGATGTTCAGCTACAAATGGTTAAATGACAGTAATAGAGTCATTTTGCAAGGCTATTTGATCTGATGGCAAGGTCAGCTCATTTACTGGTTTCTGTCTCAAGAATAGACGCAAAATACATTTTAAAATGGAAAATTCTCTTTAGGAAAGCTTTAAAAAAATCTATAAAATAAAAGATGATAAAAAGATTCCAGAATCTTGCTAGCTGCACAGTAATTGTTCACTGTGTATTCCCTAAAAGGATGGCAGCACAAACGCTGGAAATAAAACAGGTGACAATATATAGGAATGGCAAGAGTTCCACAAATACTGTGCAATACTGTGTCCAGGTTCTTTAATCTGTCTTTCTGCAGCTATGTATGTATGGGTCATGTTAGGGGAAAGGGTAGTTAAGTTTGTAAGCAAGCATAATAATGCCTGAAATAACCATTGTGATAAATTGACATACCAGGCTTTTTTCTTTTTCTTTTTTAAAGAATGCAATCCTGTTTTTATACCAACAATACCAGAGACACAATTCTGGGGGTAAAAAAAAAAGGCTCAAGGTTCAAAAAAAATGTGAAATACAGGACAATATTTTCTGCGGTGTTATAAAATTATCAGTATTGTCAGTATCCCTTGTTTCACATTAACCTGACAATGCAGAAAAAAATATTCTCACTACTTGGTATCAAAATGTGTATCACTGCAATTAATCCATCAGAAATGCAATATATCTATTAAGATGTAGTCTGACAGACCCGTCTGGCTTGGTTGATACCAAAATCTGAAATAATACTCGTAATTATTAGTTTTCAGGCATAGTACACTGTATCTTAGCTCTCCGTTGGTTTAGGAAATATAATGTTTAGCCTTGCTAAGTCACCTCTATTAAACTGTGTTTATGATAACACTATTGGTGTGTGATTCGTACAAGCACTAGCAGACAGCTGATTCAGTGGAGATAGGTAGAATAAATTTGCTGAAGCGCACATCCTGCTAATCTGTTTGAAGAATATTGTACAGCATTAGTACTAGCACTTCATGTTATCTGCAGAGCCTGATAAGGTACATCTTTATTAAATTCAGTTATTGAAAGGATGTCAGCAAGGGAATAGGAATATTTTAAAAATAAAAAAAATTAAACAGCCCCTTTGTTAGTCAGAGCTTGGGTTTAATGGCAGAGTGTCTAGAGAAGCCCTCTAAACACCTGGAAGCACCGTACAATAAAAGCTTTGTAATTTTAGGTGAAAATAGCTTTCTTCTTTATTCTTTGTGCCTAGTAAGTCAGTATTAGTGAGTTCAGTATTCATATATGCTGGAGTAAGAGCTCCCCTTGCTGTTGCCTTACCAAAACTACACAGAAGCTGACATGCTATGAGGATGCTGGGAAATATTTGTTTTCAAAATATTTAAGCACAATTTTAAAATTCAGCATAATTATTTTTACACAGGGTCATACCACCATTCTTATGCATTAACGAAGGAAAAAACCTATCATAACACTCTCTAAACAATAGCAAAGCTGGTCCATTTATTTATTTATTGGACTCTTAAAGCTATTTGACTTACTGTTGGGGAGGAAATCAGTGGCATAACTTTTTCATTATGGCACTAAATTTTCATTTGAGAACAGCAACAAAAGAAAATCCGCGTAGGGACTGGAACTGAAAGGTACTGAACAAAAACTAATCAACAGAATAATCTTCAGGGCAATGCACTGGGACATTATAAACAGCATAACTTGCAGATATTAACTTAGCAAGTATAAATCTGTAGTACTAAATAAACCTTCTGAAAAAGCAACGGCTTGGATGGGTTTTTAGGGCTAACAGGCCATTTCCCCCCCATTCATCGCTCAATATACAGTTCATGGTTTTTCACATTTGCACATTTGTAGCAAGAGCAAGATAGAGGCACTACATACATATCTCCTTAGTATTTCTTCCTGTTCCTTTAGGTCCTCCAGGGCATTGACTGGGAGGTCAGCAATGCTGACTGCAGCTGAGGCAGTCAAGGTGACCAGCAATACCAGAAAGCCTTCCCCTTCCTCCAGAGGCAACTCCAGCTTATGAGTTTGCTCTTTGCTCAGGGTCGACAGGTCAACCTGGCACCTAGGAACAAATGTTTTGATTAGCATGTGGCTGCCTTCGCAAGAGCAGTGTGGAATGACACGCACTCAGCTATGCAAAACACAAACAAAGGCAGCCATCCCGGGTTTAGAAGGCAGTATTTCAAGACCCTGTTCTTTTGCTGTTCAGCTCATTCCGTCATAAGAAAGACGACACAACTACCACTACTACTTCTTCTTCTTTATATATAAATACACTAAATTATATAGCTACTTTTGAAGTGAACGATGCTTAAAAGGCACAATGCTAGAACTGAAATGTTACGCCTTATTCAAATAACAGAATAATAGAATTGGAAAGGGTCCTAAGGGTCAGCTAGTCCAACCCCCCCCCCGGCAATGCAAGAATATGCAGCTGGCCTGTACAGGGATCGAATCTGCAACCTTGGTATTATGAGCCTCACGCTCTAACCAACTCAGCTAATGTCTTAAATTCTTTAGGGATGTCAGCGAAATCCATCAAAATACAAGTCTAAGTTGTAATGCTCTACTGTATTCTGAACCAAGTACCATTTCTATCTTGGGTCATATTCCAACGTTGTGCACCTCTATCTATCCTTGTGTTGCAGCATTACTGGTGCTAGGGGAGGGAGGAAGAAAGCTAGGAAGATGGAAGGGAAAAGGACAGACAGCTTTTTGTGCTCTGGATGTGTCAGCACCAGAAGCACAAAAAGCCTCTGAATTTGGAAATCTGAGCAATTTCCTGATAGTTTTATTTTGGCGAGGGTAGCTTGGTTTCCCAAGCCTAGTTCCCAATCAAACCAAGAGAAACTCTCCCATCAGCATTCCAAAATAAGGTTTAACTTTTTGAATGGCTTGCGGATACGAATGGTGGATAAAGTTTATTCAGTTTGCATTTCAGGTGAACCTATTAACTCACACTTTCTGAAAAAATATGAGAACTGAAACAGTCGCCTTTGAAATTCCCACTTCAGCAAAGTAACATGTACAGAAATGCATATTGGAGTAGACTGTGCATAAACAAATGCCTCTATTGGTGACATAACATACAAAACTCTTTTACATAGGGGAAAAATCATTTGTAAAAATGTGTACATTAGACAAAATTGCGTACAAAGATGTATATAATTATGGGAAAATTGCACTAAAGGGCTACTGAATGTTCATAATAATGATATAAAAACACCAACTGATTCGGAATTGAACTTAAGCGTGGTGGGGGGAAAGAAACCAAAATGAACAGATTTTCCCATCTCTAAACCTCCCTCTGAAAGGCAAGTTTTTGTTTTCAGCTGCAAGCATGAAAACAAGGTAGGCTCTACTTGTTAATCAGAAAAGATGTCCTGGCACCAGCAATGGATTAATCACTCTGTTAGTTATTTTACAGAATAGGGTCAAGGGCAAGTTGGGACACCTACTTGTAGTATATTTAACTGGGAGTGCCTTAGTACAGCTGCAGAGGAGGAGGCGAATAGAAAACATGCCAGACAAATCAGCATAGGACCATCCTACCCTTAAACAAAGCAGACATAATAGAAACCCTGAATATTAAAAACTAACATAAAAGCCTGGAAGAACAATGAACTTCCATTAACATGAAGTAAAGCATAAACGTATAATATAAACACAGTACAGCTTAGCCTCCACAACTCAGAATCATAGCCAAGTGCTTATATGCATCAATACCCCTGAAGAGCACATCAAACACAGTTCAACAGGGAAAAACCAAATCTATTAAATTAAAGGATCGATGACATTGTCATGTGTCTTTTTTTATAGCATATGTGGTGAAACTCCGCACCTTTTCTCTGCCGGGCTGAAGTCAAACATTATTTTTCAAGGGAGATTAACTGGTAAGTGTTCATGTGCAGCATATCATTGAATTAATATTTTTTTAAAAAATATTCTTAAATATTCTGAAATTGATGACACTTTGATTTGCTTGCATAAAGAACATTTATATGCAGTGAAGCCTTGTACTTGCACACACATACACACAGGCTTCTTTTCACACTAAAATTTCTATAGGAAGGGGTTTGTGAATAAGTATCAAGGACCAGTCTTTTACCCATTGCCAAACGTAGGTAGGACACACCTGGGCAAAGAGGACAGGTTACAGAAGTTCCCGGCAGCCATATTTAATTTATTGGATAGATTCAAAGGCACATTTCAAAACAGCAAAGCACTAAGAGCAAGTGGATTTTTGTCATTAGCATGCATTCCTAGCAGCAAATTTCTGCTTGTTTAATTGTCCAGAAAAACTGAAAGAATACTTGCATATATTCAGAACATAGAACAGGTCTGTCACCTGCCTTCTATAAATGGTTGCCCTGCTCAGCTGGAGTAAATCACTGATCCTAAGCTGAAAACACCTGTAATATCAAACAAATGGTGCGGGGGGGAGGGGGAGCCCTAGTGCAGCAATGCTCAAGGCTCATTTTAAGGTATTGAACAACAATTATTGTGAGATAATTCATATGAAACAGCCACATTTCTTACTCCATTAATGTGTGTGCCAAAAGCATCTGCTCTGAAAATGGTACTGTAGTAAAACCGTAAAAACAGAGTATGTACAGTGCAGGGGGAAATGGGGTGATTAATCATATTTTACCATAGGTTCCCACAGCCTTTATGGTAGGTTAAGTCGGACAAAAATGATGCAAGACCTTGTTCATATAGAAATAAACTTCTAAACCAGTTGAATTTAATGGTGGCATGGGATTATTTCACCTCACCCCCCGCCACACACAAAACAAATGTGTCGCACATTTTGCCAAAATGCAGAGAGCTGCCAGCTATTGAGAACGGACAGTGATGACTCACAGAAGATGAAAATGAATCAGTCACCAGTAATCCCTCAACATAAAAATATGAGCAAAAATCAATGTCATTTTGAAGATAAACATGCATGGTTTCCTACTAACAAATAACACTATAAATCCTGCAGTATGGGACTGTAAATAACTCCAAGAGAATAAAATGACAGAACATGGGATTTTACTTATCCTGTATGCTTGCTGAAACAACTTGTTCACCGACAGCACTCATTCCTGGAAATATATTGCAGCTGTCAGCAGCCAATTTGGCCAGATTACTCTTACGTGTTAAATTTATAACAATCACAAGGATTTATTAGCTTATCATTGTATAGGTGGCAGTGTCACGATTGTTCAAAAGCACAGGTGACAGAAAGTTAAATAATTACATGGAGATTAAGACAGTCTCCTTCATCTGAAAATTTTACTTCAATATTAGCAGATGAAAATTAGCTGCCTAAAAGACAATGCAAGTGGAGATGTATGATGTTTCACAAGTGCCATAATATAGCCACACTTTGTGGCTATATTCTTTGGGCTGCATAGTTATCCATTATTATGTTTTTGTGGACACAGTAATTTATGCCGTCACTGACTGTACAAAAGGTGAGGGCTGTTCTTCAGGGCAGGAGACACCCCCAATACTTAAAAATAAAATAAAAAAATAACAAGGGTTTGGAATGAGGCTCCATTTGAACTATTTACCTGACAAAAAGTCTGTTTTTCTCACAACAAGGTGCCATAGGACTACAGTGGAAACACTGCTGGTACTTGACATAAAAGAGAAAGGGAACTGACAGGAGAAGGCGGCTAAGAGACTGGAAAGCAAAAGGTTTAGGATGACCCATCTTCTCCCAATGATTGAATAAGTGCTTGAGATACACAAATGGATGAGGGTAGAAACATAACAGGAAAATAACTGGTGTAACTCTACTTCAGCACCATCTATTCCTTAGTGCTAGAGCCAGGAACCAGCAATTGCCACATACCAGCATTTGTGCAACACAAGCAAAGTCTCTCTAGCCCCACTGGATCCATTATAACAATGGAGCAAAAAAAAAGGGTAAGCAATGGAGAACTGCTAGGATTAGGGAGGTGCCTCTCGCACTGTTATGGCTGCATGGGAATGGAGATTCTCTCTGAAGCTCTTAAGCAACTACAGGAATACTAATAATAAAATTGCATGAGGTAGTGGATTGGAAAGCAGTCTGGTAAAACACCTGAGAATTCAACATGCCCAGGAAGAAACACTGTTCGAGTAACAGCAAAAAGCTGTTCTCCAAAGCATAATGAGCAGTCAAGACTGGCCTTATGTACTGCATGAAAATTAAGTTCATGGCAAACAGACAGGATTTTTCAGACCTTTAACCGTATGTATAAATGATAGAAAATTCATTCTGAAAGATGAAATTCCAGCTCATAGCTTTTAAAATAGAGCTTCGACCATTAAAGCCTACTAACAACACAAGGGTGGATAACAATATTAAGAGGTTGTGCTCAGGCTGTTACTTCAAAATAGTAAAAATTTGAAATGAAAAAACCAACAGTCATGATGTTTACATTATTCACAGTGTGAATAATTTATAGTGTGTTTAATTCCCAAGATTAAACACACAGACACACAGATGCATGCACACACTGATAGAACAGGTCAATAGGGAGTAGTAGGAAACAAGGGATAATCATTTAACAGTCCTCATGTATAAAATACCTTTCAACCATACTTAGTTTTTGGACTAACAGCCATGTGCTATTCACAACAAATTTTCAATAGTCCATGCCCAATGGCTGCGTTTGGACACAATGTAAAACCATTGCTTGTTTAGCTTAGCTGTGGTTTGTTTGCTCAAACCTGCCCCAGCAATGACTTGTTTGCAGCTAACAGATCACATAATCTGCAACAATGTTTTAACATTGGCCTGTGAATCTTGCCATGCATTAACCATGTTTGGTCATTGAGCACTTACTGTTCCCAACCCTAACTCTGTGGGAAGCCATCTAATTAGACTTTAATTTGATTCTGATCTGTTTTTAGGAAGTAATTTAATTATTGTTTGATTTTATACCAATGTTATATATTTGATGTTAGCCGCCTTGAGCCTGACTTCGGCTGGGGAGGGCAGGATATAAATAAAAGTTTATTATTTATATTTATTTATATGGACCAGCTATCCTTGCTTAATCCAAGTATTTCATCGCTCCATCCAGCTACCCATCTGGCTGTAGACATACAAGGAATGAACAGTAAGAAAGCTATGCTCACTGGCTATTTTGCAGACCCTCCTTCCCCCCCTCTGCTTAGCAACAGAATATTTTCCTTGCCTACTTTCTTACTAATAAGCTCTCCCTCTCCAGGCTGCCCACCTAGCTCCACAGCAGCTGTGGTGGGAGTAAACAACAACAACAACAAATCAGAAAGTGTGGGCAATTTTACTAACAACATCCAGCTATAGTTGTCAACATCCAGCTATAGTTGTCAATAGTAAAGCATTTACTAGTATCCTCTATCAATTATTAAACTGACGGAACTTCACAAAAACCCTACACAGAGAAAGTACAATGGCGACTTCTACAACACGTGCTGCTGCTGTTCTTTTTAAATTTGCTTCTGTGACAGACATTTGTGACACCTCACTACCTATCACCCCACTGACCATAGTGACAGAGGAAAGCCTAACCTTCAAGGTAATCATGCTAACCCAGGTGTGGAAACCATAAGCAGCACAACAAGAATGGTTTGGGAAAGTGCAAAAAACCCACACACAGATCCTGTGATTCTTGTGTGTTCCCTTGGAAGAGCGACAGACACTCATTCAAATAATCCTCAATGAAATCTTTAGCCCAACTCTTGTATGGCTCACAAATCGGACTTTCTGCCAATCTTAAGACCCTTGAAACAGTACAATCAAAATTTTTAAGATCTCTATTTGGTACCCCAAAGAGTACACCTAATGCAGGGTTAAGGCAAGAGGCAGGACTCCCCAGAGTGGAATTAAAAGTCTGGGAGCAAGCAATATCCCTCTGGGTGAAAATCCATTACAATCCAAAGGGAATGTTACCTCACTTCCTGGCTGCAGTTCCCTATCCACCCTGGCTTACGCAAATAACTAATAAGATCAAACAAATTGGCTTAAATCCTGAAGATCTTTTTAATGGAACTTTGAATAAGACAAAAATAATTATTACTCAGAGACTTCATGATGTTGAATTACAAGAAGAAGATGCCTCACTCCCGGAGAATTATAGATGTCTAAAATCGTGGCCTAACTTTGCAGCTGCCCCTTACTTATCTAACATCAGTAACGAAGCCTATAGATGGGCCTTTTCTAGAGCCTGTTTTGAGGCAATGCCCTCAGCAGTGCTGTACGGCAAATTTATGCGGGTACCAATTCATGAGCCCCTTTGCCCTTGCATGTCCAATAAGGTAGAATCTGTCACTCACATCCTTTTATTTTGTGAATTTTATAGTGAAGAACGAGCTCAACTTATTTTACCCCTTTTATCAAAATTTATACCCTTACAATATTACTTGGAATTCTCCTCCGAAATCTTACGAAAATTCCTTCTGGAAGATTCCTCAAGTCCCGTATCATATGATGTGGCCAAATTCTGCACTTTAGCTATTAAGAAACGCAAATCTCTTCTATTGAATAATACATTGCAAATTCCTTTTGGGTAACTATTCTGCTTCTGGTGATGTTATCGCTGATTTTTTGTTTCGAATTTTGGTACTTTGTATTGCTGGCTTTTGCTGTAATAAAACTGAACTGAACTGACAATCCTCAATGTCAAAAATACTGGCCAGGCTTCTTTGAACAATTTCACTCAAGTATATTAATGGTCGTCATGACAAAATAGTCAATCATCTTTCCCTCTTCAAATGTCATCAGTGGAACTTCCTGCATCTTGTTTCTTTTGTAACTCAGTTTTGAAAAATGACATCTTTCAGTTGGTGTGATCTGCCACCTACTGGTCAAGGAAATTTCTTCCCATATAAAATGGAAAAAGTAAAAAACAGATAATTTCTAGGGTGCCCCCCCATAAAAGTAGCACAAGTGTATATGAAATCATTGCCATTATTATCATTCATTGCTATTATTATTAGTTATAAAATTTCTATACCGCCTTTCATCCAAGGATCACAGGGCAGTTTGCAATATCAATTCAAAACTTCGTCCTCTCTAATTAAACAATCTTTGGCCTTTTACATTACATACATAATTTTATTTGTATGCTGCACGTTAAAAGCATCTCAAGGCAGCCTACAATATGGAAAAAAATAATTATAAACATAATGAAATGAGTCATACTGCTGCTGCCTCCTGCATTGTTTTTGTTGTGTTTGCAGCACCAAAGTGGCCTTTGTGTGAAAGACTTCAAGAGTAAACCCTGAGGAGCAATCCTTACCAACTGCCTTGCGAGACATCTTCAGGAGGAGAAAAGTAGTCATAAGCAATAAATAAAACATCAAAAGGTAAAAAAAAACAAATTAAAACAATTTCTACATAAATCATAAAAAGATTCTCTCTCTCTCTCTCTCTCTCTCTCTCTCTCTCTCTCTCTCTCGTGTATGTGTGTGTGTGTGTGTGTGTGTGTGTGTAGTGTAGTGTAGTGTAGTGTAGTGTAGTGTAGTGTAGTGTATATATAAGCAGCAAAAAAAGGACACATAACAAAAACCCCTAAAACAACACCCCAGCCCAAGAGTCTTTTCAGCAGCCTCAACTTTTGTAGTTGGAGTCAGTTTAGTTAAACTGTGTATGAGGAGCTTTTTTGGTTTTTGTTTGTTACTGTGTTATGCATTTTTGTGATTTTATATTGTAAATTGCCCCGTGATGCCCAGATGAAGGGGAGTATAGAAATTTAACAAACAAACAAACAAAATAATCATTTATCATTCTCGGAATACAAGTTGTTTGTAATTAGACAAACCTGCCAATAAAATCATCCTTTTTGCCAGCATCTTTGTCCCACACTGTAATATCAACAATTCCACCTCGTTCCTCATAGAGATGCAAGTCAAATTGTTCTCTCCACTGAGGATTCAAAGTTTTTGGCATAATCTGGAAAAAAAAGTAAAGGGAGTTATGAAAACTTGTACCTGCTGGAACAACAGAATATTCTTTTGGTATAGTTAAGAAATAGTTCAGCAAATCAACAGCTTCATCAGTTATTTTCAAATGTTTATGTAGGAAATAAGGTACACTAAAGATTAAATACAGTATGCTTTTCTGCAAAGTATGAATTATTTTAGAATTTTTTTCAGGTCCCCTAAAATGTTCCCTTAGAAGTAAGCTAATAAAGTCAGTTTCTTACTGATAAAAATTTAGCAAAGCTACCTTTTAAAAATTAACAGGATAAAATGATTAACTACAGTTCTTTTTACCATTTGCATAGGAAAAGAGGTTGGTTTGCTGAGTTTCTATATTGTTTCTTGTCCAGTCTTTTAAAAGGCATAGACCAAAGCATGACTTCCCCCACCAGGTAAAATGTAACAATTGCTATTCCTTCCTTCATAGAATTCCTCTTCTCAGCATAGGATTTTTTTTTTGCTTGTAGTATTCATAAATAGGCTTTCAACAAAAGAGTGCTTATCCATAAAAATTAAATCTTATTTTTAAAAAATATTAAAAATACAGTGGACGCTCGGGTTGCAAACGTGATCCGTGTGGGAGGCACGTTCGCAACCCGCAGCGTTTGCAGCCCTCAGCGGTGCGTCTGTGCACAAGCGGGTTGCAATTTGGCGCTTCTGGGCATGAACAAAGCACGATTTAGTGTTCTGCGCCTGTGTGAGCACCGAAACCTGGAAGTAACCGGTTCCGGTACTTCCGGGTTTGGCGGGGTGCGCAACCCGAAGCGTCTGTAACCCGAAGTATGACTGTAATTTCATATAAACAATAATCAGAAGACCACCTATCCCCAGTCTAGCTCCCCAAAGCTTCAAGAAACAATTTTTTCTTGGGCATAACTAAAGTAACACACAGTTAAACCTCGACTTTCATTTTGAAACGTTTCACCTCCTGAATGCTGAAAACCCAGAAGTAAATGCTCCGGTTGTCAAACGTTTTTCAGAAGCTGAATGTCCGATGCAGCTTCCACTTGAGTGCAGGAAGCTCTTGCAGCCAATTGACCTCAGTTGTCGAACATTTCAGAAGCTGAACAGGCTTCTGGAATGGATTACATTCAACAACCAAGGTTTGACTGTACTAGATCCTGTCCAAATGTCCTTTTAGAACTACGGTCACTGTTCAAGAACCATGAAGCTAGGTGCATACATCTGGTGTAGCTCAGGGATTTGGTTCTTGAACTGCAGAATCCTACCCATGGCAAACCAGTTTGAAGCTCAAGAGAGTTTCAACATATGTACATAGAGGCCCGAGTGTCGGCGGTTTAAAAAACTTGAAATCCCCATTAGACATATAAAACATGCAGATATTTTGTACTACAGTTCCCACCAGCCTGAACTACCATGGTCAATGGTTGCAGGTGATGACAATTGTATTTGGAGAGCTTCATGTTGGCTAGGCCTGCCTAAGGTAGTAACTAGATTTAGGTCTACTACAGCTACAACATTGTTGATTGAACTAGAATCCTTAGAATCAGTGACTCTGTTTAACACTCAAAATGCTGCAAATACATTTAAAACCACCACCATTTGGAATAACAGTTCAACAAAGTTACCTTACTCTTGTACTTCTGGTGTCCCAGTCGGAATTTCACATAGGGATCACTGAGCCCGTTTGGATCCATGGCTTTGAGTTCACGACCTTCAATCAAAGTGACACTGACTATCCCTCTCCACAGCTGAGCTTTTCTGTGCAGGTCTGACAGACGTATACTCTGGGTCTGAAACTTTAGGTATAGAGAAAACTCTGATTTAGCTAGAGCACAAGCAAACCACAACCCCGTGATTTGCTTCCCACCTGAATGGCTATTTAAAGAAAGTGCATAAGTGAATACCCAAAAACTTACACAGAACAAATTAAAAATATATATTCAAGTTGGATTTCCCTGCCAAATTGGCACAGTGTAATCACCATTTTTATAATGATAGTGCATAACTCATCAGCACATTGTCTGCTTATGTAGCCATGAATTATATCATAGGTCAAAGGAAACCCAACATGGTGCTCTCTAGATGATGTTCGACTACAACTTCCATAATTCATGCTGGCTGAGGGTAATGGGAGTTGAAGTCCAGTAGCATCTAGAGGACAACATGTTGGCTATACCTATCATAGGTAATCTATACCCAGTTGCCTTTTCAATATTAGATCCCATGCACTTAGTGCTTTCAGACCACCAGCACGCCAGTCAATTCAAAATTATTCACATTCTGCTGGGCATTATAACCTTATACGTATGTGCACCCAAATACAGACTATGGTTTCATTACATAACATTGTTTTCTTTTTTCCTTTTTGGCTACCACATCACTGTACACAGTACAGTCCCTTAAGAGGCAGAGCTGGCTGCCACTAATTTCAATTTTCCGGGGGGGGGGGGTGAGATGAAAGGGCTACCACCAGAAAGAAACCTCCAAATCATACAGGCTTGGTTGTCTTCCATTAAGAGTTTCGCATGTTCTCTCTAGAGCAGGCATCCCCAAACTTCGGCCCTCCAGATGTTTTGGACTACAATTCCCATCTTCCCCGACCACTGTTCCTGTTAGCTAGGGATCATGGGAGTTGTAGGCCAAAACATCTGGAGGGCCGCAGTTTGGGGGTGCCTGTTCTAGAGCCTAGCTTCCCCAGTCTCGTTAGCGATGTAGCATGCAGGAAGGCAACTAGATGGCAATCCTTTCAACAACCTTGCCATTTTCCCACCGTCCATCGTATCTACCAAACAGCCCACAGCCCTGATTCTCTTCCTGACCTAAGGAAACTAGTATAAACCAAGGCTACCCACAGTGCTTCCAGACAATACCTGGCAATCATCTATCTAATCATTGACTGATGTGGACTGGCTAGTAGCACTGGAGATCTGGGGCTAGCTTCTAGGTCCCTGAAACCAAATGCAGGGTGGGTAAAGAATATTCCATGGGATGGTATGTTATACCTGGTTCTGTGGCACTATTTCTAAAGGTTAGACACCATTTGGATCTTAAAACATTCTCTTTTTATATTTCAGTAGTTTCTTTTCATGTCAAAATGTCACAAGTGAATCTCCTATTAGAAATTATGAGTACAGCTTGGGTGGCCACATGATGATGCAGCCCTTTTTAGGGAAGCTTAAAGTTTAATAGATTATTGTATTTTAATATTCTGTTGTAAGCCGCCCAGATGGGCAGAGTATAAATAATAATATATTATTATTATTATTATTAATATTATTATTATTACTACAAGATAACCTAACAGTAGTCGTGGTGGGTGTTTTGTTTTTCTTCCCAAAAACAAAAAAACAAAACCAAAACCCTTCTACTGGCATTTCAACCTGTCAATTCACATCTGTCAACCCAAAAGTTGATTACACACGAAGCGAATGAAATATACTAGATATACGGTACTAATTTCACTCCACAAACTACCTTAGCAGTCAACTGGCTACATCAGTACTCAGAATAATCTACTCTTCCACCTGCACAACAGGGTTTCCTCCTCCCTGCAGCTTCTTCCCACTCCCCACAGTCTCCAATCCAGAGTGAATAGACAAATGTAATTTTTTTTAGTTGAGGAGTAAGCTGCAGCATGAGAGACTGCCCAGGCTACAAACCATGGAGGCGCTACACAAGAGTGGCTAACCTCTGGTCCTCCAGATGTTATGGACTCTGACTCCCATATGGGCCAGCCAATATGGTCAATTTTCAGGAAGGATGGGATTTGTAGTCTAGCAATATTTGGAAGGCCATCCTGCTCTACACCCTGACAATATGTTTTGAGCGTTGCCAGCTATTGCACCTGCTTCATCAGATACTTCACTTTCACAGCTACAATACAATGTAGGTTATTAGATATACAAACCACAATCTACGCCACTTTAAGCTCTACATGTAAACATGGATATCTTTATTGCATGCTTGTATTTTGAGGTCTGTATCTAAACAAGCAGTTAATACTGTCAATTCTTTTACCAGCCTGCAGGTCTTATAAGGCCCACTAAGCCTTTGAATTATGATGTCAGGTGCTGACATGCATTATTTCCAATATAGCGCTAACATAGTGCTAAGATCAGGGGTAAGTTCTTTGACAGAAGAAGGCAGCAAGCAAAGACTTCTCTGATCCACAGCACTAAGGTAGACAGCATTTGTCATTTTCTACGAGCCAAAAGAGGTTCCCTGCCCTGATAGATGAGATATATCTTAAAAGAAGGCACTTATTAAAGGGAAGAGATAAAAAAAATTAATTGTCTGTGGTATGCCAGTTGAATGCCAGTTGCTGAAAACTACAGCGCAGTTTTGGGTGGGAATGGGGTAAACTTGAGACTTGAAAAGAGATGTGGGGATGGGATGGTGAGGACTAGCTAGGACAGTGGAGGGTTTGGGGGGTCAGACTTAGACTGGTCTTCAGAGTAGAGGAACAAAGCAGCAAATACACAGGGTTTTTGTTTTTTTTTAAAGGAAAAAAACCCGGGGGGGGGGGGGAGAACAGGAGCCAGCAGGAAGGAGACAGAGGGAACTGGGTGGGGTGGAAGGGTTAACACACATACAATTAATAAAGAACAGAGCCACGAAGCTGCAAAAAAGTGCATGACAACCACTGGGTTAAGGCACAATTGAACTATTTTCTGGGCAGAATGGAAGTCCAGGAGCTTATTTGAATTTCGAACAGTGATTTTGCATTCAACCACTAGGGGGAGCTCAACTCCCACCTTATGTCATCTCACAAGAGAACAGTGATTGAAAGGGCAGAGAGAGAGAGAGAAAATTAAAATTTATATATCATAATTAAAGGCCTGATAAAACAAAACTAGTCTTAACGTTTCAGGAGGGAATGCCACAGTAGATGCCCCATTTCATGTCCTCACCAGGAAACCACTTTAAATAGGATAAAAAGCAGGGTGTCATATAACCAACAGACAGATTCATATAGGCAGACTTTCAGGTACTCCAGTCCCAAACAATTTTAAGCCAGCTCATGCGCATTTTGCATATTCTGCTCGTTTTGTGCACATTTTTGAGTATTGAAGAATTTATGTCCTTTTGCAAAAGGTAAAATAGGAAGTAACTTCTAAGGCTTGGCTCACAAATGTGACTCAGTTGCATTTGCCCTCTCCATAATCCCTCCTGCCGGTTGCTAGGTACATAAGAGAGTCTCTGAAGACCAGGCTGTACATGGATAAACCCAGAGCTGACCACTACTGGCACCAATGCTAATTGGAACAGGTGCTGCTATAATTGTGGAATTGCACAAGCCCAGTTAATACAGCCATTTCTCCACAGAAATCTATAAGTGATAGTGAGAAGGGATCATGTTATGAAAATAAAAGCAGCTGGCCTGCTAGTGTGTACCAGCAATTGCAAGAAAATGTTTCTAAAAGCCAAAAATGATTCATTTATTTTTGGTCTTCTGGGTTTCTGGGGGTTTTCCTGTTGTTATTCTGTCTCTCACAGCTACAATAAACCTACCATTAAAATTATGGACTGGTCATTTCTTCGTCAGAGGGCAAACGGGCAAATTTAGCAGGGGATCAAATACTTATTCCTCTCACTTCAGTGTACTGTACTTCAGTGTTCTACAATGATTAAGGAATTTCTATAGTGCTACATTGTATAACAAATCCTTATCACTTAAAGAGGCCTCTGGCATTATCAAAATTATAAACTGAGTTTTACAGACCTAGTCTATGTGTCACAACTTTCCATTCAAGTGACACAATATAGACCACCACAGTTCTTCTCAAGACCACATACTAAGAATTACCTTACTTGATCTTTTCCAACTCTTCCTCATTAACATTGTCTGCAAATGAAATAGAGCATTTTAATAACTTTTTACTTATTTGCACTGGAGGCCAGCTGTCTTCCAAAGGAGCAATGCACATACTGTACAGAAATGCCAAACACATTCCAAACAACTACATAAGACTGAAATAAAACTACAAGCATCATTCACACTACAGCAGATTTCAGAGAGATGCCAACCTCCTGTTATTTCATGATGAAAAAGAAAAACAGGATCAAATAATAGGAAGATGTTTGGGATCAATTGAAAAAAGAGGTACAAATGTCAATGACTCATCTAATCCCAATTTTTAGATTTTATTAAAATTAGTGATTTAGGACGCAATACCATTTATTCCAATTACATGAATGAAGTTAATGCATCAGCAAGGAAGAATTAACCCCGGAATTAACACCTAAGCTTAGAACATAAGGTTTTGTGAATGAAAAGCACCTCCGCAAAATGTCAACAGAACCTCTCCTCTTAATTTGTGGCACAAATACTTTAGAATCCGACCCCTGCTATGCAAGCTCTCCTGAATTATGTACTCTGACGGGTCAAGATCTGAAACAGAGGCCTTTCCCCATTCTACTAAGAACCTTTTAAATGGAGATGCCGAGACTGAATCTGGAATTTACATGTGCAGAATATAAACTATACTCCTGAGCTGTGGCTCCTCATTGGAGAGAAGGCTGTGTTCCCTGCGTTTTTTGTGGGGGTTGACTGTGAAGCAGGTTTTGGGATTTTGTGGCAGCTGGAGTGGGAATTAATCAATTTTCGACGTGGGGAACTTAGAACAGACTGAGACTGAATAAAAAGAGGCCTCATTTTGTACATAGGAAAACTGACAGACTGTGCTTCCTTCTGGATACTAGATATCCCCCCCCCCAAAAAAAACCAACCACCCCACAAACACACACACCTGGAGTTAAGGGTAAGACTTTCCATGTAAACAGGGGGCAAAATGTTAGTACATTCAAAATTCTACCACTTGTGTAAATGTGGACACATTTAAAATGTTTGTTAGGAAGCAAAAATGCTGGAGGAAACAAAAATTGTTTTCCAATTCTTAACGGTTTCATCTGAGTTGCTTTATTCCCTCTTTTATATTATTTGCCAAAATTGTTACAGAAAAGTAAATTAGTTAAAGCACTGAATTTGAACAATCACTGTAGACAATTAGGGTTAGTACGTATTACAGAGAATGTCTTTAGTTAAATCAATGGAAGTACATCACATAGGATGACACTTTAGCTCAGGCTTCCCCAAACTTCAGCCCTCCAGATGTTTTGGACTACAATTCCCATCTTCCCCAACCACTGGTCTTGTTAGCTAGGGATCATGGGAGTTGTAGGCCAAAACATCTGGAGGGCCACAGTTTGGGGAAGCCTGCTTTAGCTGATTAAAGTAATGGTCATTGGCTTGTATAGGTTTGCAAGCCATAACACAGGTGAATAATGAAGCCTGCAGCCTAGCTAGAAATCTAATTCTATTTCAGCCTTGATAATATTAATTTGCATTTTAACAACAGAAACATATGGTGATTACTTGAATATAATTATAGAAACGCTGTAGTAATAGTCAAAAACTTCAGAGCCAAAACATTTTGTTTTAAATGGAACATAGAGTCATATATTCCGGTCACTTCCTTTTTGTAATACTGTTCTGAGTTTTGGGTGTTAAACTGTGTGCCAGACCTTTCTAATCCGTGGATCCAGCAAGTGTTAGAATTTAATCAAGTCTTCTACTTTTTGAATAGCCAGGCTAACCTCCCGGTGAGGTGATAGCCAGAGTGATGAGCCATTAAGGAGCTTGGTACGAGATGGCAAATGGGTGGGGCCTCCTCACTCAACAAAGCCAGAATTTGAATTACAGTGGTACCTCGGTTTAAGAACAGCCCTGTTTACGAACTATTTGGTTTACGAACACTGCAAAACCGGAAGTAGTGCCCCAGTTTGCAAACTTTATCTCGGTCTAAGAACGGAAGCTGAAAGGTAGAAGGGCACCGGCGATGGCAGGCCTCATTAGGGAAAGCATGCCTTTGCCTGGAACATCGGCTGAACCAAGTTTGGGGCCTGGTCCTGAGGAGCCTCAAGCTCCTCAACCTCCCCTGCAACAAGCATCACCTGAGCCTGCCTTCTTGGTTCCAGATGCAGAATACCTCATTGCCATCGGCCGGGTCGTCACCAGCAGCTGGCCCACTGCCGGCTGGGGCTGAGGCGGCTCCTGGGTCCAGTAATCCACTGGCGGCTCCCAAGCTGCAGAGACTCAAGGCTGATAGAAGGAGAGACCTCAGTACTTGCAGGAGGAGCGCTCGCCTCCAAGTGAGGTGAGGGAGTGAGTCGGCAGGGGATCAGGGCTGTCCGTTACCTCGTTCAAGATAAAAGGCGGCCAAACCCCCACCCCCGGGTTGCGGGAGCAAATTGTTGGTTGCAAGACCCTGCCAGTATTCCTGCCTTGCTTTCCTGCCTGTGATCCTGACCTGCCTTAGTTCCTGGCCTATGTACCTGTTCCTGACCTCACCTGACGCCCTGCCCTGCTCCCAGCTTCGGCTTCTTCGGACTGTCTTTACCCTGAACCTACGAACCACGGACCGGACTTGGACTTCCCCTCTTGGGTAACTCCTGGGACCAGCACACCAAAGTTCCATTATTCAGCCCTGCACTCACATATTAATGCAAGCCACTTTGGGAGCCTGCACATTTTAAATGGTATAGAAAGAAATACATTAAATGTATTTTAGAGGTGTTGGATTTAAGGCTGGCACCTCTCAATAAAGATCCTATTGCTTTTCTTTTTTCCTTCCAAAATTACGCAACAGCTTTGGATTCCCATTTTCAAGGGGGAAATCCCTTTAATGTTTGGGAGATGCAGTGGCGCTGAATTAGTTATATCCCAGGATTTAAGGCATCACTCATATGTTTCTGAGGATTTTCTATCTTCTAACGCTAATCAAGCAGATTATAGGTCTAGAAGATAAGACAGCAAGCTGCTCAAATGAACTCACTGTTAATCTGCAAGTTCTCCAGTGATGAAATCTTTGCACTGAACTCTGCTAAAGAACCAACACATGAAACAAAACAAAACAAAATCCACTCATGCACTCATTTTAGCAAAGTATGCACATAATAGACACAAGTGTGCATAAGCAAATCGAAAACAACACACAGCTATAAACAGTACATGCCATTGTGCAAAGCATGCCGTGCATTATTCTTACATATAGAAACATGTTAGTTAACAATAAACAATATACAACATACAGTGAATACATCTTTTTTTTTTGCTTACCAGATTTGCAGTGCAATCCTATACATACCTACTTAGAAGTAACTCCAGCTAAATTTAAAGTGGGATTTACTCCCAAGTAAGTGTGCATAGGATAGTAGCTTTAATAGTTTAGATTGTATGTTCATTATTCCCTATTTTACTTCCATTGCTTAATTAGAAACAATAGTTTATTCCCCCTGGAATTTACCAATTTTTTTAATGGACAGATTAGTTAATGCAAATAGAAAGGTACCTTTTGGATCTTCTTGCTGTTCATACTACTTAAGCAAAACCAGACATCCAATTAAGAATTATTGGAACTAGTGCTACTGCAACTAAGTTACGATAAACAAAATTAGGAAAGGAATTGCACAAATACTAGAATTATAGAGATAACATATTGACCTCTCAAATGCTAATAGGTTGGTAAAACCCTATATAAGCTGAGCAAAATGAGGTTTTTCTTTGCAGACCAGAATTTACTATAGGTAGGTATTGCCAAAGTATGTACCTTAAACACTAGATTCAAATCTACATTCAGCTCTTCATTGAGGATTTGCTAGTTCTAAAACAAACACAAAGTTTTACTAAACCAGTTATACATCACAAGAAACTATGCTACAAACTTTGCACATCTTTTTCCACATTCATTCTGCCATGGCATCCAATTAAGTCCTTTAAAAATCATTACAACTCCCTCCCACAAACCAATACAGTACTATAATTCAGTGGTACTTCTACAGAAACAAACAGCCCAACGTGTTCTACTCTAAAATAAGAGGGTTATCGATTGAGCGTGACCTCAATTGGAATGGATCTTGAAAATCAGTTCTCTCCAAGAGTGCCTGTAGCTGGGTCCATGGCCACCCATTCAAGAACCTTGCCCAAGAAGGAGAGACTGGCAACTGGCCGGTAGTTACTTAGATTTTCTGAATCCAGGGAGGATTTCTTGAGGAGTGGTTTTACAACAGCCTCCTTTGAGCAGGCAGGAACCACCCCCTTTGGCAAGGAGGCATTAATCACCTCCCTGACCCAGCTATCTATTCCCTCCCTACTAGTTTTTATCAGCCAAGAGGGGCAGGGATCCATAGCACAAGTGGTCACCTTGACCAATCCAAGCACTTTGGCCACATCCTTGAGCCTTACTAACTGAAACTCATCCAACGCAACAGGACTAGACAGTGCTCTGGAAAACCCTTGAGATTCATCTGCTGAATAGCAGAGTCAGGATTGCGGTGGATGCAAGTGGATGCATTGTCCTCAAAATGCTTTGCAAACGTGTCACATTGAGCTTCCATCAGTTCTACCACCTCATTTGGACCAGACTGTAAGAGGTCCTGCAGTACCTGGAAAGGTTCCACTGGATGGTACACTGAGAATGCAATGGAGACAGCAAAGTATGTGCCTGTCCTAAAATTAAAATATATGGCTTCTAAGCCCACATAACAGTAAAACAGATAAAATAAATATGCTCCTTGCCTGTATGTTGCAACTATTATTATTTATTTGTTTGTTTGTTTGTTTGTTTGTTTGTTTGTTTGTTTATTACTGATAACCTGCCCATCTGGCCAGGCCTCCCAAGCCACTCTGGGCGGCCTCCAACAGGATATTAAAAACACAATAAAACATCAAACATAAAAAACTTCCCTAAACAGGGCTGCCTTCAGATGTCTTCTAGAAGTCAGATACTGATAGTTGTTTATTACCTTGACATCTGGTGGGAGGGCATTCACAGGGCGGGCGCCACTACCGAGAAGGCCCTCTGCCTTAACATCAACAACTGAGCCAACCGACTTTAAAACTTTTCAAAATAAATACAAGTCTTTTTTTTTTTAACAGATACATCACAGACCACCCGAAAGAGCCTCACAAACCACAGTTTGGAACGTCTGAACCAGAGGATGGATGTTGTCCTACAGTCTTTAAGTGCATTCCTTTGCTACTGATTACCACCTTTCCTCTTGAAAATGAGGTGTCTCCTATGTGAAATGCAATGTATGTGGTATTTCAAATAGAGTAACTCAATGGAATATCTGAGCAGCCTGTGAACATGAAGATGTTGCATGGAAGACTGAGACCAGAAAGAAAGGGAAATTTCAGTGTATGTAATGGCACAAACAATAAAATAGGTTATTTGTCAAGTTTAACTAAGGTCTGCTTTAGAAATACTTCCCCCCAAAAAAACATATTATTGGTTTTGAGTTTCAATTAACAATATAACATATAAAATAATAATTGAGCTTAGAAAGCTTGCTAAACTGTTCTTATGTAATACAACATCTATTTTTAAATCATCATTGCTGCATGATAAAATCCTTCTTTCCACACTGACTTACTTACAAAACACTACTTAAACATTTCATCATGCTACACAACAAACTAACTGCACCAAGATCACTCCAGTTAGCTAGGTCTCATGCATCAATTTCTAGCATTTTGCACCCATCAAAGAAATTTTAACTGTAATTTTTGTCCTTGAAAATGTTTTAAAGATAAAAGCTCAAAGGAAACTAGAAACCATCTTCTCCTCCCACATACCGTGTTTCTCATATTATAAGACATGTCTTATATTTATTTTTTCCTCAAAAAAACACACTATGGCTTATTTTGAAGGGATGTCTTATTTTTTTCCTCCTCCTCCTGCCGCGGCTGGCATTGCTGCTGCGCCTATCACTATGTCTTATTTTCGGGGTATGGCTTATATTCCTTGAATGCTTAAAATCCTGCTATGGCTTATTTTATGGGTATGTCTTAAAATATGAGAAACAGGGTACATTTAAGGCAACACTCTTATACCCACTTACTTGGGAGTAAGCCCAATTAAGGTAAAAGGTAAAGGACCCCTGGATGGTTAAGTCCAGTCAAAGGCGACTATAGGGTGTGGTGCTGATCTTGCTTCAGGCCAAGAGAGCCGGTGTTTGTCCACAGACAGCTTTCTGGGTCACATGGCCAGCATTACTAAACTGCTTCTGATGCAACGGAACACTATAACGGAAGCCAGAGTATATGGAAACGCCGTTTACCATCCCGCTGTAGCGGTACCTATTTATCTACTTGCCCTGGTATGCTTTCGAACTGCTAGATTGGCAGAAGCTGGGACGGAGTAACAAGAGCTCACCCCAGTGTGCGGATTCGAACTTCCAACCTTCCGACCAGCAAGCCCAAGCGGCTCAGTGGTTTAGACCACAGTGCCACCCGTGTCCCTTTTAAGCTCAATGTGATTGATTCTGAGTAGACATATTTAGGAATACACTACGTGTAAAACAGTTACCTCTTGAAACTGTTCTCAAGCTGCCATTAAAAAATGTTTGACTACGCAATATAGCTAGAGGGATTTTAAAGATTTATTGCAGTCCACAAATGACAGCCACAGCAAACCTAATGTTTTAGAGTGCAGGACAGAATGCTAAATATCTCACGAAAGCTCCCCAATGTTACATATTTCCAATTCCAATATACTGCAACAACAAAAATGCAGCTAAGTTTTGAAAAGATGAGTTGGGGTTGCAAAAACTCCAGCACACAAACCTGCAATTCATTCAAGGGGTAAGAGAAAAATCCACTAAGAAATGTTGCTCTCTTGAATTTCTAGGCAATTTGGTAAAACTGAACTCTATAAAATAACCTGCAATTTGGACAATTTGGTTTTATATCTGCAGAGGTAGAAAGTGAATCATCATGTATTTGTAGACACTTACTTGAGTACTTAACATCACAACTCCCAATAGCAACACCTACAGTTTGAACGTTGAAATCCCATGCTAATTCACATTAAGGCACTTTTTGCACATTACAATAAAGCTTATCAGAGAAGCCATTGTCTGAAAGAAACTATGGCTTACCATGAAAGAGCAGCATGCTAGTGCATACTGCTCAAACTGCAGCTAACCTGCTCTTCCCTTTGCCAAGCATGGAAGAAACAAATCATAGCACTGACTTGGGTTTCCAGACCATAGGTATAGAGCGGCAATGTATGAAAAGTGATTTCGATTTGATTTGTGTTTTAAGAAAATGTTAAGCCTTTACTGGCTACATTAGACTTAAAATGGTGCTCTTGGAAATACATTTCATCTATTTATTCTTGGTGCTTTTACCAATATTCAAATTCTTGCTCCAAACTACACTTATGCCCTAAGTCCAGGAATGTTGTGGCATAATAACATTACTGACTCCAAATAAATGCCTGTTTCAGCAGCTAAGCTCTACACAGAACAAATTAGCTGATGAGTTTTCATAACTGTGAAAGATTTTACTATAATAGGACTGAAATGTTGCAGTTTGAACACCACAGCACTAGATCCAAAATTCTTTATCTTTAATAAATTCTGAGTGAATCCACTGTATGTTTGCATTCTATCAAAATCCCATCATAATCCCCCCATACGGAGGGGCTGACCTGGAGCAAGGCATCTGTAGTCAAATGCATCCAAAACCAGATCAGTACCTTTCAGTATTTACTGGGGAATAATATACAAAAACCCACAAGAAAATGGCTTCATTTAATAATGCTCACTGATGGAAACATTGTGAAAGTGATACACTTCCCATTAGGAAAGGGGGGGGGAGCTACATAATTTGTTTAAATCCACACTTACCCCTTCCCGTTGCTGTTCTTTTGGTGTCAGCAATACAGACAATAATATAGTTCCAAGATCTTGGTCAGCATAATGTGGATCCTTGAGACTCAACGTAACTTCAGTTGCCCTAGGAAAGCAAGTTTAGAAACGGAAAATAAAAATAAAAGTTTCATCATATTGCCTCCATTAGGTCATACAGTTTAAAAAGGGACAAGAATGATGTGCCTGTTGCCGCCTTCTGCCTGTAAACTATCAGCTAGGGTTGCAAAACTACTAAGGGAGAAAAGCAGAAGTTCCATGCAATACACAGCGCTTCATCTCCATCCTGTCTGGATTCAAAAGGAGAGGGGGGCTTCACTGCATCTCAGCTATGTTTGGTGGGGGCAGCAAGAAGACCATTATGCAGTTGAATCTGCCAACTCTACCTCCCTTGTTTCAGACAGCTGCCACTTCTTCCAGAAGCACTGACACATCCCTGGTCAGAGACCTTCTAGGGAAAGGGAGCAAGAACAAGGATTTTTGTGAATTTGGGCAGACCCTGAGCTAAACTGGGCAGAACTACAGAGCACCTTGGTCCAAAGCAAGCTGCTTCTGAAAACTGAACTTGCAGTCCAAACCTAATCTTGTGGCCAGTTCACACCACTAATATATACACACATAGGTACTGTATAGAGAAAAATGGAGTAAGATGGCAATGAAACAATGGGTCTATGAAAATTCATTTTAAAAAATCAAAATGTATGGGGTGTCCATTCACAACAGCAGTAACTGGTGATAACACCGTCAGTGTAGCATTACTTAGATATTTGTCTCCAATCTTGTCCAAAACGTCACTATCTACTTCTGTAGCTTTACAACACGATACCTATTTTGCTCTAGTGAGCCGAGATCCAAAAACGCTGATCCCATGAAGTCATCTTGAAGCCCAAAATCATAATCGAAGACCTAAGGTGAACAAAAGAAATAGCATTTCTCAATGTTGGGGATTCCATTAACAATTATTTGAGAATATTAGCAAAAGCAAACATTATACAACATAACGCATCAACCCTGCCTATACATATCAATGGTTACAGGTAGGTAGCCGTGTTGGTCTGGATCGAAGTAAAATAAAAAAAATTCCTTCAGTAGCACCTTAAAGACCAACTAAGTTTTTATTTTGGTATGAGCTTTCGTGTGCATGCATCTGAAGAAGTGTGCATGCACACGAAAGCTCATACCAAAATAAAAACTTAGTTGGTCTTTAAGGTGCTACTGAAGGAATTTTTTTTATTATACATATCAATGACTTTTAACCATGAAGGCAATGTTCTACCTCAACTAACAGAAGCATTTTCTGGGACTCACAAGTGGGAAGAGTGCTGTTGCGTTCATGTCCTGCTTGGAGGTTTCCATAGGCACTGGGTCGGCCACTGTGAGAACAGGACACTGGACTTGATGGGCCATTGGCCTGATCCTGCAGGCTTTTCTTATATACTTATACAATGAGATCCTCTGGTGGAATATCCCAACTACAAAATCGGTGGTGTCTCAAACTGTTTTGGACATTAGGTCTATTTGTATACTGTCCTCCTTAGGGTTTACATTTCCATTTTGCCATTCCCTTTTATGTCTGGATAGCACAACACTGGCCTATGTTTCAAAGAATGGACCAAATGTTTGAGTTCTGAACAGTTATGAGAATTGGCAAGGCACATCATTATAAATTTCGGGAGCATTTTTATAATACGTTTTCATAACTTGAATTTCTATTATGGCAATATCAAGCTGTATTAACATTCCATTGAAAAACTACGGCACTGTGTGGAGTGATACAAAACAACATTGTACTTACCTGTTTTTAAGGAGAATCACATGTAGCTCACCTTTATGTACAGTTGTTCCCTTAAATGTTCAATCATGATTGAAGTTTTTTCTTCCCATACAGGGTTAAGATTCTT
Organism: Zootoca vivipara; assembly: GCF_965207765.1. NCBI lineage: Eukaryota > Metazoa > Chordata > Lepidosauria > Squamata > Lacertidae > Zootoca > Zootoca vivipara. The sequence goes on along the minus strand of NC_142593.1, from coordinate 26,488,315 downwards.
ATGGATAGTTTTGCTTCTAAACACTTCTTTTCCACCAATTTTAAACTTGACATATGGATCACTTGTCCCTGAAACAAAAATCAAGATTATGTACAACAACTGCATGATTTCTGAAAGACATAAAGAAAAACCTTAACACAATATGGCATTCCTTATCTTTTTAGAAAACTAGCAAGTGCAGCAGCAGCAGCAGATGACGACGACGACAACAACAACAACAACAACAATTAATATGCCACCCATCTGACTGGACACTCCGGGCAGCTTCCAACTATTTATAAAACCACAGGAAAGCATCAATCATTAAAAACGTATCTATAGAGGGCTGCCTTTATCTGTCTCCTAAAAGTCAGATAGTTGTTTATTTCCTTGACATCTGACAGGAGAGCGTTTCACAGGGCAGGCCCTCTGCCTGGCTTCCAGTAACCTCGCAATGAGGGAACTGCCAGAATCTAGACCCAAGTAAGACTACATACAGTACGGTATTAAGTGTATGGCTTTCACTGTGTGACGTTGTCCATAAAATGCTAAATTCTAGATTTAAGGACTTGCACCTAAGAGACATTTAACAAGTGTAGCCTATGAATTAAATTACTGGAAACACATTTCCATACTAATTCAAAGTGCACATAAGCAGATTCAGTGAACTAAGTATACTAACTTGAATGCACACACAAAAGGTCTAGCTTTCTAACACACTGGTGTTTTTAAATAGCGCAAGTCTTTTTCAGCTTGCTACAAAGTTACAGCAGCAACAACAGGTCTGGCCACATGGTGGCAGTATTTTCCCGTCATAACAGATGCCTCAATTACAGACTACAATCTTGTACAAAGGAGAGGAGGGGTTTCTTAATAAAACATTGCATTAAAACAAGACAAATATATAGTCAACATTAGACCAGCTGCTTTGCATGAAAATTACTGTGCCTGCCACAACAAACTGGTATTCTATCTATATTAGCATCAAAAAGCGGGGGGGGGGGGCAGCGGCAAACATAGTACCTATCTAAATCACAGGTGTAACGTATCTTAATTTAATGTCAATTGCCACTCTTATAGCCTTCTCTCTGCATGCTTTGTTTGAGATTCCTGCACTGCAGGAGGTTGGAATAGATGATCTTTGAGACCCCTCCTAACTCTACGATTCTATACATATACTCTATAATGCCTACCAAATTATGATCTCCAAGTTCCACTGAACATATCTGCTTCCAAAAAATCACACAGAAGAGAAATTGAAATATCTTGCAGTATGGATTTTTCAATGCAAATAAGCTCTTAACCTGCAATAAGAATAACACATTTGCCACCTGACATTATGTATCCCTTTGTTATTCAACTCAGTTTTCAAAGAACAAAATTCTACCTTACTCTATCAACTTCTACAAGACCTTCTCATCGAAGGTTTGTTAAGTGCCACAATCCTTTCTATGATTGGTACAATTCCTTCAACATAACATCTGAGCTCTCAGATTTCATGCCATTTTTTATACTTCAAATATGCAGTGGTTTATTACTCTCAGAGCAATCATTTCAAGTTGTCAAATAGAAACCATTGAATAAAATCCAGGCCTCGTCTCAATTACATGGGCGGACTTCCAGTGGCAATTGGTTCAGAGGAATAGGAAGGGAAATTGTAGGCTCCAATTGACAGAAATTGATGGGTCCCCAGACACTTGTTCATATTTTAATCCTAACTTATCACAAAGCAAACTACTACTTGCAGGACAGTAATTTCGCTGGAATGACATCACCTAGGATAAGCATGAAGCCACTTCAAAGGCACACCGTAATAAAACGTGACACAACTGCAGAAGTGTGAACCTCTGTAATGGCACAAAATGGACTAGAGACTCCAGAGGGGTAAGAAGAAACCAAAACCAACAAGTGTAGAAATCATTTATCATACGAAATCACTGTTTGCAAATCAGTTCATCCCTATCATCAATTATTTACATGTCTACCTTGCTCTCCCAGTACGGTATTTGTCTCTCCCACCCACCTCCCTAGCACATTAAGTATCAGTACTGAATGTCTCCATTCAGTATCTTTTTTTCATCCTATTATATAGCCAAATGATTCAGGAGAACAGGAGAGTTTGCTGACTTTGCCCATTATGCATCCATGTTTTCTTCCTTCTTGTCTTCTAACCACCTAGCCAAGCATTACTACTGCATCTCTCATCTCACACCAGTGCTAGGTATCTCCAGTGCCTCTTAAGTACTTCTGATGTCCCCTACTCTGTCATTTTAAGGATATCCAGCTTCCATTATAGGTAAGCAAAGTCACATTCGCAGGTTATTGATTAAGTCTTTTTAGCAGGTAGATGGGGAAATCTGGTGGTAATTTCCATGCGCGATCACCATCTTCCTTATCTTCCTCTGCTCTCAGGGGAAGGTCTACCAAATCCGCACTCCTAAAATGGTGTCAGTTCCTTCTACCTGACTTGGCGTCTGGCAGGAATCAACCAGCTGTCTGTCCAAACCAATATGGGTAATAAATCCTTAAAAATAGTGGCCATATTGCTTTGTCCCTCTCAAACTCCCAACCTGCAACTGATGTTTGAAGCTGCCTGCGTCAGAGAAGATAACAGTGCAAATTCTGCAGTGTTAGATTGGATTAAGCGTAGGATTAGTTAGACTGATATCGTGATGTAGTGTTTTATTTCAATTCTGAACTGCCTACCTGCCATTCCCTGCCCCGCATCCCTTTTCCATATGCTCCTTTTAAAGAAAATGCTTAATTGGCGTTATGGGCTATAGCGGTTTCTGAATACGCTCAAAGGCTTGTTAACTCTCCGCATGGCTTAGGCTGCTGGTACCATGCTTTGTTGTTGTTGTTTAGTCGTTTAGTCGTGTCCGACTCTTCGTGACCCCATGGACCATAGCACGCCAGGCACTCCTGTCTTCCACTGCCTCCCGCAGTTTGGTCAAACTCATGTTCGTAGCTTCGAGAACACTGTCCAACCATCTCGTCCTCTGTCGTCCCCTTCTCCTAGTGCCCTCAATCTTTCCCAACATCAGGGTCTTTTCCAGGGAGTCTTCTCTTCTCATGAGGTGGCCAAAGTATTGGAGCCTCAGCTTCAGGATCTGTCCTTCCAGTGAGCACTCAGGGCTGATTTCCTTCAGAATGGATAGGTTTGATCTTCTTGCAGTCCATGAGACTCTCAAGAGTCTCCTTCAGCACCATAATTCAAAAGCATCAATTCTTCGGCGATCAGCCTTCTTTATGGTCCAGCTCTCACTTCCATACATCACTACTGGGAAAACCATAGCTTTAACTATACGGACCTTTGTCGGCAAGGTGATGTCTCTGCTTTTTAAGATGCTGTCTAGGTTTGTCATTGCTTTTCTCCCAAGAAGCAGGCGTCTTTTAATTTCGTGACTGCTGTCACCATCTGCAGTGATCAAGGAGCCCAAGAAAGTAAAATCTCTCACTGCCTCCATTTCTTCCCCTTCTATTTGCCAGGAGGTGATGGGACCAGTGGCCATGATCTTTTGGTACCATGCTACAGATTGTTAAAGGCCCTGGGAAAGTGGAAAGGAGGCAGTGGGAGTTGTCATGCCAGAGACCTAGAAATTCAGCTGGCTGTTCCTGCATTATTGAGACGACACTCCGAGTCCCACACCCCTGTCCCTAGGTGACCACACTGCATAGTATAAGAGTGTTTTCATTTACTAGGCAGTCTGGCAGGCCATGTTCTGTGATTATGCATTAAAAGAACAAACAATGCCTTTTCAGCATTCACAAAATAAAGCTTTCAGTGCCACTCAGCGAGGGTCAGCAATAAATCTATTTGAGGCAATTTGTTATTTGCTGCAATACAGATAAAAAGTGATTCAGAATGTGTTAAGCTTATTACGATGACTAGACTATCACATTGAATTATTCCTCATTATATGCCCAAAGCATTATCTCTGAAGCAAATGAAACCTAGAGCACCAGGATTATCTAACTACCACTCAAATGAGATTTACTGTTTTTGTTCAAGGAGTTCTTTACATAATGTAAGGGGGAGGGAGTACAGAGTACCCCCCCCCCATCATCAAGAGTAGCTCCTCACAGAGTAGCGAAGTAAACACAGACTCCGGGGAGGGAAGTCAGGACACGGAGAGAGAGTGCCCGGGCTCAGGCAGGATGAAAGAGCCCAGACTCCACAGACGGGAGGAGAGAGAAGGGGAACAGGGGGAGAGGGAAAACATGGAACGCAGACCCTTTCCGCCGGTTCCGGAATTACGAAGGAGGAGAAAAGGAAAGAGATTCAGTGTCCCGCGCCTTTTACGTTGGGGGCGTTCGCGCCGAGGGGCACTTCCGGATTCTGCATCGGACTGAGGAGACATGTTTCTGCACCTGCTTCACTGTACATATCAGCACCAATAAACACGTTATGGAAAAGTAACCTGAGGAGCGTCGTTACTCGAGAGTAGTCATCAGGAACCCCTGACACATAAGATTTTACATATTCACAAGTAATGTTTTGCATGCCTGTGACATTCGGAAAATTCAAGGCTACAGAGACAAACATTAATAGCTTTTCCATTTTAATAGTAATTCAGAGGGCTACTGTGGTTTCAAGACAGATGTTATTAACAAAAACAAATCCAGAAGACTCAAAGCAGCAATTTCTTCCCGACTTCACAGTGGTACTCAATGCCAAGTAGGAGAGTTAAGCAAATACCATTTGAAGCTTTTAGTCTTGGCACACCACCTCACTCCATCACTTTCCAGTTACATTTCAGGCACCCAGGTGCGGAGCACTTTTAACTTTCTCCAGGTGCTGATGGTGGCAGAATAGCTAGCAAGCAAGCATCAGGGCATTAGGGTCTGGCTAGACACTGAGGATACTGGATGCTGATGACTGGGCACCAGGACAGGCAGAGTTGGAGTCTGACTTGGAAGAAGGGATCAGTAATGTGGGGGAGCCTTTAACAGCCAGGAGATGAAAGTCAGAGGCAGGAGAAGCTGCAGGATCGGAGAATGAAGAAAAGGTGCAGGAGGAGGGACAGATAGCTCAGGCTGGTGTAGAGTCAAGACAGAAGGGGGATGTTATTCCAAAGAAAAATGATTACAAAGTAAGATAGCAATGCAAGAGTCATATTACTATACTTACTCAAATGCAAACAAGACCGTAAAAAAATCCTGAACTGGTAAATGCAGGGATGCCTAACCTTTTTGGCCTAAATTCAAGTAATAAATTGACGCAGCAAAATAAATACTATTCAGGACCATCTAAAAGGGGATAATATTTTCTGTGGTGAGCTAGCTTCTTCCCAGTGCCTATTCAGCCTGTATCTGAAAGTACAGTATCAAATCTTCCTATGAATTCCAGAATTTAAATTTAGTTCATATTTAAATTTTAACAGGGAGCCACCTTGATTATTAACCTTAGTATTTCTTTTCATTGTTTCATATAACCAAACGTTTCCATCATCACAGAGCCCTCAACATACAAGGTTGGATGCAAAAATGCCCTCCATTTGTCAGAAAACGATGAGCTTTTGATTCAACCTAATTAGTTTGAATGCAAGTAGAAGCCTTTACATAATTGTGGGGAACTGGCACTGTTACAGGTGCAAAATAATACCAATCTTTCCATGTGGCAGCACCTATACTTTGGAATTCCCTGCCTATCAATATTAGGCCTTCTTAGTACCTGCTAAAATGTTTTAGTTTAGGCAAGCCTACCCAGATATTTAGACAGGATGCAAGTTTTAATCTGTTTGTAGTCTATTGTTATTTTAACTTTTTGAAAGTTGCAAATTGTTGTTGCTAATTCTTCTTATTGATAGTTTTATCGTTTTATTTTATTTTTTGTAAACTGCTTTGAGGTATTTTTTTACACCCAAGTGTAAATTGTATGAAATAAATAAATGAGCTGCTTCATCATAGGCTAAGGTGCACTTCAAGATATTACAAGGCTTTATGTTGGTTTTGGTGCAACAGACCAACAAAGTTTCTCCGCTGGAGATTGTTACAAGCGTAGCATGTTCAGTGCACAAATATTAAAATAAAAATGTATAAAATTTAATCAAGGTAGGTTAACCTTTCCAGCCTCTGCAGAGTTTTTTATGTAAAAACAGTGTTTGATCAACATATTCTTACCTCTTCGATCACGAGCTGCTAGATTATGACCTCTTTTTAATGTAATGTCCAACTGGTACATTCCGGGTTCAGCCAGAGGCAATTCTGCATTACTAGTTCCAGTAGGATTGACTCTCTAAAGAACAAAGAAAATACATACATGATGCCCGACATTATTCATCTTATTTGCCATTTTGCAAAGTTATGTATTCATGTAACTATTTATTATTCACCTTAATAAGTTATCTACCAATACTGCAGTTTCTAAGCAGTGTACAAAAGGGATTTCTCATACGCCTTAAAGTCAGTTAAAATGAAACATAAGATCAGGGAGGGGGAACTCACATAAAATGCCTGGTGAAATAAAAAATATATATCTTCACCAAGCACCGGAAGGTCAACAGGAAGAGGGCCTGGCTGAGCCCAATCAAGAGGGAGTTCCACAAAATTAGGTCTACAATACTGAGCACACATATCCTGATGAATATGAACCATGTATCTGAACCATGGGAGACCACCAAAAATGAATAGGAAGTGATATAAAGCAATGAGTAGTCCTTGGGGTATCATGGATCCTTGTAAATGAATATGAGAACCTTTAACTTAGCCCTATAGTGTATGGCTGCCAGTGCAAACTTTAAAGCACTGGCACTATGTGCTGATGATAGACTGCTCCCACCAATGCTCTAGTTTCAGTAGTTTGCACCAGCTGTAGCTTTCAAACAAGGCCCAGGGACTGCTTTGCTTACATGTGCATTGCAATAATCTAGTATTGAGATTACTAACACATGAATCACCATGGGCAGGCTTATCCCTGTCCTGAATGCCTGTAGATGGCATACCAAACATAGGTGGCCAAAGGTACCCCTAGCCACTGAAGCAACCTGAACCTCTTGAGATAAAAAATGGGCCCAGGAGCACCCTAAAACTACTAAACTGGCTTTTTCAGAGGGAGTCCAGAACTGGCAACTAACTGACCAAACTTCAAGACACAGAAACCACCCACCTGCAGTGCTTTCCTCTTCCCAAGGTTCACTCAGTTTACGATCAAAGACAGAGGCAGCCAATATGGCTTCCTCCAGATGTTGCTGGACTACAACTTCCATCATCCCTGACCATTGGTTGATAAGAGTGCAGCATTGTCTTGGGGGGCACCATTTTGGCTACTCCTGCTCTTAATATGTCATGGATGTTTCATATTCATAAATACTTCTACTTAAAGTTAGCAATACACCTAAGGAGCCAAATTGTTAATTTAAGACCTGAAGAAATTTGTGATGTGGGTAGATTTAAGTAATTATGTTTATCCCTTTTTTGCAACACCTCCTTTATTTTCAAAGCAAAGAATGAAAGAGTTACAGGAGCCCCCCAACCAGCTATTTCCTATATTTAGTTATTTTATTCTGTAGTTTTATTCTGGAAGTAGAGTTAAATTCCAGCTCACCAGAGGCACAGTTCTGCTGGGTCAACTGTTCAGAAACAGATGGGTAACCAAAGACTTATCAGTTACAGCACAAATGTGAGCATTCAATCTGATAATATTGTCATGCTGGCCTGGACATCTGTTGCGAACTGCTGCTTTACAAACATGCAGTGGCATGGCACTTTCTGGTGCTGTTTGCTGGGGCCACATAGCAGCAACATAAAGCGGTTGCTTACCATACTTCAACTCATAGATGCAACTTGCGTTAACAGTTCAGCAACATTTGCACTTCGGCAACACAGTCACAGTTCTGGATAGAAGTTTGAAAAGGGGGGGGGGTTGCAGGCAATGCCAGTAATTTGTGGCTCTCAAATGTTACTGGACTCCAACTGTGAGGGTTCGCCTACACTTCTGCTTGTCCCAAAATCTGCTGCTTACTGCTGAATCAGAACCAATTGGCATTTGTTTCGATTTGGCAGTAAATAGTGGGTTTCCCCAGGGACAAACAAAAAACCACTTGATCTGTGCCTATAAAGCAGAGAGCAAGTGGGAAACCTCTTGGACCTATACTTTCTAGGCAAGTGGAAGTGTGGCCGAACCCTGAATAATCATAACCAACACAGTATATGGTCAGGGAGGGTGGGAGTTGTGGTACAAAAACATCTAGAGGACCAAGTATCCCCCACCCTGGTATATTCTATTCCAGGGGCTCAGAATGAGTTACAGAAGGCTTTAGTGATTAAGCCCCTTTTCGCCAGGTTTTAATAGCTTCTGTTACCCATTTGCCCCTTCTGTGAAGCAGACAACCAAGGTGGCTAATATAAAAACTGATGCCAGGCCCCCCAGATTGCAGGTACCTGTCCTTCTACTCCATCATATCCTCATCTATGTTGTGTGTTCCCAGTACTGAGAAGCTTCAGAAGCATCATTTTATCAAATATTTGTAATACTTGTTTTAATTAGAAGAGCAGAGTACTAAGTAGAGATGTAGAAGTATCTGCTGATTGTCCAAGGTGGGTAATGCAGTGAGCATACATAGGTAAATGATGCAAAAAAAGAGACATTAGTTCAATATTGATAAGCAGGAACTAACAATAGTAACATACATTCCTCCACCTCGAGTTCACCTAGATAGACTGGCGAGCAGGGAGGACCATCATCATTCAAATGGGAAGACTTGAGAATTAAAATAACACTTAATCAGTATCTCTTTCAGTTGTTATCACTTACTGGAAAATATCAGTCACAATCCCGAAGTTTAAGAAGTGCAGCTGACATGGATACTGAATCATGATTATCCTGAAACATACATTACAAACATGTTCCAAACAGTATGATAGTCTGTTGCTTTTGCTGTACCCTTCACTAAGTTTATTATAAAAGTCCTTTTTTCTCCCATGGTAAAGTGTCATAGCTGTGAAAACCAAGATTCGTAAGTTAAAGCCTTTGCTGTCCTCCACTTCCTAGCAACTTCCATTCTAGAAGCAACTAACATGAAGGAGATCAAAGGTCTATAAAGCACCGTCAGTACCCATCGTATAAAGTTTAACTAATTATTTCCTAAATCCACTATGGATATCATTATTAGAAACTAATATGTGGGAAGACATTACTTCTCCCTTTGTTGCTGTTGCTCACTTTTTGTTTCCTGATACGTTCTGCTCCTCCTCAAGTTGTATTGTTTCATAGTTCATTTGATAATCTTACAATGTGGGTGACTTGGGTCAAAAAACAATATACAACAAGAAGTTCCCATGCCAGTAGGATGTACAAAATGTAGCAACTGAGGCTGTTATCATAGCAATCCTCTTACAGATGATAATATCACATTATCAGTTCAATGGCACCTAAGCTCCAAACCACGTGAACAGCTGAGCTTTTGATGAGCTTCGTCAAAGCAATGAGCTGTTTAATTCACACCCACCCCATACTTTAATCACACTTCAGCACGAGAAAACAGAATTTGGCCATATACACAATCTTTTGCATGTGTTTAACTGCATCAGAGCCATAAAGGAATCCAGAATGCCCAAACAAAGCTAGGTTTAGAACAGTCTCAGAATCATTACCCCAATCTGACAGCTACTTCTAGTTTCTAGGTTACTGATCAAGTTAAGATAAATTCAGAACCATTATTTTTTAATTGGCAATGATTCTTTTAAAAGGCAAGCAGTCAGAGCTGTAGAATTCACTATAAATATCTGATACATCTAGAAAATTAGTATGATTATTCTGTCATTGTTACATTTCAGAATAAGCTTCATTAAAGGTGTGCATCCCTCTCTTCTTCAAACCTACTTATATGCTCTAGTGCTTTTTGCAGGCATGCTTAGCTGAATTCTACTAATATATTCCAAAACCAAAAATCTTAGTAGTCTTAGGTCCACAGTATTAGAAAGTTAAACTAGCAAAAATATTTAAAAAACATCCAGCAGCTAAGTTTGTATAGACCTTTAAAAAATTCAAATTCTCCTATTGCCTATGCAGTAATCGATAGCATATCTTTAGATTTTGCAAGTAAACTGTAGACATCTGAGAAGCTTGTTTTGTTTCAGCACTGCTAGTAATCTGCTCAATAAAAGGCTTTGTATCTTAAATACATACTAACTATACCTGCTAGCAACTTCATATATCCTGCACATGTCTATTCAGAAGAAAGCCACACCAATAGGGCTTATTTCCAGGCTAAGTGTGATATAGAACTACAGCCTTTTGTTGTTGTTGTATTTAAATAATAATCATCCTAGTGATTTCAACTCTCTCAGCAAATACAGATGAGATATGATTTGAAGTATCACTATTTTATAGCAGCAAGAACTCTGTGCAAATAATCTAAACTGACAATCTTTTAAATCAATACATTTGAAACCAGACGTAATACTGAAAAACATATATAGTAGAAAATAGGTTTCACATGGTTCTCTTAAGAGACTTAATAACTATGAAAACATTTACATTGCTATAATTTTTCCAGATGTAGCACCTTTAGGTCTTTTGTTTTTATAATTATCTTTTTTTAAAAAAAAACCAAGAACACATAAAATGTACCCAATTAATCCCTAAATATAGCCTTGCTGCAATCACTAGCAACAGATTAAAGTAGGGAAAGGAAAATTACCTTATCGTTCTCAAATGGCAACATGTTCCCTGTTTTCAGTTTGGAGAATCAAACAATCATGTTTGGGCTTCAACATCCATCAACACTTAAAATTACTCCTATAAATGAGTTATCCCCCAATGATACTGTTTGTCTCCATCTGGCAGGAGTGACTTCTTAGCACACAGCTTGCTGCTCTGAACTGCAGTCACTGGGAGGGACTGTAAAAGGAAACCATAGAGTGCGAATACAGTTGCTTCACAGCTTTAAAAGGATATGACTCACGAATCTAATCTCCCATCTCACTGTACTACATCTTTTAGCGTCTCCAAACACTGAACATGAGATGCCGACCAGTTTTGTTGGATGTTTTCAACAAGTGGGCAAGAACACACAATATTACTTTTCAAAATGCTTAATATTCACGTAAGTATTCAACAGGCAGAAGTCACAAGACACAGCATATCCTACCACTAACACATATAGCCTGTCATCTTACTTATGTTATTAGATCTCAAAAATAATGGTTTAAGCCAGTGCTTTTTTCTGGGGACAGTCCAGTCAAAGGTGACTATGGGGTGCGGCACTCATCTCGCTTTTCAGGCCGAGGGAGCCGGAGTTTGTCCACAGACAGCTTTCCGGGTCATGTGGCCAGCATGACTAAACCGCTTTTGGCGCAATGGAACACCGTGATGGAAGCCAGAACGCACGGAAATGCTGTTTACCTTCCCGCCGCAGCGGGTACCTATTTATCTACTTGCACTAGTGTGCTTTCAAACTGCTAGGTTGGCAGAAGCTAGGACAGAGCAATGGGAGCTCGCCACTGTCGAGCGGATTTGAACTGCTGACCTTCCGATCAGCAAGCCCAAGAGGCTCCCCCCCCCCGAGTTGTTAAATGTATGGCACTTACTATAACAACTTCATGGTGAGTACCAACACACTGGCTTAATCCTAATATGCACTAAAATTACAGTATATGGCTAAAACACAGAGGATCTGATTCAAAAGATGTCACTTCACTTCTATACTTGCTATGGCAAGCTAATTACTACTGCAGTGCAGACTAATTACCCAGCACATCCATGTGTTCTAATTTACAGAGGACTGCCCCCTATTTGAAGTGTCATCCAATTCAAGTCTGGTTTAAAGATGAAGACCTAATAAGAAGGGAGAGCAGGTGTCTTGAAGTTACCCACAATTTCACCTTTCCTTCCCCTGCACAAGGTTCTAGGGGTTCTCCCAACCCATATCCCTTCCAGAGGGATTTGGGGAGGGCACTGTAGTCCCATTGCACTACTGGGAATAGCTGCACTAGCTTCTGCTAGCACAATGATTTAGCTGAATATGGCCCAATATGATTTTTCCTATAGTGGTACTTCCATCCCGAAAAAGCTAAATTATTTGCCAAACTGAATTATTAATTAGAATTCTACTCCTTGCTCAGAACTGCTGTCACCTGAACAATTGGTGAAATACACTTTCTCCATCCACCCTGCCCCACTGCAGTACTGTACTCCAAATTTATGGGACGGAAATGGTGGCTTGATCGTGGCTCACTGTTTTGACATGCGTGTCTGTATCACTGCATCAGAAAGAAGAAAAAGGATGGACTATCAAGTCAAGTATGACCCAAATGCTAGGCTTCACAGACATGAAAATGGGCAATGTAAATCATATAAATCAGCTTCAGTGCTTAATCTTCTCTCAAAAGACTATCATTTTAAAATGAAACAATGACATTCCATCTATGATTAAGGCAACTGCTTCAGCCAAGAACGAGTTGTGCCATTAGGTGGTTGAGTCTAGTATGAAGAAAAAGGGGTGGAGACAGGAAGAGTACAGAGAATCAGAAAGACTGTGGCAACATGGAAACATGCCCAATATGCCACTTATGTGAATGCTTCAAACCAGAACAGTCACTTCTCCGTTTTGTGTGCCAAGGATGGAATACAGCAGAAGTGGACCCAAGTAAGAACTACACTCCTGCAGACTGTTTAAAAGAAGAAGAGGAGATTATGTTTGTCAATTGAGGATTATATCCAACTAAATTCTACTCAGAGTAGATACACTGAAATTAATGAACTGAAGTTGAACATACTAATTAATTTTAATTGGCGTACAGTATGACTAGCACTGAATACTTTTGAACTTTTTTGAATTTACACACTTTTTTTAAAAAAAAATACTATTTATTAAATTTTCCACTTTAACAATCCAATCAAACCATATTAAATATTCCAAATTATACATATTATTCAATAATCAAACAGTCCAAATATTATGCCAAATTGTAAAAAAAATAATCGGAGGTATCTTCCCATGTTCTGAGGTTGGGGGGCTCTGATCAACTTTACACACAATTTTAATATTTCTGTGGCATTTAGATTCCTGCAAAATATTGAATATTTTTAAATAAATTGGAGAATATAAATATTTGACTCATACATTTGAAATAACCTGGGCTTCCAAAATAAGGAACAAGCTTACATTGGGATCTATTATTCAGTTTATTCTTTCCTCCTTTCTGATAAAATGCTGTGTTTTAATGAACCTCTGCTCAAATAGGAAAAAGTAAAATTTCTCCACTTGCAGACATTTTTCATTCTGCCAGTAGTATAATTATTCCCAAGACTTCTGCACCATATTATAGTCATGATTGTGTCTCAGCTCTAAATTTTTGGCTGAATAAAGCATTTTCAAACTTTTTTCAGGTAAATTTGTATCAGGCAAACAGACTTCATATAAGGCAATTATGAATTTCAATGGGAATTACTCATGAGTCAGACTTTTGGGATGAGTCTCTTATATACCACAAGTGTCCTTATTTCCTATTACCTGCCCTATTGGGTTTACATTTTCGTATGTTGTCAACTCTGCCTAATGACCATGCTGGTTAGGAATGATGGGAACTGAGATGCGAGTGCATGGAAAAACCCCAGCTTCCTTACACCTGTATTTCAAGGGTGTGCATCTGCCTAGAGATCCAACTTGTTTGAATAGATCAGGGTTTCCCAAACTTGGGTCTCCAGCAGTTTTGGGACTATAGTTTCCATCATGTATCACCTGCTAGCTAGGGATGATGGGAGTTGTAGTCAAAGAACAGCTGGAGACCCAAGTTTGGGAAACACTGGGATAGACCTTTAGGCTGAGTGAAAGTGCCTTAGGAGAACTGCCTTCTATGGGAGGTCTCAATCTTAGTTTTGTTTCTTCATTGTTAATAGAACGGCAGCCTTCCCGTGACATCAAAGGCTTCACTTCAGCCTGAATGCAACTTATTTCCCTTTCGATCTATCTATAGATGCAAGATGAAAGCCACAATGTTGTTCTCACACAGAAGGGTATCTAACAGTAAGAACAAATCGGCACACATCCTTAATAAATTTTTAATCAAACATTAATTTTCCATTCAGTTTCAAGGTTCAAAACAAAAGAAAAAGAAAAGAAAACCCTGAGCTGTCCTACAGTATATGTACTGAAGGGAAGAAGGCACCAGAGACACTGTACATAGATTGTTTTGAAAGGTTATTTCTTGGCAGAAAGATTTTGTGTTAGGATTCTTGCTGGAGTGAAGGCAATTAATGGCCACACCACAAGGGTTTCCTCACTTAAACATAAAGCTAAAATTAATGCTGCAGGGTAAGGAAGATCTTGCTATTTGATCAGTACGCATCAACCAATAAAAACAAAGCTTGGTGGCATGTGTGTCCACAGGAGGGGTACGGGGGGGGGGGTAGGACCAGTACCCTTGGTGAACCATGCTCTCTGTATTACTACACAGAAAAAGGTATTTAACTCGCATGTGAGTTCCAGATTATTGTTTCATTTTAAAGGTGATGTAACTTGGAAACCACTGCTTTTTGAATTTGAGGTGCTCATGATGAAGTGGGTGAGCATAGCCAGTTCACTTTTAACCATAACTGGGCTGAAGTGAAGGCTGAAATTCTATACCCAACTGAGTCAAAGTTCAAGCCCATTTAACTTGGTGAATATCTAAACCAGGCATCCCCAAACTGCGGCCCTCCAGATGTTTTGGCCTACAACTCCCATGATCCCTAGCTAACAGGACCAGTGGTCAGGGAAGATGGGAAATGTAGTCCAAAACATCTGGAGGGCCGAAGTTTGGGGGTGCCTGATCTAAACAGTTGAGCTGTCAAAAGCCTGTTAAGGTAATTAAGTTAAATGTAATTAAGTTAAAATGATTGCAACCACATGCACAAGGAAATTACTGGGGGGGGGGTCAGGGTCAGGCTCAACATACAGAGGGCTGAACATACACAGGTCTCAGTGAGTTAACATAGTGTTTGTGTGTCCAGTTGATAAGATTAAAGCTTCACTAAAAGACAAAGTGCACAATTAAGTTAAACCTTGACAGATCTTAAATACAGATTTATTGATGCAGCTCTCCAGGTACTGAATATTGCATTAAATGTGAGTAAATGGAAAGAGCTGTAACATCTCAAGTCTTGTTCCTAGAATGGCTAATAAAACTATCTTGCAGGTTCTTTTGTTTTGCATGCATATTGTCATTTACCTCTTTAAAAATCATCTATGAAATAAAATCACTCATAGTTTTATTAAAATCACTCATAGTTTGGAGTCCTCCTGCTGTTTTTACAAGAATTAGTTCAGAATATAAATTAAAATGAATTATGGTGCTGGAGGAGACTCTTGAGAGTCCCATGGACTGCAAGAAGATCAAACCTATCCATTCTTAAGGAAATCAGCCCTGAGTGCTCCCTGGAAGGACAGATCGTGAAGCTGAGGCTCCAATACTTTGGCCACCTCATGAGAAGAGAAGAATCCTTGGAAAAGACCCTGATGTTGGGAAAGATTGAGGGCACTAGGAGAAGGGGACGTCAGAGGACAAGATGGTTGGACAGTGTTCTCGAAGCTACGAACATGAGTTTGACCAAACTGCGGGAGGCAGTGCAAGACAGGAGTGCCTGGCGTGCTATGGTCCATGGGGTCACGAAGAGTCGGACACGACTAAACGACTAAACAACAACATAAATTAAACAACAACAGAAGATAAAATCCATTTTTAAAATAAACAAAGCTTAAATATGAGTATTTATAAATATTCAAAGAGAAGCTTTTTTTCCCCTTTAAAATTAATGATATTCATTGTTCTTGCACGTACTTAATTCTGGTATATGAACCATAATTAATCTGATGACTGGCAATGCTGAAGCACTAGGGAAGAGGGCTAACCAAGGCTTCAAGTCAGAGGTTATAAGCATGTAAACATCTAAAATTAAATGCGACTTAACCTTTTTAAAGTTTGGAAACAAGTAGTTACTTGTTTAATGTAGTTACTTGTTTGATGCAATGATAAGACCACAAGGAAAATCAACACATAGTGATATACTGTACTGGGTTTTGTATGCAAGAGGATTAATAATAAAACACAGTGCTTCCCCCTCACCAGCCTCCAAAAGCAGAACAGCAAGAATATTTTTTTTAATGGAAATAAAATTGCCTACTGTTTCAAAATATGGTTTTATAATACAATGCTGTACACTCATTCCAGGAAGGAAGCAGCACTGAACTAAATAGAACTTACTTCTGAGACATGAATAGGATTGCATTATTAAATTGCACCCCTCCCCCCCCCAAAAAACACTACCCAATACCAAGTGTTGTATTTTAATAACCTTATTGGAACTAAGTATTTAAGCAATTACAAAACAAAACTTGTTGGGACACCCCAACACAAACAGTCTGGCTAGTTATTTCAAATCAAGGTCATTAAAAATCAAATCATTGTGTTCCTTTCTTGGCTGCTACTACAACATAAAGCAGTGTGTTTATTTTAAGTAGTTAGGGTTAACACAATAAAATGTTCCACTCCCGTGCAATTATGGACATTTCCAAAAATGTGCATTAGTAACAATATAAGCGTGGGCATAATTTTGTGTGCAAGTATTTACCGTATTTTTCAGTGTATAAGACTAGGTTATTCCCCTAAAAAAATGATGTCAAAACTTGGGGGGAATCTTATACACGGGGCGATCTCCGCCCCCCCCCCATTTTCTTACATCTGGGTCCCCAAAAATAGGGGGCTTATTATACATGGGGGCATCTTATAGATGGGAAAATACGGTATATTGACTCCAACAGTTCATCATAGCAAGCAGATCGATGGGTTATAGATTTCTAGAACCTGAGGGAACACCTTTCTCTGTATCAGCCAGTGTACCATTTGCTGTGCAATGATTTTGCTCCGCTATTTATTACAGTGGTACCTTGGTTTTAGAACACCTTAGTTTATGAACAACTTGGAAACAGAACGCTGCAAACCCGGAAGTAGGTGTTCCAGTTTGTGAACTTTGCCTTGGAAAATGAACATGTTCCGTTTCCTGTTGAGTGTGTTCCATTTGTAAATTGAGTCCCCCGCTGCTAATCAGAGGCTTTCTGTTGAGTGTCGGCTGTGGAGTCCTAAGCACCCACGCAACACAGAGATGATATCTGGAGCTTTTGTTTTTGCTATTTTTTGCGTTTGTGTGGATTTTTCATTTTTTTGGTGCGACTTGTTCTTCGTTTTATGGGACTGACTTGTGACTGTGGCTTGTGACTTCGCTTTTCCGACTGTGGCTTGTGAGTTTGTTTTTGTGACTGTGTGGAACCCAGTTCAGCTACTGATTGATTATGTGACTGCAGAAATGGATAAAAAAAAACATCTAAACAATGACTATCATCACTGCACGTAAGAAAATAATAATAATTTTAATTTTTATCATCTACAATACTGTCTTATTTATTTTATAGTACAGTACACTGATTATTGCTTTCATTTTATGGATCAATGATTTTGTTAGATAGTAAAATTTATGTTAAATTGCTCTTTTAGGAGTTGTTTTTAAAAGTCTGGAACGGATTGATCCATTTTGCATTACTTTCTATGGGAAAGCACACCTTGGTTTTAGAACGCTTTGGTTTTGGAATAGACGTCTGGAACGGATTAAGTTTGGGAACCAAGGTACCACTGTACTTCAGTTCAAGCCATTAAAACCATGATTCTTCTAACTACAGTGGGTACTAGGCATTGCAACAACAGGCCTTAGACATGAGAAACAGCTTGCCATAGTGGATGACAATTTGGAGACATAACCATTCTTTTCTATGGGTTACTAATATTTTAAAAATAACTTGTGGAGATGTCCTAAGGTCACATGGGCTTTTACAGCAGAGGAAGGCTTGAAACTGCTGTACACACTGTCACTCTGTAGATTAAAGCTGTGTTTCATTGCTAGTCCTCATACCATTGTGTATATTTGTAGACCAAAATACATTAGAATCCATATCTGAGGGTTTCTCATAAGGGCTACGAGACTAATTTCAGCAGGCATTTGCTTGGTTCAATAGTTTCTAGGCTTTGTTTTTCCTTTTAAAGAATTACCGGTATTTGCCATTTTTTCAGCTGTGTCTGGTCTGATAAACCAGAACCAACTAGTCCAGTTTGTTTTACGTGCTATTTTTTAAAAAATGCAATTCATATTATTATGTGCAGTTGAATATATGGTAATTAGTTTCATACTGCAATCATCTTATCACATAATATACATTTAAACTTAAATATATCATTCTCTCTCCCATTCCTTTTTCATGTGTCATGTCATTTTAGATTGAGAACAGAGACCATCTTTGATACTGATTTTTGTAAGCCACTCTAATAACGTCAGAAAGGCTTCAACTCATACAAGTTCTTGGAATATGGAAGGAGCAACCATAAGGAACATGGTGCCCTTACGTGGCTACTGACATATTTAAGGCAACAGCAGTTTACAGGAGCAACCGTGAAATCCTTTGCTTACCCAAAAATTATGCACCCACATACCTATATCCCCTACCTACATCAGTACCTGGAACTTTTAAAGCCTACCCACCACAAAAGGCAGGAGAACACAGCATTACTAACTGTGTTAAGTGTAATGGTGGTCTTCAGGTCAAACTTTTGCAGCTGTTGTTGTTGAAATTCCCCCCCCCCCCCGGAGAACAACTATAAGAGGCACTTTGCAGTGCACAGAAATTATCTCTCCCTTCTCAGTTTTGCTGCCGGTGTTTATCTTCACAGCCTGCATGACAGTAGAAGGTAGCCTTAAAAGTTTATATTCTTTTACTTTGGGGGAGGGGGGTTAGAGTCAACATCACTTGCGTAGGTTCTCTTTCTATTTGCTTGTTATATTTCCTTGTTAAGTGAGAGGTTGGGGGTGGCCTAAGGCATGGTTGGTATACTGCATGACAACGCAGTACTTTTGTAAACAAAGAACATATTTAATGAAAACTATTATTATTATTATTATTATTATTATTATTATTATTATTATTGAAAAGAAAGAATGTAGCCCTAAAAGCAAAGAACAAAGATTCTGTCAACTGCTCCTCATACAACAGAGGTGGCTGGCTAAAGCCTTTAGAAGCCTCTAAGTGTATAAACACACAAGATATTTGCTTTAGGTTTCTGTGATTAATTACACTTTGGGTGGGTGCACACATTAGTCAAAACTTACTAAATGGGTTGGATTCAATGACATAAAAAGAATCCTGTTCTAGTCCAGCTGAACTTCCTCTAGAATTGTACATCCTACAATCAGAGGGAAGTAGTCATAAACTGAATAAATTCCAAATGTTATCTTAGTCACTGCTTAAACAGCAAGTTGAGAATTGAACAAACTGTACTTCTCACAGGATTATAAATGCCAAAAGTTAGATATTTAAGTTTATGTGTCACTGCTCTAGGCACGGGCAGAATAACTTCAAAAAGTAAAAGGAATGAACTATTAGCTACAAAATGTTTGCAGTGCTATTTGCAGGCTCAGGAGAGTCTGCTACTATAAGAATGGTTTTAACTCTAAAAACATTAAAATAATAAATAATAATAATAATAATAATTTATAAAAGTTTTTTTTTTTTAAAGGTTTAAACTCATCTAGCAATCAGCTAGGACTGAACATGCTTTAGAAACTGCCTTCGCTACTATGCCCTGTTACAGGGCCCCCCTAAGAGTGCAATCCTAAATTTATCATCTGGAAATCAAATTAAAAACAAGAAAAACAGTAACTACCTCTGTTCTCCATCTATGCAATTCCTTGCTTTTGGGGAACCTCAATGGCTTGTATCCACATACACCTATGGTATGGGAAGACACATTGCTTACCGGTACTTTCACATACATGTAAAATGAGTCAACTGACTCTTTAAATGGGGGAAATTAGGTTGAAAAGTAAACATGGTAGCACAAATTGAAAAGGAGCTTTAAATGCAGCAAGTAAAATGGAAACTTTACAGCCCAACAGGTGACTCTGCAGAACCAAGCAGATTCCTGTGTTATCGACGTGTTTCTAAATCCTCACTGCACCTGCTTAGACTGTTAGAAAGTCCTGAGGGATAGGTCAGTTGGTACGGCAACCAAAATGGGAAAGAAATATATAGTATATCAGACAGTATGAACAGCAATGAAAAAGATCAACATGTCGACTTCCGGTCTCCCGCCATTGTCGTTCGGCGGGGAGCGTCTCGGTCTCCAAGGCCCCCATCGCCGCCAAGGAGGGGGTGAGTCGCGTGAGCGCTGCGACCACCCGGAGAACCCCCAGATAGAGTGTTTTGGGGTCCTGGATTTCCCAGCCGTGCTCCTTGAAGTTACGGTCGCTGCCCGGAAAGCCCCTTTTTGGAGCCCCGAGAGCAGACTCATCGTGACGGAGCCTTGGGTACTCTGCTACCTCGGCGGCGAAAAGCTCCAATCCAAAGACAATGAAGAGGCAGATACCTCCAAAAATAGAATTCGACCGTGAGTAAATGGATGCAAGATTGATTTAAGAAATTAGAAAAAATTTGGTCACGGGAGGGGAGTTAAAAAAGGAAACGGAGGTCGCTCCCCCCCCCCCGATATAACCACTTTGCAGCTAACTAGCCTGCAGCCGCGTTGTTTGAAGGAGGCTACGAACTCTCATAAAAAAGTTAACTTGAACCCTTCCCTTAGGCGGCAGAGCCAAGGGGAGAAGATATTTTAATTGTTGACCTCTGCAAAATACGATTGGAGTACAATCCCCGCCCTTTTATCTGGGAACAAGACCCTCGAAGCCGCGACCAGCTGAAACAGCGAGGCTACGAAGGGAAAGAATGTATCAACAATGGTGAACTTTTGACTTTTAGCCACAATACTATCGACATATTAACTTGACTTCTAAGAGACTTTGGAATTTAGGAAGTTTCCAGACCTTGGAAACAAAAGAAAGGATTTATTTTGGACAAAATATAATAAAAGAATATAGCACCACCCCAGGAACTATAACATATGCCTTCCATTGTAATATGAGAAGACAAAGGATGCAGCCAGACAAAACACCCAACCGACAGTCAGAAGAGAACAGCTTACAGTACATTTTGGAATTTATCCAAGAAATGACTCAAGAAATGTGTAACTGTAATAGAAACTCACAGCCCCTAATGGAAAATTTACAGTCACAGCAGCAGGAGGAAGAAGACAACAATAATGAAAATCTACAAGAAGAAGAAAAGAAGGAGCAGCAGATTGAAGAGCAACCTGTGAGAGAAGCTGCGAAAGACATTTATTTGACTCAAGGATCTCCAGATCAAGATGGAACTTGGGGTCCTGATTTTCCAGTGAGAGAGGGAGATCAGGCCCCAGTTAGAGACAATCAAGCTGTGGTAGATGAAGATGATTGGATCTGGTTTTGTGCCTCTCTAGTGAGAGAAGGGGGACACAATCCAGACAGAAGATGGATGATAACAGGGGACAAGGGAAATGAAGATGTGGGAGGGAGACTGGCTGAAGACTCAAAACAACAGAAGGGGAGGAGAGGCGAATGGTGTGGGTTGGAGTGGTTAAGAGGGGGTGTGGGGTGAAATTTTTTTATGGAATATCAATTAATGGATGGTTTAAAGAGGTCTGAAAATGGAAAGGATTAAGGAGCCGGTTGGGGAATAGAGGGAATTGTTACCCAGGGGAGGGAGGGGAAGATTTAAGAGGAATTGTAAATACATATGAAGAAGGAAGATTTGGGAAAACGATATATTTGTTTAGGGAGAAATTAAAGGCTAAGGGATATAATTAGAAGAAGTTAAGATGTCGTTTAAAATTGAGTAAGATATATTGAGTGAAGAATAAGATTTGTAATTGTCGAATTATTTTGCAAACATTGTGAAAGCTGTATAATGGGATTTAAAATAGATTCGGGAAGGGAGGGACGGGGAAGTCGATGATACGATATTAACAAGATTGGGTTTTTTGTATTTTGTTTTGTTTTCTTTTTGCTTTTTTGTATTTTTCTTTTTTTCTTTATTTTTCTGTGTTTTTGTTATATTTTCTACCTAAAAATCTTCAATATTTTTTTTAAAAAGCTCAACATGTCAATTTTTAGCACTTTTAAACTTGCTGAACCCGTGGTAATTTGCTCAGTTTGAAATTTAACGACATTAGTAAGACCCATAGCTGCCAAGTTATCCCTTTTTTAAAGGGATTTTCCCTTATGCTGAACAGGCTTCCTCGCGAGTAAAGGGAAAACTTGGCAGCTATGGTAAGACCTAATCAGGCAGATGACTTTGATGAATTTTCAAGATATTAGCTCAACAGGCATCATTTTGTAGGATATAGAATTTTATGCTTTAAATGGTGTAACTTCTGTTGTTGTTGTTGCAACACACCTTAACAAAAGGGGCACTTCCATGACCTTTTGATTATGCAGTTACTGCCCTGAACTGTCAAGCCATTCAGGTTTGGGGCTCAGGATCTTCTGCTTAAATCTTATTTATTTAACCAGACTATACACTGTTTAATAATAAAAGGCCTCTAAGTGATTTACATAAAATAATCCTAAAAGATTACTGATAACATCAACCGATTAAAAAAAAACACCAAGTAGGTATAGTAAGACTATATAGATAAAATCAACAGATGGACAAACTGTGTAGGAAACACAAAATGAGGAGTGTGTTAAGTGTTTATCTTGTCAAATTACATGAAGTAGCCTTAGATTGCAGAACATGAGACCGTGCTGTCAACAAGGAAGATTTCCAATACTTTGCATGTTTTTCTTGCAGTTAATGCAAATAGTCATCAAAAAATAGCACAGGTGTACAACCCGGCTTAGCTCTTTCAAGTTACTTATACCTCCTACTGGAATAAAGGGATGCATTCTCTTTCTGATAGTCCAAAATGTTTTACAATCAGGGGGGAAAAACATACTGTACCTATAACTCAGAATGAATCAATCACTTGTTTATCATTTTGCTGATACATCAGAACAAAGGAACTTGAAAAAAACCTAACTGTGGGAAAATGGAAGGACAACAATCCAGTTTGTAGAGTTAAGGAAGCAAGAATACCTGTTTGGTTGATAGAAGGTAATAATATTCCATTCTCATTATTAGAGATTCAACAAATTTGTTTTTCAGGAACATGACAAATGTTCCTATAAGGTACAAAAAGTGGTTTATTCCAGGCAGCCTCAAACAAAGAGGAAAGCAGTGTCTGCTTATGTTTTCACATTATACTGTATACATATTGCACAATACCCTGATATTTTACGAAAGGAAGTCACATTTTATAAATAAAAGAAGAATGTTGGACAAGAAAAGTTCCTTTAGATCTAAAACCTGTGATACCAAGACTTGGCATACCTATGGCAAATAAGGAGTGACTGGGGATTTAATTATGACATATGTGATGGAAAAATACATGTTATTTTACTAAGATGTAAATATTACCCTGCCTGGTGGTTCAACATTACAATGGC
Organism: Zootoca vivipara; assembly: GCF_965207765.1. Classification (NCBI taxonomy): domain Eukaryota; kingdom Metazoa; phylum Chordata; class Lepidosauria; order Squamata; family Lacertidae; genus Zootoca; species Zootoca vivipara. The sequence continues at coordinate 26,464,959 of NC_142593.1, read as the reverse complement.
AAATGTTCCTGAACATAAAACATGGTTTATTTTCATACATGGCCAACGTTCTCAATTGCAGTTGGCAGGAACAGGTTGCTTTGATCACACCCAGCAGAAATCCAACACAGCAGTGCAGCTTTAACTGTGGAAATTCCTGTTGAAGGGATTAGTCACCAATATCCCTTGCCATTAGGTGGGTTTTGTGTACTCATAGAGCCAGTCCTATCATTAGATTTGAGGGAGGGGGGCACCACTGAGAAGGCTTTCTCTCCTGTTGCCAGCTTTCACACCTCAGAAGGCACTGGCACGTGGAGGAGAGTCTCTTACAGCAACCTTAAGGCCTGGGTAGATGCATACGCAAAAGAGATGTTCTGCCAGGTACTTGGGCCTCAGGTCAGGCAGGGCTTTATAGTGTTAATATAGCACCTTGAATTGGGCCCAGAAAAGAATCAGCAGCCAATGCAGATGGGCAATGAATAGCATAGTGCAATCAGAGCACACAGTTCCTCTAAACAGCTTAGCTGTCATATTCTGCACCAGCTGAAGTTTCTGGACTATTGTCAAACGCAGCCCATGTACAGTGCATTGCATTGCAGTCATTGAACTGGAAGGTTACCAGTGGATAGACCACAGAAGCTCAGAATTTTTTTCCCCCAGCATAAACTCTATTTATTGAAGCTATTTGTACAATTGCAATTTTGCAAACTGTACAATACTGTACTTGCACCTCACCTTTGTACAATCTAGTCTTCAGTGATTTATATTGCCCCTCAAATCCCACCCTCATCCTGCCCAAACTTGGCTCCTGCTTGGATATTAAGGTAAGAGGGAACACTGGTCCTCTTGAGAGATTTTCAATACTGGAAGAAGAGATAGCCCCCACCTGCAGCAACCAGTCAAGTTTCTGCTAGCGGTGCCATGGCCACTCAGCATCTGCAATGGTGAGTAGGTTTACTTCTCACCATTTGTTGTCTCCCCCGTATAATGCTTTATTTTTCACCAACAGGAATGGGCAGTAGTCATTAACAAAATATTCTGCAACATGTGATTGTGGCTCCCCATTTGATTGACCTGCTTTTGGCCTTCTGCCCTCCAATTTAAAATATCCAGGGATAGACTATCATCATAATACAAGGGTACAGTTTGCTTGGCTCCAATGTAGTATTCACAATGAATGGAGGAAAATCACTTTGTAGATAGGCAATGGTATAAGTAGCAAGGTATAAGTAGCAAGAACTATTTCAGGATATTCCGATCCTTTGCACATTGAATTTAGTACAGTACTAACCAAAGTTACTATCTGTCCTGATAATCATACTTTATATTTTCTTTTTAAAAGCTATTCACACAATTACTAATTATGTTATTATTTATTCAGAATACTTATCTTCCATTGTATATTCAAGAGAGGCTCTCAAAGCATGCCTAGTTTTACCATTGAATTGGCCATCTTTAACCTAGTTTGCTTGGCATTTCTTAATGTCTGCATCTCAAATTTTATGTATTTGCTGCAAATGACTAATCAAAATATTAAGTTTCAGAACTGTGACCAAAGACATTCAAATGACATGCTACTAAATTCATGAGTCTCCAGCCCTGGGTTATTTTAGAAGATGACTAATTACTTTGTGTAATCACAGAATGTCTGTCAAGCATTAACTATATACAAAGTTTCTAAGCAATTTGTTCATTTGTGACAACTGCAAAATACAAATCTCAAAATTGTTTTCTTTACTCAGTAGTATTGTTTTCTTTGTTAAAAATAGAAACTACTGAAAGGAAAACAAATGTTGAAGTTAAATGAGTAAGAATAGCATGGTGATTTGCAGCTGAGGACAACTAAGTATGATTAACAATTTGCCACCAAGACATCCATCAGTGTTTAAATTAATATTTGTTCTTAAATTAGAGGACTTACTGTTCTGTTAAGCATGCAGAAAATATCTAAGTATGAAGATCTCTTAAGGGCTTAACTAACTTTTTAAAAAACACGAGTGATTTTTAAAAATGCATTTCTTCAAAACCCATTAATAAATCAGAGCATATCACAATAAAGCATGTGGAGACTACACTTAAGCCGTGTATCTGAAGAAGTGTGCATGCACACGAAAGCTCATACCAAAATATAAACTTAGTTGGTCTTTAAGGTGCTACTGAAGGAATTTTTTTATTTTGCTTCGACTCAGACCAACACGGCTACCTACCTGTAACTTAAGCCTGTAGGTCAGGATATTAAAAATGTTAAGGAATCAGGTGCAAATTGCATCAAAATAAAGCAAAGACAGCTAGCAAGAAACTAGTGAAATTTACTCTTTTTTTGTCTGTCCACACCAAAGATTCTGTAGTTGATTTTTAATTTGATCTTAAGTTATTGTGGCAATATTTTATCTTCTAGGTGAGCTCAGCATTCTCAGATATTTGGGGATATAATACAGTGGTTAGGGAAATATCGGGGTTCAACTGGGCTGCCTGGAATGGTCAACAGAATCAAATTGTCAGCCAAACAGGACATTTATTTAAGCACTGCAAGGCTGGTGCGACACAACCACAACCAGCAAGTAGCTGAAGGGTGGCACCCCAAATATGTTTGAGTATTTATACACTTACAAGGGAAAGGGCAGATATGTCCATATGACAATGCTTCCTTCTACTAGCTTCCTCTGGTTTAAGCATAAGGCATAGCAACTTTCTAATCTTTTGCCTTCCTTTGTCCTCAACAGTTATAGCAATAGCTCCTGCTTACATGTTGCTTCTCTCATGCAAACACAACCTTCACATTCCAGCCATCACTTGGCTCAGCCCTTATCACACTCCTAACAACTGTACCCCATATAGAACATAGGACCACAGATGTATACAGAAATAGCAACGACCTGCTAAAAAAATGCAGCATGAGCTACAGCACATACTCCTATCAAGGAGCCCAAGAGAAAACCTGCTACAGTGGTACCTCGGTTTATGAACACAATTGGTTCCGGAAGTCTGTTCATAAACTGAAGCGAACTTTCCCATTGAAAGTAATGGAAAGTGGATTAATCTGTTCCAGACAGTCCGTGGAGTACTTAAACTGAAGCGTTCATAAACTGAAGCGAACTTTCCCATTGTAAGTAATGGAAAGTGGATTAATCCGTTCCAGACGGGTCCGCGGAGTACTTAAACTGAAGTGTTCATAAACTGAAGCATGGGTGTAATTGGTTCCGGAAGTCTGTTCATAAACTGAAGCGTTCATAAACTGAAGCGAACTTTCCCATTGAAAGTAATGGAAAATGAATTAATCCGTTCCAGTTGGGTCCGCGGCGTTCATAAACCGAAAATTCATAAACCGAGGTGTTCATAAACCGAGGTTCCACTGTATACAGAAGCTCCTTAGCTTATGTGCACAAAATCACCAAAGTGGGGTCTGCTTTCTAAGAGCCAAAGCGGATATGACATTAATTAAGCTGTGCCTTTGCAATTAATGTGCATATGTGTGTGTGTTTCTTGTGCAACTGAATCACTGGGAGGACCTGATGATTATCAGAATTTTCATAAGTGCAAAAGGGAAATATAGCCATTTCCTCTCTGCTGTGTCCTAGGGAAAATCTCCTCCCCTCCCCAGTTGATTTTCTATTGGAAAAATATCAAATAGCACAGAGAACAAAGGGGTTTTTATCAGCCTTCCAGCTTATCTGCATTAAAACCTGGATGCCAAATGCAAAGACAAGTTATTGTCTCTAGTTTGGCCTTAAAATTCCAGCTTCGCCAATAAAGAAAACCTAGCAGAAGACAAACAGATACAGTGGTACCTTGGTTTAAGAACAGCTTAGTTTATCAACAACTTGTATTAAGAACGCTGCAAACTCAGAAGTAGGTGTTTTGGTTTCTGAACTTTGCCTTGGAATAAGAACATGTTAAGCTTCCTGTTGAGTGTGTTCCATTTGTAAATTGAGTCCCCCGCTGCTATGGGAAAGCACGCCGTGGTTTAAGAATGCTTTGGTTTAAGAACGGACTTCTGGAATGGATTAAGTCCGTAAACCAAGATACCACTGTAATCTGCTACTTGAGGGGAGCAGAGAACTAAGGCACAGGTAGCTGGTACCCTGATTCTAATATAGAGGAAAAGATACACCTGCAGCCTTAGCACATGCCAATTTTCAAATCAGAAGCATCTTATGCAGAAAAAAACCACATGCAAAAAGTGACCTTTTTAAAATGATTAATAGGCATATTGCTTTATAGATATTTCATTGTCTCTTAATCTGTTAAATTTAATGTATTTTCTGATCATACTTTTGGTGTTAGTCTATGACCTAGGAGACCAGGGTTCAAATCCCCCACTCAGCCATGAAGCTCACTGGGTGATCTTGGGCCAGTCACTCATTCTCAGCCTAACCTACCTCACAGGGTTGTTGTGAGGATAAAACAGGGGGGTATGTGCACTACCTTGGGCTCTTTAGGGGAAAGGTGGGCTATAAATGCAATTAAACGCACACACACACACACACACACACACACACACATTGTAATTTACTGAATAGCCATGACAACTGAACTCAGTATTATTTTTTATTTTTATTTATTACCCACCCTTTACTGTAAGGTTCCAGGGCAGGTTACAGCATTAAAACATCAAAAATAATTTAAAACAACCCATGCCAGTACTGGCATGCACCTTTATTCTGCAGAAATCCATTGTCATTACTTAAGTACGCTTTAATAATAAATCAAATCTGACACAAAAAATTCGTATTTAGTGGATGCCACACAAAACTGGAATACTCAGCAGGATGGGCCTCAAGGAGTTACCGCATTGAGATATAATATTAAACTGTCTAGGAGCATCTACTGCAAGAGCAATGCAAAACAGTTCAAATAATTAGAAATATATAACAGTTTCTTTTCACGCACTTTTAAGTAACCACTTTATTACTAAACTGCAACACTAGTTAGGCAAACTAAAGCACACAAAAATGTAACACAAAACATGTTTACTTCTACAGTACAGAATACTGTGCTGTGAACACAGGACCACTGATCCCTTTCTGCAATGACTAGATTACAGGATCAAAAGTTCTGTCACTATTAAAAAGTAAGCAAGCAGACTTCGAAGGACTGTCAATTGCAAACAGCAACACGTACCTTCACAAAATTTCTGGGAAAACTCAGAGAGGAGAGAGAGATTTGCCCATTTGCCCTCTGATGAAGAAATGACCAGAACAGAAAGAATGGTTATGCATTTGTTGTTGTTGTTGTTGTTGTTGTTGTTGTTGTTAACACACACAAAATGAACTAGCTAATTACAGAAAATTTTTGTTTGATAAGCAAAGATAGCACTAAAGACTCACAAATGACCATAAATCAGTAAATACTAGATGGCTTGAGGGGTTTTCCTCTCAGGTGTGGCAAAAGATGTACAGTACTTGCATACATCTAAACATTTCCTACAACCACATTTGCCTTTAACTTCCTTCTCTCTCCCCCACCCCACTGCTTAAAATGTTGCTATTTTAATCATTTTGCTGCCTTCCAATCTTAAAGTCAGCTTTAGACACACCAATTCTCTCGATCATTTTCTGTCCAATAAAAATCTGTCTATTTCTGAAGTACATTTTTACTGCAATACACCATCTAAGGAAGACCAAAACAAAATGTCACATGGATCAATGAACTTCAAAGAGGTTTGACATTTCAGGCTAATGCCATCCAAAAACCTTTCAAAACTTGTCTATCTCCAATAGTCATTAGCTTTCCATCATCTCTTTGCCTCATCAAGGAAATGTAAACCTTGTGATTAGTTGCAATAGAACTACCCTCTCTAGCGGCACAGTGAAACATTTATATCCCCCAGTTTCTCTGGGGGAAACTTGAGGTGCCTTAAATGGTTCTCCCACTTGCTATTTATTCTGCTCAGGGTCATTGCGAGCTTAGGCTGAGGCAGAGAGACCACCCCAAGGTCATCTGTGCTACATGCCTACATAGAGACCTGGGGCTCCCCAGTTCTAGCTCAACTCTAATCACTACACCATGCTTTTATTATTAGGAGTGTACAGTTCCTGGCCCCCTCTGCCCAGTGGTGTGTGAGCCAATGAGAAGCAAATAGGAACATATTTGCCTACACCATGATCTCTGCTTGGGCCTGCAGGAGAATACTATGGGTTGCAAAGGGAGACGGAGGAGGTAGAAGCCTTTACAAGACTTCCCCATTCTGGAGTTTAGGGACATTTTGCCCCACAGGATTCCCACCTGCCCACCCTCGGGTTAGAGCCTTCACCATGCAATTTGGGTAGCTGGTTGACAGGGCTGGAAATGATTTTTCTCTCCCAGCCTGACTGGCCCGTGACTGGGGTTTCCCCCCCCACTTTCCCTCAGTAAAAATTATGGATTTCTTTGTTAGGTGGAAGACTTTGTATAGGGGCAAAAATGGCATTGGGCTGGATCGACATAGTAAAAGGGGAGCCCTTAAGGAGCCTGAGGGGGAATTGGCCATGGAACCCCCAAGCTCGGGTTGGGGGTCTCTGCCTGGCTGAAATTACCCCGGTCGCCCAGTAAGACCTTGCCAGTTTGGCTTGCACCACAACAAGGTTCAGCAGGGGCTGATTCCCATGAAATGGGTTTGTCTCAGTCCAACTGTTATGTACTGAGCTGAATCCTAGAACAATAGAATCCAGAATGCAGCAGTCTGATTGGTCCGCAGGAGCCACCCAATCCAGCTCCAGGTGGTAGTGAATCAGCAACCTGATTGGTCTGCAGGAGCCCAATCAGGCTCCTGGATGAAGTGAATCAGCAACCTGATTGGCCTGCAGGAGCAACCAATCAGGCTTCTGGAGGAAGTGAATCTGCAACCTGATTGGCCTCAGGAGCAGCCGGAATTAGCCAATCATGCGGGGCCCTTTGTGTAATGTATATATATAGCAGACGTTTTGGGGAAAGTTTCATTCATTGCTACTACAAGCTGGATGAAGAGCATGAAATTCACACTCGACTCGGAGTGTATTTCACCAACCCAGTGGATTCTATTCCACCAGCATTGGGTAGTTGAATGATTAACAGATCCTGGCCCTACAGCCATGCCAACCCCTATCTTGCCAGCTAAAGATTTGGCCTAATTTCATTTGCTGCCCTTCACATCATGCACCTACCAGAGGAAGATAAAAACAGTATCCAGATATTTGGTACTCACTCTGAAGTAGCAAAGTATTGGAACTTTAAAGCAGAAAGACCATTTGAGCAGACATTTTGTTGGAGTCTATGCAACCACAAGTACTTCTGAGACAGGAGTCTGGAGACAGATTCCTATCTGACCAATAGGTAAGTAGTTGCAGTTCAAGGCGGGTGATGAATAAAGATTCAGGCCAATTATACAGCCTTGAGAGGCTAATTCACCCTTAATACTGGTAGATAACCCTTTTAAGCACTCAGAGTTTGGAACTCTCAACAGTTCATTTAATGTTTGCATTCTGTAATTTATATTACCACAGTTTATAGAGAACCATATCCCAAAGATTGAATGTCCACAGGAGGGAACACACACAAAGCCATTGATTTCAGAGGCCTTCTCCATTGCCCGCAATCTGAAAATCACGGAACTTTTTTTTTTTTTTTGCAGGATGGGATGACATTTTTATTATGCCATTAACAACATTCAGGAGGAATTTTAAAACATTCATGTTCACCCAGGCATTCAATGGCTGTAATATACTGTTCCTGGCAACCTTGAAATTATTAGCTGTACTAATGTGACTATTTTCAAATGTTCTTGTGTTTAAAATGTTTTATTTATATGTCTTGTTTATTTGTTGTTTGCTATATGATGACGACGAGTAGTAACCCCTTCTGAAGGGATGAGAGCTGCCAAATTACAGGCAAATAAGTAGAGGGATTTTGTGCAATGAGGCTTCCAAGTTTGCTTGTTTTTCATTTTTAAACCCACAAGGGATACCTTACCCTCTCTGGGACTATGTGTGCACTTTTCATTATTGTGACATACGACACAGAGGTGCACCCTAGGTAAGTTAACTACAAAAGTTCAGAAACCTAGCCACACTCAATGTTTGAGTGAAAAACATTGAGGTTTTTCAAAATTACCAGAGTTTTGGAAAGTAAAAAGTTTAACAGGACAGAAGCAAGACCTGGATATCCAGCATTGAAAGAAGGTCCCAAGCATTTCACTAGGAGTGAACAGATCAGACCATTTCCTGCCTACAGTGGTACCTCGGTTTATGAACACAATTGGTTCCGGAAGTCTGTTCATAAACTGAAGCGTTCATAAACTGAAGCGAACTTTCCCATTGAAAGTAATGGAAAGTGGATTAATCCGTTCCAGACGGTCCGCAGAGTAACCGTTCATAAACTGAAGCGAACTTTCCCATTGAAAGTAATGGAAAGTGGATTAATCCGTTCCAGACGGGTCCGCGGAGTACTTAAACTGAAGCGTTCATAAACTGAAACATGGGTGTAATTGGTTCCGGACGTCTGTTCATAAACTGAAGCGTTCATAAACTGAAGCGAACTTTCCCATTGAAAGTAATGGAAAGTGAATTAATCCGTTCCGGATGGGTCTGCGGTGTTCATAAACTGAAAATTCATAAACCGAGGTGTTCATAAACCGAGGTTCCACTGTATATCAATTCTGCATGTTCATCTGTAAGTTTCATTTACAATTGTTCCTGTTTCTAAATTAAGTCTGAGGGGTTTTTTTTTTAACAGAAACATTATTTAAGCCATTTTAAATAGAATTTTATAATAAAACACGTATTTTCTCTCATTGTAATCATTTAAAAAACATTTTGACCTAAAATATATATTGTGCATTTTCCTACATTTTTGACCCAAGAATAGTATAACAAAAATTGAAGAAGTGTGAAATCTGAAGGATAATGGTGTTCTGGTTCACAAATTAGTTCAGGAGGTCAGTATGCACCAATGTTGACAGATAACAAATTTCTCACACTTAGATATTATTAGGTAGGTTACTCTCATTGCCTACATTAATATGTTATTTTAGAGGAGAGATTTCAAAACAAGAAGCACTGCTGCAATGATTTCTTTAATAGTTGAATATCCCACAAAAATCATATCCATTATGATTCTAATTCATACATACTCTTCCAACCAGTTAACGTTTGTGCTGACGCTTAACACACACTTTCAGCAATCCACTTAATGTTATTAGAGGAGCAAATGCCATTAGAAGTGTGAATTATTAAAGCTTAGTGCAACTACTAAGAAAGGATGACCCACTTACCAGAGCATGCATGTTCTACACTTCCACACAGCGTCTAGGTAGACTTTAGCAGTAAATAAACACTGAGAACAGAATGGAAATAGCAAAGGCTAAAAGTTGAGGGCAAAGTTCCAGCATCAGCGTTTGGAAAGATTAGTGTCAATGCCTTTAGAATGCAACAGCCACATTCAAATATCTTAACGGAAACAATAAGATACTGCAGAAAAGATGATCACAGAAGGAACAAGATTACAGATGTGCAACACAATAGTAGCAATACACATATGCAAAAAAGGAGAAGTGAAGGTATGCGATCACAGCTTCCTCTGCCACAGTGGTTTTGTCTTTTCAGCAACAGGAACTGCTACAGCAGAAACAGTCAAAACCAACTGTGCACAGTTCTTGCTTTACAAATGCACAAAACTTCTTTTTAGATTACGGTCCAATTGCTCCCACTTAGCGACTTCCTTGTATACCGTATTTATTACAGCCACTGAAAACAAGAGAATCCCCGGACTAGGAAATTTAAATTCATATATTTAAATTCAGCTCCATCTGGTACGCAGGCCGAGACCCTACCTGCCCTTGGACTGTCTCACCAGAGTGGTGCATGCTCTAGTTATCTCTCGTTTGGACTACTGCAATGCGCTCTATGTGGGGCTACCTTTGAAGATGACCCGGAAACTACAACTAATCCAGAATGCGGCAGCTAGACTGGTGACTGGGAGCAGCCGCTGAGACCACATAACACCGGTCTTGAAAGACCTGCATTGGCTCCCAGTATGTTTCCGAGCACAATTCAAAGTGTTGGTGCTGACCTTTAAAGCCCTAAACGGCCTTGGTCCAGTATACCTGAAGGAGCGTCTCCACCTCCATTGTTCTGCCTGGACACTGAGGTCCAGTGCTGAGGGCCTTCTGGCATTCCCTTGCTGCGAGAAGCCAAGTTACAGGGAACCAGGCAGAGGGCCTTCTTGGTAGTGGCACCCGTCCTGTGGAACGCCCTCCCACCAGATGTCAAAGAGAAAAACAACTACCAGACTTTTAGAGGACATCTGAAGGCAGCCCTGTTAAGGGAAGCTTTTAATGTTTAATAAATTATTGTATTTTAATATTTCTGTTGGAAGCCGCCCAGAGTGGCTGGGGAGGCCCGGCCATATGGGCGGGGTATAAATTATTATTATTACTGGTATTATATACCGATAGGAAGGGAAAACACTTTAAATTCATAATTTTGATGCTTCCTTCTGTAGTCAGAACCATGATATGGGCAATATAAATAGAACAATCGAAAGAGATATGGAGGTCAGGAGGAAGAATGCTTTAATTCACAATGGTTGCAGTGTGTTGAGAGCTGAAAGCAGCAATATACTGGGAAAGACAGACAAAAGCCAGAAGTTTAAATAAATAAATAATAAGCTGGAGTGAAAAACAAAAATGAAAGTCCTAAAAAGACTGCATAATTATAGTAGTCGCTAAAGGACCAAGAAAGTATTAAATGTGAAAGTCTTGAGACTGCGGTGAAAGGCCAACAAGGAGATGGTAAGAGGAACCTCCTTGGACATGAAGTTGCAAAGTTTGGGTGTGGCCATGGAGAAGGCCCTGTCCCTTGTACCAACTAAATATCTGACTTGAAACTGACAAGAGACTTTGCAGATATCTGTTTAGGTATTCATTTAATTGCATGTAAACGTACGAGGGGGGTCAGTGAAAAGCTGCCAGACCCCATCTCCTTTATCCCATTTACAGCTCTCCATGAGTTTAGGCGAGAAGGAAGTGATGAAGGTCTACTCTGGGAAGTTCCTTTTGATAAATTCCCCCTATTTTCCCTGCCTTAATCTGGGCACTGGTTATAAACCTCTAATTAGCACAGTGCAGAAAGAAGGGGAAGGTAATGTGCTTCCATGCACTCTGCTCCCCCTCCTCACTTGAAAACTGGAACATGAGTCTATATAGCTGGCAGAATGGACCATCTGGAAGTGCCTCGAGTCTCCCCTATTTCCCTTCTGACACAGCATCCCTAGAAGCATTGCTAGCTGCACACTAACACAAAAATGCTGGAAAGATTTGTGGCAGAAGAGGTGGAGGGGCAGGAGAGGCTGTTTACTTCAATTCCATAATTATATTCAAAACAAAACAGCACCAGACACAGTAACTTAACCACACAACAGAACACGCCGCTGTGTTTCCCCTATTCATTGTATTCCTTATGCTCTCTCTATATCCAGGGATCTAATGTAGCATTGAAAAGTCCATACAGTATATTTTTGCATTGCCTTAAGCTCCAGCACTGGAAACAGAATTTATTCAGCAGACTTTGTATTTTAGGAGATGAAATGTGAGAAGATAGCACTTTTATTTCTTTTAAACTTTCCTGTGGCAAAGGCACAAACATGATGGGAACAAGTCCCTCATTTGTCATCTTCGCTGCAATTCCATGTGTATGTTATGTGCAGGCTGCTTGACAGCTTCTGCAGTTGCGAAAGCAAACTGCCATATGGCTAGTCAACTACAGAGGGCACCTTGGGATTTAGTTTGGTTAAGGGCCAACTGTTAGCTTCCCTTTGTATTTTTCCCCCAACTGAAATTCTATTCCCAAAATATATTCCTTGCAAATACAGACAGGCATAAATAGCAAAACATTGCGGTTATACTAACTGCATTTGCTCTCTTTCACAAGAAATCACACCCTGCAGTGCTGGACTGGTACAATACAATTGCCACCTCTATAGCTATTTATTCAGCTGTGAAGACAAATTTCAAAGTAAAAAAGCCCCAGGGTCTCCTGTGTAGAATTCAATGCAGAGCACTATTAAGAGTTGTACTGTGAAGAATCTTTGGGTCCCCTGTAAATCTATTCCTACTGAGCAAACCTGTAATAAAGTGGGAGACAGTCTTTAGCCTGGCTGTTTCTTTTAAAGAAGATCTTTCAGATCTTGTGCTTTGTGGCAGAATTTTATTTTATTTCTCACCCTTTCTCACCCAAGGTTTCCCCCCACCCCCCAAGCAAGTTCACTCCAAGTTTTCTTTTTCCTTTTAAATGGCACTGCTTGTTTGGAATTAGCAATAGCAGTTTTCTTATATGGGGAGAGAATCTGCAAGTGCACTGAACCTTTTCTCATACATGAACCCCATGGCCTCTAGAACATGTGCGTATAGCACATATGTAGGAGCAAGGATGTAAGAGATTTTATCTACAGTCAGCAGTTTCTTAAATCTGCAAAGAGGCAATTTCTATCCCTAAATGAAGGCTAGAATAAAGCAGAGAAGGTTAATATAGTAGCGACACAAACACTCAAAAGCTTGTCTGATAATATCGTTCCCTAATGCAAATTCTATCAATACAGGTGACTCCCCAGTTACATGGGGGTTAAATTCCAGGCCCCGGTGTGCATAAGCAAAATTTTTGTAAGTGGGAGTAGCCTCTAAACGCCTGGTTTTACCTGCTCTTCAGCTATGTCCCCTGCTCTCTCTCCAATGCAGACCGAATTATCCAGAGTTGAAGCTCCGGGGCCAACTGCAGGCTGGAGGACATATAGGAAAGCGGCTGCGCTACCCGCAAGTCAGCTGTTATGTGGGGAGGTTGAGCAAGAGGGAGCTGAGCAGCCTAAACCAACTCCTGCTGAACCTCTGTTCTCTTCAGCACTGAATAAATTCAGTGACTTTACATACGCTTTTCATTTGGCCAGCTACTGCAGAGTTAACTCACTTGCTACTTGCATTTCACCTATAAATAAAAATAGACCACAGGTTGCTGGTACCACTGACATTTGTATTCTCAATGAACATTGTTCCTGACACATAGCAAGCCTATTAATAAACTGCTGACTGTGTATTTCTGATTTAGAAAGCCTTTGAAATCCAGACATGTAATGTTGTTGAAGGACTTTTTGAATAGTAGCTCTATATAAGCAGTAAAATACCCTGTACAAAAATGAGTGACTGATAAATCAGTCTTAAGAGAGGGATTGGCTAACTAAAAGCAAACTAAGTATTACTTGTAATGCATCTGTACCAACATGCGCCCACTTCAAATATCAATCACAATTTTATGGGGAAAGAATGGTTAGCCCTCATGTACCTATAGCTCTAAGCAACTTAAAAAATTTATTTTTAAGAAAGCAGAAGGTTGGCCTCTGAACATCCTGTCAATAGTACCAACACACCATTTTCAGAATACATGTCAGTCCCAAAAGCTTCCCCAAGCCAAGGCTTCCTCCCTCAACACATTTTTGATTGTTTATATGACACTCTTCATTTAAAATCAACCCAGGGCAGATTAAATCAGCAAGATATGCAGCATCTGCTAAAGAATAGTATGTGCTTTAAGAACCGTCCGTCACAACCCCATAAAATGGAATCACTGAAGAAGAAAGCAGAGATAAATTAGCACACATGTATATATCTGTATCCATATACTGTATTAACTTTTCTTTGCTTGTCTTCTAAATTATTGCACCCGAGTTTCTTTCCAAAAAGCACCAAACAAATTACCATAAATCACTAGTCCAGGAATTCAGTACATCCTGCTGCACTCAGCAGCAAAAGTAATTATTATAGATCTACCTGTACTTGAACATCTTACACTGTCAAAGGTACATTCGCTCACCCTACTGCTGCAAATGTGAGTGGCAAAGCCATAACTGTAACTAACTCTCTCTCATGTAATTCAGTTAAAAAGGCATGCAGTATTTCTTTTGATCTATATATGGAAAGTGGCTGGGGGTGTTTTTCCCCCCTGTTGAAAATAATGTCATATGCTTTCCTTGCTGATCTCAATCCAAGAAAATGGACAAGGAGCTTGAAGTGCAAATTGCTAAAGTGGAAATTTCTAAACAAGCAGAAAAGATCTCAAGTGCAACTCACTGGTACACAGGATGGGGGAAGGGAGACAAAGTATCTGCAGTAGCATCTGGCTAGACTAATTTCCTTGGGGAGGCAAATAGAAGTCAGTGTTCAGAAGGATGGCAGTACCAAAATGAGACCACTCCTAAAATAAGGTTATCTGCAGTGTGAAAAACCTGTGTTTTTATAATCAAGTAATTATAAACCAAGTGTCAGAAAACATGGACAATGTATTTACTGCATATACTATGAGGATCTCATCCTGACACCCAGGAGTGGCTGGACTGGATAACAACTTGAGCCTCTGACTTGTTTGTTACATCCCCCAGCACGTGGCACCACAAAGAAGGCAAAGACTTGTACTGTCTCAGTTAGTGCTGGTGTTTGCTTGGTTAAAGATAAAAAACGAGTATAAATAGGTTAATTATCTGGATGGCAAGATCCAGGTTTGGGACAAGTGCTCTTTTGTGAGAGAAACCAAGCAGAGATTTAAAAATCACAAACATGCAGCAAAGTCAAATGCAAAAATATAGGCTGTTTGACCTTTAAAATAGCACCTTCTAAGTTGCTTCCAAAGTTCCCCTCTTCCCGTAACATAGAAAGAGACCATACACTGGTAGGTTAAAATTGGTTTACTTACAAACCAAGGTCAGATTTATGTGCTTCTCCATACAGCAGTTAAGAACGAATAGTCAGTAAAACACAGGTTCCAAAAGTGATAAATGTTTCAAAATTATTTGTATAGAAAAACAAGGATAGCTTGCTTGAGCCATGGGGTCTTAGTTTGGAGTGAGCATCTTAAGACCTCCTTATTGGTAGAGTTCACATGGTGGAATGAGAAGAACAAAGGCTTGATAACCACCCTTCTCAAGGTGAGGTGGAGTGACCTGGCAGCTTACTCTATGGTCTTAACCCATTCTTGCATTAATTAGCTGTAAGCATGTTGGTTATATGAGGCTGCTAATCCAACAGTTAGAGAATTTCACTAAAGAAATTTCTATCTTAAATATTGACTTATTATTTTGATAAGTAATCTAAGTCTGCAAACATATGCACATTTATTTCAGAGTAAGTCCCATTCTTCAATGAAACATGCATAGGGTTACACTGTAAATCCATGAAGCATAATAAAAGTCTGAAGATCTTCAGAACAACTGTCATTACAGAGCCAGCTCAATGTCCAACGAACACCAGGGTTGACAATTCCACAGCAAGGGATGCAGCTTCAAAACAGCAACCACA
Organism: Zootoca vivipara; assembly: GCF_965207765.1. Lineage (NCBI taxonomy): Eukaryota > Metazoa > Chordata > Lepidosauria > Squamata > Lacertidae > Zootoca > Zootoca vivipara. The sequence goes on along the minus strand of NC_142593.1, from coordinate 26,449,691 downwards.
ACAGCAACTGCCTAGAAAAACAGGCACTGCTTTTTCTCTCTAAATTCCAAGAGATGAATAAAGTCACCTTTACAGTTCATTATTCTGGTGTTTTACAGGCAGCAGCTCACCTCATTCCCTGCACCCAACTACTGCAGGCAATGTGAGAGAATGTTCTTCCCCGACACACTCTTGGGGCAGATTTCTACACATCCTCCTCTGATTCTCCAAGGAGTCAGGGAGAGAGGAAGCTATGTACTGTATCTATTCTTGACATTTCAGGGCTCACTAGTACTGTAAAAGGTAATTAAGATCCAAGCTTCTTCGGTCCTGATTATCTACAGTGAAATTCAGATATGCACAATGTAAGCTGACTATAACGTGCATTACCCTTTAGACAGGAGAACACTGCAGGGTACTTATATGGACTTCCTTCTCCACCCCTGAAGCCAGAGCAGCTCTCATCAAAAATAAAATAAAGGAACCAAATACACTGAACTTTTCACATAAATTATACACCATCACTGACCTACCATCAAAGAGGATGAAAGCTTGCAATATACCTGAAAATAAAATCCAATAAAAATGGTCCCAACGGAGAAACAATATTGAAAGTAAAAAGATTAGCTTCTCCTTGCACCTTACAAAGGACTGATGATTATGAGAAACAATGTGTGCTAGGAGCAAAATAAATTGGTTTTATGCTCTAGATTCAACCAAATGCCACAATGAAAGTTGGAAAGGCAGAATAAATTCAAGGTAGGAAAAAGATCAGGCCACCCCAGTGTCGTTGTCGTCGTCCCCCCGGCCACCATCTTTCTATTTGCATCAGACACACCACTTTTGTGCCTTACATTGGGCCAGAAGCATGAATCATAGAGCTGGAAGGCACCGCGAGGATCATTCTAGCCCAACCTGAATGATGGAAAGCAGTTGTGTGCTTTAGGTTCACAAGCTCTCTCTCCACTGCAAGGAATTACATCTAAGTAGTTGTTCATGGCTCCCATTTCCATATACCACAGATTCACTTGCAACATCTGAGAAATGCCTCAAGGAGAATCAAGAATCTGCATCCAGAAGATTTTCTAGAGAAACAACAATGACAGCACAGTGGATTATACAAATATTAGCCAGAGTGTGACCAAAGGGTAACTGTAGTCTACCATAGAATCCTTGTGAAAGCATGTCAGATCACTCTTCTGCAGTACAGGAGCAAGTGGAGCAATACATTTTGCTCCCCTGTTCTCTTATATCATTCCCACCCACCTACCCTGGGCCAAGTCCGATTGATTTCAGAGGGAAATGGATACCTCAGACTTAGTATGATGCTTTAGCAATTTCACAAATTTATAGCCAGCAAAATAATGCAGGCACCTTCTAGATGAAATCCAATACAAAAGTTACAAAAATCACTGCTCTGGTTATTGCTATTCATTGTTGTTTTGTCCTGTGTCATTACAGTTAATAACCCTGCTTCAGACAGATGCAGTTAGACAGGTCTTTCATAAGTAAAATGAAAGCTATTTATTAATTGATTTCCTGTAAAATTTAAGCAAAGGAAACATTTTAAATGAATAAATGCCCTAGAGCAAAATGCAGCCAAGAAAGAAATATATTTTAAAAACAAATGTTTGGCACAGGGATTTTTTTTATCTTACACCCCCCCCCCCCCGGGATATTATCACGAAGAACCAAATTGAATATTACGTTTCCAATGTGGCACTATAATTGGATCATTTTATAAAATAAAGGTATGGACAGAATGAAAAGGAATCTATAGACAGGACTTTTTTTTATAATGCAGCATAACATAATTAGTTAAAGCAATCTGTTCAGAACTGGCAGCTATTACTCCCTCTAATAACCAAAACAGGTGACTGAGTGCCAATAGGAACCGAGCCAAAAATACATGGCCATTGTGAAACAAGAGGAAGATATCAGCATGATCAGGGAAACCATGTATGCAAACGTACTAACAAAAAATGTTTTAACATCTAAGGAGAAAGTCCATCCAAAAACATTCCAGTGAGGCTTGAACATCCTCAGCAGCCACAGATTGTCAACAAACATCAGTTGGAAAAGAAAACTGGAAATCCGGGTCTGAGCTCTTTGTCGTTTAGTCGTGTCCAACTCTTTGTGCCCCCATGGACCAGAGCATGCCAGGCACTCCTGTCTTCCACTGCCTCCCGCAGTTTGGTCAGACTCATGTTCGTAGCTTTACAGTTTATATAACAAGGGCTGGGAAACCTTTTCATCCCGGGAGCTGCATTGTTTCTTGGTTGACCAGATGATGATGCAGGTCAGTGGTAGACAGGAGACCAGGGCCCTGCGGGATTTGTCATCTTTCCACAGGGCCTGCAAGACAGAGCTGTTCCGCCTGGCCTTTGGGTTGGACTTTGTCTGACCCCTGTGTTTTCCTCCCTCATGGCTTGGATTTATGGACTACTTAAAATCAGGCTGCATTTTAAATTTTAATACTGTATTTTAATCAATTGATTTTTATGTTTTATTGTAATTTTACTGGTGTGAGCCGCCCTGAGCCCGGTTTTGACTGGGGAGGGCGGGGTATAAATAAAATTATTATTATTATTATCATCATCATCATCATCATCATCCCGGGAGCTGCATTGTTTCTTGGTTGACCAGATGAGGCTGCAGGTCAGTGGTAGACATGGACGAAACAAAAATGGGCACAACTACTCCCCCCCAACATAAAAATCACTTGTTTCCCCTTGTTTCCACTCTTCTATGCTTCTTCTCTCCAATGACAACCCAGGAAAAGAGCAATCATTAGTTTCAAAGGTGACATGGGAAGAGCATTGCTGCCAAAGGCAATGATACCAACCCAATGGATCAGGGTTGGCGGGCCACTTGGAAAGGCTGAACAGGACAGATCAGCCCCATAAAGTGAAGGCTTCCCACACCTGACTTTTAGTAACTTAGAAGAGAGCATGGCCAACAATGGCTGTGCTCTACATTCACTGTCAAGAGGCAGTAATCGAAGGTGGACAGAGTGCCATTGTGCTCATGTCCTGCTTGCAGGCTTCCCACAAAGTAGAGATAGAGGCACACTGAAGCAAGAAAGGTATCTCATTTAAGCCTCCAAAAACAAACCCCTCAAAATTAGTCACAGGGGACACAGAATCTAACTAGAGAAGTAGTTTTCCTAACTAAATCCTACGCCATTTAGCTTAACTGCACCTCCCCACCAACCTTTGTTTCTGCCATGTAAGAGAATATTCCTGGAAAGAACGTGATAGATAGATATATTAGTCATATACAGAACACAGCAAGTTTCGTACTGCAGTCCTGTATCTGGAAGTGAACTACCCTGAATTCAATGGACTTCTGAGTAGAGGACTGCACTGTATCTGCTGATTGGCACGCTGTCAGTTTCAGATCTACGTGCTGATTTTAAATGAGCTAAAAAGGCACATCTACTTGCTAATGAAATGAGTGTTCGTGAGAAAGTCTATTTATAGCTGTAACATTTTGTATGCAACATTTCACCACACTGACAAGGATCCCTGAAGAACATCCTGAAAAATACCATCATGTTCACAATTTGTTTCAGAATTCACTCTTCAAGTGTTTCATTAAGACTGAATTTCCTATGGTAGGCTAATCATGTTGGGTGGGCTTTTACTCTTTTTTTTAAAAAAAAAAAACCTTTTGGCAAATTCTTAGACTGAAAAAAATGTGCCTGTGCAAAAGTGAAAATTTGATGTGCAACATGCTCAGATTCAAGATCTTTCAGCTTATTGTCTCATATTTCTGGAGCTCTACCTCCTAGTGGTTCCCTTGTCTGCCATACGAAATACGCTACTTAAGTCTCCTTTTCCATTCAAGTGATTACCTCCTTTGTGTTATCTAATATCTTAGGTCATGTCAACACATGCAACAATATGGTGAGGTGAAGTTTTGAGGTGATGGATTAAATTGCATCCCTTCCAAGTGCAGGTGACAGTTTATACTCTTTAATTCTCCCGTACAAAGAAGAAATTCCATACAAATAGTCAACTATCGCAATAAACAGAGAGCTAGTATACAACCACTTACCGTACTACAAATTAAAGTTCATACAAGCATCAAAATACACAAAGTTCAAACATGCACCCCATATAAAATCAACCTTCCTGCCTTTTATATGGCACAAAAATACCTATTGGCAATGCTAATATTCTACATCAGGAATGCAAAACCTGTAACGCTGCAGAAGTTGATGGACTCCCATGTCCTAACAGCTCCAGTCAGCATGACCAATAGTCAGGGATTACAAGAGTGGTAGCATCCTGAAGTCCACAGGATCCACATTTGAAGGAATGCATAACTCAGCTTCACTCTGGTGGTGCAATCTACACTGCCAACTCAGAACTCTTCTGTCTCATTCCACTGAATGCGTCAATCATAGCATGTCAACCTTGAGCCCATGGCAAGAGTATTATTTAATTTTCTGCCCTGGGCTGCATTAAGCTACTAAGAGACAACACTAACAAGAGCCACAAATTGAATGGGGAATGAAAGGCCAAAAATACATATTGTGTGTGTTTGTGTGTGTTTTAAAATCATAGGCAACAGAAAATGAAGGTAAAGGTAAAGGGACCCCTGACCATTAGGTCCAGTCGTGACCAACTCTGGGGTTGCGCGCTCATCTCGCATTATTGGCCGAGGGAGCCGGCGTATAGCTTCCAGGTCATGTGGCCAGCATGACAAAGCCGCTTCTGGCAAACCAGAGCAGCACATGGAAACACCGTTTACCTTCCCGCTGTAGCGGTTCCTATTTATCTACTTGCATTTTGACGTGCTTTCGAACTGCTAGGTTGGCAGGAGCTGGGACCAAGCAACGGGAGCTCACCCCGTCACAGGGATTTGAACCGCCGACCTTCTGATCAGCAAGCCCTAGGCTCAGTGGTTTAACCACAGCGCCACCTGGGTGAAAATGAAGACTACCCCCTAATAGCCCAGTTTGTAGAGCATGAGACTCTTAATCTCAGAGTGCTGAAGAAGCAAACTCTGGAACCTCTATAGCAATTTACGCTGGAGAGGAAACTGTTTTGATTTCTTTGCACTGGTCCCTGTGGGGGAAAGGCTGGCATGCATCATTAAGCATGGGTGGTAAAGACTCTTTGGGATTGGCGGGCAGGTAGGGGGCTTAAGAGATCCTTGCTAAGTCGTCAGTTTCCCATCCTTATCATACACACACTGTAAATAAAGGATTTCTCTCCTAGGGGAGGGGTGGGAATATTCCTTCCAAGGCACTACAAGAGATTAATTTGTTCAGCACCCACAACTCAGAAGATTGGTTCACAGTAAGTATTAGACCTCGGTGTACATTATCCCACTTTCTCCTCCCAGGAAGCAAGCCAATAACCCTTAAGTAGGCCGACTTCCCCTTGTGATACTGAAGGTGGTATTATATTTACATCCAGCTCTTCTTCTAAATGGAGCACAGAGCAGAACAGACGTGTGTCTCTGAATACCAGTTGCTGGGGAGCACAAGTGGGGAGAACACTGTTCCCCTCAGGGCAATAGAAGTCCCGCCTGCAGAACATCTAGTTAGTCACCGAGTCTAGAGTGCAAAACTGGGTGGGCCTTTGCTCTGTACCAGTAAGGCTCTTTTAGCATTATTAAGATACTGAACTGGGCAACAGGAAGGGGGGGGGAATCCCAAAACACACCTGAGAGATTTGCCCTTCTGCATATGCTAAGATTCCAATTCTCTCCTTAAGTAAGTCATTTTCTATTACATTCACACACACACACAGTAATGTTTAAGTAGGCAATGGTCTGAGTGCACACACAATTAGGGATGTTAAAAAGCTCGTGTAAGCTACTTTTTCTGTGAGGAGATCAAATTAGATAGGCATATAACAATGGTATTCAAAATACATCCACCATGCTTTCTGGATGGAGATAATTTAGTGCCAAGGGTAATAACAAAAATAGACATCTCTGCATTCCTCCCCTTTTTGTAGAACAATACCAACAAGAAGAAAGTGAAGGATAATACTCAAAAGCAAGTCTGCCAGCGAAAGATTCTCTGCCACAGGAATGGTACACCTCAGTGGACATAGAAGAACCTGTCACCCTGAGATACAAATTTCTTATCTCCCAGGCTATACAACTTCAAATGCAGACTTATAATGAAGGAAGCGTGCAGGTGGGGGTCTTCAGATGATGATGTAAGGTTGTAAATGCAACTTCCAGAAAAAGTGCCACACGTTTTATTTCTGACCAATGCATTTTTTCCTTATTTGTTGCCCCATTCACTTTCAATGCCTAGATCAAATTATTGAATTCTGGGGAGAAAAATCAGGTGTTTAACCAAGCTGTGTTCTTCAGCTATTTTGCCACACATAGTTCAAGATCAAGAATTGAGTGCCTGGAGAGCTCTTCTCCCTGCCTCACCCATTTCCATGACTAAAAAGGTAAAGGGTAAAGGTCCAGTAGCGGACGACTCTGGGGTTGCGGCGCTCATCTCGCTCTATAGGCCGAGGGAGCCAGCGTTTGTCCGCAGACAGCTTCCGGGTCATGTGGCCAGCATGACAAAGCTGCTTCTGGCGAACCAGAGCAGCGCACGGAAACGCCGTTTACCTTCCCGCCGGAGCAATCCCTATTTATCTACTTGCACTTTGATGTGCTTTCGAACTGCTAGGTGGGCAGGAGCTGGGACCGAGCAACAGGAGCTCACCCCATTGCAGGGATTCGAACCGCCGACCTTCTGATCAGCAAGCCCTAGACTCTGTGGTTTAAACCACAGCGCCACCTGGGTCCCTATTTCCATGACTAGTAACAGCCAAACCTATTTGATTTGTATAGCTGTAGGACTAGAAGCTTATTATTGAAGGTCTACTGAAGCCAAGGGAAAAACACAAATGTATACAAAGTTGTTGCCTAAGATTCTCTCTCACTTTTTCCTATTTTAGAGTCTAGAGACCTCGGAAGCTTGCTCTTGAAGTTCAACTCCCATTGTTTTGACAGTGCCCTAAAGAGCTTCCAAGACACAGTGCTTTGCAATGATTTTATGCTTTCAGCTATCAAGTTTTCTCCAAGGGAAAAAAAAAGTATGTGCACAGATGGAGCTAGTATAATTGATTTTTGTAACCACATGGGCATTAAGAGTAAGCAAAAGTAGTAATAAATTATGCTCAAGAGAACAGCAAGAGTGGATTCCAGAAGAAAGATTATGCAACTAGTGCCATTTGTTTAGAATTGTACCCTTTATCAGGGCATAATTATGTCAAGCAAGGTGTACAAAGGATTTCCCCCTCCAAAGACAACTATCCCATAGGCTGCAAAAAGAACATTGATCTCTCATAATCCTTCTAATGAGCTTCAGCTTTTCCATCATACAAACCTACCATTAAGTGCCTTCCCATTGCTATTATGCTTCCTGGACAAACTAAATTAAATTCACAGAAACATAGAAAAACCGCCTATTTTTTACAACTGTTTCATCTTTAATCTTGTGTTAAGAGTGGAATTTCTAAAATCTAAAGAGAAGTGTTAAATGTATATGTACGATTAAAGAAACCAACTCTGCAGCATAGATAATATGATGTAGCAAAGTAAAGGTTGTTGTCTTATGCACACTTGCCTAGAAGCATGCTCCATTTCAATCCACAGAGCTAACTTCCAAGTTAATGTGCTAAGAATTAGAGCATGAGTAATAATGCTTTCAGACAGCAGCCCTCCAATTGCTACTTGAAGCATTCCAACTGACCATGAGAATCATGTTGACATCAAGAGTTAATGGATTAAGTCTATACTTCAGAAACATATAGATTATTATACATATTTTTAGGGGAGTTGCTGAGCTTTATGCTGTTCTGGTTTATTTTATCTTGCTTTTAGAGAATTTGAATGGATGGGTAGTATACAAATTTAGTGACAACAACAGCAAATGGTCTAAAAAGGAAATATCACAGATTTTAGTGTTACTTGTACATGTTACTATGCACATAAGGTTAACAGTACACTTAATTTCCAAGGCATTGTGACCAATTAATCAGGTCCTAGACCAGGATTTCCAGTGTTAAATTTTATTACTTTTTTATATGAAACACAGGGTTGAAATCCACTCCAGGGTGTAGTTTCATTGCAAAAAATTATCACGATCCTTCTAATCTATTGTCACCTGCATAGTAATAAACAACGTCCCCATATTTCAGCCACTTACTACTTATAGTTTTCTTTCTGTAAAGAACCACATGGGACAAAAGACATTACAAGGCAACCAAATTAATCTTACAAATGGAGGGGGATAAGGTGGCGTTTTTTAAAAATCCATGTAAGTTAGCATATTGGAGTAAAAATGCTCCATGTGATTTTTCCAACAAAAGCCAACCCAAAGAAACAGATTTGTCTTCTAACACACCACCCATTGGTTTATTTCAGGACATTTTACCCACCCAGAACACATCCAAATTTGACTCATGCTTTTTCAAACAAAAAGTGATCCAGGGAAGCAGGTTAATGGCATGATCTCAGAATGTCTACTCAGAAGTAAGTCCTATTGAGTTCAGAAGGTCTTACTCATAAAGCGCATATGTATCACTGCCACAATATTTCTTCATGACCTGGCAGTTTATAAATACTGTTCTAGTATTTATAAATAAAATAAGATACAATGAAAGTCAGCTTGGGGGTGAAAATTACCTAAATACGGCTGTCATTTTTTTCCTTTATGAAGGTTAAGAATATTGTTGGCATTTAAGTAGATATAATCCAGATTGGGAGGGAGGAGAGGCAGATGTCTCTCAGAGGTACTGAAAGTAGAACTCCTCCTGGTTTGTGCACATTTTCCATTTAGCTAAGGAATATTTAACTTATGGCATACAAATATCTCCTTTTAAAAGAAAAAATCTCGTCTTCAAAATATTTATATATGATGTTTCTAAAAGGGGATTGATTGCTCAAGAGGATGGAACAAGTAGCTTTGCCTCAGTCTCAAAATACTGACACTACAAATTACTGTACTTTGCGCATCATGCTGTTAATGTAGCTGCAGACTTATAGAGTAAGTCTATATGCACTCAATATCTCACACCCATCTCACAGTAAGCATGAATGAAATAAGTTACCTGCACAGAAGCAGCATTGGTTCTCTGCATGTGTCCTGCCTGAGCCATCATTTCTTCATTTAAATTTAGACACCTTATTCGGAGCTTATTTGCTGACAAAGGCTCTGACATCATATAGGATGGGAAAATCCAAATACTGTAACTACTGCAAATATTCCCAACTCTAATTTACACTATCTCTCTACTGCCAGACGTTATACACCCAAGCTAACTGCACTCCAGTAAACACACATGCAGATTACTTCCATGTCAAGACCACTTTCCAGTGTTCAAGCCTGCTGTTTAAGAAAGTGAGCCAACTGCACATTCTTATGTGTACAGGTGTTAACACCTTTCACCTTCCTACATAACCAAGTGTAAAACATTTTCTCCAGAATTAAAGAACACCTGAACCAAAATTCCTCCACTCCCCACCCCTAAAAAAAGGAAAACTTTGCAAAGAAAATGTTGCCAAGTTAACTTGGTGAAGATACCACAGAGCTACAGAAAAAAGGAAAACAATGCTCAAAGTTTCTCTTTTACAGGGCAAATGTGTGTGTTTTTCCAGAAAAAGCTGAACATCTAGCAAGCTACCCAATTATGTCAAGGTGAATTGCTCCTAAGTTAACACCTGGCCCTTGGGCCAAGGGTGTACACTTTTTGATACACTGAGAAATTGTGGCTGGAGCAACAGCCACCAATGCACTCCTCTCCTCAAAAAAGAAAAATATCGACTCTCGTGGTCCTTGCCAAACCTTGCCACATTTCGCACACTCTGGCACCTAGTTTGCCTACTTTGTATGGTTACATAAAACAAAACTACAACTACCTGTATACCCTGGAGTATAGATATCAATCCATGGCCAACTTAGGCCAAAGTTTCCTGTGTTCCATCTAGTACTGTCATGGAAGTCCGCAGTCAGATACCCCGGCCTATGCATGCATGAAGATGAGCAGGAGCAATAACTGAATTCTTTGTCCTTTCCTCCATCACATTTAAAGTGAAACAAATCCGGATTCAGACACGAAGCACATGCCCTTTTAACCCTTTCCTGACCCTGAGTCGGGGGAAAGTTGCCAAAACAAAGCCCTCTGCCTCCCAAACCGAAGGGGGAACCTCCAGCATCCACGCAAGTACTGGGGAACCAAAGGTCGCCCCCCTCCCCTCCCGGGACTCACCGCGGGGCTGCCGCTGCCCTCCCTTGCTCTGGCCTTGCCCTTGGTGGGCGACTCCTGCAGCAGCTGCTCCAAGCAAGCGGTGCCCGGTAGGGAGGAGCTCTTCTGGTGGGACAGGTGAGTCCCATGCCGGGGCTGCGGCGGCGGCTCCTCCTCCTTCTCGGCTTGCGGGGGGCCATCCCCGCCGCGCCCCCTGTCGGCTCGGGCGGGGGCAGCCGGCGACGGGCAGAGCGAAGACGATGCCGAGGAGGCGGCGCGCGCGTCGTCGGGGCGCCGGCCCTGAGGCGACGGCGGCTGCCCCCTGCCCTGGTGGTGGTGGTGGTGAAGGATGTGCTCCCGCAGGCGGCGCAGCGCCGAGCCGGCTTCGCTGCTCACGGCCTCCAGGGGCTCCGCCGAGGAGCAGCAGAGGTTGGGCTGGGACGACGAGAAGACGCGGTCCAGCACGTGCTTCCTGCGCCTGAAGCCGCTCCACTTGACGGCGCCGCCGCTCAGCAAATCCCCCTTCGCTGCCGCCGGCGGTGGAGGCTGCAGCTGCTGCTGCTCGGCTCGAGCTCGAGGAAGCGACGGCGAGGTCTCCGCACTGCGGCGCTCGGCGGCTCCCGCTTTGCCGCTGCTGCCCTTGCTCTTGCCGCCCAGCTGCAGGTTTCTCCACAGCCGGGCCTGGAAGGAGGAGGACGAGGACGACGACGCCGGTTCGGGGTCGCTGGTGGGCTTGTCCGTTGCTGCTGCCTCAGGCTCCATAGCCGCCGCCTCCTCCTCCTCCTCCCCTTCTCTTGGCCGCCTCCTCCCGCTTCTCCACAAACGCCACCACCGCCGGCGTCTACTGCTGCGGAGGCAACAGCAGCAGAGCCCGGTGGAGCCTGGAGGCTTCAATCCAGGCCGGCCGAAAGAAGAGGCTGTGTGCTGGCCGTCTCAGCCCCGCGATAGGTGGCTAGATCAGCCCGGCTGCTGCTCAGTCTGGGTGCACCACCCGCAGGGTGGCAGCCGCGAGTGGGCGCGAAAGAGGAGGAGGAGGAGGAAGCAGCAGCAGCCGTCGTCGCGTAAGGCGTCGCGCAAGCGAGCAAGGAACGCGCCTCCACCGAACTTTGTGTCTCGCGCGCCGGACTTTTCTCGCCCTCCTCGCAACTGCTAAGACAAGTCACACGGACCGCGCAGGCTCGTGCCGGATGCCTGACTGACTGGGGGAGGGGGAGGGGGAATTAGATTAATGAGAGGCACGTGTGCGCTCGCTGGAGGCAGCTGGCCAAAAGCGGGGTGGAGGCGGGGAGGATGATGATCGCGGCCATGGGTCAGCATGAAAGATGGGCGGTCTGCAGAGCTCAGCCTTCGCTTCACGGAGGTGCAAGAAGAAGAGGAGGAACGCTCCAGGGCGGGATCAAGAGGTGCTGGGTGCAGATAAGGGGAACAAGAGACGCTGGTTTGTACTGGCCGGTAGAGGAAGGATGCATATGGAATGAGATAACCGGGAGACAAGGCAGACACGCCCAACTCGTCGTCGTGCTAGCCCACAAGCCAAGTTAGAGGGGCGGGTGTGAAAAGCGGAAGAGGCATTTCCTTTTTATCCTGTGTCTTTGTCACTTTCATTGGCTCCTAGAAGCTCCACTGGAGGCATTGGAGAGGGTACCTTGCAAAAGGGTAGTAGATCTCTGGCTGATCTGTGTGGGTTTTGCTAGGTTTTTTTTTTTTAGTAGATCCCACCAGCCTGAACCCCGCACAATACCAGTACACAGGTCTGGCCCAACATTCTTTTACTGCTGGAGGTGAAGGACAATATTCTGTCCCTCTCACTCACTCACTCACACACAGAGCCAACCAGGTTGCCTGATGAACCTTAGGGTACATTCACATTAGCAGCTTAAAACACAGCAAGGTCATTTTCCCCCTTCCCCGCATTTCATGCCACATTTGCACAGTGCAGTTCACCTGAGGGATGTGATGTCTTCATTTGACCCACATGACCTTTTTGGTTGCCCCACCCCTGCAACCCCCCAAATCCTATTTATTTGTGATGCCGTGATCTACACATGGGCACTCATCTTCACGTGTGCAATGGCAGTCTCAAATGTTCACATTACCGCTTACTCCACATCCTCATTTCTACGTATTTGAATTGGTTTGAAGGGAAAACACACCAAGCAACAGTATTTGTCAATAAACTACAGGACTGGTATGGATTGTGGCTAAAGTGTAAATGTGGCTTCAAAAACTAGCAGTAGGAGCACACTGGATGCAGAGTAAGCGGTAATGTGAACATACCCTTCTGAGGGCAGTAAGCTAGATGAAAGGGCCAGGGCACACTATGTTTTATGTCGTGAACTGCCTTGAGATCTTTGGATGAAGGACAACATATAAATTTAATATGGAAAAATAATAATATGTTGCAAACGCAGCTGCTCTGGCCACCAAGATTTTGTTGCCATTCATTTGCCACTCCACCTAGTTCCTGCACTCTTTGCCCACTCAAACAGCTGCTCCTATGCAACAGCAACAGCATGTATCACATGAGTAGAGCAACATGTGCACACACATGATGCATGCTGGAGCACATGGCCTGAGCAGGCTTACCAATCTGCCTGCTTACTTGGTTGGGAGTGTTCCCCAATGGCACTGACTGTAATGCATTGGAAGAAGGTGATTAGACAACACAGACAGGCTGCAAAGGATAGCAAGATGCAAGAACCCGCACTGCTGGGGCACCAGGTTGGGAGGATGGGAACAGCTCAGGAGGAATGGCCAGGGGAATCAACACCCCTCTGTCTCTGTGGTCTGGCGCATGCATTTCACTCTGCCTAATGATAGGGCCAGTCCTCAGAAACATTGCTCTGCAAGTGGTGTTTTGACAACCCAAAGCAGGTTCACTGGAACCAGGACATTTTCAACAACCTTTGCTGAAGCAACTAAGCAAAAGCTGCCCTCTGGATCCCATATTGGATCCTGTGCAATATTGGATAGCAGGAGAGGAGACAAATGTATTGCACAGTTTATTTCAGTACTCTGACCAAGAGAAAAGTTGGGCATCCTAGACAGAGCATTGGACTATTACTGCAGAAATCAGAGATCAAATCATGCAGATTCTTATATGTATTTTTAAAAGCCCAATTCAATGGGGAAACGGGATGGAATTCTGATGATAATAGCCTCACCCCCACTTAGGTTTTTTTATATAAAAAAAAGATATGGTTTCTAATCACAATATTGAAATAGCATGCAGTCGGTCCCTCATCACTGTTTCAACCCGAGAGCTCTAGTTTCCTACGAAGAAGCTGCTTGCAATGGAAAATGAAGGGAGCTCTTCTGCTGGTTCAGCAGCTGCGGTTCCAGCCATCTGTCAATGCAGCCAGTGGTGTTTTGAGAATGGAGTGGAGAGAGAGACAAAGAAGAGGCAAGTTCATGTTTCAGGCCAGTCCCTCTGTCACATCCAAAGCCTACTTTCTCTTGTCCGATGATGCAAATGGGTTATATGATTCCCAAACGACTTATCAAATGTTACATCATGTTATTCTGCCCTCAGTGCCCCCCCCCCCGCTGCAATCACATTTAGGAACAATGAGTCATAATGAAAAGACTATACTTTTTTCACATCAACTTGTAGATACCAGATTCTACTGAGATTATATTTGCCTTTTCATTTAGGGGTTGGGAAGAAATGGATGCTCAGCATTTTAATTTAGACCAAAAGAGCATGTTCTATTTATAGTAGCACAAATGTCATATTCTCTTTCATTGCACAGAAATGTGCCCAGTCTTGGATCTCCAACCTGTTCTGCATGACTGCCTTGAGCCACTGCAATGCCTTCTCTTTCCAGCCATCTCCAGCTGTGTGTTTGTTTGTTTGTTTGTTTGTTTTTACAGGGGCCTCAGGCCACCTGAGAGGTTTTATTCAGTCACAAAAAATACTAGGATTTTGCAAATGGATTCTACAGCATGGAAGGAAAGGCTCAGAAATTTCAGGCAAGTGACTTATTGTAAAACTAATTTGACTGAAATCCCCAGAACTGTGGATTTTTTCTGCTACGCGTGCTGCTTCTCCGGGAGCTTTTGACTCACATTCTCCGCCTCCAGCGGTATGCTCATATGATATGCTCTTCCCAACTGAAAGCTGCGAGTCTCTGAAAGCATTCCCTATTGATAGGAACTAAGAGGACAGCTACCTGCACCTCAGAGAGAGAGAGCCCACCCGCCGTTAGAGTGAAACACCAACTCAATTAGTGGGGATAGAGAAGCAGGGATGGTGTATCTACAGAGGTTATCCCCCCTGATTTGATTCAGGATAGGTGGTTTAGCAAAGCATAGTTTATTACCCATTTTGAATGCGGTGCTCACTTTCCAACTGACTTTTTGTGATGTTCCATTTTGAATAGCAAAATGGAAGCAGAACTATAATACAAATTAGGTAGCCAAAAGGCAGAAATCAATATTAGCTTTGCAAGTAGCTATAGGATCAGAACATGCTAGTTTGTGTGACAGCAGGGAATGGGAAGAAGAAAAGTGCTTTACTGACCCAAATGCCCCCCCCCAAAAAAATACAAGAGAAATGTGTTTCCCTACTTTTATGATGAGCTAGCATGCCCAAAGAGGGACCCAGGTGGCACTGTGGGTTAAGCCACTGAGCCTAGGGCTTGCTGATCAGAAGGTCGGCGGTTCGAATCCCTGTGACGGGGTGAGCTCCCGTTGCTCGGTCCCAGCTCCTGCCAACCTAGCAGTTCGAAAGCATGTCAAAATGCAAGTAGATAAATAGGAACCGCTACAGCGGGAAGGTAAACGGCGTTTCCGTGCGCTGCTCTGGTTTGCCAGAAGCGGCTTTGTCATGCTGGCCACATGACCTGGAAGCTATCAGCCGGCTCCCTCGGCCAATAATGCGAGATGAGCGCGCAACCACAGAGTCAGTCACGACTGGACCTAATGGTCAGGGGTCCCTTTACCCTTTACCTTTACCTAGCATGCCCAAAGACAGGACTGGTGGCATAATGAGGCAAGCTGAGACACTTGTCTCAGGTGGCAAGAGTGGGAAATTGCCCCTCTTGAGGCAAGCTTGCTTGTTGTTTCACCTGCTGTGGCAGCCTTGATGCCACCATAACGCTTCAGTGTCCACCTCACACTGAGGAAGGGCCAAGAGGGGTCCCGCCTCAGAGTGAGGCATTCTGAGGAGGTATCCAGGCAAGGGTCTGGGCTGCTGCTGTTTTGCTAAGGTGGGGTTGCCATATTTCTAGAAGTGAAATTCAGGATGGAAAAGTTGTCGAGCCTTTTCTTTTTTAATGAAAATCAAGGTTGTTGAGCAATCAACTTCAAAATCCCGGACATTTTGTCGATTTTCCAGAAGCCTCCCCCCTCCCATGCTATTTTCGCCGGTTAAATCCTGGACATATGGCAACCCTAGCTAAGGCAAGCTAGAAATTCTTTTAAAACAGGGCTAAGTTTTTATCTTCATTAGAGCACAACCATACTTTAAAGCATACAAAAGTTAAGATAGTAAAACAGATTAAAATGGATAAATGGACAGTTCTCCCAGTGGGGGGATTTATAAACTGGAGTTCCCCGAGCAAGCTTAGCAGTCATGAAATAAAAGGAGAGGTACTCTTGTGGACCAGAAATTGGTTAAGTGTCCGGATTCCAGAAGCAGGGAATAGGAATATATGGACTGTTCTCTGACTGGAGAGATGTAGGAAGTGGAATCCCCCAAGGATTGGTTTTAGGGCCAGTGCTTTTGAAACTTGTCCATAAACTTTCAGTAGTTAGGGATGAGCAGTGAGTTGGCCATGTTTGCTGACAATACTAAATTGTTCAGGGTGTCCTGGCTCCCACCCCAAAACACCCAAGCAAAGTCTCTTACTTGTAAGTGAGCAAGAGATATTTACTTAGGCTTAGCAGAAGTAGACGTGAGCCTCAAGAGCCATGGTTCAGGAGTTCAAGAGCAAGGCAAGAAGTTCAGAACTGGACAAAAGCAGCAAATGTGTCCTAACAACTTCCACAATGCACCCATCACACTGACTTGTTACAGCAGGATTTCAGTGCAATTGAAGTCCTTGGTGTGATACAATTAATGGAGTGCCACTTTGGCTAGGAGCTGCTGACTATGCTAATTTCCTTCCAAATCCCCCCAAGCTGCAATATAGTACCTGTTTCCTGATTGCATAAATTAATTAAGTGGTAGACAAGAGTTCTAATATGTTAAAGTTGCCTCCTGCAATGCTAGTTCTTGGTGTAGTTGGTAAATGAATCATTGGTCATACTGTTCATCATTTAAAATACAACCATATAATTTTAAGCATTCAGATAACAGATTGTCTAGGGAATCTTTACATAATTTTCATATATCTAATTCAGATAACATTTCACACTTCTTACATATAATGATTTTCAGGTAACAGAAACTCTATAGAGATTCAAGCTAGAACTATAAATTGAAGTATATTGGAAAAACCAATCCTGATGCAGTTAAAAGAGTTTTTGAAAAGACTTTCACTCTTGATTTTAAGTTGGAGAAACGAGTGATGAAAGAATTGCATGATGTTCTTATTCAAGAGTCAGCAGAACTCTTTTTTAAGAACAAAAGAAGAAAACAGAGCTTTAAAAAAAGCTTTAGGTATTTTCACACATTGGACTTATATTGCTTTTGAGTCTCTCACAGGCAATTTATGTTAACACCCAGAATAGTTGTTAACATACCAAGAACAGTAGAGCTACTTCGAACCTCATGTGACAATATCCTTTGTCTTCTGGTTAGGTTGACAGAAATGAGTTAATGAAGGAGACAGCAATTGTGCCACCTGCTGATTGTTGGTGTTCATTTTCTATGCAGGATAATTAGAGCAACTTCATATGATACCTTTGCAGAGTGCTTGGTACCACTAACCTGCTCCCACATCACTGGCTCTGCCTTGGGCTAGAATGGATGTATGCTTCACACCACATAAAAGAAAGATAAATGTAGAAACATTTTCTACAGTTCCCAGCACTGAATGTTTAGAATGACTTGTAATAGGCCACAAAGGGTTCAACCGTAGACTTTATCCCCATTCCTAGTAGTAGCCAGCAGAAGATGAGCTGCAAATAATTTGACTTTTAATCTGTCACTTCGTAAGCAATCTCTGCAAAAGAAGAGTCATTCTAAAGCAGACCAAAACAAACAAACAAATCCCATCTAGTTTAGCATTCTGATTCTCAGTGGCTAACCAGATGCCTGTAAGAAGCCCGGAAGCAGGACATAAGCACAATCATCATGAAACAATTGTTAGAGCACCTCTAAACAGATTTGATTTCTGCAGTCATTGTTCTCCATCCTGTTCCAGATATGTGGGTTACTTCAGCATGCAGACTTTCCCAACCTCTGTCAGGGCTCAGTAGGCTGAGTTTACAAATGTTCCTTCTTCCAGTTCAGAACAAAGGAAGCTTTGCTCTTCATGTCATCTAGAGGTGCTGCTCAAAACTATGTTGACATGCCAAACTGGCTGTACTATACAGAGAGCTGCACCCCATGATCTCATGCAATGTTCTACCAGCTTGCAACACTACAAAGGCTCCTGAGATTATAAGGTGCTTTTATTGATGCCTATAGAAATATTACAGTCTCTCCGGCAACAACTTGGATTGCTCATGCAGTCTGTCTGTTTCTCAGTCCTACAGAGCTAATGTTAAAATAAACTGAGCAGCACTTTGAAAATGCTGCTTTAAAATATGATGTTTTATCTGTTTACCCAAACTTTTGGGAAACCACCATGGAAAATTAACACAGAAATCACAGAATATCCACAATTCTCACGTTTCATTCCCCCCCCCCAAAAAAAGGTAACAATCCTTGGGAAAGTGCTTATTTATTATTACCGCTGCTACTAATTATCTCACCCATCTTCCAAAGCATTCAGGGTGGCATTCATGGATAGAGTTTACCCCATCATAAAGTGACTGCCACAGACACCCAGTGAGCTATACAGCTGAGGAAGGATTTGACCTTACTTGTCCCTGGACAGTATATGTTCCAGAACCTGTAGGAGAAATGATACAAATGGTTAGACAACATACAAAGCCTATGACATTGGGGCTGTGTGCAAATTGTGTGCAAATTGGATTAAACATTCATCAAAGCATCTATAATTTATTTACTAATGGGATCTTATTCAAAAGAATACCCAACAGGTTTTGGGGGCATGGAAAAACATTTTTTTGTTTAAAATTCCATTAGCTTTCAGAACTACAGGATTGCATTTTTATCCCTAATGCGTTCTTTGGAGTTCCATAGCTGAGTTATTGTGCTGCAGAGCACTTATTTTTTCAGTATTTTGGATTATTCTGTTGTGAGTTCCATTGTGATTTTGCTGCTACACATATCCTCTCCTAATACAGGAATATAATCTCAATAATTGGGGAAAGGATGCTCTCATCTTCTTAGGATTAACCTAGCTTGGAAGTAATGTTCCATCAGCATTACTGCTGTTAGCAATAAGCCTTTTGAGGATATACTGTTCAGAATGATACACTGCGTACAATAAGCACATTTGCTTTCTATGAGCTACGTGAAAACAGCAATAAAGGGAGCCGAAGAAATCTCACTTACATACCAAATTGGAACCGAAATGCAAGCTTTTTATTTCTTTTATTCCATTTGCTCAAGGTGCCGTGCATTGTTTTCTCTCCATATACACACATACTTTATCATCAAGTCTCTGAGATAGATTAGGTTGGGAGATGGGGACTGCCCCAAGGCCAATGAGTGAGCTTCATGAGGGAATTAGAACCTGGGTCTCCCCAGTCATAGTACGAACAACACAGTGGCTCTCCAAGAAAATGGCAAAAGGGATGTCTGGAAAATGGCTCAGATCCTAAGCTGTTCCTCTGTTCAGCAGTTGATTTCTGCTGACTCTTCAAACATTATTTCCAATGGTTCCACAAACCATTAGTAGCTGACTTCCAGGGTTTCCAGGGGGGTTGCAAAGGGAATGAATGGGGAGGCAGGAAATCCCTGTTCCCTGAATGTGAACTCCATTCCATTCAAGGAGAAAACATGGAATATAAGCTAATAGTAAGCAATATCCATGCACAGAGCAATGTGTTGCGGTTCCAAGAAATACATTTAATTTATTGGAACTGCAATACATTGCTCTGTGCACGGATATTGCTAACTATTGGCTTGGATCTTAAACCTATTCTTCATAAAATATCATCAACGTAACAAATTGCCTTAAGGTGCTTTTTTTGTAGCCTTATGGGGAGATCTTGGAGCAAAAGCTAGAAATGTATGTTTTAGAAGTGCTTTAGCTATAGATTTGTAGGATTGGATGACTAATAATACCTTCCAGCTCTTTTCTCAATGTATTTCCAGCTGCCTGCACACTTTTCTTCACTGTATTGGCTGGTTTGCTTGATGCCGCTCTGCACATTTCTGGAAATGTAGTAATGCTGAAGAAAAGGGCAAAGGCTGGAAGAGTGGAAGGAAGCTGGCCCCCAAGAAAAGCTGATGAGAAAGGCTGCATCCACACCATTACATTTAAAGCATTCTTATACCACAGTGCGGGTGGCGCCGTTGGTTAAACCATAGAGCCTAGGGCTTGCCGATCAGAAGGTCGGCAGTTCGAATCCCTGTGACGGGGTGAGCTCCCGTTGTTCGGTCCCAGCTCCTGCCAACCTAGCAGTTCGAAAGCATATCAAAGTGTAAGTAGATAAATAGGTATCGCTCTGGTGGGAAGGTAAACAGCATTTCCATGCGCTGCTCTGGTTCGCCAGAAGCGACTTAGTCATGCTGGCCACATGACCTGGAAGCTGTACGCCCGCTCCCTTGGCCAGTAAAGTGAGATGAGCGCCGCAACCCCAGAGCTGTCCGCAACTGGACCTAATGGTCAGGGGTCCCTTTACCCTTTACCTTTATACCACTTTAACAGTTATGACTGTTAAATAATCTTACTTTGTTAAGGATGCTGGGAGTTGTTAGGACACCCAATATGGCCATAGGTCAGGGATGATGGAAGTTGTAGTCTAGCAACATCCGGAGGGCCACAGGCTCTCCATCTATACAATACAGTGCATATTTTGTGATACTTCCAAAGTGACCGAAGCCAAACATAACCACATAGCTGGGTGCTCAAAACAGGATTTGCTTTTGGCATATGCAGTTGAAATTGGTGTTTTCCCATCTTGCCTGGAAAAAGAGGGGGATTATAAGGGCAACACTTGAGCGCAATATTTATGTTTATTATCACCATGTTTAGCAGTGGCTATATAAATTGGTTGGAAAAATAAATAAATCTGAAAAGCAACTCTTAACCAAAACTTTAAAAGATCTTAATAGTGGACGGGCAAAATCCTGCTCTTGTTATATAATGAGAAATCATTCATTTAAACCATGTCAAAAACCTATACAATCATTTTTAATATTGTGGGAATTTAAAGTACCAAGTACAAACAGCCCATCTGTTCATTTCTGGACTAAATATATCACATCAGATTTCAAAGTACAAGGCTCAAGAGGAACAGTATGTGACTCTTTCAACCAAAGCCAAGCCTCTAGTGACTTTCCTTAGGTACAATGGTACACAGGAGTCCATCTGTCTAGCTCTTAACAAGTGGACCTTAAATACTACGGTATGGTATATTTTTCATATTGTCATTTTTGACAAGTATGAAAGGAAGATGGCCAACATATTTTTAAATGGTTTATTTTATAATTGGTATACATAAATATAAGTAATACATTAGACATAAAATAACCCATCAATCGATAGTTACCATATTACATAAAAAAAGTGTAATTTACCGCATTTTCCTTTTTAGGCCCGGGAGAGGGCTAGACAGCTCTCAGCTGGCCTACTTCAAAATGAAGACTGGTGGAATCTATACACATATAAAAAACATTCTGAAAATGCTTTTTAAAAAGCGTTTTAAAAAATACACTGAATTTCCATGAGGCTCACCATCACCATCTAGTGTCACATTGTATTTTGCACTTAAAACGCACTCAAAATGTTTTATTTGCAACTGTATAGCTGAGTCGACTGTCTCCATGCCTGCAATGTCCTGTGTGAGAGTCCTCATCCGGCTTACATGGGGGCTGTAAAACTCCTTGGAAGATTTGGGGCAGTCAGTGTTACTTTCAGCCTAAATGCTGCTCTGAGGAAGAGCAGGGTGCAGAAACACAAAGACCTAGACTACATAGACCAGGCATCCCCAAACTGCGGCCCTCCATGATCCCTAGCTAACAGGACCAGTGGTCAGGGATGATGGGAATTGTAGTCCAAAACATCTGGAGGGCTGAAGTTTGGGGATGCCTGGCATAGACAGTACATTGAAAACACATTTTTTGCCCCAGAGAATCCTGGGAATAGTAGTTTGTTTAGGGTACTGGAAATTGCAGCTCTGTTAGAGATAAATGACAGCTCCCAGGTTTCCTGAAGTGGAAATGTCCTTTAAATGTGTGGTTTGTATGTGGTCTTGGTCACCTTTTGTTCTGACAGACCTTTTGTGTCATTATCATGCACAAATTTAACAGCTGTAATTTCCCCCATCACTATACTGTATATCCAAAGTGGGAAAATCTGCACCTACTGAATTTCTGCCTGTTATTAAAGGTTCAGGAGTCCTGTCAGGGAACATAACAGTGCCAAAGAGGCAGGTTTGTTTGTTTGTTTGTTTTGTTTTGTTTGTTTTTAAATGGGTGCCATTTCTTTCTCCGAACTTACACACCTGCTTTAATCCTGTAAAAAAAAAAAACCATCACCGCTTTAGACCAGCTGCGGTAAAAGGTGGGTGGCTATTTTGATTATTATTCTGGCCTTGGACTAAGGAGGCTATTTCCACTTTGCAAGAGGTAAACGACAGCCCTAGCAGATCAAAAGGTAAGGTACAGAAATCAAAACAAGCAGATTTAAATGTTAAATCCAGTTTTCAGTGTAAAGCGCACAGCCCATAGCTTTGCTGCACATTTCCCTGTCTGAAAGTTGGCATTCTAGTTGCCTGGAGACAGAAGTAAACAAAAGTATCTTGGTGACAAGAGTTCGGAGTTTCCTGGAGCTGTCTGCTGCTGCTCTTCATGAGAAATGAAGGCGGGGAAATCTATTTTCTAGGGCTTTTGTCTTTTGATTTTCACCCAAAAGGAAGCACAGTAGCTCCTCCAAGAAGCTTCCCACCAGGTACTGATAGTTTTATCTTTTTGACATTTTCAGTAAACTGCTAGGCAAACGAGGAACAAATGACTACAACAGCAATGAGTGCTGGGCTTGGGTTAGAAGCAGCGTTTTCTCTGGGACTGGTACTTTGAGTCAAGTGCTGTGGGATTGAGACTATTAATAAGGCTGGTTAAAGGCAGAGAGAACCTGTCAGACTGGCATAAAATGCTAGTTTTACAGCTCTCTTCTGATTATCAAAGATGGGGCGCACTCGCAGGCCTTTAAAGGTTGCAGTGGTGTTCAGAAGAGCTTATAATTATTATAATCCACTGGCTGGAAAAACCAAACCTGTATTATTGATTTATTAAAATATCTATATTCTGTATATGTGGCAAGAGGATGAATGCAGCTCAGGAACACATATCCTAGTGACGTGGGTATTTTGTGACTTTATATTGTGATTTCTTTTATTTTATTGACTGTATTCTGTACATGTCTTCTTCTTTTTTTAATTAATATGCAGCTTAGCTCCTAGGCGGCCTTTGGGCCAAAATGTGGTATGTAAAGAAATCATACCATGCCATTACACAGGAGTGGCTGGTGGTGCCCATTGGGAATGACGAGAGAGAAGGCAACAGTAGGTGAAGCCACAGCCAATGACAGGCAGAGATACCACCTGGCTGGTTTTAAGAAAGAAAGCAGGCAAGTAGGGATATGCTGGGGGTTGGTGGGGGCAGTGCCCCATTTACCCTTATGAACCAGCCCCCAATGCCATGGTATTAATTGTGTATGTTTACTTTTGCGCTTTGTGTAATATAATAAAATTATAAGTCGAGCAATTTCCCTGATTTTCTTCCAGTTCTGTATTCCTAAAAAAATTGGATTACTTCTCCCAAGGGATTTGAATATGCTTGTTACTGAAAAATGGTGGAATTATATTACTGTAGTTCTGATGTGCTTCGAGCATCTCAAAGAAAGAACATGCCTACAACATTTTGTATTGCAAAAAGTGTGTGCAAATTGCTCGGGAAATTTACGGAGTTGCCAATCCTTTTTTCACATATGATGGAGAGTGAAACTATATTGGTAAAAAAAAAAAAAAAAGCAAAATAAATAAATAAATCAGGATTATGAATAAGTGTCTTTTATGACATCCACTACAGAATGTTAGTCATTCTTATGGGTTATTTAAAAGGCAATGCAAGAAGAAGACATGAACCTGTCGGCAACTTATGATTGAAAGCCAGAGCATTATTAGCAAAATACCCCATCTATTTTTTCTGAGTGATTGAGAAAAGTTTGGCAGATAGCCATAAGGAACAAGTTAACATGCTTCCAATAGTTATGAGGCAAGAGAATACACTGAGCCCCCCCCACCTTGATTAAATATTAGAAGCAAATTAAAGCAGAAAGGAATGTACAATAAGCATTAACTACAATTTAATGTACTCTGAATAGTATTTATGAATTATATTGCTGGTGTATTTTGTTGTTTTTGTTGGCACCCGTCTGTCTTGAGAGACATTGGTTGTGCCTCTGGGGGTGAAATCAAACCACATGGTCATTTGAAGAGCGCTCATGATACAATTTTTCTGCCTAATAAAAGCTATTCTATCTCTCCAATGGGACAGTGATATGAGTTTTTGAGAACACAGAACTTGTGGAAATAAACAATCAACTGAAGTACAGACTTTCTCCCTGAAAATGCAAACATGCATGCTAATAGAAGCCCCATGAAGCAATTTGCATGCATTTATTGGGAAGAGTGGTGCCAATTCTTTAAAAATAGCTACCATGTGGAAAATCCAAAACACATTAAATCTTATTGAGAGGGTATTAAATTATCTTTTGGAATATAGTTAAGCCCAAGGGAGAAACTTCATGCCAGTATCATAGTTCACTTCTGTATGGATGAACAAGGAACCTGGGTAGACATACAGTATCTAATAGTGCTAAAGGGCATTTTCGATTCTCCACTCAACCCCATGCAGTCATTATCGTACATACTCATTCAAATACTGTTTTGTAAGTTAAAGATTACTGTAGCACTATTTTTTACTAATACAGGTTTCCAAGTTCTGTCATGAGTCATGGAAATGGAATGTTGACCTCAAGGCATCACCAGGGAAACAGCAATGCTGGTTCTAAGCATCTTTCAGAGTTGAACAACAGTTGAATCACCTAAGCAAAAAGCCGCTGAGCACCTACTGTTCAGCGAAGAGAGTTATACCATCTTAAGTCGCAGGTAATCCATTTAAGATGTTTTCTGCTTCTTGGAATCTTTGTGATATTTGTAATCATCATGCTATTTAATTAATTTTAGGTTCTGTAGTGTTCATTAGTTTAGGTTACTTCCATAAATATCATTCAGATATAACTGAATTATGTTTTTGTTCTCTATCATCAATTCTTTTTATGTATCACTGTTAGGAATAGAACCAAATAAAGAACAGAATATCTGATAATAGAAATATTAGCAGTTATTAATTACAGTATGCTAGGCACTGCAGTTTGGTTTAGAACATAGTCAAGAAAGCTTGCTATTTTAGGCTGCAATCCAAACCCCTGGTCGACAGTGGTGGGGTTTGATGGAGCAATATATTTTACTTTAACATAATATGATATTTGATTTTTCTTAACCAAAGTAGAATATCCAAAGGTGTCTGGGAAACAGGCTTCCTGATTATTACGGTATTTTTAAGTGAGGAGGATGGGAAAGAGATGGGGAACAAATTTCCTCACTAAGGAAGCTGGCATAGGACAGGCCCAGTCTCCTTCTGACATTAGATATGATGGCAGACTTCAGAAAAGGCTTTGCTGAGGGTAGTGGGATTTATGGAGGGACAGGAAGCGTATCTTAATTGGATACAAAGGCAAAGGGATTACCCCAACCATAGGTAACAGCATGGAAGTACCGGTATGTGAAAGGGACCTACAGAGCTTCATAATAATAATAATAATAATAATAATAATAATAATAATAATAATAATTTATTATTTATACACCGCCCATCTGGCTGGGTCTCCCCAGCCACTCTGGGTGGCTTCCAACAGAAAAATAGAACACAGTAGTCTATTAAACATTAAAAGCCTCCCTGAACAGGGCTGCCTTCAGATGTCTTCTAAAAGTCTGGTAGTTGTTTTCCTTTTTGACATCTGTTGGGAGGGCGTTCCACAGGGCAGGCGCCACCACCGAGAAGGCCCTCTGCCTTGTTCCCTGCAACATAAGCCAAGTGAGCTAATGTGGAGTGGAAAGAACAAAGGGGGATTAAGGGGAGATGTACACAGAGATATAGTCAGGGGCGGAGAGCTTTAAATGTGAAGAGGGAGCGCTTAGGGTTGATCTTGAAAGCCAGGAGCTGGTATACAGATCATAGCTGTGTGAGTGGTATGATCATAGCAGCAGGAGAAAAAACTGTTTTTAGTAGAAGCATTCTGAATTACGGTAATGAATTAACTATTACTTCAGTGCTGCATCACTGAGCAAAATTGCACAGAGGAAGGGTGGGGGAGGGGAGAGAATAAGCCATTTCACAGGACAGTTTAGTGCATAGCTGCCAAGTTTTCCCTTTTCTCGTGAGGAAGCCTATTCAGCATAATGGAAAATCCCTTAAAAAAAGGGATAACTTGGCAGCTATGGTTTAGTGCTGCACAAGAATTTTTCCTTCTGGGAAAATAGGAACCTGCCAGACTATTAGTTCATCTCTCCCAGTTCTGCCTACTCAAAACGATATTGGCTCTCCAGACTAGTCTGAGGTGGAGGTCTTCCTCATCACCTGCAACCTGACTCTTTGAAATGGGCATAGAATCATAGTTGGATGGGACTCCAAGGGTCATCTCGTTCAACCCCCAGCAATGCAGAAATCTCAACTAAAGCATCCGTGGCAGATGGCTATCCAAGATCTGCTTAAAAACTTCCAAGGAAGGAGAGTCCACCACCTCCCGACAAAGATCTCTCCAGAATTTCTGACAAGGATATCTCCCAACCTTACCTAGAGATGCTGAAGACTAAGCCAGGGACCTCATTCTGCATGCAAAGCAGATGCTCTACTACTTGGTCCTCCCTCATAGGCTTGGGTGACATAGCCTGTGGGTGGATAAGTCCCATAGGACAGGGACGGCAGATGTGACCTAGCTGTTTACACTTGTTCATTTTCCATGGTCTCTGACATTCTGTCTATTGTATTTTTGCCAACATTCCCATGGTTTTTTCTTATTTTGTCATGCCTGATGAGGTGATTTTGTTTGATGTCAGTTCGTTACTATTTTGCATACTAATTACCTTTAAACTCAAACAATTAGAGATTGCAATGCATTCTCTCCTTTTACTGGACGAGTTACGCATTTTCTCTCTCATTAAGCAGAGGCTGTTAGATCACAAATTTCAAAATCTTTACCGCACTAAGTGAAGTGCAGGTGATAACAGCAAGAACCTTTATTGAACTACAGAGTTGAACAACAGGGACAAAGCAACTGCTTATATACATTTCTGAAGGCCTGGGCCACTCCTACTTCCAACGTGATTGGCTGTCTAAACTTCCAAGCTGCGAATCTTGACTCAGAATTTAAGGGCCAATGGCAGAGGCCCAAATCCTGAAATGTTCTGTGATTGGATATCATGTATCGAATCAGAACACAGGAGCTCAGAATTCTTAGTCCAGACTGAAGCTCAGGCAAACACAGACAACTGAATACATAAAACTAAGCCCCTCTGTATGATCATCTGCTTACTTAGGTTTGTGCCCAACTATTTTTATAATTTAGATACCCCTTTGTATCATAGAGTTTTTATGTTAGCCCATTCAAATGCATTCCTCTCATTTGTACTGTCTGGAAGGTTCCAAAAAATAGCCTTCCAGAATAGACCACAATAGTGTATTCTTGTGGTATGAATACACAAGATACAATATGCCATATAATTATGGGCTGCCCTCTCTTCAACACACTTCAGAGAAACCTACTGGCGACTCCTTTAAAGCTTAAAGTATCTATTTGCAAAGAACTTTTCATCCAATGTCTGCTGAGGGATGATATTCCCAAAACTATTGAGATTCTGTCAGGATATTTAGCTGAGATTTTTTAAAGTCAAATTTTAAACTACTTAACCGTTATTTAATCGTGGCTATTGAGTATTTTGGGACCCAGGTGGCGCTGTGGTTAAACCACTGAGCCTAGGGCTTGCTGATCAGAAGGTCAGCGGTTCGAATCCCTGTGACAGGGTGAGCTCCCGTTGCTTGGTCCCAGCTCCTGCCAACCTAGCAGTTCGAAAGCACGTCAAAATGCAAGTAGATAAATAGGAACCGCTACAGCGGGAAGGTAAATGGCGTTTCCATGTGCTGCTCTGGTTTGCCAGAAGCGGCTTTGTCATGCCGGCCACATGACCTGGAAGCTATACGCCGGCTTCCTCGGCCAATAATGCGAGATGAGCGCGCAACCCCAGAGTCGGTCACGACTGGACCTAATGGTCAAGGGTCCCTTTACCTTTACCTATTGAGTATTTTATGTTTTCAATATGTCTGGATTACCAAGGTTTTATGGATTTTTTTCTCTTTTATGATTTTATGTCTAAATTATGCCAATAAAGGCTGAATGAATTAATAACTGAGTGTATCTTCCATATATGAAAGCAAACTCTGTTTATGTGGACATTTGATTAACTGACACTGTTGGCATTTCTGCAAGCCATTTAGTAAATGGAGGTTATATTGCCCTATAAGTGGGCTGTAGTTGGTTTGATTAGTTCATCTGAAGCTCATGATTAATAATGTATTCTTGCCCTTGTAAAGGTCTTACAGATAATACTTCAAATAAAGATGTCAACAGAGAACACAACTGAGCCGATTAAACACCTTGACAAGTAAGTAATCTAGGATTTCCATCATTTAAGATACGATTCATTTGACATAAATTGTTAAGGCAAAAAGACTATGTGCTGATGTTCATCATTACTAAAAAATGTGACATTGCTAAGAGCTGTTGACAACATTCAATATGCAAAGTCTGTCTTTTGTTCATATTGCAGATATTTTCCTCAACTTTGTCAAAGTGTTTTAACTAGTTTAACAAATTCTTTATAAACAATGTTTTAACTAGTTTAACAAATTCTTTATAGAGGATTATTTATATCCCATTTTTCAGAATGGCTCACTTAAAAAGGAAAGAAACAAAAGTTCCATAAATATCTCAGTAGGTTCTGATATTCTTTTGGCAATGTGAGATACCATAGTAGAAATAAAAGGTGTTTTTTTTAAAAGTATAGCTGAACTAAAATTCGATTTTTTAAAGTCAAAGAAAACCCTCTTTTCAGGTTTTAAGAACAACCTTGAAGCATTCATGATGGCACAGCTAGCATGGTTCCTGATAAAAAGTAGTGAAAGCCAGAGAAAAACAGGCTGAGCTAAAAGTACAAACCTCACACATTTCCACAGGCTGCTGTTTCTCAGGAAGCAAGGTCATTGCTGTAGGTTATCATTTACATTCTTCTCAGACACAAATTTCACAAGGTCAGCAAGCATAAATAATTTATCCATGTTTCATGTATGGGTTCCTGCAACCAGTCACTCTGACACCTGCTGTCACACTTCTCATAAGAAATATAATTAGTACAAACACAGGTAGTAAGAGTAACCAGCATTTTCAAAAGGAATGAAGTATTGGCTAGTCTGGCTGTGTGTGGGTTCACTGTGTTTATATGATACAAGAATCTGATTTGGTTTCCATCTGTGAAAGACAGATCCCCTTTGCCCATGTTGGAGGAGACTCAGCTGCATTTATTTACTTCTGCTCTGGCAGGAAATCAGTGCTGGAAAAGAGAGATGCAACTATTTGGCAGAATTTTAGTGCTCTTGAAATCATGTCCTTCAGCCCATGGGATCTGCTTGGAATGAAGCAGTTAGGTGCATGTTGTAAGGCTCATGACATGGGCATTTCTAAGTCCAAATTATTTTTTATTTACATTTGTTGCCTCTAATGTTGCTGGCATCTGTCTGTCTCAAGAGACAATGGGGGTGAATTCAAACTTATTTTCATTCCACTTTTCAGATTTGAGCCTCAAACCAGTTGGGGATCTGTTGCTCTCTTTTGCCAAAAGAGGACATAGCAGTATTGCAGGTTGCCTCTTTGACGTGGTCCCACCTTACTCTGGCGCTGTCTCTAGGGTAGTTCAGTTGTGCTTGTTTGACAGAATCAGAGAAGTGTTTACAAAGTTTAGGCATGACTGTTCTAGCAGTGTTGATTCAAGGCTCTGTACTTCCTGCTTTGTGCTATGGGTTCTCGTTGGCTGGAGAAGGATCTTTCTCACCACCAGGGATTGATCTGTATTACAGTCAGCACTAAAGGTAAAAGGTGAAGGACCTCTGGACGGTTAAGTCCAGTCAACGGTGACTATGGAGTTGCGGCACGCATCTCGCTTTCAGGCTGAGGGAGCCGGCATTTGTTCACAGACAGCTTTCCAGGTCATGTGGCCAGCATGACTAAACCGCTTCTGGCCCAACCAAATGCCATGACGGAAACCAGAATGCATGGAAATGCCGTTTACCTTTCCGCTGCAGCGGTACCTATTTATCTACTTGCACTGGTGTGCTTTCGAACTACTAGGTTGGCAGGAGCTGGGACAGAGCAATGAGAGCTCACCCCATCACGATCGCCTGGTGACAGTCAGGTCCAGCTGATGCCAGTGGTCTGACCTTGGATGTCTCCAGGACACTCGCTATTTTGCCCAGGCTGTGATACGAACACAGCTCAAGCAGCCTTTGTCTGTTCTCATTCATGTTGCCAATACCAAAGTGGCCTGTGCAGTTGTCCCATGTGTGATGACCCCCCACAACTCTGGCATTGAAATCTTCCAGCAGGAATAGGTGTTTGCAGGCTGGGACTATCCAGACAGCCTGGTCTAGTTCCCTCTAGAACTGTATGTCAGAGCACATGGTGGGAGCCTAAATGCTCAAGATGTTAACCACAATAGAGGTGGTTGAGAGGCAGAAAGAGAGCAAGCATTCTGAGCCCTTAGTTGGTAGTTCTATCACAGACAGAAGGGAGTTCTTCACTGCGAAGCCCATGCTATGAACATGTGTTTCTTCTAGCTGCCCTCCTTACTAGAATAAGGTATAGTTATTCTCTAGGAGGCTGCCATTCAATGCAAGTCTGGTCTCCTATAAAGTGGCAACATCAATGTTGAGCGTTTTCTGCTCAGGGTCAATGATGGCTGACTTCCATGAGTCGTTAACCTGCACCAGGTTGATGGACAAGCCAAGATACATGGTCCTGACATTCCAGCTTGCTAGGCCCAAGATAGTTTATTTATTTACTCTGTTGCCTGGTGCAGTGGTTCAGTCTGCTTGTCAAGTTATACTCTAAACTACACATACCCATTGAAGCAGGTGGACAGTGGTGGGTCAGCACCGTATTGACCAGGGTCTGCCTGGCTTAAGACGGGCGTTAGCTGACCAGTGAGACACAATGATCTCTCTCCCACTGACAAAACAACCTGTAGTGCTGGTACCTTAGGCCCGTCTGGTTGAGCTTATAATTTGTAGCTGCTGCCTCCCACATTGTTTTTGCTGCATTAGCAGCACTGAAGCGACCTTTCCAGGGTGCAAGCCTGGGCAGTGTATATGGAAGCCCTGGGCTGCCCAGACGACAAGACCCCTTTCTAGGCCTCCCTGATGTAATCCAAAAGAGAAAAAAATAGTACATTTTACACCAACCTAGCTGCAGGAGTTGCTGGAAGGAGGCACAAAAGATGCCACCCAACTGCCTTAGGGACTCCACCCTGGAATTGTGTAGGGTTTACTCCTCTGCCTTTCCTTTTCCCAAAGATGTCCTGAATGGCAGCAGATAGAGATTATTTATCAGGGGTTACTCCCAAAGGCCTTCTCACAAATGAGTACTGTATAGGCAAAAGGCAGCAGAGGTTTAACGAGGCCCATCTGCTCCTCATTTCCCTCTACAGCATGTGCAGGTGCACTATGGATCTTGTCTGCTTGATCCACTGGAGCCTCTCTTCACATGCAGGGGATAACAAGTCCCTAACTCACTGAGAGTTTAAACCCATCAGCTGCCCACACCTGGTTTAGCTGACCAGTAAAAATCATTTCCCAGGGTGTGGCTGCTGTCACATGCTGACAGCTT
The DNA here is from genome assembly GCF_965207765.1 of Zootoca vivipara. NCBI lineage: Eukaryota > Metazoa > Chordata > Lepidosauria > Squamata > Lacertidae > Zootoca > Zootoca vivipara. The sequence goes on along the minus strand of NC_142593.1, from coordinate 26,418,253 downwards.
CTAGGAGCCACAGGTGAGAGCTGAGTGTAGAGTGGGGACCAAAGGTGTATGGGGGGTGTCAGGGGAGGGGCAGTGAATCTGGTGGGGAGCATGTTTTGTGCTTCTTCTGGGGTAGTTTGCCCCCCCTTGCCCCCCCTCTGCACTCAGCTTCTGCCTCTAACAAATATGGGTGTAAATAATTTGTCTTATGGCAACTGGAACATGCTCTGATGAAACTGCTAGAGCAATTCAGTCTTCAGCCATTAAGATTCTGGAGCTGGAGCCAGAGATGGACACTCTATTCCATATGGACTAATCCCCTGAAAAATTAATGTGATTTGGCACGGCTACTGTCAATTTGAAGTCACGCCAGCAGACCGACTCTGCATTTTTATTACAGCTCCTAGCATTAATTGTTTCAGCTCAAGATCTGGACATAGCCCAAATGTCAAGGATGTTTTATAATGCTGTCAACGTATCAAGCCCAGGTGATCTAAAATTTGTAACACTACTTGTTGGAATGGCTTTTTTAAATGCATTTTTGGTAGACATTTTCAAAATAGTTTTCTATTCTAATTTTCAAGTATTTTCTTTAAGAAATTTCTAATACCTCTTGTTTTTAATTGTTAAGTAATAAATTCAAAGTCAGGGTTTGATCTTTCCAGCACCAGTGTGTAGCCCTCCCTTTTAAGTGTATCCTTTGCTAGAGGCAAGATAAGATATGCCAGTCCTTGTTCCAAAATCTGCTGAGCAACTCTTACCGGCAACGAGACCACTTTTTATTTGTGATCTCTCTTTGCCCACAATTTGCCTGGTTAGTTTATGAAGCCAGAAAGCAAGAGAGGCTGACTGTGTGTCACTTCTATTCCAATAATTGACAATGTCAGGGGACTCCACACACATACCCCCCCCCCCCGGAGGTACATGAGGAAACGTTATAGCTTTGTGGTAGAGCATCTGTTTCGTATGCAGGTGAGTCCCAGGTTCAATCCCTGGCATCTCCAGGAAGGACTGGGAGACATCACTGTCTGAAATCCTGGAAAGGCACTGACAGTCCATGTAGACAAAACTAAGGGCAAATCTACAATGGTTAGTTTAAACATTTAAAATATGTTATAAAAATGTGACACCAGAGGCTGCTGTAGAGCAGTGATCCGTCATCAGTATAAAATTGCATTGACAGCTATCTTACGTTTTTATTTTTCACAGCATTTTTACAATTGATGTAGATCCAGCCTAAGCTAACATGAACACTAGCAAAGCTCTGACTTCAATTGAGGCAGCTTCCTATATTCCTATGATGATGGCAGGCCAAAGTGGAGGGTGGGTGTCTTCAAAGTACCGTATTTTTCCATGTATAACATGCCCCCATGTTTTTGGGGAGTCAAATTTAAGAAAATGAGGGGAGATTGCCAAAAGTTGTTGAGCTTTTTTGGGGAGGATTGCCCAGGGTTCTTGAGCTTTTTTTCAGGGGGAAATACCCAAAATCACTAACCCGACTGACGAACACTGACAATTGCTCACATCACCAAAGCCAACATGCGTCTGCACGCTAACCAACAGCAGATGGCAATCGCAACCCCTATTGTCAAAGTGGCAGCCAATCCACAGCAGCCCTTGCCACAACAACCAATCACCCACCCAATTACCACAGCAGCAGCCAATCCAAAGCACCATTTGACGCAGCCACCAATCACCCAAAAAACCACCGCTTACAAGCTCGCAGCTGCAACCAATCAACCGTTCCCCCCCACGCACTATCCGTATATAAGACGACCCCCCCTTTTGACATTATTTTTGAGTAGAAAAACCTCATCTTATACACAGAAAAGTACAGTAATTTATATTATGTCTCTATCATGGTGAAGATACCTTGTAAATGAATGTGTTTAGTGCAGTATGTAAGGAAATAAAAACACATTTGGTTCCTATACTTTGTGCTCAAAGTTAACTCTCCTGGAACAGAAAAATGAAACGGCTCATAGCCATGAAATGCCAGGTTGCAAAATTAACTTTTTTTGGGGGGGGGGCAACTACAGCTTACCAACCGCAAGACCTAATCACAAGGATTTACTAATTCTTGATTAAATTTCTTTTTAATGCTGATTTGAAGCTCAGTGGGTCAGTTCATGCTGCCTGGTCTCCAATTCTGAACAGCTCGAGTTATTTCAAATTGCTCCCTTTTCAGACTACTCACATTGTATCCCTTTTAGAGGTAAGCATGCCATCAACCAAAACCATATAAAAAAGCAGAACATAAGAAGGTGCCTTAAGACTGACGGAATTGTACCTATTACAGTACATGATTTGCAGTATGGAACTGAAGTCCTACTAACATGTTAGGGCTCCATTCTTCTGTGTGAACAGAAGAAGACCACCATATTATATCACATGATATGGTATCTTGTGCTACCATATTTTCCTCTTAAAAGGCTGCCAGCGTTCCTGCAGCAGTTTTCTTACTACCTTTTAAGACCAGATGCACAGAATAATTGTACATGGTACTTGAAACCCGCCTTATTCTTTTGAATATTGAACCTTCTAATCCCATGTCTGTTTACTTGGGGCAGATTGCATGATCTTGCAGACCAAATATGATGGTTATATATAACAATATGTATGTAATTTACTTGTAGGACTGGCTTATCTCATATATGCTTCAATCTGCAGAACTGGCACTGTTACACATGCCACATAATTATTATTTTTTCTACACTTGTATGAAATCAGTCTTTTGGGGTGGCAGCCAGGGGCATTCCAAGGTGGGGAGGGCTGTCCGCTCCAGGTGCCATTCCAAAGGGGGGTGACAAAATGCCAACACTTGATTGGCGGCATTCCCCCCTAGAACGCACACCACATCCCTGTGGGTGACGCGCCACACCCCCTGGGACAAGCGCTGCTCCAGGTACCGGAGCAGCTTGCTTCGCCTCTGGTGGCAGCACCTACATTTTGGAAATCTTTGCCTATTCACATCAGGCTTTCGCTGGACTCGTTCCAGTGCCTCCTTAAACACTTCTGGTTTGGTACTGTTGACATATTTCAAAAAGTAAAAGCCAGGACACCCCGAATTATTTTTTTGGTTTTTTTTTACAAAAACGCCAATGTCTAAGATCCAGGACAAAGTGCCGCCTTTCGTCAATTCCACCTTTGAAATCCCAGTAATGTCCGGGGTAAATGTCTGGATGTATGGCAGCCCTAGTTTAGGCAAGCCTATCCAAACATGAAGAGGTTACGTGTGTTTTAATATGTTTTCAGCTTATTGTTGATTTTAAGTTTCTGAATGATTTCAAATATGTTTTTAAACATTATGTTCTTTAAAATTTTAATGTTTCATTTTATTTTACTGTAAACTGCTTATTTAGATCCAAGCATTGTATAAATTTTGTTAAAAAGATAGGTATGAAGTGAGGGGGGGGGAGAGAGAGAGAGGAATTACAACAACCTGAATACACTTTACGGTACCTTTCTTATTTTACAAGGTTGTCACAGCTGGGCATTCTAATGCCTTACCTTTAACTCAATAACCTTTTAACTGATTCGGTTACTTGTTGGACAGGAGTCAGAGCCAGCCTTTCCTGCCTACGATTCCGCATGTTTCTGGAAGCAGAGTGCATTCCCTTGAAGACCGGCTGTCCAACCAGGAGAGGACCACAGCTGTCCTCCTGGATCAGGCCTTTCGGATCAAAGATGGCCTTGTTTCTTACCTTCACGGAAATAAAGGCATTCAGCAAGGGGAGACAGCAGCACGCCAGCTACTGGAGAACCACATACAGACGATCACAAGCATAGTTAAAAAGCTGAGCCACGACATAGAGGTACCACCACCGCAGTCATGTTTGGCATTGCCGGCAATTTGTTAAAGCTCTGGTTTATTCAGTAGCTATGTTGTGTTCAGCTCCAGACGGGTTTACTTATTAAGTTACTTATAAAATATGCATATCTTTGTTCCCCCCAGGAGGCAGCAAGTCTAGCCAGCTAGCTGCCAACACCTGCTTTTTGCACTGACTCCTGAATGCAAATTACTTGGGAGCAATGATCACCATTAGGACAGGGGGAGCATTAAAGGACAGATTCTGACTTGTTGCTCAGATACATCTCTTACCCCCAAACTAGGGAAAAGAGGGATTTGGGTAGAAGAACTTTGATTCCCGTTCCCCCATAATATTGCAGAATTTGGCTGTTGCTTATAATATATATTCAGAAAGGGTACATGCAGGCTTTAAGATCTATGTACAGTCGTACCTTGGTTCTCGAACGGAATCTATTCCGGAAGTCCGTTCGACTTCCGAAAACATTCGGAAACCAAGGTGCGGCTTCCAATTGGCTGCAGGAGCTTCCTGCACTCAATTGGAAGCCGTGTCAGACATTCACCTTCCAAAAACATTTGCAAACCAGAGCACTCACTTCCGGGTTTGCGGCGTTCGGGAGCCAAAGCGTTTGAATCACCAAGGTACGAATGTACTACTGTGGTACCTCTACTTACGAATAACTCTACTTACGAATGTTTCTACTTACGAACGGAGCTCCGTCCGCCATCTTGGATGCGGTTTAGATAGGATTTTTTCTACTTACGAATTTTTAGATAGGGTTGCTTCAACTTATGAATTTTTCTCCCAATCCATTCCTATGGGATTCGACTTAAAAAAAATTTCGACTTACAAATGTGCGTTAAATTCGTAAGTAGAGGTACCACTGTAGTTTATCTTCAAAGGCATTTTCAGCTGAGTATCCAGAAAGGTAATTTTGACTCTCTTTTCTTTGCACTTTGGCCCCTGGAATTCAGAGACGGTGTCATCATTTTGATTCTTTCTCCATGCTTAAGGGATAGGTGATGATTCTCCAAAGCACCTAGACCAGAGCTTTCCAAACCTTTCATGTTGGTGACACACTTTTCAGACATGCATCATTTCGTGCAACACAGTAATTCAATTTTATTAGCAAACCAGAGGTTAAACTAACCCCTTTCCAGCCCCGGGAGGGAGCGCTGGGAGAGTTCACGCGACACACCTACACACTGCAGCCAAGACACTAACGTGTTGCGACACACAGTTTGTAAAGCTCTGACTTAGACTCTATCCTTCCTGAAACATTTTAGGGCCCTTGTGTCTTTGCCCCATAACAATAATCCAGGAAGCATTCCCTGGTACAGCTCAAACACTGGAGTAACACCAACAAGACACCCCCATCCCCAGAGCTTAAAAATTTAGAGGTGGCAGAATTATGGACTACAGCCTTTCAAATTGCAGGTGGGGAATATTTCTCCATACTCTATTGATGAAAAAAGCTCCCTATATGTACTATATGTTTCTGGACCTTTCTCAAAAAATTTTTAGGATTCTACAGCCAGCTTCCCTCATACCTTATGTTTTGCTTACAGATTATTGTGGTTTTCCCTTCTTCCATGCTTGGAACTTGGCGTTAATTGGGGGGGGGGGTCAGGTAGTTGCAGTCCCCCACCCCACCCTCTTGAGTCAAGACATTTATTTTACCCACACACAAACTTAGCATTTAAAAAACCGTCATAATAATGAAATACTTCCTGGCACAAAGGTTGTTTTTAATTGGCCTCTTTTGCACTGGAAGAAGAGACTGCCATAATAACCATGAATAATTAGGGTCTTGGCAGAGGTGGCCACCAGGGAGACGGTAAGCTAAGAACCCTATTCTCAGAGTCATAGCAACTATACTGATGGAAGCATTAATAATATTCCACATGAGGAAGTAAATTGAGAAGAGTCATAAAGCCACGATGGATTTCTTTGCTTAGCAAGTAGCAGGACAAACCAATCAGCACTTCCATGTTATATAAAATAACAAAACCATTAGGAGGAGAGACACATTCTAATAGAGTATTTCAAATTATGGGGAGATTCAGCATAATTAAAAATGTTTTAAAAGAGTACTTAAACATTGTTGTTTCAGTTATATTCATGAAATAATAATGAATCACTTAGAACAAAGTTGAAGGCAGACAAGGAGAGAATGTTCCCTCTATTCCCACACTCTCATGAATTCTCAGAATTAACAGCAGTTTTATAGTGGAGTAGGAGAGCTGGGGGGAAAATCACATCTGGCAACGAATGTGCCCCTTTGGTTTCAGATAGTACATGGGTAGACAAGTCTAAAAAGCCCAGGACACAAATTTTCATGACCCTCTAGCAGCTATGGTGGCTCATTTACCAGAGGCAATGTATTTTGCATTAACTCTGGAAGTTTTTACTAGATTCTGACCAAACTAAGCCTCCTAGAGGAAAATAAATACCAGGATTACACCCCCCCCCCCAAAAAAAATCATAGAACCATAGAATTGGAAGGTATCCCCAAAGGTCATCTAGCCCAGCCCCTGCAAATATGATCATAAAACCTTCATCCCACCCTTATTTCATTTAACAGCATCAAACATGAAAGAAAATACAATACTCAGAGTGTACTTCCTGTTTCAGAGAGAGAAACACCCCTCTCACTGTTTATAGCTCTCATGATTCACACCATCACTTAAGAAAATAAACAAACAAACAAACAAACAGTCTAATCTGGGCCTGAGTGTTACATATAATCGAATGCCAGAGTATCAGCCACAGTAACAAATGTACTGTGTGAACAATACAGGGGGAAACATTGTGTCCTGGGCTTTTCAGACTGGTCTACCCATGTACTATCCTGGAACCAAAGTGGCACATTGATGGCCAGGTGTGAAATATTTTGGCATTATTTTCAGCTCTCCCACCCCACTATTAGCATTTAGTCCTTAGGTGGAGAACTTGTGGCACAGACAGCACCAGTTTTGCGATATTCTTAGGCAGCCTGCAGCCTGGATATGTTATGCCTTCCCTGTTGACAGCTAACAGCAATATATTTCTTAAAATTTAAGTTACAGAGCAGCTCTAGAGGTACACACTATCGTCCAATTATTGCATAACAGAAGCCATGGTTTCCTGCTATCGGAATGAACTGTGGTGAGCCTTGTACTCACATGCTCCCCCTCCCCTTTCATTGTCATGGAGAATGGAAATACAGTGGTACCTCGGGTTAAGAACTTAATTTGTTCTGGAGGTCCGTTCTTAACCTGAAACTGTTCTTAGCCTGAGGTACCATTTTAGCTAATGGGGCCTCCCGCTGCCGCCCAATTTCTGTTCTCATCCTGAAGCAAAGTTCTTAACCTGAGGTACTATTTCTGGGTTAGCGGAGTCTGTAACCTGAAGCATCTGTAACCTCAAGCGTCTGTAACCCGATGTACCATTGTAATGGTTTGTCTAAAGTTGATTTGTTAAAAGAAGCCAGGATAAATTTCAGAGCCTGGGTTGCTCAGGGCCCATACAACTCTGATTCATATGGTGAGGAAATGATGATTTCCCCTTCCATCTGAACCAGACCAAATGTCTTGCCATTAGGGAGATGGGTGGGAAGAACGTAGCGTGGTTTCAAGGAACAAACTGCTCTACACTTTCATTATTCAGCTGCCACTATGCTGTCAGACCCGGTAGTTTATTCATCCATTGGATTGTTTGGTTTAGAGGCCTGTTGACTTGCCAGGGAAAATACAAATAATGTGATTAGGGCCTTAGGAAACTTCCCCATCTCAAGATTCTATATTGAATGTCGGCAATATGGATAAAAAATGTACAGTATACACAAACACAGGCAGATATTGGAAGCTTTGACAGTGTAGGACTGTCAACTTCCAAAGGTACCACCAGGTCTGAGGAACGTGATAATCTCTAAGGTAAAGGAATTGCCTTAGCCCATTGAAAAATGTAAACCAGTACAGACTCAGTTGCTCTTTAGCTTCCAATGTAAAGTCCCCCATTTTAAGTAATACCAGCAGTTTGTGTGTTTGTATAACACGTGTTTTTAAGTTGTGAACCACCACCCTGCAATCTTCAGATGACGGGTGGTATACAAATTTAATAAATAATAATAAAAGCAACAACAAAAATTTGTGTACAACAATAAACTGAACACGTATTGGTACAGCCCTTTACAATTCTGCTAAAATTATAGGTTCTGGAGAGGCAAATAAAATCAAGAGATGATGCAACATCAGGAACTAACTTTGCTATGCAGAGTCTAGACCATAAACACTTGCAGGGAGTTGGAGATCTACGTGGAAGAGTGGCTAGGTAAGTCTGACATACTCTATTAAGGGAAACCTACCTCAACAATATTTGCACCTTGTCTCACATTTACAACATCCTGGGCTGGAGACCCAAATACCTGAAGGAGCAGCACTAGTTTTATCATCATACCTGCGCCTTCAGATTTTTGGAAGAGGCCCTTCTCTGTGTTCCACTGTGGGGAGAGATGCATTGTGTGGCAACACAAGAACCTTCTCCATACAAACACCCCAGTCCTAAAACGGCGTGTCCTTAAACAAAGCACATTACAATAACAAAACTATGTGTTACATTTAATGTGTGGTTTGCCACCTTCTCTCTATGAACTGTGTGGTGGTGGATGGAGGCTGATCCAAATCAGAATTGGTGCTGGTGGCATAGGGAACTACTTTTCACCAGCGCTGTGGGCCTGATGAAAATTGCTCCCCTCAGCACCATTTGCTCTGAACAGGGAGCTGCTACTTGCCCAAAAGAACCTTCTCTCCTGGGGCAAATAGCAGCTTCGGCATGCAGTGGCAATGATCAGTATCACAGCAGCTGGGGGAAGTGTAGATCCCGTTCCACTGCCATGGTGCTGAAACACGTAGGCCACTGCTGGCTGCTGCTTTTTTAAGGGGGCGACACAAGTGATTTAATGTAGTTTTGAAGTTTTCCTCTAATACCTTGGTTTTATAATCGAAGAATCCCATTTGTAGAATGCTGAACTGGCGCCTCTTAAGTTCAAAGCTGAATTGTTCTGTACATATTGTTGCACATCATCCCAATTTCTGAGCAGTGAGAAATTCCAGGGATTCCAGGATCTTACCCAGGACTTGTGTTTCCTTTTGGAAGTGGCACACAGCAAAGACTGTGGAGTCTTCAAGATATATGGTTTATTTACACATACCGGTATATACCACCTGAGCCTATGATGGAGGGGTTCACAGCATGAACACCCCAAAACCGTCTTGTTTCTCCCACAGCTACAGCCTTGGGTTCAAACAGAAGGATCTCACATGGAGCCTATTTCCTCCACCCCAAACTCATAATACTGTGTTAAATTTTGGTATAAATATTGCCTCATTAATTAAACTCACGCAGTGAGAGGCAGTGGCGAATGGAGCCGCTTGGCTGCCCAGGGTGGCAAACGCGGAGACGCCCCCCGGGGACGGGGTGTCGTGACGCATGTGTCGTGATGTCATGGCACATGACGCACATGTCAGGACGAACGGCGGTGCATGGAGTGCGGTGCATGCTGCTGCTGGCGCACGACGGCCCATAATGGGCTGCCGCACGAGAGCAGTAGCCAGTAATGGGCTGCTGCTCGCGGGGCACCCAGCATGGACCACATATGTCTGTACAGCGCATGTGGGCAGAGGAGAGGGGCGGGGAGGGGCGCCCCAAGTGGAGCCCCCCAGTGGAGCCTGGGTAGGCCCACCCCCCCCCCGCTACGCTCCTGGTGAGAGGATTGATAAAAATAGGATTCTTAACATGAGCACAAACTGGAAATAGGGATATGGGGTAAGTTACAATGGTGCTGCCTTGCAGGTGGTTACTGGGGTTAAAATAGACTGGAATTGGAAAGAGGCTTTTGGACAGAAACTACAGGAATTGCACTTTCAAGCTTTTATCCTTGGGACTAAATCTGTCTTCACTATCACAGAAGCTGTCTTGATTTCACAAACTCCTTAGTCACAAGAGTCAAACAAAAGAAATTATTTATTGGCCTTGGAATGGTATTGGTGGGTCAGCTTTGTGTAGATCGAGTACACAAATATTAAGCAACGTAGGAAAACGTGTGGTCGATGAAACTGAATTACCATTCAATACTTTTGCACAGATATCCCTACCCATCTGCCACAAGATCACCCCTTTCAGAGTAGTTATTGAACTTGGCCTGCATATTGAATAGTGTCTCAAAGAGTGTGCATTATATTCTGGCCTTAAGGTTGGCACTGAAACACCGTCTTAGGAACTGTAGGGGATAAACAATTTAAAATGTGCCACTTTCCTATATAATTAACAGAGCAAGTAGTGATCTAAATAATTAGTGTTAGTTCCCTGGTTTATTTTATTAAAGTAAGGCCAATTTATTCCACCTTTTTGTGAGAGTGAGATGAGCGAGCACAAATCTCTAGGCTCAGCACAACCTCCTGACATTCCGGCAATAAAGGCTGGCTTTAGTAGCTGTATTTAAGCAGTCAATTTTCAATGAGTAATTGCTCTTAGATTAAGCTATAGTACAAGGCAATGATTTATACCGCATTATGAGCACTTTTTGCATATTGCTTGTTACTAGTGTTATCTTAGGGAAACGTTGAGCTAGCCTAATTTGAAATACTGGAAAACCTCTAGTACAAAAGCTGTTACTGTGCTTGCTTAGGACCTGTCTCTACACGTCTAAAAGCTACAATTCTTCATCAGCAAAGATTGACAGGTCAGAGTGTACCAAGTCTGTTTTCTGCAAACAGCCTGAGCTAGCAAGGCAAACAGACTTGGTACACTCTGACCTGTGAATCTTTGCTGACAAAGAATTGTTGAAACAGGGCCTTGTCCTGATTTTTACTGGAATTTATTTGCCTACTATACTGGGATTGATTCCTATTTGAACTCTTCATTACACAAATTAAACCTTGTGAAGATATATTTGAAATCCATTTTTCTTCTGGCCTGAGTTCTTGCTATTTACTGTTTATTTCTGGACTTTACCAAGAACTCCAATTTCTCCTGCATCCAGCAAGGCACAAGAACCCAGTTTTCCCCAGTGCCAAACCAAAACCAAAACCTAGGCTGCCATCTTACCTGGAAATATGCCCCATTAAACACAGAGACTTTCTTCTGAGTGGACATGTACATAGCATTGTGCTGTAAGTTAATGATACAGTAAATTCTTAATAAGCACCTGTACTTTACCTCCTGTAGAGCAATATGCATCCACCAGGAAAAAAAATGCATCCTTGCTGCTATGAAAAACAGAAGGAGAAACTATGAAGCCGCCAAGGATTAGAAAATAAGAGTAAACTAGGAAAAGTGCAATAAGGGATGGGTGTGCCGGCATCTCTTTAGGATCCCATGGATTCCAATTTCCTTGTATCCAAACAACTCATTTTTGAATCATAGCAATTATTCACCCATTGGCTAAAAGCACTGGTAGGCAGGAACAGCCAGGCTGCCTCATTTCACAGAAATTTCTTAGGGTATCTACATGTTTTGCTTCTTAACTTTCTAAGAGGGCTATAGACTTATTTTTTTATCTTAAAAAAGAAAGCTCAGCCTCTTGGTTCTGTGCCCGGGAGCACAAATGATGTCCTCCATATTTGCAACCCTTGATGTTGCCTAACAAAATAACATGAACATGGAAACCAATGCTATTGTGCAGACCGGGTGTTACAGCAACTGATCTGGTTAACATTTTGCACCAGTGTAGTTTCAAGATACTCTTCAAAGGCAGCCTCAAATAGAATGAATTGATTGGAGGGGGTGTCTTTAGGTAAGAGTCAAAGAGCTAAGTGCATGGTGTATGGATTCTGCCTTATGGAGGAAAGTTAAAGGTTTGGGTCGATGCACTTCTAAGTGAGAGATGGTGTCAGGAATTGATGGGGCTGTGGGAATTTTGGGGCCCTGTTAACACTACTTTGCATTGTGTCATCTACCTTTGCTTCCAGATGTGATGCCAGCATTGCAAAACTCTCTGGAGATATAAATATCATCAGGCATGAGATCTCAAAACAAGAGAAAGAAATTCATGCAATCAAGTCTACTGTAGAAAATTATGCTAATAATTTGGAGTTGAAGGTGAGTCAAACTGTGGTTAGTGTTACCTATGGTTTGTTTAAAAGAATCCATTGGATTGTTAATACAGTAATAAATATTGCAAGAGGTAGTACTTCTTCAGTACTGAAAACTGAACACTGTATAAAGGTGTATAAACTTATTAACATTAATAGAATGGAGTTGTAAGATTACACAGTTTTTTCCAGGTTGTTGTTGGTTGTTGTTTTTTTAAAAAAAGATTGAAATCCCAAAATAATTTTAGATTTAATCTTACAGGAGCCCGATTTTCAGTGTTTTGTGCATTTGAGGCTCATGCTTGGGGTCAAAAGCTCAGTCTGGGAATGTCTATATTAATAGGACAAAATTGTTTGTGAACACAGAGAAGAGGCAACTTGCCCTTCCAACCAGCATATAGATTAAGCTTTAGGAAAAGGTTTTGTGGCGACACAACCTGAAAGAAATAACTTTGGGAGAACAGTGCTCTGTTTTATTAATGCTATAATTCACGTAAGTGTCCTAAAATTATGTAAAAACCTTATTTACAGGTATATGCTTCTGTTTGGTGTTTTGATTTACCTATGTGTGAATCCCTTCAGAGACACTTAATAAAGACCTTTTGATAAACAAAATAATGTAAGAATCATACAAAAAAAATAAAGACAGAAAAGTTGCATAAGCCTGCCTGGAAACCCTCTCTGTAAATCTCTGATATGTGAAATCTGGGTGCGGTTAGCAAGTGATGAAGACAGAGCATTTTCTTGTTCACTTCAGTTCCACAGCAGCTCTCTCTCAAAGAAGCTGGCACTCGGGAACTGAAATTTACAGCCCTTTGCAACACAAAAACATCAACAAGCAAGGAACTTGCTGAGGAAAGCCACAATTCATTTTTAAACTTTAAAGGGAACCTTACTACTGTACTAACCTGCTCTGAGGCATTCAGGGCCTTACAGAAAGGAGGCAAAAAGGCAGCGTCCAAACTGTTCTGAGGTAATGAGCTGGGTGCTCATAAAGGTGACTGCTGCCAGCTGCCTCAACTCTGCCACTGAGCATGTGGAGACTTATTACAGTAATATACAACAGTGGATTACACTTTCATATCAATAAGGAGATATGCTATTGCTTGCTAGCTCTACCTGTTTTGACATATATAGGTCTGTAACCCAAAACCAGCGTCAGCACCAGGCACCCTTCAGCATTAGACAGGGCCCACCACTGCTGGTGCCTCCCCTGGATTTCCACCCACCCAACTTACTGAGTGATAGACAGCCCAAAGCTTCCCACAGAGCATCAACAATTGTATCACTCAAGGGAATTGTGAGAAATTAATAGTAGTTGGTTTAGGCATTCACCGCTGTTACCAGGTAAAGCCACATTCATGGTGGCCTCTCAACATAGGAGCGGGGTGGGGGTTTCCCATAGAGGGCACTTTGCCAAGAGCCTCCTTACACCTGGAGTCAGTCCTGATCACTGAGAAATACCCTGGAGGTTGTGGGCTCTCCTTCACTAGAGGATTTTAAGCAGAGGTTGGATGGCCACCTGTCTTTAGCTGAGATTCCTGCATTCCAGGAGGTTGCACAAAGTGACCCTCTAGGTCCCTTTCAGCTCTATAATTCTGTCGTTCTTTGACAAGTATGTAAGATAAAGACTGTTGACATATCCTTATTGTAAGATGTGGTCAAAGGCATGTTTCAAAACTGTCTTCCTCTTGGCAGAAAATGATGCTTCCACAATCCAAGTAAAATAGAATAAATCCATACCATTAATCTCATATACCAGAATACCAAAGAATGTAAAAACAAAGTTAGTCTTTTCCTATGGAGAGACACCAAGCAGGGGGGGAAATGACAAATAAAAGCTCAACAGGAAAAGAGCTTAGCTACACATCCAGAAATAATCACGATACAGCCCTCCCTGGATAACAAGCAAGTTCAGAATGCAAAACAGAGTATTAACAGCTAACACTAAAAATCTCACACACTTTGTCCCTTCAAAAGTACTAAACTGGCTTTGTTCATTCATGGCCTGCAGTTAATTGTAGAGCAGTTGTACCTCAGGATACATTTCCCAAATATAAAACTGATTTTTCCTCAATATTATCTAAGTACCCTTATGTACTCTTCAACTATATCATGACCCTAACATTTTAGTCAGTTATAACTGCTCCTGAAAGCCACACTAAATTCACTCGGTTTTAAGAGTTGTCTATACACATAATTCAATCAGAGGAATTCTGCTGGGTACTAAATTATTGTGTATCAGTTGATGGCAAGCCTTTATTACTGAGTTAAATTAATTCTGAGAAAAGCTTTTAAGAATGGGCGTGTTGAAAATTCTGGCTTTTCCCACTCACTGCAGCAATAATGTGTATTTAATGTAAGTGCTGGAATTCTGCCTTATAGTGTTCCCTGTTGAATTCTTATTAGGTAATGCAGCTTTTAGGCAAGATTGACACTTCAAACTCCGAGCAAAACTCAAATTTGAAGGCAGTACAAGGAAATCAACACCATGAATTGCAGCTCCTGGATCTCAAGTAGGTGGTGGAAGCTTTTTAACTACATTAGCACACCTAGTTTAGGCCAATGGAATTGTTATGAGAGAGCAAAACAGAAACATTTATTTACATGCTTTTGGGAATCCTGACAAACTTGTGAGAAAAGTTTGATAGAAACCTAAGAATATTGGTCACAGAGTAAATGGCCAAAGAGATACTCTTGCCCCTCAAAAAGCAAAGGAAGAATTGCACTTTCTCCCTTTATTGTAGCCATTTATTATGAACCATAGCCCAGAGATTATGCATGTGCAAAGATGTTTGCACCTTCTTTCCCTGCATTTATAAATCCCTTTGTATAGAAATTGAGCACATCCGGGAGAAAGAATTTCGCCTAGCCCCCTTCTTGATGGTTTAATTTTTTGTGTGTGTGCAAGTGTTTTCTTTGTTTTGTTTTGTGTTGTTTTAATGTGCGGAAGTATTCAGAAATGTAACAATAACTTTGCTTACTGGAGACATTAATGCGAAATGTCTTTTTATGGGGGGGGGGGGAGGGAACGCATTATGAGGCTCAAGGTTTATTTTTTTGTGAGCCACCTCTTTCAACTTTTCACTCCACACTAAGGTCTCTTTACACAGGGCTTCTGGTTTTCCCTGCCAATTTCTTAGATTTTCTGTGACTCTTTTTCTATATATAACAAATTCAAAACTTAACTACATGAGTCATGCTAAAGTGAACCACAAATCACATAGATTCAGCTATGAGTAAAACATAGCCTTGAGTCACTTCACCAATTATTGCTGATGTTATATATGTAGGTACACACTCCCACAGAGAGACTCCCATCTCTGGCTCATGCTTTGTCACTGTTCATATCAAGGCGTTTCGTCTCTTACTTTCAGGATGGTCTAACTAGGCCTGCGTTTCAGATCCTCAGGCTGCGCTTTGGAGATTTCATATTCTCAGCCAGTTCTGTTTCTCAGAATTATTCTGGCCTTTTATACTTCCACCCACCTGTTGCATAGCTGGATGTTATGTTCAGCTTTTTTCTTTTTAAGTCTTTGGGTTTTCTAGCTCAGAAATTGTGTTCATAAGCTAACATATTATACTGAAAAATGAATGGAATCAAATGACTCATGTCAGTTGTTGCTTTTTTTAGTTGCTTCTTATTTGGGAATACACGTGGGTCCAAGTATTACGCTGATATCTACACCCTTGAGCAGAAAGTCAGGAATTTCATCTCACATACAGAACTTCACAAAACTTGGAAGCATATGGAATGAATTCAAAATATATCTCAAATGTGATTCTGTGGTGACTATATTTACTTGATTGATCGATGCTGCCACACATGAAAATTGACTGCCTTGAGAGAGTTATATTTAGCAGACACAAAATTAGACAATATAAAAAGGCCTGTGTGAGATATAGCTTAGTAACATTCCAGCCACCTTAAAATGTAAAGGTTGAGGGTTTTGTTTTTTTGGACAGATAGAGATAGGTCTCCAAATTTAACTGGATATAGTTATCATACTGTGTTGCATAAATATTCACTAATGGTATCTTTAAATGCTAGGATAAATGGTGTTTTAAATGACTTTAAGGATCAAATCCAAAACCAGCGGAAGTGGATAGAAAATGAGTTGAGGAAATCTGAGCAAGAGCAGGCCTGCCTCATAAATCAGTGTATTTATTCAGTGAAAGAAAGACTGGTAAGTATAATTAGAATTATTACTTCTAATGGATGTTACAGTGACCCTAGGAAGACTTACTAGAACCTAGACCTTGTGAAAGTACCCATAATGAAGGATTTTCCAACAAGGAATGCAAACTGAGATTGGCTTAAATACTTTCACGGCACACATAGGTGGAATAGTGTCCCTTTAAGCAATGGGAACTGGGGAGAGCAGGGACAACTCAGGCAAAGAGAAAATTGGGAGAGAGTTCCCTTAGGATAAACTGAGAAGGGAAAATGGGCAGAGGCAAAGCAAATGCACATGAAAGGAATCTGAGTATAAGGGGGTCAAATATTACTATCAGAGATCTGATATTGGGCAATATTTTAGCCCTTGTGCTCAACATAGTGCTGTCAAGTGGTAAAATTCTACTTTTATTAAATGGAACATGCATCATAAAAAATTAAATTACCTTCCACTATGGGTATCATACTTTGCATCACAAGCAGAATCTTAACACAGTGGCTTTAATAAGCCTCCCATGGATGGCACATAGCTGCCAAGTTTTCCCTTTTCTCGCGAGGAAGCCTATTCAGCATAAGGGAATTTCCCTTAAAAAAAGGGATAACTTGGCAGCTATGGGATGGCAAAGTGCCTACTTTTCAATGAGCGACATTCTAAATTAGTTTAGATTCTTGGCAGTAGAAGAGTTCCTGGCTCCATGCAATCACTTAAGTTGAGTGTTTAGCTTCAGGAAATCCTTGTTCCAGGATTAGGGCTCTCAGTGTTTATCTGAATTAAATGTCTCACACAAAATTCTGGATGCAGCTGGAAACATTCATTTCATTAAGTCACATCACAGGAGAAAGACATCCAGTTCTTATATACAAGAGCCTGAAATCTTAGTAACTGCTAAGCCTAAATTATTGACATTATATAGCAAGTTTAAAATGTCACATTTCCTATATTAAAACATCAAGGTCAATGTTGGCAATCTCAAAAAATATCAAGTGCTGGATTGCTTTGAATTTTCAAGGAAGAAACTGTCTCCTTCCTTTAACAGGACAGGTTTGGGGAGGTTCATTCTCTTAATAATCATTATTGCCCTAATAACAAGTACAGGGTGAACATTCCTTTGGCCATAGTTAATTTCATCGCTGATGGGAGAGGATAATGGAGATATCTAGAGTACCACAATGAGAGGATGACTGGATCTTTCATTTCAGCTGCCCCAAGTAGATATTCAAAGACTTTCTTGGATTGCTTGCAACCACTATTAACAATTCACATTTCTATTTGTTAATAGAGCAAAGGCAACAAGAAATGCACTGTATAAATGAGCAAGATTCTCGTTAAGTGGTTGAGCATTGTCTAAGTATACAGGTAAAGGGACCCCTGACCATTAGGTCCAGTTGCGGACAACTCTAGGGTTGTGGTGCTTATCTCACTTTATTGGCCGAGGGAGCCGGCGTACAACTTCCAGGTCACAAAGCCGCTTCTGGCGAACCAGAGCAGCACACGGAAACGCCGTTTACCTTCCTGCTGTAGCGGTACCTATTTATCTACTTGCACTTTGACGTGCTTTCGAACTGCTAGGTTGGCAGGAGCTGGGACCGAGCAATGGGAGCTCACCCCGTTGCGGGGATTCGAACCACTGACCTTCTGATCAGCAAGCCCCAGGCTCTGTGATTTAGACCACAGCGCCACCCGTGTCTAAGTATGGCTGCTTGCTATTTCAAAATGAACAACTCCAGGCACGCCTGGAAGAAGTGGACCATTTGGATCCCTTCCAGTCGGGATTCAGGCCTCATCATGGGACTGAAACTGCCCTGGTCGCACTGGATAATGATCTCCAGCGGGCTAGGGACAAAGGTGAGAGCTGTTTCCTAGTCCTGCTGGATCTCTCAGCGGCTTTTGACACCATCGACCATAACATCCTTCTGGACCATCTAGAGGGGTTGGGAGCTGGGGGCACTGTTATACAGTGGTTCCGCTCCTCCCTCCTGGGCCGTGTTCAGAAAGTGGTGGTGGGGGATGAGTGTTCAGACCCCTGGGCTCTCACTTGTGGGGTGCCTCAGGGTTCTGTCCTCTCCCCCATGCTTTTTAACATCTACATGCAGCCGCTGGGAGAGATCATCAGGGGGTTTGGGCTGGGTGTTCATCAGTATGCGGATGATACCCAGCTCTACCTCTCTTTCAAATCAGAACCAGTGAAGGCAGTGAAGGTCCTGTGTGAGTGCCTGGAGGCACACATTTTATTATTATAAAATGTGTCCTTAACATGCTCCATGATGCAGTTTTAATTTTTTTATTCGCATTTATATCTCACCTTTATTGCAAGAGGCTCAAGGTGGCCATACATCGTTCCCATGTCCTTTCTCCCCACAAGTCAATTTTACTCTCACAAGAGCCCTATGAGGTAGGTTAGGCTGTAGGATGGTGAGCGGTCCCAAGGTTGTCCCAGGGAGCATAATGGCAATTAGAAGACCTGCCTCCCCAGTCCTAGAACAACATTATATAACTATTACCCCACCCTGTCTCATTTTAGCCCAACACAAGTTCTTGGCCGCTGCCTGAAAGTGACACTTCCCCATATAATTGAGGCAGGTGCCTATCTGTTTATTTGTTTTGTTTTGAAGCATATTGGTGGAACAGAAATGCGAAGAAAATAAAATGGAAGATTCCTCTCACCAAAAGGACAAAAAGCACCAAAAAACCACAGCAATCTAATATAAAACTGAGCCAGCTGAAAAATTTATCAAAGTAATAAAAATCTACAGACCCTGGTCTACTAGGATTAAAAACTGAAATAAAAATGTGTTGCACCCAACATTAGTACCCACTGAAATTAATGTGTATGGCTAACTTACATCCATTCACTTAAATGGATCTACTCTAATAATAATAATAATTTTATTATTTATACCCTGTCTACCTGACTTGGTTGCCCCAGCCACTCTGGGCGGCTTACAGCTTATCTAAGTAGGACTAATGTTGAATAAAATTCTATTGCCATAATGTTGGATAGAACTCTATTGGCATCCATCTGTCTTGAGACAACAGAGTGCAGCTCTGGGTAGGGGGGTGAAGTCAAACCATGGTCTCTCTGGGGTTGCATTTCTGGGCAGTGTGTATGGAGGTCCTGGGCTGCCCAGACAAGGAGGACACCCTCCTTTCAGTCTCGCTGATGTGGCACAAAGGAAAGCAGTGATATATTTGGCACCGGCCTGGCTGCAGGTGCTGCCCGAAGGAGGCGTACAAGGGTCCATTCAACTGCCTTAGCGACTGTGTTCACTCCTTAGCCTTTTCTTCTCCCAAAGATATCCCACAAAATAGCAGATGTTTAGGGTCAAGGTTTTCCTTCTCCTAGATGGGCTACCTTCCCAGGTTGATGAATCCCATCTGCCCCTCACTTCCCTCTACAGCACATGCAGAAACTGCCTTCTTGACCGCTGGACCCAATATTGGTCTCGTCTCCTCAATCCCACCAGAGTCTGTCTTTGCATGTAGGGGAAGCCCCCTAACTCACCAAGGGTTTGAGAGCCATCGGCTATCCTGACCTGGTTTAGCCAACCAGTCAAAGCCATTCCTGGGATGTGGCTGCTGTCTCATGGACAGCTTCTAGGAGCCACAGGTGAGAGCCGAGTGCAGGGTAGGGACTGAAAGTGGACAAACTACCTCAGAAGGAGCATAGTGTGTCCCCCACCAGAGGTACTATTCCCTCCCCTAACACCACAAACATAATCCTGTAGAATTTAAAATATTTATAGTCTTTATGGGAAAGAATAGGTAACTCAGATGTAGTTTTGTGGGAGGCAGTAAAAACGGTTCCAAATTGTGTAATTATATTGATTTATCATAAATCTTTATTTGAAAAGGACACAGTGGAAAAGAAAACGGATGATGGTTATTATTTCCTCTGCAAAAGAATAGAAAGCACTGATAAAACAGAGCAATTTAACGCAGAGCTGAACCAAGTGAAAAATGACCAAAATAAGCTTCATGCAAGGATTGCTAGATTTGAAAAACTGATGTGGCATGAGCTGGAGGAAATCCAAAGTGAATACAGATCAGGTAAGATTTTTGGCGGGTTTCTTTAAGGAAATGCATAGAGAAACCTATTAAGAACCCTTACCCTCCAATCAGGTGTACTTACCAAATTACACCAGAAATTTCATATTTCTGCGCGCTCTTCATAACCCCCTCATAGCTTGGTGAAGGATGTTTCTGCCAGTAATGTCGAAATCAAGCCATTGCATATTGTTCTGACAATAACTGAAATCCACAATAACTCTGCTACCTATTTCTGGTCCTTTTCCCCCAAGTCGCACTTCCCAATCAGGGGGTACCCACTGGCTATAAGGTACGTCACATTTACTATGCAACAAAGCAGTAGTAAGTTACCTTATCTGTGGGTGGACCATTATTTGCAGTAACAATCTCACGGTGCCTGTGCGCACATTGGCCATTGGGCAGTTGTAGTTGTAGCAGCCGCCACCGCCGCCTTGGTTGCCCACAAAAATGCATCCCTGTGAATAACCAGGAAGGGTTACAAGAGTTCTCCTGTAATTATGAGCCTGCTCGTTTGGGGAACAACTTCAAGAACCAAATCTCTCACCTCTGGTTAATGGAGTAAAAGCAACAAACCGACAACAAATTCCCTGGGTTCCATCCTAGTAAGATGGCGTGTTTGCATACTCAGGCGCATGATGCCTGTGACCCAGTGAGGGGCCAACCATAAATAAGACCCAGGCATTGGTATTGGGTTGAACTAGGCCACAACTTTGTTTGGGACACGGGTGTCGCTGTGGTCTAAACCACAGAGCCTAGGGCTTGCTGATCAGAAGGTCGGCAGTTCAAATCCCCGTGACGGGGTGAGCTCCCGTTGCTCGGTCCCAGCTCCTGCCAACCTAGCAGTTCGAAAGCACGTCAAAGTGCAAGTAGATAAATAGGTACCGCTCCGACTGTGTTTCTGTGCGCAGCTCTGGTTCGCCAGAAGCGGCTTAGTCATGCTAGCTACATGACCCAGAAGCTGTTTCGCGGACAAACGCCGGCTACCTCGGCCTATAGAGCGAGATGAGCGCCGCAACCCCAGAGTTGTCCGCGACTGGACCTAATGGTCAGGGGTACCTTTACCTTTAGGCCACAACTTTATTGATTACAGATGTAAGTAGGTTTTGGCCAAGGCATTGGGTGTGTATCCAGAATCAAGCAGCCCAACTGCTGGTTGATAAGTATGGTGGGACTCAAATCTGACTGGGGGCCACCCCTGACATGCATCAGGTGCTTACAACCCTGCCAGGTTGGGCATAGGGAAGGGTGCAGTGGCCCCCTTATGTTTCCATGAGTGAGCATTCCAGTGCAAGCAGTTGCTATGCTCAAGCATGAGAATCATTAAAGCTCTCCTATTCAATGAACAGCTCCTGACACCCCACAAAAAGCCTTCTCTCAAAGTTTGGGGTTTTCCAGAGTGTGGTATCACATAACACAGGGGTAACTGGCATGCTGCCTTCCAGATGCTTTGGACTCCACACATCCCACCACGATTCCTGGCTATTGGCTATGCTGGCCTGGGCTGATGGTAGTTCATAGAATTGTAGAGTTGGGAGGAACCCCGAAGGTCATCTAGTCCAACCCCCTGAAATGCAGGAATCTCAACTGAAGCATTCGTGACAGATGGTCATCCAACTGCTGCTTTTAAAACTCCACTGAAAGAGAGTCCACAACCTCCCAAGGGAGTCTGAAACATCTGGGGGGGGGGACCATATTGGCTACTCCTGGCCTTAAATTTGCAATTTTGCTCACAGCACATAAGAAAAAATTAGGTAGGGTCATATCCTCCAACAAAGAGTTTGAAAGTAATTATTATTGCACTTTCATTGGAAGAGATGAAACTGATTTAATTCAGCAAACTTTAGCACAGGTAGTATGTAGGTAAATGGTTGTTCAGTAGCTTTTATAAAAAGAAAAATGTGTTATTAAAACAAGTTTTTTTCACCCTAACCATGCTTGCTATTTACCAGGATTTCAGTCAATCCGTGACTCGCTCAATGCACTTAAACAAATACAGACAACAAAGCTTAAACTCGAAGAAGAAAAGTTCAAGCAAGACATGAAAAAGATACGGCGGAAGATAACTGAAATTCAAGAAGACTGATCCCAGTTCTTAAAACATTTGCATTTAGTCCATCTTGGGAAAGTGTGTAAGAGATTGCAAAAAAAAAAAAAGGTCAAGAATTCTACTATATCAAGCTTGTTTTCTTATGTCTCCGTAGGAGATTAGTATTGTATATTAATGTCGCAATGTCTATAATTTAAGTCAAATCAATCTGAATCATATTCCTACATTAGAATTTATATTTTGGAAAAAATAAAATGTAAGGGCTGTCAGTAATTGTTGTATAAGCAATTGCTTGGTCTACTTTGGTAATTGATTATTAAACAGTAATTGTTACATTCTGAAATTCTCAAAGCCATGAAAGTCTGTTTTCTAGCCTCAGACAGAAATTATAAACAGGCCTACTGAATCTTTGCATTGTATTTTTAAAATCAGATACAGGTGCTATTCATATAAACAGACACCTACATATAATTTCCCCCTCAAGCCCACCTAATTTTATGATGCCGTAAGTTTGTGCCTTCAGTAACCAGTCTTGAAAATTCAAATGATTATTCTTACCTACATAGTGTTTTACCTACAGATTTCTTTTCTTCTTGCTGTTTCTGTTTTGGCACAGAGAATTAGGATAGGAAAAGGGCAGAAAGTGATAACCACGTAGTCTTTGACTATGGATGACTTTTTGTATAAGGAAATGACTCATTGCCCTCCCTGCCTGGAGTGTCCCTCACACCCCTAATATCTACTTTGGAGGGTTGGGGGACCCGCTGGCGTAGATGGGGGGTGCAGGTTGGGAGGAGACAAAGGGAATGTCCTGTTGTATTCATTGGCATGATGTTGGATCTCTCCCAAAGTTAGCATGGCATAAAGGATGGAAAGCATTCTGGAAGGTTGCAAAACTGGAATGAAGAAGGCTGTGCAACTCATTACTGTTCCTTGACCGACTTTCTGTACTTTCTCTCACATTAAGAGATCGCAAATACAATTCATCACCATTTTCTTAACCTTGAAAGATTGCTGTTCAGTCATTTTACAATGGGTAACAACCTGGAAGTGCACCAATTTTGTTTCCAAAAAATTAAACATTTTATTTCCAAAGGCCTTGGGAAATAAATGCCTGTTTTCCCACTTGTTTTCAAAGAACTATGCTTGTCCATTTATTTCCTTATCTTCATACAGGACAGCAGTGGTAGCCAAGAGTATTGAGGTGCCCCCTTCCTCCTCTCTCCTCACTGTCATCATGTGCTCCGCGGTGCCTGAGGACTGACAGATTGGCGGTTCCTGGGAGGACTAAATTCCAAGCACCACTGCTCTTTCAGATCCCGATACCCTCTGCAGTGTCTGAGCTACAATTCTGCTTCAAGGAAAATATAGTGCCAAGCAGCAGATACAAAACATGACTGCACTGTAGAGAGCTCTTCCGTATCAGCCACTGTCTTCATTTAAAGCCGTGAGGAAATTAGTTACATTCTTCTTTCTCAGTCTCACAGTGCAATTTAGGAATTATAATTACTTCATTCGAAACATCCAGCAATAAGAAGTACTGTGCGCAGCAGTAGGCTTACAGACTTGATCTTACTGACATTTCAGAAAGCTAGTCTTCTTTGCACTGGAGGGAAAATGGGGCACTTACTCATCTGAAGAAGTGTGCATGCACACGAATGCTCATACCAAAATAAAAACTTAGTTGGTCTTTAAGGTGCTACTGAAGGAATTTTTTTATTTTGTTTCGACTCAGACCAACACGGCTACCTACCGGTAACTATTACTCAGGGAGTTACCTCTGAAATAGTGGCAGTTTACCTTCCTATCTATGAGTGACAGAAATGAATGGGGGGGGAGGAAACCTTGATTACCTTGGTATCTTCAACAATGTTGGTGACTGATGGGAGATTTTAGCAACATACCTTACAGTCCGAAGATAAAAGCCACTTTCTCTCTTCTCCTGCTACTTGTTCTTTAATTTTTACAGGATGCAGAATGTTAGGCTCCAGGCATAACAACACTCTGTATGTCTTTCTAATACTTAAATGGCTTTCACAACTGGCATTTATAAAACTTGGCAATGTAGATAATGAGTTTCCGAAATAAAAAAAAATACAGCTCTTCCAAGGCATTAAACACTTTTTCAGGCACTGAGAAATCCCAAGTGTTTCGATTTACTGCAATTATCATCACATTGTAATGGCGTATAAACTAACACATGGAATTATTTCAGTAAAATAATAAGCAAAAACATTGATATTAATTATAAAAGCCCACAATCAGTACAGGCCTAAACCACGTAGAATCTGATGCATCTGACTCAAGAATTAAATTCTCCAGAATATTTGAAACAAAGGCTTAATTCATATATATATATATATATATATATATATATATATATATATATATGTATATATGTATATGTATATGTATATATATATATATATATATATATATGTATAATATCTCACATCACACACACACACCACACCACATTCTCTGAGACTGCAACATGAAATGGTAGACTGGCACGGAGAGAGAAATTTCTTAAGCTTTCCCCTGTGCATCATCATTCTGCTGAAAATACATACACACAGCTTCCAGATACTGTCTAGCCTTCCTTGAACAAAGTGCAGGTACCTGCATCATAGCTGCCAAGTTATCCCTTTTTTAAAGGGATTTTCCATTATGCTGAATAGGCTTCCTCGCGAGAAAAGGGAAAACTTGGCAGCTATGACCTGCATTTTTTCCTCTACAGAGGATAGAAGCAGCTGTAGGAAGAATTTCAGTAGAGAAACAAGATGCTGAGAAACCCCTCTCTCCAGCCCCATATCAGTCCACTTCCAATTATAGTCTCAAGACGTTGACTTGGTGCTTTAAAGCAACCTGACATTTGTAAAAACAAACAAAAAACAGCCATCTGAAAATAGAATCACAGAATGAACATCTTTTTTCATTCTCAACCTCCCCCCAAACACTTCATACAAATTCAGCCTTAGATGAAGGTTTCCACTCACTTTGGGCTACATTCCTAAGCAACCAGACTCGGAACAGACTTGTCCCTGGTGCCCCAGAAGTCTCTACTAGTTTCACACCATTCATAAAAACAATTATACAAATAACAAGTTCTTACAAAAAAGATTATTATGCAGGAAGTTAAGGAACAAAACTGAAGCTTTTCTTTGTGGCAATTGATTTCTGTCCCAGAAATCAAAACCAAGCAACATATGCTAGGACATGGATATTTGCAGATTGTTCCAGTACCTGATCACATTCTAAAATATATTCTTGATGCAGAAGTTCAGTGCCAACAGCAGAGCAAATGCATTATTTTAAATTTCATGTGAAAATTACTAAATATGAAACAGTTAGGTCTTATTGCAATCATCAAATGGCCCTGAACTGTAGAAGCAGCATTGCAAATTCCAAAACAAACATTTTGCATGTGTTTCAACACGTTATACACATTTAATCATCAACACCACCAAACTAATATTATTTCCTATGCCTGAGAAGGTGCGCTAAGGTTCACCTCTAAATAGTAAAAAAGAGATACTGATACATATGCAAATTGGCAAAAGCTTTGGTGCAATATAGTATAGGGTTTGGTAATTTCTCAGCTCATATTCGCTTAATTCATGGAAATATTTATCAGGCTCTTCATCAGACAGACACAATGTTTTACTCTGTGCTTCCCAAGTCCATAGGCATCTGCTGGAATCTTTCATGCAATTCAGTTGAGCACAAAACAAACTTCCACTGAATTTCAACTGGTTTAATGACAGACTCCTTTTAAAATATGTTGGAAAATTGATCCTAATTGTTTAACAAACAGGAACCTTGACCTTTAAAGAACAATTGCAAAGTGGATGTTATTGCCATGGGCTTCCATCTGTCAATCTCCCAGTGAAAATGACACTAGGATGCTGCTGCCGCTGAGAGTTTCTTGTCTAGCTCCAAAGCTCGAACATCTCCATTAGCTTTGGCATTTGCTACAAGAGCCTGCGGGAGAAATGGAGGAAATAAGAATGTTGATGCTGAAATATATCTTGGTTGTAGAGGAATTACAATTAAAGTTATTGTAGGCAATGCTAGTCCAACTCAGAGTAGCTGTATTAAAATTAAGGAACCTAAGTTAGTTATGTTAATTAATTTCAATGGCCAAGAAGGACTAGCGTTCCATAGAGGTTGTCATGGGCTAGGAGTCAGCTTTGCCTGTTGAACAGCAGCCTGAAAAGGGAGAAGGCGGAGTGACTCCACCTGCAGCTGATCAGCCTTCAGGGACACACAGGGAAAGGTGCTGATGAGAACCAGCTGGCTTCAGCCTTCATAAGCAGAGCTTCCACCAGCCTTGCTGCTTCCTGCTCGTCTTGACCTTGATCATTGGATTCCCTGACCCCTGGACCGCCTAAGCACATGGGTTGCTGTTTCCCTAACCCTAGGACTGGACCTGACTTTGGATGCTGACTCTGTCTCTAGGCAAGTACTCCTCAGAGATTCTTCTGGTGGGCTGGGCTCCCACTCCACATTGTTGCTCAGCAACAAGACTACAACATAGCTCATAAGCAAAGGCGGTCATGTGGCTTATCCCAGGCTAAAGGTAAAGGGACCCCTGACCATCAGGTCCAGTCGTGTCCGACTCTGGGGTTGTGGCACTCATCTCGCTCTATAGGCCGAGGGAGCCGGCGTTTGTCCGCAGACAGCTTCCGGGTCATGTGGCCAGCATGACAAAGCTGCTTCTGGCGAACCAGAGCAGCGCACAGAAATGCCATTTACCTTCCCACCGGAGCGGTCCCTATTTATCTACTTGCACTTTGATGTGCTTTCGAACTGCTAGGTTGGCAGGAGCTGGGACCGAGCAACGGGAGCTCACCCCGTTGCAGGGATTCGAACCGCCGACCTTCTGATCAGCAAGCCCTAGACTCTGTGGTTTAACCCACAGCGCCACCTGGGTCCCTTATATCCCAGGCTACAAAGGCCTATTATATATATTCTACCTCTGAGCTATGTTCCCATGGTAATTCTTCTACTGACCAGAGGGAGAGGGACACACTCCCTCTGCTAAAGCATCAGTACACCTTACATTTTGTTCCTCACAACAGCATACTTGGGATGCAGCAAGGCAGGCAGGCCACGAGCCCTCACGGTCTCTAGTACTTAGAAGAACCATGTGGCCTTACCTAATTCCTAAGATAAATAATTCAAAAGGTAAGCGCTACTCACATCTATTAATTCATAATCATCTTTGGCATACAAGTGCCTTAAGAGATACCACCGGGCAACTGATGCTACAGTTTCTGGATATCCAGGTTGATACACCACTCTTTCTAGCATGCGGCGAGTTTCCCTACAAAGGAAACAGAAAACGTTGCAAAATGCAATGAGAAAACTAGAAAACAAGAGTGAGTCTATAGCATTGTAAGGGCTCCAGTTTCAACCTTGCTTTCAAAAAGCAAAATTTATATCTGTACAGCAAGTTCTTACATAAATCTGGGGCACTTGCAACAAAAGAGCAGGGAACAAACCTACTGCTGAAGCAAAAAGAAAATAATGGACCACTCCATTAAAACTACCTAAGTTACATGTCACTAATTTCCTACTGCATGGACTCAATGGAACTTATCATCACTATGTCAGGCTGCTTTGTTGTGATTCAACTGTGTCCTCCAATCTGCTCCAGAGGGCTACAGAAACCTCCAGAACAGATTTGGGGGAGATATGTAGGAAGAGAACATCCCATGGTGCAGTTGGAAGTCCTTGTGCAAGAAAATTACTTTATTGGATACAAACCTTCATTTCACAACCCTCTGAGAGTGAACTTTGACAGCAGGCGGGCAGAGGAGCCCAGCTGAGCAGTGGCTACAGTGAGCCCCTTTGAAGTCTGCTTAGTGGTATGGTTTGAATTCAAACCACACCTGCAAAAGGGACACAGTGCAATTGTCAGTGATCCCCCACTTACAAAGGAAGAATCAGGAACTTTAAGGTCCTGATTGTTCCTTTGTAGCCATGTCCCTTTGAAAGCAGCCTCATGAGACAAATTGGGACACATGTCAGTCCTAATCAGACCCATAGGCTAGAGTTTTGCCACCCCCTAGAACAGGTCCATGCGGGGGGGGGGGCAGCCAGGTACACTTGCCGCAGGCCTCAGAGGGTTAAGCCAGCCAGGAGGCCCTCCCAGGGGCTTGCCAGACTTACGCTGTCATGTCAAGAACAAGACTCCAGCCCTGGGCTTCAGATAAGCTCTGCAAGGACCTTCCTGGAGTAAAATAACTGAATGTGCATCCAGAAATGTTGTTTGCTCTCCCTCTAGTAGCTCCTGCTCTTGAGGAAGCAAGCCAGTGGAAACTTCACAAAAATCTACAATTGCAAGCATCATTTTCATATTATGAATAGAGAGCTTCTCTGCATCTTGACCATTATGCGTGTTTTTTTAAAACCTTCCATCAAGTATGGTGTATTTTGTATCTTGTTGCAGTTGAAAACCTGTGGTTTCCCCCCTACACTTTAGCCCCCTTATAAAGAGCAGGATTTTAATAAGGCTTTGCTTTATAAAATTTACCATCTGGACATTTACTGAATTAGAACATATGGGCATGTTACATTAGGTATAATTATAGCCCAAATGCTGAGAAAATGCATAGACAGCTAACACATAACATACAGATCAATGCACACCTTGACCCCATTTTGCGGTTGTACTGCAGAAGCGCCTGCAGCAGAATACCCAACGGACAGAAGGAAAGCTTCAAAGCTTCTGTTGTGGCTTCCTGAACCAGGGATGGCCAGTGATCATTTGAAATATTACCCTTTAAACAAAAACAAATGTAAAAACAATGTTTTATATCATTGTGTCATAATGGTCAGTGGTTTTAACTGCAATGTTGCATGACAGATTGCTTACCCGTGTACCACATAGATAATTATGAACTGCAGCTTTGAATTATAATGTAATAAAACTTCCTAGAACTGCTGATGCAACAGAACCACCAGGACTACCATTCTATCTTTTTTTTAAAATGTATTTTCAGCTTTCAATTGATAGTTTCACACACTATCCTGGTCAAGTGGAGGTGCGACGTAATGCATAAATATCATTTTGAAAGTTTCACCTGCATCTTGATCATGATGATTATGATCTCTTATCAGTCAAAACATTCTCATCGCAGAAAAATCCCTGGACAGTGATAGATCAACTCCTAGAAAATATACTTGCCAGCTTCAATTAAATTAATGCAACATGTTGGATGAAGTACTTTTGAATCCACAAACAGAATCAAAATGTACGGGCAAAAGGGTTCATCCATACAAATTGCATAAGGGTATTTCTGCTGTTCAACTTTCAGAGAAAATGTATTATGAAAATAACACTTCCCCCAGCTGCTTGGGTTTCACTTATAATTATGAAAGAAAGGGTAAAAGCAGTATTTTATACTGTCAGATGGAATTGTAATCTATGCAGACGAGATGAAGCCTTTTCCAAATAGTGCTTGAGCCAGAGTTACTGTTCTGGCTGTCACCAAAGTGTTGGACAAGCACATTTTGAACTTTCATTGTTCCAGCTATCCAAATGTTAGGAATCCATATATAGTTCTGAAATATATTTTGCTGGAAGCTAGAGCACTATCTTACTCACAATTGTGAGATGAGAAGCACCATATTACATTTTAAATTCAGTTCACGAGCAATTGGTTCATTTTATCATATTGTTATTACTACTACTTTTATTTTTTTAAAGAATCAAAGCAACTTACGAGGATAAAATACAAACAGATAAAATCAATTTAAACCCAGATTTAAAGCAATGTGCAATATAAAATTCCTGAGCAACACAATAAGGACAAAGATGAGCACTACAGCAGAGACTAACTTAACTACTAGGTAAATAAAAATGTCTTAAGCTTGCCACCTAAAATTGGGCTATGATAGTTCCAAGAGTGTTTCCCTAGGAAAAACATTCCAGAAACCTGGGGTGTGTGGCACACACACAGAAAAAGCCCATTATTCTGTGGTCACCCTTTGCATTTTCCTCAGGTGAGGCACATGGATTTGGGCTCTGATGAAGACAGGAAGGTCCAGGCTAGTTCATATGGGGAGAAGAGGCCCTTGAGGTATTGAGGTTCTCAGCTGCTTCATGCAAAACCAGCACTTTGAAATGAACCAGTAAACTAATTGGTAGCAATGCAGCCTGGTCAGAATTGGTGTGATATGCTCAGACCTTCTGGTCCTGGTCAATAAGCTGGCTGCCGAATTTTGCACTTGTTTCTGTAGTTTCCAAACTGGTTTCAAAGGCAGCCCCACATATACAACATATTTAATAACTTGGTTCTCTTACCATGCAGATTTCCAGGGCAAGCTTAGCAAGCCTTAGTAGACTAGAGAGCTTTCCACTCCAGTTGCCCTGCTGAGATGCCAGTTGCAGACTTTTTCGGTAACACATTTCTGCCGCAACCATCATTCCCTGTGACTGGTACACTTGAGCCAACCACTGAAAGCAGAAGAGCAAAGTTCAAATTTCATATTTTTCTACTACTACTGCCTATCAAATTCCTTGTCTTATAATTCTATTAAATGCTCTTTTAAAAACAAAACTCTGAAATGGTGAAGATTACTTTAGAGTAAAAATACAAGCATCGGCAGAAGAGACACACCATTTCTTAAAACTATAATCTGCAATTCTATATACAGCATTTCTGACTGATTTATTAGATTTGGGTAAAATGGATCTTAGAGCTGGAAAAGGTAAATGAATTTGCACATAGTTTGAATTTGCAACCTAATCTGGGACTGGGTGGGGGCTAAAGATGATGGACAGCTTCTCCCTTTAAGTGCTGCGGATCATAGCATAAAACAGGATTATTAACCTGCTGCACATGAGACATACCCACCAGACAAGAGGGTTTCTGCACGTATAATAAGTTCTGACTTATAATGGGTAACATCTGCTAGCCACAAGGAGCCTGTGCTGGTCCTAGTACTAGCCAAAATGGATTAGCAAAATCAGGTAGCTGCTACCAGGCAAGCAGATGACTCCCACAAAATTGAATGCTCACTGTTGTTTTTTGTGGGCAGTCACACAGTTATCGTTAAACTGGGATATACTGGCACTCCAGCTTTCCCAACTCAGCACACACATTTGGGAAACGGCTCGAGAGGAGCTGATCATGGTGCTGAACAACTAAATCCTTCCCCCTGAAGTTTTCGCATGTCTGCTCAGCACACCCAACTCACAGTCTGATGACAGAACCACAGAATTTAACTCTTGCCACAATAAGGTTTCACCAAATCCACCTGTGCTTCCCTTTTTCATTATATCATAATCTGCCCTCTGCATTTCCCACACAACGCTTAGGTCTAAGTTGCTATAATTGCATTTTTGCCTCTGCTCCACTCATTCAGACATGTAAGTAATTATTTAGGGCTGGTGTGTGCGATTTTTGGTCTTCCAGTCGTTGCAAACTGCAGCTTATACCAGCCAGGAGGGCTTCCCTGTGCAGATCGGTGATCTAAAGCTTTTGTTGTCAAGAAAGAGTGAAACAATAGCTCAGCGCTTAACTACTTTTTGTTCTTTCAGTTCTTGGCTCTGACATTAAAACATATTTGCTAGCAACAATAAAATGCAAAAAGCCATCTACTCTGGGCAATGTATCAGGTGCATTTATCTGCACAAAAATGGCATCAAAGAGAAAATCTCAAGGCTTTAATTGTAAACGACCAGCTGAAGAAGCTACCAAGGGCCAATGTGCTGATACAAGATTAATTTACAGTATCTGTTCTTCTACAGGCTGTCATGTCAACTTCTATTGATTTAAGTAGTGTGATGTCAAAGGTGCCACGACGACTGAACAGCTCAGTTGTAAGGCTTGCTTCAGTTGCAAAAAAAACATGTCACAATTGGATGCACCTTTGTCTCTCTCATGATTGAACTTAAACAACCTCCAATTACGGAGGCACCTTCATCTGCTTGCAGATTGCCCTTTGCAATCTGACGTGCTCTAGCCCCCATTGGTGGCCTCTGCCAGTACACAAGGTCCGTCTACTACAAGCTTGGCTCCCCGCCCCCCCGGCTACTATTTTTTTGTAGCTCCAGATGCTTCTTCCAATCGATGTCATAGTCAAGAGTGAAGAAAAGGTGAAAGATAAAATAAGTAAAACAAGAAATGACCTTTTTAAAAAAGACCAGGAGCTGAGGTAAGAAAAGGACAAAATGCTGAGTTAAAGCTAAGTGCTACGTAGTACATAGAATGAAGGAAAAAACAAGAATTGGTAGTAGGAATTGCTACTGTGAAAAGCCTTGAAGCAGAGGTGAGGCAGGGACATAACTGGGGGGAAGACAATCAAATCTGTGTCATGTGACCCTAGCTGGCCTCTTCTGGATGACTCCTGCATGGCAGCCGATAAGCATCACTGGTTATCCAGCACCACAAAAGGGGAAACATTTTGGAATCATGGATCAGAGAACTCAACATTTCAATATACTGGAATATAAACAGGGATTGGAAGCACTAAGAAGCAAGGAGGAAAACCAAAAATTGCCAGAGAAGCATTCACACACCTGTTTGCCTGTGTGAACAACTCTCCTCGTTCAGAAACCCCCAAGCTATTACAAGCAAATACCAATGCCCCCCCTCTCCCTATTTTATTTCTGCTCATAATAGTGCAGCTTCAGTCTTGTACCAATTTTCCTTCCCAGCTTGCCAAGTTAAGAGCTGGGAGAGGCGAGAGGCAAGAGG
The DNA here is from genome assembly GCF_965207765.1 of Zootoca vivipara. NCBI lineage: Eukaryota > Metazoa > Chordata > Lepidosauria > Squamata > Lacertidae > Zootoca > Zootoca vivipara. The sequence continues at coordinate 26,385,409 of NC_142593.1, read as the reverse complement.
AAACAGCAGCTCAAAGGGTCTAAGTTCCTGAATCTCTGCAATGAGAGCTTTTCTGAGCATGCTCAGAACAGGCATTAATGATGTGAACTCAGAGAACTGGTTTAAAAAAACGTTTCTTCTATAAAACGAAACAGGAGGAATACAAAACTACACCTCATTGTTCCCATCAACAAAGCAGGTTCAAAAGCCTTCAATGAAGACCCAAGAACTGCATGGAAAGAGCCTTGCCCATCTTTTCTTAAGCTCATTGAGTCTGTCTTCCTCCTGGCTTCACCTCACAATCTGGTAAGTGCAGGAAAGTATAGAGAAGGGCAAATGAGAGGTTGGTGGTGGTGGAACAGCTCCCATGGGCTGAGACTTTCCAAGTTTTGTGTGATTCAAAAAAAAGCTCGAGCTGATTTTGTCTGCTTTCCAGGCAGATTTCAATGGAAGTTACTTCCAGGTTGTGTTTAGGTGCAGCTCTCAAGTGCAGCGTTTCTCAACTTTCGCGCTACCAGCTGCTATTATACCACACTGTGATCATTTGATAAAGAGACCCAAAACTGCAGGGCAAAAAAGCACATCCAAACTTACATGCCAAGCTGTAACTGAAGTAGAGTTGGACATCACTGCCTTCTGGAGCTCTTCCAAGATTGCATCCGGAAGCTCTTTGTGAGACTGCCAAAGTGGTTTGCACTGAACTTGCCTTAAAAGCAAGTACAAAGTTGGCTGCTCAGGGAAAATTTTCAATCCCTAGAGGCAAACAACATTTTGAGTTGAACACAAAAAAATCATCCGAAGCAGTTTCAAAGAAAAGTAGGGCCTTCATGTGAACAGTGTAACTTGGAGTGACTTAGAGGAACTATGGCATGCTCAACTGTCAATCCATAAGCAAAAGTGGTGGGTGGAATAGTGTTGCTTCTCTAACAACAGGAAAGAAGCAAGAGGAGAAGGCTCAAAAGATGCAGTTCTTTTTCAACAAGCCAGTCAATACTTTCCCCACTGAAACCAAAATTGACATGACATTTAATAATTCCCAGTGCATTTTGGCAAAGGAACTGTGCTGCCAAACAAACCTAGACACAACCCCTACATAGAGGAGATGTGACTCCAAACATATTTCCCCAGAAGGCAGTAACAATTTGTGTCTGGCAAACTCCTGGAATAAATCCCCCTAAAGAAGACACCCGGAATGTGTCAGAAATCACTCACTAAATCAGAGCTTTCCAAACTTTTCAAGTTGGTGACACACTTTTTGGACACGCATCATTTTGCAACACAGTAATTCAGTTTTACTAGCAAACCAGAGGTTAAACTAACCCCTTTCCAGCCCCAGGAGGAGCGCGAGGAGCATTCATGCGACACACCTACACACTACAGCCAATACACTAACATGTCGCGACACGCAGTTTGGAAAGCTCTGCGCTAAATACCAATTGCAACTTTGTGACCTTGTCTCTTGAAACTTTTCTCAGCTATTACACAATATTGGCTAGGGACAAGGGTCAACACATCATTTATTTCTTTTACTGTGGTAGAGATGGAAAACTGGCAAAGGCTCGCCCATTTCAAGCTAATACATTTATTAGCAATTCTGAAGTGAATCTTGTCTGTTTAAGGAAAACTAAAATCACTCTCACACCTATAATAACTATACAGCCAGCTGTTATTTTGATACAATTTCACTCTCTTGCATTCTTAAATCTGTCTGTTCTTGGCTACCCAGAGCTTAAATGCATGACTTTTCAAACACCCTTTCACACACATGAAGAGGATTCCTAACTTGAGATAGAGAGAGGGGGGGAAGACCTGAACTACAGGACAAACGTGTATCAATACAGGACATAGCATTTAACACTGAAAATGGGACAGTCCTGTATTATACAGGACAAGTGGCAACTCTAACTGCTGATAACTGAGTTATTACTAATGCATACCTTTGTACAGAGTGCTTCAGCTTCTGAAGTTCTACCTGTCTCATTTAAGCTAGTAACAGCTTGGAAAAGAGACCATTCTTCAAGAGCTTGGGCATAAGAAGTTGGAAGGTCCTTATCTTTGACTAGAAAACATGTAAAGGTCATTATTTGTCAAAGCCGAATCTGCACCTACATAAAGTGGTATTCATTATTACATTTTTTATAAATCAACAAACATCAAACATCATCAACATTTATAAAAGTGATACTCTCATTCACTAATCATTTCAAATGAGAAGAAAAATTTCTAAAGGTTTCCTCTCATAAATAACTATTTGTGACAATGCAAGGCCTTACTTTTAGCTGAGATTGCAGCTACTATAGTTTTTTCCAAATCTGTCCTCTTGGGTTGTGTATTATGCAGGCAAACACTCGTGTTTTCAGCATGACAAGCAGCCAGGAGCACAGCCCAAGAAGCAGGGTTATCTGAAATAAACATGAGAGAACTGTCATTTTCAAGGTACACTAAGCAGTTATACAAGAGAGAGTACTTAGTGATGCAAAACCTAAGAAGCAAAATGAATAAACCCCCAGAAGTTTGCATGCCAAGATACTAAAAAACTGACGTTGCAGTTTTAATTCTATAACTGTTTAATTCTTTAATTATTTCTATGGTTTTAAATAATTCTGTTTTTTATCTGTAAGCTGCCTTGGAAAAAAGTGGAGTAGTAATAGTAGTAGTAATCATCATCAACATCAGCTTAACTGCTCATTTTGCAAACAGATAAAATTGGGGAGTTCATTATGAAAATGTTTTTTGCCTTTGCTCATTACGAGTGGTGGGCTAACTGTAACTTCACTTTCTATGAATCAGCGTTTAGAGCCAAGAATTTTTAGTGTCCCAGAAAAACTAACCTATTACGTTACTCAGCTACGGCCCTGAATCTGGTCTAAAATTAAGGATTTAGAAGTAAAAGTTACCTGGAGAAAGATGGACCGCCTTTTGGATATTCTTCAATGGATTGTTCTTTTTATTTTCAGCTGTGTGGCATCCTAACGCCAACTGATTAACTGCAGTGTTCAGCAAGGCTCTCTAAATAAGGGTGCATGCACAGCGAAAGAGAACTTTTAATTTATTCCTTGTCTAATGAAAAGCATCACTCTAAATTCTCGATGTAGAAAAATATTTTTGATAAGGGAAGATATTAACCTTTCCGTGGTTTAAATCGTGAATATGAGCAATAGTTCCTGCAGTGGCCCCACCCTGCAAGATAAAATATTGATCTGATTATGGTATGACAGAGTATTACAAGTCTGAGACATCAATTAAGTCGGATAAGTCTTCTGCCCTTTGTATCAACGCATGTGGAAATGTCAAATAGGTTTGTACGTTTAAATATTCTGACTTCTTAAAATGATAGAGGGGAGAGAATCAAGCTATAAGTTGCTCCCTTGGCCCTCTCCTTTTTTTCTACATATTTGCTGGCAATGTTCCATTCCATGGAGGGAACAAGCAGAGGCAGAATCACTCTCCGTCCTATTTGCATTGGAAGGAAAGCCCTCCTCCTGCTGCAAACAGCAGGCATGCGGCAATTCCTTTTGGGAAGGAGGCAGGAGCAAGGAGTTAAAAAGTCCATCACAACCATGACATGGCCCCAATTTAGCTTCCCTTCCACACCAACTACTTGTAAAAGAAAAACCATCCATGCAAAGGCAAGCTATGCGACAAACATCGTATCCAGCTTGGCCCTGAGACAAGGAACTACGTGTGCTGAGTGATTCTACAGTAGCAGTGACTGTTCATCCTTAAATCTTACCCTTCCGAGAAGAGGAATAAAGGGTGAAGGGAATTCTGCACAGGTTGGTAAATGCAACCTGACGGCACAACTGATATACAGAGATGCTATATACTTATTTGTAAAACAGTGGAAAGTATAACATTAATGCCACTTTGGCAAGCAGATCATCTTGAAGGGCAATTGTCTAACCAATTAACAGTCGTGCACACAGTTCTTGGTGCCAAGTTCTTATTTATTTAATGATAGTTCAGCTTATAAATAAATGCCTTGATTCTATTTCAACCTATGCATATTCACCTTTGCATTTTGTGGTGTATACCGAGGTACCAGTTGGGACAGGAGAGACCACAGGGCAGGATTATCTGGGTTGCTAGAGAAGAGAGCACAGCAGTTTTAAATTGCCATCTTATGCGTTAGTAGAACCAATCAACATGGAAGAAGAAGGAGGAGGAGGAGGAGAGGAGTTTGGATTTGATATCCTGCATTATCACTACCTGAAGGAGTCTCAAAGCGGCTAACATTCTCCTTTCCCTTCCTCCCCCACAACAGACACTCTGTGAGGTAGGTGGGGCTGAGAGACTTCAGAGAAGTGTGACTAGTCCAAGGTTACCCAGCAGCTGCATGTGGAGGAGCAGAGACGCGAACCCGGTTCACCAGAGTCTACTGCTCTTAACCACTACACCACACTGGCTCTGAAGTTATACAACTTGCTCTCTAAGTGATTGCTTCTAAGTCAGCACCTTCTAACTTACAAAGCAGAAAAGGAAGCCCTCATTTATAAAATGCTAGTAGTTTAAGAATGGGGGGGGGAGACATAATCAAGTGTAGGAATTAGTCTAAGAGCAACGTACATAACAATTAGGTTATTAAGTTTTAAATCTCAAAATTATACTGACAGGTCAAGGTTTCAAATACGGGAACAAAAGTTATTCAAGATCAAAAACATTTCTCTTATCAGTTGCAATTAGTGATGGATCTGCTAAAATGAGTTGGGGTTTATTTTTAGCTTGAACAGAAAGTAGCTTTTTTTTCTTGCCATTTTGAAATTTGGACACTCCTGTCTCTTGATAACAGAACTGGAATGTAGAGCCCACTGTAAATGCTTATTAGTTTTTTGGTTTGGATAATAATGCATTTGAGGTGAACTCCTTCCTAAGCTACGAGTCCCACAGTTGTGAATTTGTCAATACTAGTTGCTACCTGATTAGATACCGTGCTGAGATTTTATAAACACAAGATGATTGTTCCTAAATTAAATATTATCGAAATAATTTTTAGCTATTTTTAGCATAAAATACTTAACAGCGATATGGGGAAAGCAATCAACTGATTATGAAGATTAGGTACAGTAGCTGCAACACATTCCAGCTTTATCAGATGAAAAGCTAATAAATAATAATTAGATAACCCTCAGTTATTGAAGCAACAGAGAAATGGTCTTTCAGAGAGGACAAGGAGGGCTGACCTAGGAGTTTTGGAAAAATCTATTTCCAAGCAGGTTCATTTGTTTTATTGGTGCCTAGTGCTTTTGAAATTTAATCAGTTATCCACATGAAGTTGGGAAAGTTCACTTCACAGAATTTGGTTACTTAATGGCTTGATAAGAACTCTCTGCACTACCATGAAATGAAATAGAGAACAAACACATCCAGAAGAAAAAGTTTGACTTTGAATAAAAAATAAACATTCCCCAGTGTAAAAGTTCAAATCTCCACTCAGCTCAACTCAAGTATGCAACTCATAGGGCAGTCTTGGCAAGCTTCTTTCCAGCCTAGCCTACCTTGCAGGGTGGTTTAATGTCAAAAGAGCACTCCTTGGAGGAACGGAGGGATACAAATGCAACACAATTCATTTTGGAAAGTACGGATTACATACCTGTGAACAGCTTTTGAAACTTGTCTCTGAACAGCCAGATTTCTGCCTTGTAATGCATAGACAGCTGATGTAAGAAGGCACCTCTCATAAACATCATCCTTTCTTTCTGCTAGCTTTAATAATTCTTTCAGAGCTGCCGTTGCAAGTGTAGCATCCTGCCTTATCAGCCCTAAAGCACACAGAGCTTGCAGACTTCCTATATTAGGTTCCTGTAATATAGAGCTGTAAGTACAACACAGGTTACTCACTGCGCTATTACCATAAAGTAAAACATGAAAGATCTGTTCTTCACATGGGCTAGAGTTCATTTGCAGCAGAATGCAATCTTGTGCTGTGGTGAACATTCCGCCTGTGCAAGCACATCAGGTTTCCTTGCTGTTTTGGGGGTTCTCCTGATTCCCCTGAACCTATCTTGGTGGGGTGGGGGAGCAGGGAAGGCTTGTTGTACAAATGGAAGCCCTTCTGCAGGACTTCTGCTGATGGAGCTCATTAGATGCCAAAGGTGGGATTCGCCTAATATCTAATGTGATCTGTAAAATTTATTGTGCTTCTGTAGCTTTACAAAATGCTCTAGTCCAGAATGGGAAGGAGCCACAGCAAACTGGCAGAGCATGTGTTTCGTACGTAGACAATCCCCAGGTTTAAGTCCTACCAATTGCTTCTTTTAAGTGGATAAGTCAAGAATGCAGGCCTTTACCTAAATACATAGTTGTGGGATGGATGAATCAATGGTCTGACTTTAAGTCAGCCTTATATGTCCATCCTCAGATCAACATAGCTAAATTTCTACTACTAACAAGTATCTACATCTTTTTAGTGCACTCGTACAGAATCTTGCAGATATACAAGATTCACATTATTGGAAAAGGCAAGTTTAATTTTCATGACACCACTCTCCTTGCCTGCTGCTGAATCTACAACTCATAACCTATTGAGTTGTGAATTATATTTTGCCCTAAAAACTTTTTCACATACAACCTCCTTGAGATCATTTGGGGCAGTGTAATGCTACCAGCTATGGTGACTATTGTTCTGCCTCCATAGTTGGGAGGCAGTACAGTGGTACCTCTACTTACGAATTTAATGCGTCCTGAACACACATTCATAAGTCGAAAAAAATTGTAAGTTGAATCCCATAGGAATGCATTGGGAGAAAAATTTCGTAAGTCGAAGCAACCTTATCTAAAAATTCGTAGGTAGAAAAAATCCTATCTAAACTGCATCCAAGATGGCGGACGGAACTCCATTCATAAGTAGAAACATTCGTAAGTAGAGTTATTTGTAAGTAGAGGTACCACTGTATCCTTTGTAGCTAATGTTTTAATTGCAAATGAAAAATGAATGCAAAGACCAGCTTTATTATACTTCTTAACAACATCTGTTGGCAACTGGGGGGGGGGGAAATGACCTCAAAATCATGACTCAACAAAACTGGACTGAAAATTGGTATGAAGAGGAACAGTGAAACAACTTGACCGTTGGCTGTTCTCCCCTATTTCCAGGCAAGGCTGCTGTTCCCTTTTTCTTTTCTTTTTTAACAGGAGATGGAAATTACATTCATTTTCATTTATTACAGCCAGTTTACTGAAGCAATATAAAATTTAGCTTCTAGAGCAATAAGTTCACATTTTAAAGCACTGCTTTGCCCTTCCTGATAAAACGATGCATGTTTACCATTACTCTCTAAAATAAATATGACTAATATTGTGTAGGATGCTCTTAGTGATTCAACAGATGGCTAAAACAAGAATGGTGTTGCAGAGGTGAGCATTCACATTTTATTGTATCAGATTACCAAGTGCTCCAGGCCTGAAGAATAGTTGATCAGAATCCTTTGGAATTTCAGGAAATCTGAGATCTACATAATGGCTACAGGCAAGCATTTCTGATCCATGTTAACAAAGTCTGCCCCCCCCCATTGCATTTTGGTACTGAACCCAAATCTCTGCACCCCTTTTCTGCTTCTAGTTATCAGTGCCATCATCTGAAGGCTTCCTAGTAGACTGTGCAAAGACATTTTACTATAATAATAATAATAATAATAATAATAATAATAGGGAAAAATGAAGTTAATGTAAAACATTCCAAATAGGTGAATATAAGTGGGACCAGCAACAGAATATTGGCTCCAGTAAATCTGGAAAAGGAACATGACAAGTACTGTTCAGACCTCTGGATACTGCCCAAGAGGTGGGACAGGAAGAGGAGGAGGAGCAAGAGAGACACACACACAGAGAAAATGACTTTTCAATTGACATCTTAACTCTCCATTCTCAGCTGCTCTCGGTGCTTGAATCAATTAATCTTTACAAGCTCTGGCTCCTTAAGAACATAAAAAGGACCCGGCTGGATCAGACCAATCGCCCACCAAGTCCAGCATCCTGTTCTCACAGTGGCCAACCAGATGCCTGTAGGAAGCCTGAAAGCAGGAGTCCTTATGAGCTCCTCCCCTGTGTGTAAGAGTAGAAAGTGAAGGGGTCCTTCTTATCCTGTTTTGGAATATTTTTAAACAGGGCTCTCTTCGAATTCACAAAGTTATGTGTTTCTGTATACCTAGAAAGTATGAAGAGCCGCTGAATTGTTCTGGGGCATCCCCATCTTGCTTTCAATCAGGAGGTATTTTAGCTACTGAGTTCACTGCGGGGTCTACAACAAAATGCTGCTGTGTACCCTTTCCACCTAAAAGGAGTGCTTCTCTTTAGGGCTCTATCATGCCATTCCATCCAAGTAGGGCATTCTAATCCCTCTCAAATTGCATTCTTTTTTTTCTCAACTGTTACATTTTGTAGCTAGTAAAGCATATACAGTGCTAACAGGACTGTGGGTTGTTGGGTTTTTTTTGCAGGGGGAGGAGTTGTTCCTTTGTGTGTGTGTGTGTGTGTGTGTGTGTTTCTGAAGATATTTTGCAGTACCAGAAAATCACTTTAATTATTGACTTCTGTAAATGCAAGAACCTATTACATACCACTTAAATAAGAGGGTTTTCGCATCATCCACTTGATCCTGCTTGTATTCCATTATTGCAAGGGCCGTTAGGATATATGCTTTGTCTTGCTCACATTCAGCAACAGAGAGTGCTCTCTCATAAGCTAGTAATAAAATAGGAACGAAGCTTAAAAATTCAAAACAATAGCAAAAAAAGGAACCATGCTCAACTATTGCCTTGATTTCCCCAAAGACATGCAGCACAATACATTAAAAAACATATTCTGTAATGGGCTGTTTGTATATCGCTCATTTGGTTAGAATGGGAATTTCTAAGTGCATCAAAACAGAGTTTTGTATTTTGTTTCCAGCTTATTTTTCTTTCAGGTAGGAGAAAGCAGAAGCCTTAAACTTGCCCTAATCTCACAGGCAGGATCCCAAGGCCAAAGTAATATCTGAAGTGGCCCAGTGAGGATGTGTACTCATATTATCCAACTTGCAGCTTTGGCTCATACTCTCAAGCTTACAATCATAATTTGACTGAGGGAGCATGACTGGAAATAGCAAGTTTTGCCCTTATTGAGTTGACTGCAAACTGCAATACAGAATACCTAGCTGAAAAAGCTATTTAGTAAGAACTCTTCAATGTCAGGAGTCCACAAATACATTTGCCATACTTATCTTGGCAAGTGTCACTGGCAAAACAATAACACTAGCCTTGTCCTAAGCTTGAAAGGATGGTAGGTAATGTGAAGTTATGCTGCACTCTGAAGACCTTCCAAGGAGCTTGGAAATGCAGTGTGCCTAATGATACAAACACACCCAGCATATTTTTCCTAGCTCAGATTTGTGCCCTGATGCATTTTGCAGATGCTTGGAGTGCATCAGAAGCATGCCTGTGAGGATGACCCCCCCCCATCATGAATCTTAGGGTGGCAGGGCTCAGGAAGAGAGCTGGGGATTATTTATTCTGCCCTGATCACTACAGGTGTCTCCCAAGCATACAGCAACTGCAGTGATGTTCCTGCTCCCACTTTTCAGCTCCAATACTGGAAGAGAGCTGGGAATATTCTATGATGTGCAGTCGTACCTTGGCTCCCAAACGCTTTGGGAGTTGAACATTCTGGCTCCTGAACGATCAAAACCAGAAATGAGTGTTCTGGTTTTTGAATGTTCGTTCAGAAGCCGGTTGTCCGGCAGGGCTTCCGCAGGTTCTGATTAGCTGCAGGAGCTTCCTGCAGCCAATAAGAAGCTGCGCTTTGGTTTCCAAATGTTTTAGAAGTCAAACGGACTTCTGGAACGGATTCTGTTGACTTCCATGGTATGACTATTGTGATTAGGAGGTTTGCAAAAACTTGATGTGATGCTGGAGTCAAGCCTCTGCCCTGCCCTGCCTTGCTGAGGTTTGGATCCTGGCAACCACAAATTCTGGCTGGGCGCTAAGCTTGGGTCAACTGAACGGACCAATCTGCAGTGCATCTCATTTGTATGAAGAGAAAAGGTATCATTTGTATGCAATAGAAAGGTATTTGAGAGAAGACTATCTGTAGAAAAAAAACCCAAAACATTGTGATCATAATGCATGCTTCTATTCACAGTACAGTGGTACCTTGCAAGACGAATGCCTCGCGCAACGAAAAACTCGCTAGACGAAAGCGTCTAGTGATTCTTTGTTGCCTCGCAAGACGAAATTTTTTTGCCGTCTGCCATTTGTTTCCGCAAGACGAAAAATTTCGTAAGACGGCACGACCCGCGGAACAAATTGTTTTCGTCTTGCGAGGTACCACTATATAATCCAGTTAACGTTGCAAATTCATACTAATTACCCTGAAGAGATGGTATGTATGGGCAACACTTACCCTTCTGACTTTCTTGGAAATGTCCTTTCTTGAAGTAAGCCTGGGCAACTCCTAAAATATCATCAAATTCTGTGAGGCCAGTCAACAAGTAAGCCTGGATGGCATCATCATAATGACCTAGAGCACTTTCAAGAAGGAAAAAGAACAAAACTCATTCATATCCCTTTCAGGCCTAATTATGAGCTCACAACAAATGGTTTGGTGCAACCGAACTCCATAAAAAACTATAAGGAGTAAATGCTACCCATGATGCAGTAGTTCATTTGTGAGCAACACTTTGGTCGATTCACCTCCAGAAATGATGTAGAATTGTTTCAAAATGGAATACTGCTATAAAGAGAGAGGCATGGGAGTGTAATTTAAGGTGCTGATCTTAAATTGTAAAGCCATGTGTTTGAATCCTGGCTACCTTAAAAATTGCTTCTCCACTGATGTACTTTGAAAACGTATTATTTATGAGATTTAAAATGCAATCAGAATACAAGGAATCAAGGTAAAAACAACACCTTCAGTCTTCCTTCCTTCAAATCTTTCTTCAAAGCCTACCTTTTCCATGAAGCCTTGGGCAGAACTGCCTAGTTCCCACACCCTATTCTGAGACTGCAATTAAGCCCAAGCACATGCAACTGAAACAACTGCATGTTACCTCTCCGTGTCCCCTATCCTACCCGTTCTCTGTTGTTTCCCATGCCAAATTTTAAACTGGGGCTGGGACCTCCCATACACACTGGTGGCACTCTATAAATCAAACAATCAATCACCCATGATACAAAATATATAGCCAACTAGTCAAAAACTAATATCCAAACACTGACACTCAACAATTCAAGTTCTATGTGTAGGCTGGGATCCAAAGGAGAATGCCATTTGTTCTGTTTGCATCTTGGCTATTAATGTCTGGAATCAATTATGGAATTAATATAGCAGATGAAGCAATCTTCTAATAAGAGCAAATGCTTAATGCAAGTCAAACCATTTACAATGCGACAGTCCATTGCACCCCTTGGAAACAGCAGAAAATCTCAGTAATTAAAATACTGGTGGATTCCTCATTATTTATTTACTACTTAGATCCTGACTTTCCTCCAAGAATCTCAAGGCAGAGTACATTGTTCTCTGTTTTATCCTCACAAGAACCCTGTAAGGTAGGTTGGAATGAGAGCTGACGACTGGTCTAAGGTCACTTAGTGAGCTTCATAGCTCAGTGGAGATCCCAGGTTTGAGATATGCTAAATTATGTCTTCATGGAGTATGAAAACGTATTACATCAAGTGACACAGGAATACCATATCCTAGTAGAAGCACAATGTGTGAATGCAGTAAGAGTCATGTTCATTATTAAAAGGTTTTTGCAAATAAGGGTTCTTAATTTTAGGGGAAGATGGAAATAACAATTTGTCCAAAAATAAGCAGACTTACCACAGTGCTCTGCCATAATTTCTCATTGCTATACAGTATTTCTCTTTATCTTCAGAATTTTTCAACAGCAGAACTGCCCTGTAAAAAAAATAAGAGGTTCAAAATTCTACATACTTATGTCAGTAAGATCAATTTATCCAAATTTTAAGAACTAGGGCTTGATTCTAGTAATTAAAACTATTTAAAAAAAACTCTCGGGTATGCAAGCCCCATGGAGAAATGGAATACCATTTTATTGCATTTTTTGACAAAACCTTTATTTCAGAGGTGTATCTTTATCTTTCCAATTATCTTATAATCTTCCTTGAGCACTGAAGATGTAGCAGGATACATATTTAAATAATGTTCATTTCACACTTGCAAATAATCAGTCTTCTAGTGTGACAGCAGCTATTCTCTGAAACTCCCTGCCGATTAATATTAGGCAGATTAATATTAGGTACATTCACTGTATTGTTTTCAATGCTAAAACTTACCTGTTTAGGCAAGCCTGTCCAAACATGGTAACTTTATTACGTATAATTGTTTTTTAAAGTTACAGGTAGGTAGCCGTGTTGGTCTGGGTCAAAGTAAAATAAAAAATTCCTTCAGTAGCACCTTAAAGACCAACTAAGTTTTTATTTTGGTATGAGCTTTCGTGTGCATGCACACTTTGTTTTTTAAAGTGTTGATTTTGTCTATATTTGGATCATTTTTAGCATATCTAATTCCTATATCTGGGGTGAGCCGGGAACATGTAACACCAGTTCTGAAAGAACTGCACCAGCTGCTTGCATGCTACTGAGCCCACTCCTCTTTAATGTACTTTTACTGACTTACAAAGCCCTATCTATACCTGGAATACCTGAAACAATGCCTTCTGCTGTATAGACCAACCCTTTTGTTATGATCTGCCAGAGGGGATCTTTTGTTGTTCAGCAGTTTACCTTTGGTAGGCATCTACGGCCTGCTTTTTCAGCTGGAGATATTCATTCAAATAACCAAGCATTATGAAGGCGCATGCATCGTTTTGGATTCTTTCTGCAATAACAAATGATGCACACACAAACAAAATGAAAATAAAAAAACATATTATTATTATTTCAATTTATATACCACCCTTTAATGTGTACAACATTAAAAACACATTACAGAACATCAATAATAAAAAGCATACTGACACACAGCCTAATAATAAAATAGTAATCATACTGTAATAGCATTCCTCTCCCCCACACTTTCACAGTTTTTATTATTATCATTATTACATATTTATTTATACCCCGCCTTTCCCTCCCTAATGGGACTCAAGGCAGATTACAGATAAAAATAAAAACAATAATTGAAAACTATTAAATATTGACAGAAGTAAAACTATATACATATATAAAATCTGTTTAAACTACACCAATAATTACTGTACAATAAAAACAACACGGCAACAGCCCTTTTATTAAAAGCCAGTTGGAACAAGAAAGTCTACACCTGCCGGAGAAAGGACAACAAGGAGGGAGCCAGTCTCGCTTCTCCAGGGAAGGTTTTCCAAAGTCTGGGAGCAGCCACCAAGAAAGCTAAATAATGCGTAACTTAAAAACCACTGGGTTCCATTTTGAGTGACTGACTTGACTGAGGCTTAAATAAGTGACATCCCTGATTACAAGGAAAGAGAAACTAGACAGATGCTTTAAACATACGAGAAATTTACCTGTGTATTTGGTCAGAGCAATCTGTGCTGTTGGAATAGCATTCATTTGAAGAATATTGTACTTATACAATTCAGTGTTTCGGTTGGTTTTATCTTGCAGGGTTGAGCACACCCAGTGGGCATAACCTTTTGCCCCTTCAGTCTGATTGAACAGAAAGCACAAGAGGAGTTAATAACTACACAACTAGGAAGCCTTAAATCTTTTACTCCTGGTTTTAAGCTTATACTCCTCTGAAATGTATACAAAGCACCTGGATCAATACTGTTTGAGCCAAATGCCAGTCGTTTCGTTCATTTGGCTAAAGCTGCGAACGTATTCCATGTACAGCACCCTGAAACAAACTCAGCCACCATGTTCCAGAAGATCCGTATAATACAGCTGAACAAAGTGCACCAGGAACATGGGAAATTCTAGTGGCAGCCTTGGACAGTCCCTCAGCTTCCTGTTTAATGGTCTGCAACCTGAAACAGGATCAAGTGCTTACATGCATGCGGAGTTCAGTTGTATGCCTGAAGAGGTCCATCGTTTCATAGCTGCCTACAGTTTCTGCAATGAGCGCCTAAGGGGGAAAGCAAAGGGGGGAAATAGCTCATTGATTTGACATAACATGCACCAGCTTTGCTACTCTTTATAAATAGCTTGTTCCTATCTTTTTCCTCACTACAGGTTGTCACCATCAGTTGCTAAATTCATCTATGATAGAACTAAAATTCAGTGCGTCCAGTTCTAGTTAGGTCCTCAGGAGTAACACTCCCAATCCTGTAGGCTAGTACTCTGAGCACCTAAGACAGGCATCCCCAAACTTGGCCCTCGAGATATTTTGGGACTACAACTCCCATCATCCCTAGCTAACAGGACCAGTGGTCAGGGACGATGGGAATTGTAGTCCCAAAACATCTGGAGGGCCGAGTTTGGAGATGCCTGACCTAGGATTTGGATGCATGGGTGATTAGATTCCTTGCACAGAGGAAATGTCCTCTGCCCTGGTTGCCTGGGTATAGGAGGCCATTTTAGCTGCAGTGGCGCACACCCATCTTTATACCATCAAGCTAATGCAAAGTTATGCGCTGGAGCCTGTATTTCAGGGTCCATACTTCAAGCTTAACTGCTACAGTCTCTGAACAACAACCAGAGGCACAGCAATATCTTGGAACAGTGTGGAAATGCCACAAAATCCATTTCTGCCAGTTTCACTATAAAAGAATAGGTGACAACAAGAGAAGTAGGAGAATACAACGAACTAGAATTTGAATGAAAAAGACAGGGAATAGTGAGGAAGTCTTTTTAGAGAGCCGGGTTTTATGGTAAGCCAGCACTCATATGCAGTAACTTAACTTGCGGGAGATCAATCAGATTCAGTTTCAATATAATCATAATGCCAATCGGAACACAGCTGGCATGTATATATGCAAGGCTGAAAGAAGTTGCTTAACATCTTACCTGCCCAATCCAACATGTTAGATAGGAGGGTTCTAGGGATTGGGCTACTTTGAAGGCTTCATGTGCTTGCTAGAAGAATATATAAAATTGATACAGAAGTGTTAAATTAGCTGACAGTGGCTGAGAATGTCACTAAGTATTTTTACAAGATACAAGTGAAATTGTACCTTCCTCTCATGTTTGACTTATAAATAATGTAAGGTAATGCTGTAATCTGTGGCAACCTGAATATTGTAAATATTTAAAAAATATCACTGTCATTTTCTATCCCCCCCCCCCAAAATGAACTAATGAAAAAGCTTGCATATGAGCCTGGATACAGTGAGCTTTGCCAGTATCTCTAGTAAGCAGAAAATTGACCCTCAAATAAGACAATGTAATTTTTTATAAAAAATATTACACAAAAGACAGAGGTCTGAAATGGAGGCCAGAAACTAGCATTAGTTCTCCCAAGAAAAGATCCTTGTTTTCTGTGCAAAACAGCAGCAATTAACTTGCCTAATTTATAACTCTGAAAACTTAGGAAATTGAGAGGGAAGCATGAACTCTCTTAGGAACTAAAGGCAAGCAAGACCTGACTTTTTACCTTGACAAGTTATTTCTCTATTTCTTATCGAGCGTAGTCCTGGTCTGTTATCTCTTCTCCCTTCACAGAACCACCCTTTTTGATACCACAATTTATGCCTCTTCCTATTTTGGTTAATCTTTCAATATAATGCATCCTTCAACTCCTTGTACTTTTCCCTCCACAAGAGGTCTAGTGGGTGGCAACACGAGAACGGGCCTTTTCTGTGGCAGCTCCCTGTTCGTGGAATGCTCTCCCCAATGAGGCCCACCTGGCACCTTCATTACCTATCAGTGGGATTTTTTAAAAATGCTTCTCTTTTCCCTTTTGGTTTTAATGTATTTATGTGTAGTTTTGTTTGTTTGTAAGTTGGTTTGGGTTGCCCTGGGCAAGATAAAGCAACTAACAAATTCAAGAAATAAAATAAATACAATTTAAAAGAGTGTGTTAAAGTTTTTAAGGTTTTTGTTGCCACAGTCTTTGAAAGGTTTTTGTGACATCTTTGAGAGGCAGGCAAGCTATTGATAATGCTGGCAAGGCATGTTCAATGGCTATGTTCTTCATCCCAATAAATATACCTTGGTTGACCCTGACAATGACATTTTGGTGTTTAAATGGTCTGATAAGCACACTAAAACAGGAAGATAGAAACTATTTTTTTACAGTTGGCACATCATTTAAGTCCTTCCATTTATGACTCTGTCTTTGGAGCAGGTAGCATGTGCACTCATACTTATTTACCTCTATGTTTCCAGTTGTTAAGTACAAGACTCCCAAATTGGTCCAGGCAACAACATTCTAGACAAAACAAAGGTTACAAAAATTAAATTTAACATTACTGAATCTCCTTTGGAACAGATACACTTGTGTAGAACACTTACAATTTGTTCAGCTTGAATAGATTTGATGAATGCATGTTGTGCAAGGACATAGTTTCCAACATCTGAAAGACAGGTCGAATTATAACATCCTCTGCTATATTCAACAGAACTCTTGAGCAATTAAGAGAAGGGCTATAAGTTTTACTTTGAAATGTACCTTTGCAACAGGCCACCACGCCCAGAGCATTCCAGTATAGATGGTTGTTACTGTCTAGCCTCACAGATTTTTTAAGACACTGGAAGAGATTGAGAGCACAGTGCTGTAATTCAGTATGTTAAATGTTTTGTATGTTATCCCAGCAGGGTTTGTTTTTGTTTTTTTAATAGCCATAGCTTAGAAATACTCCTAATAGTGATAGGTCCATTAGTGTAAACTGTATTAAAGAACACAGGAAGGTTTTTTAAAAATTACCTGTAGAGATTTCTCTAGCAGCTCACTAATCTCATTCTTGTTACTGCCCATTTCCATAAGGTGCTGTGCTTGATGATAGTAGTTTATCCCAAGATCACACCATGTATTTGGCGAAGACATCAGTTTTAATCCTCTACCATAACACCTACAGAAATATAAATCACAAAATTAAGAGCGTGATTTATATCAGCAAAACGGATGGGAAAGAAAGTAAACAAAAAACAAAAAACAATAATTCAGTGGTGCTATCAAAGGTGGTTGTGTTTCTATCCCATCTTCCTGAAAACAAATGCCTTTAAGGAAAGAGAGAAAGGAACATTACACAAGCTTCATACTTGACAGCAATGCTGTCCAATGTAGTGATGGTTAGACAGCGAGAAATCTGAATAAACCTTGGCCCACATGGCATCAATTTGGGGGCAAATTTGGTACTGAAGAATTGTAAAGCCACACATTCTAAAGGCAAGCAATAAAGGAGCTAAAATATGTTGCCTGGGCTGCAGCTGAGCAAGTGGAGTGTCAGACCCAAGGTCTAGGTTATCTCACTCACTTCATCTCTTGGGATCTGCTCCTCTCCGTTTACCCAAGACATGCATAATCTAACATTTGGGGGTTCCAGACAGTAGCTATACAGGCTGCTGGCTCACATCTATATGCTCACATTCAGTCTTTTTACCCTTTGCTCCCAGACCTGTTAAACATAGAGGTCTTTGCCCCTTTCTTTGATGTAAGATATATTGATTGCTAGATGTGAAAATATGTCTGAAGTAAGGTGGGGATCAGAGCAATGGCTGCCACACAAAGTCACTGAAATTTTCTCAAAGCACGGGAAAGCAATGTTAAGCACTTCCAGGGGAAGGGGGTTGGTTAGTTTCAAAACTGCAGTCTATTAATTTCTCCGCCTCCTCAGCTTTGAGATTATAGTTTTCTGGTCTGTGCTAGCAAAGCAGCTCAGGTGAAGGCATCCAGACCTATAGGCCATGGAATATTTTATAACACACACTGTACATTACCTTCCTCCCAGACTGAGCAGGTCACTTTTCTTTAGCACACATTTGTCTGTGTTCTGACCAATAAGGAATCCTAAAACTTTCACATTCACTTTGGATGGTGAAATGACAGAAACACTGCTGCAGGCATCTCCAAGCAGTTTCCAAAGGCAGGATACTTCAGGGCGATGCTTTGCTGCTCTGAAAGGGGTAAGAAAAATCAGAAAAGTGGAGTCCATCTAATTTACCTGCTACCTTTTACCAAAGATAAAGCTAAAATCTTCTCAGCTGACAAAAAGCATTCTCCTTACATGCCTAAAAACACCCCAAGTATCAACTTGTGAAGAAAAACCAATGGTGCTGGATTTCTTCTATACTGTATGCCTCAAAGCACTCTATAGTTAATTCTTAACATCCAGTTATTGAGTTTAACGAGACTTATATGCATTCAACTCTTTCTGGATTTCTGCCCATCTTTCTGATCCCAAAATCTATGGGAGTTCCAATGAGCACATGGGCTTCGTCATTCCCTGTCAATGCTGGGAACTTCTTTCAAAGCAGGCATGAGGATGCATTTTACCTCCAATGCTGAAACAAATAGGAAATGGTTTGTATATTCAGGCATGGCCAAACTTGGCCCTCCAGCTGTTTTGGGACTACGTCTCCCATCATCCCTAGCTAACAGGACCAGTGGTCAGGGATGATGGGAATTGTAGTCCCAAAACAGCTGGAGGGCCAAGTTTGGCCATGCCCGGATATATTGACCTTTATCATTTATAAGATTCAGCTCTTGTTTGTGCGTTTCCTACTACTTTACCATTTAAAATTGATGTTGTTTGTTGAAATAAGGCAAGCCTTAAGCTGCTAATGGAGATTAATATACGAACACTAACCTTGCTAAAAAGCCAAGAGATTGTTCTATGTAGTCCAGGGCTTTCCCATCCAGGTAATCAGCAAGGGCAGTCTTGGCCATCATGAGATAACACTCACCCAGACCTGAATAGAACTAATAGCCTGTTAGTATGGGGTAAAACTGCAAGAAGGATGATCTAAGCTCCTAATTCTCATACAAAGGCCAATGCTGGAAAACTATTTGATGCACACTATGCAGGTCAGCGGTTCGAATCCCTGTGACGGGGTGAGCTCCTGTTGCTCAGTCCCAGCTCCTGCCAACCTAGCAGTTCGAAAGCACATCAAAATGCAAGTAGATAAATAGGAACCGCTACAGTGGGAAGGTAAACGGTGTTTCCATGTGCTGCTCTGGTTTGCCAGAAGCGGCTTTTTTCATGCTGGCCACATGACCTGGAACAGGGGTTCCCAACAAAATTTTCTCGAGGACCCCTCATCGAGCCGCTATTGTGACAAGGACCCCCATTAATTCCTAATCCTAAAATTAAAAAGTGAGAGCCAAATTAAGAGTCTTTTTATATTTTATATTTATACGTTTTTTACAGTTACAATAGAGTACTCCATCAGTATACAGTTAGTTTTAATTTTCAGTTCTTAATGAGATGAGTTAAATCTGTCCTTTGAGTCCATTATTTCTGAAATATTAGGTTTGTTTACAAACACTACTGTTTTGCAAAGAGGCAGCGCGCGCCAGGGAGGAGGGAGGGGAATGGAGAAGACAGGGTACCTGCGCAGTAGCGCACAAATGAAGCCGACGCGCGCAAAGCATCTTGGGGAGGTGAGCGTTAGTAGAATGCGCGCGCTGCCTCTTTGCAAAACAGTAGTGTTTGTAAAGCGCCACCTAACGGCATACAGCAGAACTACTGCCTCTATCTAATTCTAGTTTTGCGCTAGACTCTGCTCATGCAGGAAGCGGCCAAAACAAAAAATCTGTTATCACACGAAATATATTTAATATATTTTTTATTCTAATAGCATCTTGCGGACCCCTCTGGCATAGCTCACGGACCCCTGGGGGTCCCCGGACCACCTGTTGGGAACCACTGACCTGGAAGCTGTACGCCGGCTCCCTCGGCCGTTAATGCGAGATGAGTGCACAACCTCAGAGTCGGTCACGACTGGACCTAATGGTCAGGGGTCCCTTTACCTTTATGCATATTTAGCATAATTTTTAAATCCTTAGATGCACATTACTAGAAATACAACAATAATCTGAGGATGATGAGGATATTAGTATCACATATACATGCAAGTTATTTCCAAATACAGTAAGTGAATACAAGGAACTAAGGGGTGAGGGATATCTTTACCTCCTTCCTCATTCAAGATGTAGAATGATGGAAAAATTAAGCAAGTGAATGAATTCTCCTCTTGATTTTTGTTAGAATACATAGAAGAAAGTACTTCTACTAGCTATTTGTTAATCTCCCACATATTTAAGGTATGTCAGAGGTTAACAATGCATAGCTCCAAAATAGGCAGATCTCTACAAAATACTCTTTCCTGATGTCTCAAGAGCAGACTACTGCTTTCTTTCACTTCTAAATTAGCTATACTGACTTCCAATCACCTATACCAGTGCTGGGCCACTTGTGACCCTCCCAGGTATTGTTGAACTCCAGTTCCCATCAGCTCCAGCCAGCATGCGGAATAGTCAGGAATTATGGGAACTGTAGTCCAACAATATCTGGAGGGTCAGTGGTTACCCACCAACCTAACTCTGTAGGCGTAGTGAATATATAGTGTATATCTTTGTACCCAAAAACAAAACAAAACATGAATACCTTTCAGCGCAGGGACATAATCCTTTGATTTCTTCAAGATGTGCTGATATTCTGCAATAGCATCTTTATATTTTCCTAGAATCTGTTCAATTGCTGCCGCTTTATAGATGCTGTATATAGACTTGGGGTTCAGTTCTCTGGCCTTCCTGAAAGACTTCAATGCAGTTGTGTAGCCACCTCTGCTCAGATAGGCCTCTCCTAGAGATTCCCAACAGTTGGGATCCTTTGGATCTGCTCGCAGAGCTGCCTGCAAACTGGGCACATTGGAATAGTAGTTTATATTCAGAAGTGTTGGGGCTGCTTTCGTTAAATCCTCCTTCACAGCCCCAAGTAAAACAAAACTATTGGGGGCTACCGATTTGAAACAGAATTTACACTAGTTTTGTTTTTGTTTTTTAAGAAGTACCAATGGTTAATTTTGGGGGAAACCACCAGTCTTCACAAAAGCAGTACATTCAGTTCACTGGGACTCGTGCAAGGATGCTATGGAAGCTGCCAGGTTCTTCTCCATCATTATTACATATATTAGTCACTTGTTACCTAAAAAGTCTCCAAGTAACTTACACTTTTAAAAAACCAAGTTTGGATGGCCATGTCCAATTTCTGTGCAAAGGTAGAATCCTGCACCCTGCATTCACAGAGTATAGCAAGGCTGCCTTGGAGCTCCATGACAACCCTACCCCACCTTCAGCCTCCAAACTTGTCACAATTTGCAGAGGCCATTCAATTATACCAGAGGATATTTTTCCCCTGCCTGTTATCCTTCCATGCTCAAGGTTCCTGAGTTCATGATGTTGCTGCTGCTGCTGAAGCAGGTTAGGGCTGTGGCTGGCTGGCTGGCTGGCAATGAGCTCGCAGTAAGATGCTGTTGGTAAAATGCAGGAAGCTGCTATTGAATGACCTTGTCAAGTGGCAACATGCTTGGATTAGCAGCAGCATCCCACACACAGAGGCACTGCTTAGGGAGAGGTTAGGGGTGTTCATACAGTCCAGTGTGAGCCTTTTGTAACTAAAAAGTGCAGTATTGCACCTCAAATGTTTTGCATAGACAGAATAAAAGGCAGGTTGTTTGTAACTGTTACTGAAAATCAGCAGCAAACAGTCAAATTCATAGAGGATTTGCCGTTTTTTGTTTTTTTAAAAAATGTATACAGTATGTGCATTATCAGACCATCTCTTTATACTGACTTTTGCAGAAGACAATGAAATGCAATTATTCTCTTACTCTGCCACTGCTTGCGAATGTTGACCGGCTCTTAAGTAGTGAAGTCCACGACGAAGCCAGGCCCATTTTGCTCTCCCAGCACTTGCTCGTTCTGTTACCTCCGTCAAGATGGCAAGGGCAGTTTGCTAATGTACAAATATAAGGTTATAAATAGTTTATTATGTGTGCATATGTAATTACAAAGAACAGACAAAAGTGTAAGCACATTTCAGCTTAAGTATGAGTCTCTGAAGCAGTTTCTCAGCATTCCTACTACTGTAACAGAATCAATCAAACACACAGAAGTTTTTCTGAACTATATCCAGAGGGGTAGCAGTGTTTGTTCTTTTTGCTACGGTGTTGAGTTGGGGCATCTTAAATATAAGCTTCAGCTGCATAAAGTGCAATTCTCAGCTGTAGGTATTTATTCACAGGTAGGGGTTGTAAGCAGCGAGGTCAGAAGGAAATGGAAGACATTCAAACAGTGACAATTTAATTAGAGCGAGAATGTATGCAAAATAAGGTAAAGCGATCCTTTGCAACATCAGTGATAGGTGATAAAACATTCAAGAGGAGAAAACGTTTATGAAATGTTTGCATTTTACAGCTATTCTGATCAGTGCACTACATTAAAATGCTCCAACTTATTACAGTACCAAGTCTCCAAGCTCGGTGCTTAAGTCCACTACCGCTGCTCCAGCTTCTCCATCCGTTTTATCTTTCTCAAAAGCCTTTTTATAGCAGCCAAGTGCTCTGTTTTTATCTCCAGCTATATCCCTGTAGTATTGACCTAAGTAGTGGAAAGCACTTCCCAGGTAATTGTCCAGTTTCGCTGCCTGTGAAGAAAAACAACAGCGCACAGTACATTTCAATCCATCATTTTCATAGGCAGGCACATGGCTTTTCAGCTGAGGAAACAAAAACTAACAAAAAGGACACCAAAAGAACACCTTCTCTCATAATATCCTGTCCACACTTTAAAATAATATTTGGCACCTTTCTCTGGGGGCCCCCACTATCAAGAGCAAGATGGGTGGTGAATGGGAAAAGGGCTATCTCCATTGTGGATTCCAGACCTGCAATGTCCTCCTCCCTTCTAGCAACCTTCAGCTGCAGATGAAGTCCTTTTTTTATTTACCAGACCTTTTTAAAATGTGGTTGAGCGTGTAGGTTTTATTATGCTGCTGTGATTTAATGGTTTTTTGGTTTTGTTTTTTTACTAACCTAGCTTTGTACACCACTGTTTAACTGGTATGTTTTATTATTGTTGTTAACGCTTCCAAAGTTGGAGGCTCCCTTGGAGAGGCAAGCTCATAAATCTTTTTTTAAAAAAAACATATTAATGAAGGGAAGGAAGGAAGAAAAGCAAGGAAATAATGAAATTTTAATCTCTCTCTTAAAATCACTAAAAATTCGTGTTCTCTGTGGAGCCATTAACTTAACACTCATTTCTATTCCAAAACATAAACTATATTTTATAATATAGTATAACTCACTCACTCTCTCTCTATATATATATATTATATAACACTATATTCCCCCCCTCCTCTTTTGCTACTTTTGGTTCTTTTGTCCGCATCACAATATTTACCGTATTGGCCCGAACAGTGCTTTTTTTTCCTTAAAAAAAACTGTTTATGGGTACTCTCCTTTTCCTATTCATATTGAAATACTGCCCCTCAATGAGGCCAAACTTAGATGCACAAAATGTTTAGGGGTATGCGTACCCCCACATACCCCCAGAAAAAAAGCACCGGGCCCAAATATAAGCCACACTTGAATATACCTTTAGAATTGGAGGAGGGAAAAGAAGAAAAGAAAAAATACCTGAATATAAGCCACTCCCTTCCTCGCTGCTCCAGGCTGCATAATGGGGTGTGGGGCAGCGACGCTCCATTGCTAGCGGCCTTTCCCCTTCCTCGCTCTCTCTCCCTTCCTGGCCTTGGGGGAGAGGATGGGGGACTACGCACAGCACAGGGCGAGTGCTGCATCACCGCACTTCTGGCACTGTTTGCCCCACGCTCCTGGCTGCATACAGTAAGGTCACAAATATAAGCTGCACTTTAACTTTTCACCGTCAGAATTTGGGGGGAAAGTGAAGCTTATATTCAGGCCAGTACGGTAAATGGTAAGCTTCTTGGGGCAGAGGCCTCTTTTTGATGTTGTTTTATAACGCAGTGGGCATACCACTGGCACTATGTCAACAAACTTTTCTGAGGCTTAATGAGCAGCATGGAGATTTGTATTCGTTCCCCTCATTTATCACCTCAAGGGGGCTTAGAGGAACCTTTTGGAAGCAGCTACCGGTAACCTCCGCACCACTAGCTTCTAATGGGTGTGGCAGGAACAACCTGAAACACATAGGTTGCATCTCTCACAATTCCCTTTCCTTCTCATGATAACCACTGTGTGTTCATCTGGAATATTCTAGAACTGGGAGGAACACGTAAGGAGAAAGATTTGGCTCCTCGGTTCCTTCACTCTGCCCTTGATTTTCCCACAGGCTAGTAATCAAGTTGGAAGAGGGAAAATCATCATGAAATATGTTCAGCTGTAACCCATTTCCATCCTCATGGTTTACCTTCAGAAACTGAGTAAGAGCTTTAGATTTATTTTTTCTTGTCTCTTCACTCATAAACCAATAAGTGAGGCCCAGGCAGAAATGGAAGTCGGCTATTTCAGCTTCTTTTTCAATAGCTCTCTGGAAACTAAAAGAAAAGAATATTTATTTATTTATTTGTTTGTTTGTTTGTTTGTTTAAAGTTTTCTCCCCCAAATGAGCATGGTTTACCTTGCTTCTGCCTGATGATAATTTTTTTGCTGATAATGAATCAAACCTTCAAGGTAGTCAGCTTCTGCTAAGTCTGGGTGGGTCTGTTTAAGCTCCTGTGCAATCTATAGTATAAAAAGTGTTAAATTCTACAGTTTCATATGGAGCAATGTCATATTTTTAACAATAGGCTGTGGGGGAGGGGGGGACATACTAACCTTCAAAGCTTCATCAACAAGCCCTTTATTGAGATATGCCTCTCCTTTAAGAGCTATAAGCTTGGGATCATTGTTTCTATCCAAAACCTAGGAATCAAACGCATGTTTGAAATGTCAATGTTCAGAAAACTGAAGCTACCTTGTGAGAGAAATACTTATTAAACCAAACCTTATTGAAGTCTAAATAGTAGAATAATATTGCCACTCTGTAAACACAATGATTCCTCTGTCTGTCCGCCCAGAAACAGACAATAGTTTCAGAGTATTCAGTAAAGAGACCAGCTTTCCCCAATCAGCGCAACACTATAAAGGGGAAACCTAGATTCAATGAAATTCACATTCCTTACAACTCTAAAGGCACAAAGACCCCCTCAGCATCTTAAACTGGAAAGCCTGAGGCAGATTTCATTTACCAAAGTTGTTTACAGAGGGGAGGGAGAAGCTATTCGCATACCTGTTCAAGGGAACTTATAGCTTCTTTTGCAGAGTCAACACCTGGGATTTTAATCAAGGCCATGGCTTTGAAGCGATGGGCAAGGTTTTTCTGCTGCTGACTGGAACTGGATTCATTAAGTTCTCCCAATATCTTTAAAGCTGCCAAAGAAAGAATTCTATGTTTGACTTAAACTTGGTTTAAAAGACATTGTATTTTCCTGTACTGTACAGTTGAACGTTGCCCTACAATTACACCACCCATCAAGTTTGGATTGTAAAATAAACCACTAGCTTGAGAAGTGGTTGGCATCTCAACATATTATCTGTATCCTATGAAGCAATTTCAAGAAAGATCTACCAGGTTGTAACCTATATTTTATTAGCACTATATAAAACATGTATTCCACACACACACCCTTAATTTATAAGTCCACCTTTCATTGAAATGATCCCAGGGTGAGTTACAATACAAAACTGGCAATACAGCATGCCCAATTAGTGTGTTGCTATATCTGGGATCATAGAAATCTGAAATAACGTTGATGAAAAAATATTAAATATACTATACTAAACACTGAGGTGTAGTACTAATTTATTGCATGTGCCTGCTACTATAAAATTACAGTGGCAGAGAATGCTTTTTTTCTGTTATTAGTACAGTGGTACCTCACAAGACGAATGCCCTGCAAGACGATTTTTTTGCAAGACGAATGCGTCTTGCGATCTGATGACTCGCAAGACGAATTTGTTTTGCGAAAAATTCGTCTTGCGAATCACCGTTTCCCATAGGAATGCATTGAAATTTGATCAATGCGTTCCTATGGGCAAAAAAAGAAAATTCAATGCATTCCTATGGGAAACCGCGATTCGCAAGACGAATTTTTTGCAAAACGAATTGACTCGCAGAACGAATTAAATTCGTCTTGCGAGGCACCACTGTATCAATATTGTGGAACCAATCTTCCACAAGAAATCCACCAGATGCAAGAGCCCATTCTTTTTCAACAGACTTTGAAAACCTTTATTAGATCAGCCTTTGACTGCTGAGCATGTTAGTGGAGTGCTGCAATTCCAGCTTACCACTACCGGTACTGCTTGAAATTGCTGTTCTACTGCCTCTATAGTTATTTGATTGCTTTATTCACTTTTTATTATTATATTGTTGTTGCCTGCCTTTGGGATATTTTATCAAAAGTTTAACTACCTTTTTTTTCTAAAGAAGTTGTATTTTAGCTCTGCAATTACCTTGATTGCAAGAAAGAACAGCTTCTTTGTATTTATGCATTTTCACTTGTAGCTTTCCTAAGTAACACCATGCTTCCGGACACTGGCTGGTCTGCTGCAAACCTGGCAGGAAAGATTTTTGCATGTGTGACACTATTTAAACCCATGAGTTCAGATGGCACTTGCAATTACTAGAATTTCAATGCTATTTAACTTTTCAATTCATGAATACCAGACAATAACCATAGCCCCACCCCAAAAGTAACCTGTTCAACTACAATGTTTTGCCTTATGTATATATTTGATTGTAGTATCTGATATACATAAACAACCTGAAACCTACAACCATACACAAATTAGATTTCATATAGACTGGACATAAATTGTCACTCAGAACTAACTTCAAACTCCTCCTTCCCTCAAAAAGTGTCTAATGATAATTTACATTCTAGTGCCGAGTCCTAAAGACAGCATAAATTCTGAAAACTGATTGCATTTAAGAATATATCAGAGGCCAAACTGGGAGAAAAAAGATAGTTTGGCCAGACTCAATAATGCCTCTCTAAAATGCCTCCCTGTCCGACTCACGAAGTCGGACACGACTAAACGACTAAACAACAAAAAACAAGGATAGCATTTCACTCCAATTCAATCATATTATTCCTATAATGTACATTATGTACACACCCATTGTTCTCTTCCCATATCACTCACCTTCTGTTAGCTTTTTTTCACCTTCATCATATTTTTTTTCTTGGAGAGATTGAATCCCTAATCCAATAAGGGCTGGGCCACTTCTTGAGTCAATATCCAACAGCTTCCGACAACAATTCAGGGCCTCATCAGTGAAAATGCCTAGAATACATAGGGAATTTCCATTTGCCCACAGTTTAGAAGGTGAGAAGAAAACAAAAATCTCTCTAGTGTTTTCGCTATATTATTTTTCTGCCGTTGCATACTATTTTCTGAGTTGTCCAAAACTAATACTGAATGGCCTGTGACGTTCAGAAGCATTGCAGCCTCCAACTGCAATGGCTGAGCATAGCCACCATGGCTATTGGCCATTGATAGTAAAAGCAAGCTGCTTTAAGTTAAAAATGCTTACACTAGCAGTTCTTACTATTTTAATAAGGTTTAGGCAAGCCTTTTGTTCTACATTTGCTACATTGCTTTAAGAATGGGGCAGAATGTAAATCTGGAAAGAAATAAAGACCAGCTGCTTTCAGTACAGCACTTTCAACCAATCTTGGGGCCCGTGATGGTACATAATGGAAAAAGGAAGCAACAGCATATGGAGGCCAAAGGATATGAAAGCTTTTGAGGTCAAGAATGCTGCCATTAATGATAATCAGAGCAATACAGGAAAAGGAGATTATTTCGAGACCACTAAGGCAGCTTTATTTCTATGCCCACCAGAATTGTTTTCATTTATTTAAAATACTTATTAGCTGTTCTTCAGCTGAAGCTCTTGGAACAGCATACAAAAAGCAGGTGAACAATGTGCAAGGGACAGGGAGGGGCAGGTGCAACATTTGTCTTAATGAGTCGCTGAATTCCACCAACAAATTTTAGTTTTCTATTTTAGCTGCCCCCCTCCTTTTAGAACCTCTTCTGTGACAAACTCAAATCTCCCAGATAATCTCAGAGCAACTCAGATGTATGAAAAAAGTACAGAAAGGCAGCAGATACAGTGGTCAAATATGAGAAAGTACTGTAGTAAAGAATTTTTTTAAAAACAAACAAACCAAAATTTACCTGATTGAATGAATCGCAAGCAAAGAACTTCCAGAGGATAACTCGCAGCAGGATACAAAATCATCATATCTTCACAGGCCTTCTTCAGTCTGAAATCCTCATGAGGAAACTTATTTCAGGAGGAGAAAAACAATTAGCAGCAATGTAGGCAGTTGTCTGTAGATAGCTGTCAATTTCAAAGCAGGATGTTTTACCTTACAGCAAAATAAATAAACAACCCTTACTTTTGACAAACAATGAATGAACTCTCTGTAAGTCTTTTGATGCTCTTCACTTGGAATTGGGTCGGAGGAATTCACAGCCTCTTCAAATGCATTGAGGAGCTGAAAAACAAATAGTATAGGCACTGCAATATCGAACAACAAAGCCCAAAATGCAGCAAGCTTTTAGCAAGAGATGGTGTGGTCTCTGGATAATTAAGGCACCTAAAGTTTGAAAAGATTCAATTCCACTACTGTGCCAGCAAATACTTCTTTTCTACACAAAATCAGAGCCAAGCTATCATGACACATAATTGTGTGGTTCTTGGTGATTTTTTTAACGGAGAGTTTCCAATTGGGGGCGGGGGTCAGAGGGAGGAACTTGCTAGCCATTTGTCAAAATTGATCCACACCTTCCACAAAGTGCTTTCCCACCCACAGTGGGAGGGTAAAATAGATGGACTTCCTCTTTTCTCCACATCCATGAATGGGAATACGGGGTGAATAAATAGCTGGCATCGTAAGAGCTGGGCGTTCCCTCTTCCCTTCAAGCCAGTCTGCTCACACTGGTGCTCTGATCTCAACTTTTATTTTCCTTTTATTATTATTTTAAAAAGCAACAACTGTCATACAGTTCATACAGTTACACATAGTAGGTGCAATGGTTTGGTCCTAAGATTACCAAACTAATATAGTAAAATTGTGAATACTGTGTATTGCTACCGAAGTTGCTATTTTGCCTTTTTCTGTCCAACGTGCAGCATGGCTTATTTTCCCATACTACAATCTCCAGTCCCAGGAGCATGCCTGAAGTTCATTTTAATCACCAGAATGAATAAAAGACGGACAGGCAAATAGAAAGGATCTCACTATGATCCTGTTTGACTTTGGGGTGAAGGTAGCCAAAACGTTTCCTGCCTTCAACCACAAGGTGGAGCTGGTGACATTCAAGACCAGTGGGAGAAACGGGATAGAAACGTTTGTTCTCTCTATGTTCTTCCTATGCTTCATACATATTTTCAAGATTTTAAAAACAATTGCAAAATTGCTCTTGGGGTATAAGCTAGAAAGCCTCCATGACATCACAAGCATTAGCCAATTGGCACTATCCATAGCAAGATTTTCTGTCAATTTACAGAATGGTGTTTGTTTTTTTCAGAACTATGACTCTATACAAACCGCTTCATATACCGGTAGATAGTTTGTTTCAAGAACAAAACAGAAGCAAATAATGTACCACATTAAGGGGAAGATGCGGGAAGGACCAATTTAGTGAAATAATTCAGCTCGAGCAAGTAAGCCAAAGCACATAAAGCAGGGATTGATAAAATTACCCCAATGCCCTAATGTAGTTATGTGTTATAAGCAGGACTACTGCTTATACTTTTGCACTGCCAGATATTATTTCTACCCTAATAGGTTTTGTGATTTACAGCCCCCAGTTTGTATAAACCAAGAACTGGGCATATGCCATTTAGTCATAGCCTCAAGCAGGCGGTCCTCAGAAAATCACTGTATCAGTTCCCATCTGTAAGATGGAAATTCGGAATTATTCCTTGAAAGCTGTTCTAAGAATCAGCTGCGATTGTTATGCTGAATTTTATATAGATTTGGTGTTTGAAAAACAATAAATATAGCCAAATCAGGGGACGAACCCTTACCAATTGCTGTGTCTCATTATCCTGGAGATGTGTGCCTTCTTCTAGCAACTGGACCAACCTCTTCCATAACTGATGAAGCTCAGCTTTTTCTGCACCTTCATCCTGTCGTATTTTTATTAGCTTGTGCCATGTCCGAGCCACCTGTCAAAAGAAAACCAGTCAAGCCTCAATGTCTTCTCAAATCAGAGACATGCATCACCTTTGATTACTGGAAGACACTTCCCAATTCCAGAGATCAAGGCGTATGCCTTTTAACGTAAATGAGATGTCAGAAGCAATAAGGTGTCAGTGTTATGAGATGATTTTGCAGTCTTCTTGCTTACTGCTGCCTACCAAGTCACACAGCTATACAGATTCTTTTAGTGGTATGGTGTAGGCAGTATCTCTCACGACATTTCAAATACAGGTTGCTTCCACACTAGATCTTTCCTCTTATGGAGCATCCAGACAATGCTACTGTCAGTCTATTTCATACTAATGTTTTCCACATCGTGTGCCTTTATTTATTTAATAAAATGTCATCGCAGCACCAGCCTTGCCTAGTATGAACAGCAAAGCATTATTGAGGCTTTTATGGGTTCCTCACTTCCCTTTTCCACTTAAACATAGACATAAACATATCTGACTGCACCTTGCTTTCATTTTATAGTGGGTGGTGGGAAAGTGATGAATTAGCCCACTAGCTGCCCCTCAAACAAACTTTAGATTTAGGGCAATGAAGTGTTTGATTTCACAAAAAGGGACGCTTTAGTCACCGGCTTCCTCTCATGGTTGTTCTTTTTTTAAGAGAGAGAGAAAAAGAGAGAGAGAGAATGCAAAATATTGCTATTCCATTATTTAAAAATGGGAGAGCTAGAAGAAAAAAGTAATTAAAGTCCTCCCGCAGGCTTGTGGAAACAGAAGTTGACTCTGAGGCAATGCAATGGAGAAAAACAAGGTATTTCATCTGAAAGCAACAGGGTGCAAGCACAGCCAAGACTGGTGAAGTCATAAAGCTAGTAAATATTTCTGCAAAGGAAAATTTGGTGGGTTGTGTTTTTTTTTTTGGCACAACAAACAAACATTGATTACTAACATTGATCACAATAAGTTACAACGAACTTGACAGTGACTAACCTGAAGGTATTTTCTCTCTCGCTGATACAGCTCCACAAGCTTTCTACATACTTCACACCATTTCTGTTTATCAGTGCTGGGGGGGAAAGACAAAATGTCTACAGTATAAGGGTGCAATCCTATTGTACCTGGAAAGGCGGTGTCAGGAGACATAAGATTTTGTAGACCTGCAGCTGGAGCAGGAAATCCACCCTTTGTTGCACTGGCTGTCCCTCTTTCTATATCAGTCCTCTGAGAGCAATAGGAGGGGGAAAGGAATGTGTTGGGGTTGGAGGGCGGTGGTTTGAATCTGCCAGCCCTGGAGCTGCCTACTACTTTCCCCTCCAGACTCGCCCCCCCCCCGCCGCCTTTAAACCCTGGCTGGGGTGAACCCCATAGGGCTCAAAACTTGACAGTTCTACTGCCACATATTTTTCCTCCTCATCCTTCTTATAGGTCTCTGCCTATTAAGGAAACCCTCAGTTAACATACTTTTCCATTTAAAATATTTGTTTAACAATCTGCTCTTTTGTACTTATTTCTTTTTCAATTGTGGCTTTTCCCACTGTCTTCTTCAACCTGTGAACCTTGCTTCCTGCAGTCCTCTCTCCCCTCTTCTTATGCCATCTTGCAGTCTCCTTTCCCCTTCGCTCTTCCTGCCAACCCCCCATGGTCCTGGCACAGGGTCCCATCCTTTGGCCCCTGCTTCCCCACCACTTCATTTTAGGGCTACCTGCTTCCTGCTTTAGGGCTACCCCACTTCTATTTGTCTTCTGCCTTCTCCGTCTCCTTCCCTTCAGTCCTACACAGTGAGAAATGTGTTTCTAATTAAGTTTTTGGAGTAGACAAAAGCTTGATCTACTAGCAGAAGCTATCACCGTGGCACTGAAGCCGATCTACTTAAGACAGCCTTTTTTGTTTTCCTTATTGCATTTTCTAGCAAAAAGAGAAGGATCTCTCCAAGTTCAGGAAAATATAGGTGCATGCTAACACTTAAAACGTTTTATGGGTAAAGTAGTAACATAAAACAAATAGTTGAACTAAATTTCACACTACTGTATAATGGATTTTACCATTTTGCATAGACAACTTTTATATCATGTTGATTAAATGTAAAAAAAAAAAATTATCAGGGAACAATGATTTATTTTCAGAATGATGGAAGCATTTTACATTCTGCTGGAATAGATAAGATAAATTTGACATGTGATTGCTGTGAAAACTGTTGTGATAAACATTTCCTCTATAATTAGTATCATAATATTCACCTCAAGTAAATGTTTAGCTTATTTTTTCAAAATCCTGTAAAATAGCTGATTTCCTACCTTTCATAGAGTTCCAGGAGTTTTTGATACACATTAACCAAATCTTCTCCGACATCTGCATGGTTTGTTTTTTCATATAAATTTGCTAAGCCCTAGGGTAAAGTGAATCATATAACTTTTGAAGCAAATCCTTGTTGGGTCACAACTATCATCTCCATATTCATATCCATTCCTGAGATATAACCATGTTACTGTTTAATAGTTTTTGAAGTATAGCATTTCAAGGTTCATCAAACTGACTGTGTGAAGATAATCCTGCAGAGGCAGAGAGTAATTTGTCTACATTCTCCACATCATTTGTAACTTCTAAGCAAGAAAGACTAGCCTTGTTACATGTAGTCAGGAAGATGCCTAGAAGATAGTCCAATGTACAGTCTCCTAAATCTGAATCTAATGCTGCAAAGTATTTCCAAAATATTTGCATTTTACTCATACAAATATATGGAATAGGGAAATGGAACCAGTCATATTACAACATCAGCTGGGATAGTCTGTAGAGCAAGAGGCTTTTAATCTCAGGGTTATGGGTTCAAGCCCCACATTGGGCAAAAGATTCCTGCATTGCAGGGGGTTGGACTAGATGACCCTTGTGGCCCCTTCCAATTCTACAATTCTATGATTCTACGTACTTGCCATGCTAGCAACTGCCCTGGTTCAAGTTCAGCAGCCTTTCTGTAGGCACCTCGGGCTTGATCGGGTTGTTCTAGCTCAGCAGCTGCCAAACCAATGAATACCCAGGCATTGTAGTTATTCTTCTCCTGTTTCAATACTGCCTACAAGAACAAGTGAAGAAAAACACTGAAACACTTACAATAAGCAATACAGTATTAATAAATCATTTCAAAGCTGAAGAAGAAAGCGGAACTGATGCATGCTCAGATGTTATCATCAAAAGATTCTAAAGCTGCAGAAGGAGCCCAAAGTTAAGTGCTTTGCATGTACAAAGTCCCAAGCTCAATCCCAAACATTTCCAGCTCAAAAGATCTCAACAGCAAAGCTAAAGCAAAAAACCTGTTTAAGACACTAGAGTGCCTCTGCCAACCTAGAGAAGACAGTACTGAGCTAAATGAACCAATGGCCTGGTTCAATATAAGGCAACTCTTTGTGCTGATATCTATGAGGATGACAAAACATCCAAACCCTCACCAACAGGGCAGAAGCAGAAAATGACACCAATGCCGTGCAGCCCACAGCAGATAAACGAATACAGCAAGGAACACCAAGATGATGAAGAAATACTTTAAAATATCAGAGAGGAGGACTATGACTTGAACATACAATTTCACATGCTGAAAGCTTAATTGTACATCCGAGTGCTAGTTACCTTGCAGTGTTTCAGTGCTTCTTTGTACTCCTTATTTCTTATAGCATCCCTGGCACTTTTCAATGCTGCTTTCACTTCCTTGTTGGACATGACTACTGGCAAGATAACGGAAGAAAATTTCAGCAATTATACCAAGCCATATGGAGAATTTTCAAAACAGTCTTATTTTAATCCCTTCTTTTTCATGGTATTTTTGCTTCTTGACAAAGTAAGTGATAATTTATGCCACAGGGTTTATGATGCAGGGTTTTGCTTTCTTTTGTTTGAGTCCTGCCACTAAATGGACCTCTTCCTATAGGACAAAAATGAGCAATATCATCCAGGTTTATAATGATGGGCAACAGCGATTCTTGCCCTTCAGGGCCAAACCAAGACATTTTGCTGTCTATAGTGAAGAGATATGCTCCCATTCCACATACAGAAGCTGACTGGATCTTACCTTCAACACTGACCATAGGACTGCATCCTCTACTGATCTTGGGGAAAGAGGCTAGCTCAGGGTATGTGGCAGGCTACAACCCCACACATCGTTCTGACCTGCAACCCCTTGCTGCCCCCCCCCCGGTATAATTTTTTAATTAAACTTTGTTTTACAATTTAAAATACTCATTTTATATGCTTAAGACATCAATGACTTCCCTGCTTCTCTTTCCATGGTTCATTTTACATATCATAAATCCCTGCATATTTTACAAAAATTATACCATTCAGTATTCCATTATTGCATCCATCAAAACTTATTTACACTGTTGAATTTATCTTAATGCTGTCAGTGTTTTCAGCTGGACACAGTTATTTCCCATATATATTCAATAAGCGTTTTCCAATCTTCTTTAAATGTATGTTCTTCTTGTTCTCTTATTCTATATGTTAAGCCTGCAAGTTGTGCATATTATGTCAACTTAAGTTGTCATTCTTCTTTGGTTGGGACCCCCCCCCCCCCGTTTTCCATTTTTGGGCTAACAAAACACGGGCTGCAGTAGTAACATACAGTTCATAAATAACTTTTTCTGACACCTGGAAGCAACCCCTCACTGCTTTATCTGATACCTGCTGCTTGCCCTTTCAAAGCTCAGTCAGTTAGAGCCCCAGTGCTGAGAACACGGAGGTCGCAGGTTCGATCCCCGTATGGGGTAACTGCATATTCCTGTCTCGCGGGGGGGGTTGGACTAGATGATCCTCAGGGTCCCCTTCCAACTCCGCAATCTTAAGATTTCTACGGTAAGTTCCTTTTACACGCAATTCAAGCCAGAGAGCAAGACTAAAGTGTTAAAGCCAAAGCTGCGCGCGTTAATGCTCGGATTTAAACGAGGAGTTAAAGCAGGCTCCCCCAAACTTGGCCCTCCAGATGTTTTAGAACTACAACTCCCATCATCTCTAGCTAAAACAGCTGGAGGGCCGAGTTTGGGGATGCCTGAGTTAAAGCAGGGGCCGCAACCTCCCGAGCCTGACCCAGATGCTCTTCTTCCCTTCCGCTTCCCCCAAAGGAACCGCAGCCCAGCTCCAAGGAGGGGCAAGCGACTGACTGCGCCGCTGGCCCTTCACAAAAGCAGGCGCTGACTGCAGGAACGCCCCGCCGGAGCCTTCGAGGAACCAGGCCTTCCCTTGCCACGAAGCAGCGCGGCGAACAGTCACTCACCGGCTGTTACCGACCCCGGCCACGGCTACCGCCGGCAGCAGACCACTAGCAATGCCGTTCCCCGCGCACGCGCAGAAGGCCCCGCCCCTCATTGGCCCCGCCCCTCAACCGATGACGTGGAGAGAGAAAACCCCTCAGAGGCCCGACAGCGCGCCGCTGTCAAACGCCGAGCCAGCCTCAGCTACGCCCGAGCCCCGTTTCCAACCCCGTAGGCTGAGGCTGCAATCCTAAACGCGCGTGCCCTCCAGCGTTTCTCCGATGAAAATAGAGACGGGGGGGGGGGGGAACGGGGCAGTTCAAATCATAAACTGCTGTAAATCTGGGACTGTCCCTGCAAAATAGGGACACTTGGAGGGTCTGAGCAGTTCCTGTGAAAAAGTCGAATCGAAACACCATAGGGCTTACTCTTGATGGCACTGACGAGAGTGATTTGTCTCTGTTGCTTTATGCCCATAGCTTATTTTCTAATATTTATATACAGTATCGGCTTTCTTCCGTCATGAAACCCACGTGGTTCTCAGGCTGTCAAGCTGTCAAAGCAACGGCCCTTTGCTTTCAGCAAAGTGGTGAGAGTGGAGTCGCACACGCTAATATTTTTATTATTGCATTAACACCCCACCTTTCATCCTAGGAGTTCGTGGTGGCATATACTGTATGTTTCTTCTCTTATACACGCACCATTTCCCCCCTGCAACCTTGTGAAGTGGGCTGGGTTGAGAAGAGAGAGTGCCTGACCTAAGGTTATCCAACCAACTTCATGAGACAGTGGGGATTTGAACTCTGGTCTTCAGAGTAGTACTACTAGTAGCCCTCCACTCTGTTCAGCTGCACCACACCAATGGCAATGTTCTGATATCACACCTATACCGGTGTGGCCTGCAGAGTAGGGCAGCACCTGCAGAGGAGTCCAGCAAAGCTTCAAAGTCTAACCCTGAACAGAACTCAGACACGGGAGAAGGGCAACCCGAGACAGTACAATTTCTCACATAATCCCAAATTGCACCAGCAACCTATGTACAGTACACGCATGCGATCTGACTTGACACACTGCGATTCTGTGTAGGTCTACTCAGGAGAAAGTTCCATAGAGTTCAATAAGACTGTTCGGTCACTGCGTGTACCCTGGAATAGAGCAAGGGAAATGCAGCTTGCAAACTGGGTTTTTCGTTTTTATTTAAAGCACGCGATCAGGCCTGAGTTATAAGGAGCATACATCCCTGTGCTGCTCTCCAATGTACACCTGCTCAGAAATCCCGTGTTTCTCCGTCGTTTCGAATGGACGGCTGTCTAATTTTACTCCGGAGGAGCAGGAGCAGGAGCAGGAGCAGGAGGAGCGACCCCACCATTTGACACTGGAACGGAAACTCTAAACAACTCTATGTGCGTCCTCTGACAACAGAAAACCCTTCCCGGTGGCGTTGCATTATGGGAGTTGTAGTTCTCCACCCGATGTTTATTTCCGCCCTCCCTAAAGAAAGTACAGTATGCTAAAAGGGGGGGGGGGTGCGTCTTTATTTCTCAACTGGCGCGTTGCAATGGCCTTTGACATTATTTCCTCCCGCTTTCTTTACCGACATGCATGATGAGAGTCGCTGTTTCACGCGACACGGCGGCTGAGTTTGTGAACGGTGTCACTTGCCCTCCTTCCCTTCGTGAGCTTTTTGCTCCTGGACGGGTCAGCGGGTGCGGAACGAGATGCACCACCCCGGTTACTCAAGGGATGCGTCATGATTGTCTAGCAGGGTGAAGAGAAGGGTGGGGCAGAGAAGG
The DNA here is from genome assembly GCF_965207765.1 of Zootoca vivipara. Taxonomy (NCBI): domain Eukaryota; kingdom Metazoa; phylum Chordata; class Lepidosauria; order Squamata; family Lacertidae; genus Zootoca; species Zootoca vivipara. Next base: position 26,348,352 of record NC_142593.1, on the reverse strand, counting down.
GAGCTCTGCATGGAAGCCCCGCTGAGCTGCTGAGCTCGCCGAAATGGGTGGGAAAGGTAGAAATCATGTAACCTCTGCAAGTCACCTCGTTACCTTGGTCCTCCTGCTCCCGGGCTTCGCTTTTTGGGGAGCAGTGAAGGCGAGGCCTCTGCTCAACGAGGATTACACTTGCAGACGATGCGGGAAGCCTAACATTGTGGTGGTGACGTGCGATTCCTTAGTAAGTATTTGACTTTTTCAAAACAAATGCAAAACTATCGAGAGCAACTTCTTCCCAATGCTTCTACCTGCGAAGGAATGTGAGGCGGGATGGTGTAAAATAACTACTCTTTTCAGGCTCAGCTGCTGTGGACCTGATCTCCCTGCTGGTTGAGCCTAGCTGCTGTTTTTTTTCCGCTTGGCGGTGCCATTTACATGCTAGAGAGCCCCAAGTGAAAAGGGCTTGCATTGAGAGTGAAATTTGTTGCTAAACTTTCACCTAATACTGTAATTGGAGAGCATGTTCTTGTGTCACACTTGGGTTGCAGTCCTACGGTATACCTGCTTATTTTGGGAAGAAATTCAGTTAACACTGTGAAAGTTAACTTTCAGCACTTAAGATCTAGCTTTTTGCAAGATTATAGCATCCGAATGGACTGAGCTGCCTGTTATAAGAGAGGAGGAGGAGAAAATTAGCATTATACCAGTACTAAAAAAAAGGAGAGCATTATAGGAAACAATTCAAGTAGTGCTTTATGTACACTAGGGGTTATAACACCTCTAGCAAAAGTTAATATGTGGGAGTGAACATGAAGGAGCTTGCAAGTTTTGCTCAATAGTGAAAAAGTAAAAGGTACAGAAGCACTGCTCACTGGAAGGACAGATCCTGAAGCTGAGGCTCCAATACTTTGGCCAACTCATGAGAAGAGAAGACTCCCTTGAAAAGACCCTGATGCTGGGAAAGATCGAGGGCACTAGGACGACAGAGGACGAGATGGTTGGACAGTGTTCTTGAAGCTACCAACATGAGTCTGACCAAACTGCGGGAGGCAGTGGAAGACAGGAGTGCCTGGCGTGCTCTGGTCCATGGGGTCTCGAAGAGTCGGACATGACTAAACGACAACAACAAACAAACAAACAGAAGCACTAATGGTGCTCCAGAACAGGATTTATTTTGCAATGAGTTCTTTCTTCTTCTGATTTAAATCGGGAGCGGGGGATGTGGAAAGGTTACCCACGTTGTCATACTTAATATGTCTGGCCCATACCTCACACTGTCTTCTTTGCCTGCGTTATTGCAAATGGCCAGCTCCAAAACTTCTCTTAACCAACATGGAACCAGTCACAAAGTCTCACTGAAATCACAGTAAGGAAATCACATAGCTCAGTTCTTGCTTAATTGTACTTCTCACTGAAATGTTTCATTTCTATCCATGCTGGTGTCCAGGGCCGGCTCTATGGCCAGGCTGGGTGGCGCAGGGCACCACGGCGCCGGCCCGCCAGGAGGGCGCTGCAAGCTGCGCCCGCCCGCTGGCCGGCCGGTCTGCTGCGCAGCTGCGCCCACGGCAACCGCACTGTGCCTGCCCGCCCGCCGCGCAGCAGCGCCTGTGGCAGCCGCACTGCGTGCTGCGCCCGGCCACGCTGGGAAATGGGGCGGGGGGGCGCCGGAGGGATCCGTCGCTCCACGGCGCCAGGGGCGCTTAAGACGGCCCTGCTGGTGTCCTGTCAGTGAAGACAAGCTCCTAGAAAACTTATATTGCAGCCAGAACCACTGAAATGGGTGTTTTGTACAGTGTGATTTTTTTTCCAGTGTGATTTGTAACATTGCATTGATTAATGTGATTTCTAATGTTGCATTGATTAATTTCCAGAGTAATTCTCAAAATGTTTTTTTTCCTCTGCATGCAGGATGGAAGGCTGACATTTCACCCAAAAAATGAAACAGTAGACTTGCCTTTTGTGAACCTCATGCGAAAACATGGCAGTCTCTTTCTTAATGCTTATACCAATTCTCCAATATGTTGTCCTTCCCGTGCAGGTAAGATCATACTCAAGCAAGAAATACATGAGTAGAACCTATTTAAATACTACTTTATGATAGCTAAACTTCAAAAGATTTTCCCTGGGCAACCTTGAAACTTCTGGTTCCTTTTAGTGTCTGTGAGCCAGGCCTTCAGGATAGACATAGTATCACTTGCATGTTTTAAAAAGGAAATAAATCATATGCTTGTGGGACATTAGGAGTGGGTTGTCGTCTGTATTTACCAAGTGCAGAGTGGCTGAAGGTCAACGTTAGAAGATTCATCATGTGAGTTAGGACTAAGCCTGTTGTCATACCCCTTTTATAAGTGGAGAAACTAGGCTGGGTATGACAGTGACTTGCACAAAGCCACTCAGTGGGCTTCATTGGCTTGTCTTATTCTAGATGAATAGGTTATATGACTTACACACCTTGCACACTCTTTAGGGATTGTGTTACAAGAACTCCCTGCCTTGGGAGAAACCTCCCCCCCCTTATTATAATTTTTGTAGCCCCTTATTTTGACTGGCATTCCATCTGATTAGTTGGCTGTTTTCTGTTTTTAGGGATATTTTTGTTTGCTGCTTTGTCTGTTCTACTTTTTTCTCTTACTGTACTTTTATTTTTTTAATCACATACAGTGGAACCTCGGTTTATGAACACCTCGGTTTATGAATTTTCGGTTTATGAACACTGCGGACCCATCTGGAACGGATTAAGTCATTTTCCATTACTTTCAATGAGAAAGTTCGCTTCAGTTTATGAACGCTTCAGTTTATGAACAGACTTCCGGAACCAATTACACCCATGCTTCAGTTTATGAACGCTTCAGTTTAAGTACTCCGCGGACCCGCCTGGAACGGATTAATCCACTTTCCATTACTTTCAATGGGAAAGTTTGCTTCAGTTTATGAACGCTTCAGTTTAAGAACTCCGCGGACTGTCTGGAACAGATTAATCCACTTTCCATTACTTTCAATGGGAAAGTTCGCTTCAGTTTATGAACGCTTCAGTTTATGAACAGACTTCCGGAACCAATTGTGTTCATAAACCGAGGTACCACTGTATTTTGATTATTAGGTGCCTTGGGCATGTCTTATGGGAAGACAAGATGGAAAGCCCTTATAAACAAACACTTAACTGAGGATTGATTAAATGGACTGCAACATTTATTGGTGCTCCTCCTTTTTTCTTCACACTGATGATCAGAATGGACTACCCTCAATAGATGGTTAGGATACCTAGACTGAGTCCAGCAATGGCTCCCCTCCCCTCTCCTTTCCATGGATTGTCAGAGCTGAGAGCTTATCCACTAGCAGAAACCTGCTTCCATTTCTTCACACCTCTTTCTGTATTATGGCTTTTGAGAATTAACCTGTCAAGAGTGTGACTGAAGTTAGGAAATTTGACTCCAACTTGTAGTTTGGAAAATAGTGGCAGTAGCAGTTCTCAAATTCCTTTCCTTGCTGAATACAAAGTAATCAAAGCCTGGGGAGAATTGTATTGCCTTTAATATTTTTATTGTAAGTGGCTTGCTTTAAAAGGCAAGGTAGAAGTAATCATAAAATAGTTTTCTTGTGATTGGAGAGACAGTGGAAAGGGCAGAAGGGTTGTGAAGATTCCTCATGCTGCTGAACAAACTCTGGCCTCCTGGAGCCATTGTAACGTTGGGTTAGAAAAATACAGTGGCAAAGTCTCTATGGGTCCTTGAAGCCACAACTTCTTGCTTTTATGGCAGGGGTAGGGAACCTCTGGCCCTCTAGAAGTTGCTGGACTACAGCTCCCATCATCCCTCACCATTGGTCCTATTGGCTGGGGCTGATGGGAATCGTATTTCAACAATATTTAGAAGGCTACAGGTTGCCCATGCCTGTTTTACGGGATGCCTTTTAGCTGCAGTGGAAGTCATAATCATTTAGTTAGTTAGTTAGTTAGTTAGTTAGTTAGTTAGTTAGTAATTATACTATGCTAAGTATACCCATAGATCTCAGGGAGGTTCACAACATAAAATTACAACATAAAAAACCCAAAGCACATACCGTAATAAAAATAAGAACAAAGACAACCCAATATTCCCCCCCTTCCACAACACATTCAGAAAGGCATCTGATAAATGTCTAATAAACATGCAAGAGGAAAGCTGTGCATACCTTGTTTTAGTCAGATTTTATATGTTTTATATGATTCATCAACAAATTCTGTTATGGGTGGGTTTCTTGTTTTTGTTTTAGCTATGTGGAGTGGCCTCTTCACTCACCTAACAGAATCATGGAATAATTTCAAGGGTTTAGATCCAAATCACACAACGTGGATGGACCTCATGGAAAAACATGGCTACTATGCTCAGAAATATGGAAAACTTGACTATACTTCAGGGCATCACTCACTAAGGTAAGCATTGGGAGGAAAAACCCATCTCTGATTAAAACAGGTTAATCAGAGGCATGATTACTGCTAATTGAAAGCATCCTGGTTGAAACTGGATTGGTATTTTATCATTTCTGTGTACAAAGTGCTTTTCAGTATTTACTTCATTTATCCTGATAACACCTCTTTGAGGCCTAACTAAGACTAAGTTGAAAAAGTACTTTTTGTTTTGTACTATCTGTAAAGTTCTTACAGTTCAGTTGTCTGTAAAATGTGTTACCCTGTCAAATGTTTGTTCCATTAAGTACATGAATCTGGTAGCACTTTTTCAGATGATTTTTTGAAAACACTTTTTTGAAACATTTTACAGTAAATCATTTTGAATCCTCATCATTGCTCAAAGAAGTCCTTATTGTCAGGGAGCTACAAAATCCATTATAAAGGCAGCAAACTTCTCAGAAGGGTTTATTGTAAGAACTATGTACCTTGGGAGAGCTGCAGTCATTTGCTCTTGAACAAATATTACTGCCTCGTCTTTTTCTTCACAATGCAACCACTTGTAGGCAACCTTTTTGAGGGTCATAGTTTCTGTATGCTGCATAAGGAGAAAATAATTGGATGTGTCATTCCACTTCTTACACGTCTACTGAAGCTCAAGTTTCATATAAAAATATTCTCCCTTTTCCTTTGTGCATGCTGCAGAGAGTTGAATATGCAAAGGGGAGAAGAGGGAGGCTCCCTCCTCTTCTCCAGAATGGCTTGGAAGAGATCAGAAATGTCCCTTTCCATTTTAAATTAACCATGGTTTGTTGTTACAGCCAAACCCTAAACCATGTTTAATCTAAATTAGTTAGTTGTCAAACCTGACTTGTTTTCACTATGACTTGAGTTGACTTGTTTTCACTAATCCTGGTTTACTTAAGCCTAGCCATGGTTTCTCCATTTTTAAATGTCACAACAAGCAAAATTTAACTTCCCAGCTTGTCCCTACAGCCCTTGCAAAGGCAGAGGAAGAGAGAGAAGTGTCTAGGTACAAGGCTCACTGCTAGGCCATGTTTGAACATCATTTGCAAAGGCAAACTGATATAAATATCTTTTTATAAACCCAGTTAAAATTTAATGTCATAGAACACTGAATACAAATGGTAAGAATGTCAGAAATGTGAACATAGTGATAATTTGCCTGTGATTGCATCTACCGGTACATGGAAATAGCGTATATACTGAATACTGTTCTGATTTTCAGTAACCGTGTGGAGGCTTGGACCAGAAGCGTTGATTTTTTGCTTCAGCAAGAAGGCAGGCCTGTGGCAGAACTCGTAGGTAACAAGTCCTATGTGAGAGTCATGCAAAAAGATTGGAAGGCCACCGACGATGCTGCAGCTTGGCTAAGAAACAAAGCCACCAACTTGACACAACCCTTCGTTCTTTACTTGGGGCTAAATTTGCCTCATCCATATCCTTCACCTTCATCTGGAGAAAATTATGGGGCATCTACATTTCGGACGTCTCCTTATTGGCTACAGAGGGTATGCAAATATTAGTGTATAGCCTGATATATGTTTTTTTAAAGAATTGTTTTTCTAGAGCATTTTATTCCTCAACCCACAGAAGGAGGGTCTCAAGTCCCCAGCATCTCCTGGTAGGACTGGGAGAGGTTCCTTCCTGAACCCCCAGAGAACCTCTGCCAATCGGTGTAGACAATACTGAGCAAGATAGACCAATGGCTTGACTCAGTATAGGGCAGCTTCCTATGTTCCTAATGCTGTGTGACTCAAATCTGAAATGAAAGATTAATCACAGTACAGCAGTACCCTGGTAGTCAAACACTTTAGTTGTCAAACAAATTGGCTCCCAAACGTCGCCAACCCGGATGTGAGTGTTGTGGTTTGCAAACATTTTTTGGAAGTCGAACATCCAAGGCGGCCTCCGCAGCTTCTGATTGAGTGCAGGAAGCTCCTGCAGCCAATTGGAAGCCGTGCCTTAGTTTTCGAACCGTTTCAGGAGTCGAACGGACTCCCAGAATGGATTAAATTGGAGAACCAAGGTACAACTGTATTTTATTATGTTGCCAGATTGTCTGTGAGCAAGTACAGCAGATATGTACTAAAGTTTTAATACTAAACTGTAATCTCCTTGGTCCCCCAGGAATTATAGTTGGGTGATAGTGCTGAGAATTCTCTTTTCAGAATATCTAGTCCTACATCCTTCCTGATAAAAACTGCTCTGCTTGTGGTTCCCTGGATAAATGAAATATCCGCTCACCCGCTCCCTTGGGTGGGTGTCCCTTGTGACACCGTGCAGGCTCCTGGGACAGGTGAGCCACCCACCTTTGTTCCAGGGAGGCCATCGCCCTGCCCCCATCTCAGCAGCCGGCTGGGGGTGGGGCGAGGGCCAGCATAAGGGGGCAATGCCCCTCAGCCCAGGCTCACTTTTTCCTTCCAGGTTCACCCACCCAACCCTCCCTACATATAACATGGTCTTCTTCTGTAGGATAATCTCTTGCTTTACAGGTCAGCGGGCGCTGCTATGGTCGTAAGATGGTTGCTGTATTCAGAACCAGGAATGAATTTCCCTGCATTGGCAGGTTTCGCCTTCCCTGTAGTATCTCATCACAACTTTGGCAGTTTTAGGCCTTGGTCAGTATTCTATAGTCTGTCTGTGAGTCGGGGCCAGCATATTGATGCACCCCCAGGCAGCGGCGTTTGCAGGGCCCGTTAAAGGGTTTATTGTGGCAGTCACTGGCCCTACAGCGGCGGCATATAGGTCGAACTCCCAGCTAGGTGAAGTGGGAGGGCACGCTTTCCAGTCCCCTCCTACAACACCTGATTGCCTTGCACATCCTCAGCCCCTGTCAGGGATGAGAAGGATGCCTTCCAAGGCCCTTAATTTGTGGCCTAATTTAAACCCATACAGTGTTGTCATGTCTCATCTCTTGGGGGTGTGGTGGGCACCAGGGACAGGGTTTGGCGCGTGGGCTCGCAAAGACCCATGCTATTTTTCTAGGAAAAAATGCTGCCGGAACTCGCCATGAACGCCTCCCTTGTTATCTTAGAATGGCAATGGCGCCCACCTGAGAAGTGCCAACGAGTTCTGGCTGAAAAAAAGAAAAGAAAAAGCCATGAGAATGATTAATAAAACCAGTTTAAGCTTGTGATGTAAAGATACCGGTACTCTTTATTTTATTTATGTATTACATTTCTGTCCCACATTTCCTCCAATGAGTTCAAGATGGCATACATGGTTCTGTGAGGGGGAGTCAGCTCTTCCTGTTTATTTGTATTCCATTTGAGTTGTTTCCAGGTTCTGTTTTTACAATGGTCACACAACACTCTCCAGACTGGTTGCCATGGCTCCCACTGCTTAAATGGCAGTGCAACCCTGTAATTCAGCAGAATGTTTTAAAGGAAACAACCATTTCTTCACAAAAGCATCTTCAGCGCATGGTTTACTTTTTTATATATAATGAGAATAGTGCTCAGTTTTAGTCTCCATCATTGCAATGTCTTAGAATTTCAGCTTTTTGAATGATTTCTTGATTACTCCCTTTTTCCTGTTGTCATGCACTCCGAGGGATCTGTATTGAGCTAGTGAAGTACAATAAGCTCAGAAAGTGTACACCTTGTATTCAGTTTTCTAGGATCTCTGCTAGAATTTTTGTCTTAGCTCTAGTCCCTGAATATGCTTATACTAGGGAGAACATGCAGTTGTTCTTAGCTTGGGAACCGAGTACCTCATGCAGTGCAACCAATTTCTTCATTCTTCTCAGGTCACCTTTCATCCCTCTGGGTGGCAGAGACAACCTCATGTCCAGCATGAGATGCAGAGATGGCTTTTGACTGTTGGCACAGGAGAGGCCAAATGGGAGAAAAGTTATGTGCAGTGTTATTTTTCTAGAAAAAGAGGTGCCAGAACTCACCATGAACGCCTCCCTGGTTCTCTTATAATTGCAGTGGTGCTCACCTGAGAGGTGTGCAAACTCAGTTCCAGTGAGTTCTGGCTGAAAAAAAGCCCTGGTTATGTGCCTTCTACTAGGATCCACCCCATACTTGTGTGTTGGAATGCCTAATGAGAAGTATGGGTGGTATGTTCTGGAGTATACCATAATGTGTACTGTACAATGTACATAATGTGTACTGTGGCTTCCCCATTCCTGTGAGCTGACTATGAAAGTGATTACAGTACCTCTACTTATGAATTGAATGTGTTCCAAATGCACATTCGTAAGTCGAAAAAATTTGTAAGTCGAATCCCATAGGAATGCATTGGGAGAAAAAATTCGTAAGTCGAAGCAACCCTATCTAAAAATTCGTAAGTAGAAAAAATCCTATCTAAACTGCATCCAAGATGGCGGCTGGAGCTCCGTTCGTAAGTAGAAACATTCGTAAGTAGAGTTATTTTTAAGTAGAGGTACCACTGTATTGCAATTATGTTTTATCTTCTGTTGTATGTATGGATTCTGAATTTCCTTGAAGCATCTATTTACTACATTTTCATACAAAACCTAGGTGGCTGTAGTATCTAGGGCACTAATTCACGGGATTGCTTTGGCTGAATGTTTGTCTATATTGTTTTCCATGGAAAAACTGGAGCCAGACAGAATAGTCTTTTGTTCGCTCCTGAGTTTTCTGAGGGGACAGCTGTGAACATCTAAGAAGTCAAGAACCCTGCTGTATCAAACCAAACATGCATGTAGTTACAGCATCCTGATTCTCACAGTAGCCAATCACATGTTTCGAAGCAGTACAATAGGGTAGACCTCCTGTGCTGTTGCCTCACAGCAACCAATACGCACTGTTCATTTCTCTAGCTGTGACATTGTCTCCATTGCTGACAATTAACTTGAACACATTTGCCCAGTAGCAGTGCAGTGGTACCTCGCTTTTCAAGCATTTCGGAAGCCGAACGTTTTGGTTTTTGAATGCCGAAAACCTGAAAGTAAATTCTTCCATTTTCAAACGCGCCTCAGAAGTCAAACAGCTTCTGCGATGCGTTTCTCAATTTTCTCAATGGAATTTGCCGACTGCCCATTGCACCTCGGTTGTTGAATGTTTCGGAAGTCGAACGGTCTTCCGGAACAGATTATGTTTGACAACCAAGATACCACTGTAGTTGAATCAGCAGCTTCAGCTAACATTGAAGCCTAAATATGAACATGAGCTCAAATACACGTTCTACAAAAAAAATCATTGGGTATTCACTTCCAGAGGATTGCTACCAAGCTAACATACGGTACTTTAGCAATGATTTGATTGCTAAACAAAGGAGTTATTTTCTGTAAGCCATGGGTTTCTATGTAGTATGTCACACTTTGACTTTTGCTTTTTGCTATTTTGCTATTGTATTGCCATCGTGTTTATGTGTATGTATCACTGGAATTCCTGCCGGGCACATAGAATTAATTGTGTGGTTCTTGGGGTTGCAGCAATGGCCTGTCTAGGTTGGAATGGAGCTTAGCACTGAATCAAGCTCTCTCATTTGCTGAATCAATTCAAAGCAGTGCATCAACATGATGCTCTCACGGTACGCTGTGTTATTAAGCAGATGGTCTGTAAGGTATCAGCTGGAGCCATCTTTAAGACGTGTGGCTTTGTTCCTAGACACAGGCGCTGCGGTGAGCAAGAGAAGATCACACATTCAATTTTTTAAGGAAAAGTCTTTCTTGTAGACAATTTGTATAAGCATTCATATAGTTAGTGAGGGGATATATCGTAACCGGAAAAGGCTGCTGGCTGCAAAAGAAGAAGTCATTGTGGTGGAAGGCTGTGATAATCCCATAAAATCTAACTGAACCTTATGGAAGCGGGCTGTAGAAGATCCAACTCTCTACCTATGCATTCCGAATGAATTGCACAGGCAGGAAAAAGGCAGCAAGTGTAGTGGTAATGCCTGGAGTATTGCTTCTAAACACATGCTGCATTTTGCTGCACAGATCTCTGATAAGAACAGCAGTGGGTCAGGGGCTCTCCCCTTACACTAATGTTCTAACCTATTGAGAAGCATATTGGAGGTGGTATTCGACTAAGTTTTACCCTGACTATATCCATTGTAGTTAGTGAACATAACTAAGTTAGGCCCATTGATTTCAATCATTGTACTTTGTTACCCTTCATTGAATGCATCCCTGGACACCTTCCTCTAAGCACACTTTCTCAGCAAAGCTTTTTGGCATAAGTCCATAGTCCTCATGGCATTCTCTAAATATGCCTAAGTATGTGCAACTGAACATACCTGTTTATCCCTGTCTCCATTTCTCTCCTCTTCCTCTGGGTCATATTACAGATTGCATGTCCCTCAGGGCAGGATCCTGTGCTCTTGTTTTCTGTAAAGCACTATGCACTTTGGTCCTCCTCTGTAAATAATGCATTGGGCGGGATTCACCTAATAAGTCACATCAGTACAAGCCCTGTTCGATGACTTCTGCTTGTGCAATGGGGCCTTCACCTCTTCTTCTCCCCTCATTTATAAAACATGGAGTCCTCATGTTCAGTCAGTATGTCTACCTTGGGCTGCTGGCAAATTGGACGGTGATAATAGTTACCTTTTGACAAAATAAAACATTTTTACTTTGTTACTAGGTGAGATACGAAGCCATCAAGATTCCAAAATGGCTTCCATTTTCAGAGATGCACTCAGTAGATTACTATTCCTCTTATACAAAGAACTGCACAGAGAAATTTACGGAGAAAGAAATCAGAGATATCCGGGCACATTATTATGCCATGTGTGCAGAAACGGATGCAATGCTTGGTAAGTGATATCCCGATTATCTTACTAATACCATGTATTTCTCAATACTATTACTGCAAAGATAGTTTTCTTCCCTGATTCTACCCATGTAGAGGCTACAGCCCTAATTATGCATTCTTCAAAGTCTTAGAACTGCAGCCTATATATTTTTCATAGCTAAGCTTCGTGTAAAAAGATTTTTTCCAGAAAGTAACTGTGAGGGACAAGACCTACAGACAGCCCCCTCCCATCTTGAACACGAGCTCCTCACCCAGCGGAAGTGGGAGAGGGGAGGGGGATAGTTCCAGCGGGGATTCAGGAAGTGGAAGCATGAGCTCAAGTAGGATAGCTGAGCCCAGGCACCGCCTGGGAACGGAAAGGGGAAGCAAAGGGACCGTGGGAAAAAGACCGATCCCAGCCACCCCGGAATTGCGTAAAAAGCGCAGAGGGAGGAGATTCAGTATGCCAAGATTACTTTGCTGGAGGAAAACGCGGGAACCGCCATTCGGAGGTTCTGTGCCGGACTGAGAACATGTACCGACAACCTGTATATAGCACTGATTCAGCACTGTAAATAGATTGCACCAATAAAAGGATAAAATGCAGACCTGTGAGGCGTCGTTACTCTAGAGTAGCCACTCCGGACCCTGTGACAGTAACAACTAGGTGTTTTCTGTTGGGGTTTCTTTAATCTATTATTTAATAAAACTTCTATCATACTCAGTCTACAAGGTTAGAATCTGATTCATGAAGAAAACAATATGTCTCAGTTAATGTATTAAGGACTATGGTAATGTCATTTCAATTGCAGAGGCCAGGACTAGGCCCAGCCCACCCATGAGGTAGGCTGAAGCAGCTGCCTCAGGCAGCAGAATCCTGCAGGGCGGTGCTCCCACCCCTGCCACTACTGCTAGGGTTGCGCAGCTACAGTGGCAGCTGCATCTTCTTCCAGCAAGATCTCACAGAACTCTTGCAAGATCTCACCAGAGGAAGGCACAGCTGTGCAGAAGGGTAGCCACTTCCTTGTTTTGCCTCAGGTGGCAAAATGCAAGAGGCCGTCCCTGGCCGGGACACAATCTCAGGAGTGTACACAGCAATCTTCAGGGCAGTATCGAGCAGGTCGGGCGCCCTGGCACTGAGGGGCGGAGATCGCTCCGGCGCCCCTGCCCTCGCAGCGTGTAGCATGGCTTCCGTGCGGCCTTGCCGCGCAGCACCCGACACCACCAGGACTCTACCTAGAGCCAGCCCTGGCAATCTTAATGCAAATAATGTATTATGTAAGCTAAGCAATTATGTTTACAAATGTAGCTCTGTACTGTGATGTTATTCAACTACAGTGGAACCTCAGTTTATGAACACCTCGGTTTATGAATTTTCGGTTTATGAACGCCACGGACCCATCTGGAACGGATTAATTCACTTTCTATTACTTTCAATGGGAAAGTTCGCTTCAGTTTATGAACGCTTCAGTTTATGAACAGACTTCCAGAACCAATTACACCCATTCTTCAGGTTAAGTACGCTTCAGGTTGAGTACTCTGCAGACCCGTCTGGAACGGATTAATCCACTTTCCATTACTTTCAATGGGAAAGTTCGCTTCAGTTTATGAACTCTTCAGTTTAAGTACTCCGTGGACCGTCTGGAACAGATTAATCCACTTTCCATTACTTTCAATGGGAAAGTTCACTTCAGTTTATGAACGCTTCAGTTTATGAACAGACTTCCGGAACCCATTGTGTTCATAAACTGAGGTACCACTGTAAGTAAAACTTAGTAGACCCATTGAAATAAATGGACTTGATTCAGGCTGGATATCATCCGATATGTCTGAGCTGCATGGCTCTGCAACTCCTATGAGGAAATGATCAGGTGGGCCTTTGCATGTGTCACACAAGGCATAATTCATGTGGTTCTGCCCCATGTACATCTTCCTGAGACCTGGTCTCGGCCACCACCACAAAAATGACATTAACCTGGTTTTAGATGTCTGTGCCAAACATCTGTGGCAGAAAGTGCTGCAAAGGGAGTGTTGAGTATTGTCATGCCTGCAGTACAATTCTGATAGGAGTATCATTGGGGAGGGAATGTAATTAATCTTGTATATTTGTTCTCTGTACAACAACAACAACAACCACAAATATTTGTTCTCTGTACCTTAATACATGTAAGACATGTACTTTATGGAAATAATATATTCTGAGATGGCTGCCTTGGGGGAAAAGGTTGGAAATGAAGGGATACTGACACTGTAGCATTTTTATATTGTTATTGCCAGAAGAGCAGAAAGATTGTCAAGGAACATCTACTGAAACTGAAGAGAGGTGGGGTGAGGAATCCTCTCTCAGTTATTACAAATCTTCTTTTTATATGTTGGCTTCACATCTGGAATGCTGTTCCCATCTGCTGCAGAATTTGGCATTCTGAGAATTCCAGCTTTAATTCCTTAAAAGCCTAAGTGTAATGAGAGAGATGGAGAACAGAAGCGAGAAGGAGCTTAGGTCAAGTGTTTTCTTTGGGTAGAATTTTGGTGCCTTGCTGTCTCTTTGATGGTATATGGGCAGTATGGAAAATCTGCATGTTTTGGGGTTACTGATCAGTTATTACAATCCTTTGAAAACCCTTATTGTATGTAGAAATTCAGGAGAAATTTGACAGTTTCATACATGATAATAAACACTTTAGGTGAAGTCAAGAGAACTACAACGAACCCAGATTGACAACTCAAATCCTAGGTACACTTACTCAGAAGCAAGTCCCATTGTGTTCAGTGGAGCTTACACCCAAATAAGTATGCTGGGCATAGCCAGGATTTTTTGTTGTGGTGGCAGACCTTTTGTTAGGTGGGCAGAAACTCAGTTTGCTATGTATTTTATTGATTTTTATTTATTTAGGGGGGTAGCTGCCCCTCCCTGCCCCCCAACTACGCCCATGTATGTATGTATAGGATTAGGATTGTGACCTAAATCTTGCATCTGAGCTTGTGCACCACCTTAAATGGGATTCAGACTCATCACTGAACGTTCAGTGTGGTTTTAAAAACCATTGCAAGTTTCAGACTATTAAAGCATACTTTGAGATCTGTATGGCAGACATAAATGTGAGCTTCTAAAAGTGGATAACTGTGGGTGTTTAGCGACAGATTAGCAAAATGCAGCATTTCGGATGGAGATTTCTGGAAGTATGGAAGCCATAGTTGTGCATGCTGATATTTAGCTGTGGAAGAAACTTATTCAGAGTTCTCAAGGAGAAAATAAACTGCCCCTCATGATCTCTCATAATCAGCTTCTCTCCATCCTCCCAGAGGACTTTTCTTTGGAATCCTTGAAACAGCAATGCCTTCTGTATAAATGAGAACACAGGCAATGTGATCTAGTGCTTTCATTACACTGGCAGAAGAGCTACCTCCTTGTGACATCTAAAAACTATTTTTATGCATATTTTGATGTTTGCGTATTAACCCTGCCTTATATTTTGTTGCAGGCGAGATAATTTCTGCTCTAAATGACACAGGACTACTCAGAAGGACTCTTGTCGTATTCACTGCAGACCACGGAGAACTTGCCATGGAACACAGGCAGTTTTACAAAATGAGCATGTACGAAGCAAGCTCCCATGTTCCTCTCCTTATAATGGGACCGAATACTAAGCTGCAGTTCATCCCCAATGTGGTGTCCCTTGTGGATATCTACCCTACCATGCTCGGTAAGCAATATTTCTGTTGGAATAGCAAGCTCACTTCACATGACCGGCAGGGATAAAAAAATATTTAAAACCATCCCCTTTGTTAAAATATGATTGCAGAAGATCGCTTAAAAGCACGGCCGGCTCACTTGGGACTGTCTAGAACAGGCATCCCCAAACTTCGGCCCTCCAGATGTTTTGGACTACAATTCCCATCTTCCCCGACCACTGGTCCTGTTAGATTGGGATCATGGGAGTTGTAGGCCAAAACTGGAGGGCCGCAGTTGGGGGGTGCCTGGTCTAGAAGTTGCTGGACTGCAGCTCCCATCATCCCTTACCTTTGGTCATGCTGGTTGAGGCTGGTGGGAGTTGGAGTCCACAAATGTCTCACAGGTTAGCCACCCCTGGTTTTAAAGCATTGCTGACTAGCAACCATGGTGTCACTACTGTCAGATAACTTCCCCAACATGCCTACACCATGTTGTGATTTACTGCTCAGCTTGCAAAGAAAGGACATTTAAAGGATCTGACACTGATCAATAAAGCCAAAATTTGGAGATGCCCCAGTCAGTTTCACCTCCTTTGATTTAACGTTAGTGTATATGAATAATGTGTTTTTGTCCACTTGCGCACCGAGGCTACTCTGTTTCATGTGATACTTGCACTGCTCTGCACACATATAAAAACCGCACTTTAAAATAATAATAATAGTGTGGTCAAAGGACATGTAACGGGTTATATACTTAGGCAGGTGGGCGTGAAGGTTTCAGCAGATCCCCAGTCATTTCCAAAATGAGATATTACTGAATGTTTTAATACAGTAATGGGAAAAATGTTTTTTTTAAAAAAACAACAACACCAAAACCTGAATGAAATAATGAGGCTCTCAAAATCCTTCTGAAATTATAAACACCTGGAACGTGGAAAATAATGTATTCTGCCTTATTTCCATTTCTGTGTCAAAAGTGTCCCATTTGCGGGAAGGATAAGAAATATTTCCTGGAGAAAAGAAACCCTTTTAATTGTGGGAATATTTGCCTTTTTCCAGTCATGTTTGTTGCTGTTGGTTGTTCTGTCTGCTGCAGCTTGATTTCCTTCCCACCAAATTTCTGAGTCCTGCTTCTTCTTCCTAGACTAATCACGCAGGCAATCCTAGACTAATCATAGGCCACATAGTGACCTGAATGTTGTCAAGACACTAAGAAACTTGGTAGATTTAGCTATGTGACATCGCTGAGGACAAAAAATCAATGTGAAACTGGGATCATTGCTACCTGGATCAGTGACATGAGTTATCCCACCTATTATTATCATCATCATCATCATCATCAGCTTTGATTTATTCATTGCCTTCTGAACAACCATTTGCACATAAGAGTATTGACAACACTTTAAAACACCAAAACAGCAAATACATTAAAAACAGTACTGAAACCCTAGCAAAGTAGACACCCACAGTAAGGAACAATTTATCCAACTGGGAAAGTTTGTCGGAACAAAAATGTATTCAGTTGTCTAGGGGTCATTTAGTAAATAGGATGATCTTGTAATATTGCAAAGCCAATTTGATTTTACTGAGAGAAACAAAACTAATTCACTTACCCTGGCATTGTCTGAAGGCACATGGTACAACCTTTCTGATGCAAAACAGGTCTGGTTAATGCTTGGATAGTAACCCCATGTGTGCCACCTTAAGTTTTATGGAAGTGCAGCAGCATAAAATTAATGAGTGTGAGGATGATGCTTCCTGGGCCGGTCACATGGGCGATCCTAACCAATTGGGATTCACACTGTGAACATGATAAGATGGCCATGCTTCATAGTTAACTGTATTTGACATGACAGTATTATGGAGGGGAAATTGAGTAAATTCAGAGTGAGGGCAAAACCTTCTGAATAGGTAAACTCTTACGAAGGAATCACTGAAAGGTCGCCAAGAAGTTGGGGAATTTTACACTGTTGGAAAATAGTTAGTACTTTCAGTTCAAACCCTATATTCTAACTAGAGACTTTAGTTTAACATTACTAATCAATGAGTCACACATTCTCTTAATCAAATCTCAGCCCCTACCTTCTTGTTCCAACTGTCTTAATTTCCCCCTTCTCTCTTTTTGAAGGTTGTATTTTTAAATCACCGTTCTTCCTGTGCTCTCATTCTCCATATGTTCTCTCCTGGTTCTTCCTTCCTGTATTCAGAATATTAAAAAATACAAAATGATTAATTTATTTAGGTGAGTAACAAACAAATGATTAATGTTATTTTCTCAGACACTCCGACTGATGAAGTAAGCTCTGACCTTATCTGTAGACAGGAATATACAGTAGATAGGAATATAGTCTCTGTCTCTGTGCTTTGCCATTTGATTTTAAAGTTTGTTTCTGTACATGTGTGTGTCACAGCTTAACAATCTCCCTTAAAAGTGTGCTGTTGTATCCAACATGGCACAAACAGACTTTTATTCCTGCAGCAGATTTTGCCATCCTGTATTTCTCTTTGTAGTACACCACGGAATCCCCACCCCCACCCCCCAAAAAAATTCAGCATTGGATGCAACCTATGATGTTGTACTTCCATCTTAAGGGTTATTTAAATTAGGCAGATGGGGGGGCCTTCAGGGAGAAGGAAGGGTAAGTCTTACTTGTGCAAACAGGACACTGCAATTAGATGCCACCATTAGTTCAGAAAGATCTTAGGTTTAATTTCAATGACTTAAATCTCTCTCTCTCTCTCTCTCTCTCTCTCTCTCTCTCTCTCTCTCTCTCTCTCTCTCTCTCTCTCTCTCTCTCTCTCTCTTGCACCACATATGAGTTGCTTAAAAATAACAAATAAACTGCCAATGGTTAGAACAGAACTGAAGTTTTGTGGAAATAATTTCCCTAAGTAGCTAGTTATTAATTTTGCAGTAAGAAAATGTAAGAGGGATCTTGGACTTAATATAAATGCAAAGATAAGAGGTTCAGAATTATCACTATAAGGGGCAAAGGACAAGTTGCAATGGTTGACATAGTATATAATTTATTTCCTTGTTGGTTTTATATATTTCTGCCTTTTCCTTTTAATTATGTTTAATTCTTTTTAAATAATGTAAATACAAAATTTTGAAAACAAATTGACTTAAGTCACAATTTCTATTTCAGATGTTGCTGGGATACCTATACCAAAAAATCTCAGTGGATATTCACTGATGCCCCTGGTATTGAAAGAGGCAGAAGATAAAGTCCCAACTAGACAGCAACATCCTACTTGGATTCTGAGTGAATTCCATGGCTGCAATGTGAATTCTTCGACCTACATGCTGAGAACTGACAGGTGGAAATACATAGCATACTCAGATGGCCGTTCAGTATCTCCTCAGCTGTTTGGTACGTTTGCTACTTGATTAATGTGCAGTCTGATCCTCTGTTCTGCTCCGCACGAGTATGATAGGGAGGTGCAAATCAGTGTTGCATTAGCACAACTATGTAGCTCCTGTCTTGAAGCAACACAAACTACCAGACCTACGATTGTTGCTGCATCATGTCTTGCGTGGTTCACCGGAAAAGAAGAGCAGAGAAGCAGTGTAGTAAAGTAGTAGTGATAGTAATTAGCATCCCATTCTTCATAAAGATCAGCACTCTCCTTTGCAACAATGCAAGTTTGCACAAACAAAATAGGACCGTTAAATCAAAACACAGTTCTGCAGTCAATGCACTGCACTGTTGGAAACAGCAAAAGTACAGTCTGAGAACACTAGAATCACTGGCCAAAGCCTGAGACAGGTAGGACAGTTGTCTCTTCAATGTCTCAACTGTGCATAGCCCAGTCTGCTTAAACCAGGCTTCCTCCAACTCGGCCCTCCAGATGTTTTGAGACTACCATTCCCATCATCCCTGCTATCTAGGGATCATGGGAGTTGTCGACCAAAAACATCTATGGGCCGAGTTTGAGGAAGCCTGGCTTGAACCCATAAACCTGGGTTTGAATTTGACCACTGAACTATGGTTCCATCCTCTCAGATTGGACAATGTGGTCAGATGACTGGGCACCCAAAGAGGTTAAGGTCCGAAAAGGTGGCATGCTGTAGTCTAGGCCTGTACCAAAATAATCAAGGGAGCAACTCCCCTATGAGGAGTAACAACATTTGAGGGTTTTGTTTGTTTGTTTGTTTGTTTGTTTGTTTGTTTGTTAAAGGTGAGTAAAGTGGCACATGAGAGAGGTATATAAAAGCATGCATGGTGTTGAGAAAGTGGAGGACGTTTTTCTTCCTCTCATAAAACTAGAACTTGAGACCATCCAATGAAGCTGAATGGTGAGAGTTTTGAGGGGAGGGAAAGGAGTATTTTTCCACGCAGCACATAGTTAATGGAATTTGTTACTGTTAGGTGTAGGGATGGCTGCCAACTCAGGTGGCTTTAAAAGGGGATTCCAAGGAAGATGAAGCTGTGTGCCACCTCCAGTATCTTAACACAGTATGGTCCTTGAGATGAAAGAGTTTCCCTTCTCCTGCTCCATACTGGCTGGCAGGGGGCTTTCCTAGCCCAAGCTACACTAGGATGGTGTAGCCGTTAGGTTGTTGGACTAAGATGTGGGAGACCAGGGTTCAAATCCCTTCTCAGATAGGAATCTTGTTGGGTGACCTTGGGCCAGACACCATCTCACCTACTTCACAGCTTTGTTGTGAGGATAATATGGAGATGGGAGAGCCATGTACACAATCTTGAGCTCCTTAGAGGAAAGCTGAGATATAAAAGCAAAATAATAATAATAATAATAATAATAATAATAATAAATACTGGGGATTGGAATTGGGACCTTCTGCATGCCAAACAAATGCTCCAGTGCTGCGCTGCTGCTTTTTTCAAGTTCGGGCTCATTAATTTGTCTTAATCGTTCTTTGTTGCAGATCTCTCTGCCGATCCAGATGAACTAACAAACGTAGCAACCAAGTTTCCAGAGATCACACAGTATTTGAACAAAAAACTCTACTCCATCGTTGATTATCCCAAAGTCTCTGCCTCTGTTGAACAGTACAACAAGCAGGAGTTTATCAACTGGAAACAAAGTTTAGGACAAAACTATTCTGATACCTTAGCTAACCTCAGGTGGCACCAGAACTGGAAGAAGGACCCAAAGAAGTACGAGGATGCAATTGATAGATGGATTAAAGAGAAGACAAATCTGTGAAATGTCTGCAGAAAGTGAGAATGGACAATCTGCTCCTGGATGTAAAGAGGCAGTGCGGGTGCAATAAGCAGTTACCTCTTACTGCAACAGATACTGAAATGGGAACATGGGGTCGGATGCTATCCTCCAGTCCCTCCCATTTCCCAACACAAATCTACTCTGCTAAGCTATAAATACTAGCTAGGCCCAGTTGCCTGTTAACCAGGATTTGCTAGGCAGCTTCAAAACCTGATTTCAACTCTGGTTAAGAAGAATCCGTGCTAAGTGACCTGTGATTCACATGGATGTTGATATAATGGCCTTATTGGGACATAGTGTTAAATTATGGTTGTTAGCATGAGCCTTGTCTGCACTTCCCATCTCCCTTCTCCTCTGGCACAGCCACAAAGAGGATATCAAAATCTTTTCCTTCCGTTTTTAACCACAGTTTAGCATTATGTTCAAACCTCAGCAAACCATGATTAGTCTCAACTATGGTTCAGAGAAACCAACCAACTTCAAGCTGCATTTTGTGAATGTGATGTCACACTGGGGCCTGCCAATAAAAGTACCGTATTCTGCCAGCAAAACCCCTGAGCAAAGGATACCCCAGGGAGCAAATGTAAACTGCCACCCCTCCACCATCTCTAGCACTGATAAGAAGCCCTTAACATCCAGGAGAAATCTCACCATGCCTGTATCCAGAGGTTGCTCTAGAAGGACTCTTGAGGCGGGTTCCCAACTCATCCCCCTTTCAGAGGGGGAGACCAAACCATCTCCCAGCATAGAGAGAGCATAGAGCCCAAAAAGTCCAGGTTCGGGCATTTACCTACCAAAGAAGTACATGTCTGAGAGTCCAAAATTATAGAGCTACTCATATTAAGGGGTCTTGGGTGAAGTGTGGGAGACCAGACTATGGAAGCTGCTGGAACAGCACATATTGAAATCCAGCAACTCTTGTGAACCACCTTGCCTATTCTGCCCTGCCTTTTGACTGATGGCCTCTGTTGCTGGCTTCTTAGATCCTGCCTTTAGAACTAGGCTTATTGATGGACTGCTTTTGTTGTGCTTTGACACGGACTACACTTTGACTTCAGTCTGCTTTTTCACCTGGTTGCAGGAGCAGACAGGGCCTACCCCAGCCTCTGCCTAAGAACTAAGCCCCGACATGGTTGGAGGCACAGGACAGTTTGCTTGTTTCCCTAAACCTTTGTTAAGATTAATCAGAGTTTGGGGTTTGGACAAAGCAATAAAAAGCAGTCAACTGAAAACAGAAGCAAAAGCTGCTTTTTACATCTGCACTACCCCCAAGACTATACTTTTTCATGTGGGAAAGTATATACTGTAGTGGCTAGGACTTAGCTGTGAATTAGGAATTCTCACGTTTCAAACTTGTCACTGCCATGAACTCACTAGGTGCCTTAGAGAAGCCACTTTCTCCGCTGTTGCCTGCAATATGAGGAATAATCGCTGTTGCCGTACAGTGTTGTAAGGATAACAATTAGATGCATGTAAAACACTCTGAAAACACTATACACATTTGTATTACTATACAGTACTTGGATTAACAAGTATAGTATTTACAGTGCCCTAACTGCAGTGGCTAACCTTTGGGCTTCCATATGTTATTGAACACCACATCCCATCAGCCCCAGCCGGTATGGTTCATAGTCAGGGATTATGGGAATTGGAGTCCAACAGCATCCACAGCGTACTTTGTAAGCTATTCCTGCCCTGGTTAAAGTATTCATTTTGTGTGTGAGTTTGTGTTCTAACTGGATTTTTCTTGGTCAGAACACAACATTTCAAAACATTTCAAAGTGCAGTTTAGGGCTGAACAAGGGCAAGCACATCTGTTCAGGCTCCCTCTAGGTGATCCATTTCTTAAGCATTAAGAATGTGAAGGTTATTATGTGAAGGTTAGATTATACCTAGTCTTTATTGAGCATTTCTTCCATTTTGCTTGTGGTTATGTTTACAGTACATGGAATCATTTGTTCACCCTCCACTTTTTGGTGCGTTTTTCTGTCACTTTCAAAACCACAAAAAGTCTTGAGTTTTTTAAAAAGTGGATTTGTTGCACAAGAGCAACATAACCCTTTAACCCACCTTAAATGTAGAAACCTGAAGTTCTGGAATGCATTTGAATTCTTCCCACATAACAGCGAGTCTGGTAATGCCCTCAGTTACTATTGAACACAAAAGAGATGCATGCAATTTTAGGTCCCCCCCCCCATACTGATGCCATTTGTGACTAATGATTGTGTGATACGTTCCTGAATTCCTTTGGGTTAATGGTTTGTGTAGCAATTTACAAGTGGGGTTTTTTTTTTAACACCCCCTCCCAACGAAGTTAGTATCATGGTGGTGCAGGTTAATGCTAGATTCATCTACACTTCCTTCTTATTCTTCTAAGGGCTTGCAGCTATTAAAAACCGCTGTTTTCTTTTACTGTATTGCATAAGCCTTTTACGTATTGTTTAACCTTCATGCAACACACTCCAGATACTTGTCTGGGTATACCAACATGGCTTGCATTTGCAGTTTAAGTGCGAGCAGCATATGTTGTTTCATTTGGTCTAAATATCCAAGAGATTTGCATGCAGATTTTTGCTACTCAAATATGTTAAATCTCCCTAGCAACCGTTGTCCTCTCCATCACACACACACACACACACACACACACACACACACACACACACACACACACACACACAGCTAGTCCCCTTCAAGCAAATGCAAAGAATAAGAAGAAACTCAGAATAATTTGGATCTGCTCTCTAGTGCTGTGGGAAAAACTATTGTCTTAATCTCTCCCTGCCCCCACAAAAACCCCATGTATTGGAACTGAGAGGTGAAGTTTAAAACGAAGAAAGGTGGTATTTGTGTAGGCAAATCTCATCACATTTCCCTCAAATGCTGAACACGAGTGGCCCCATGCCTATCAGTTAGCAAGCTAAAAGGAGCCGTCCAAAAACAAGGTAGTGGGGGGTTTTATATACCGGTATATACTTTGGGAACTCCCCAGGCAAGCAGAAGTGTTTTAGTTTGTACATTAAAATTAGATTAAGCAAAAGTATCCTGCTATGAACCTGTGCTCAATAGCCTCCAAGACCTACATGTGGAGGCTGAGGTTGAAGCAGCAGCTGGAGCAGAATACAGTGGCCAGTCTCATGACTGGAGCAGCCTAGCATCAGCATGTAACACCCTTGAGCTGTAAGAACTGTATTGGCTGCCAGTATGCTACCCATTTGAGATTGCCTTATGAAATTAAAAACAACAGCCCCAAACTCCTCTCCCAGCATTAAAGGGTTTCAGCAGGAATCCTAGCATTGCAGAGTTTGGGGGAGGTGGGCTCTGAAGGAAAAGGAAAAACGAGTTTTGCCTTTTCCTACTGCAGAAATATACCATTACTCTCAGAAAATGCTTGCATTTGAGGCTGACATTCCCCTGCAAACTGCAGACAGCACCACCAGCTCCTGTTGCAGTTGGCTTGGAAATCCTGAACAACAGAACTTCTGTCATGGGTTAATGATGAAGTGTGCCCCTTTTTTGTGTGCTCCTACTTGTTAATCTTTTGTTACGCAAGCTACACAACATCTTTGTGTGTTTTTTCCAAAATGAAAGCTAGTGGGACAGAGCTATTACTGCTTTAAGCGATGCTGTCTCTGAAGGGAGTAATAGGATAGGATGCTGGAATTCATTTCAGCATTAATGAACAGCTTGGGCTATACAGTCATACCTCGGTTTAAGTACGCTTCGGTTTGAGTACTTTCAGTTTAAGTACTCCGCGGACCCGCCTGGAACTGATTAATCCACTTTCCATTACTTTCAATGGGGAAGTTTGCTTCAGGTTAAGTACGCTTCAGGTTAAGTATAGACTTCCGGAACCAATTGTGTACTTAAACCGAGGTACCACTGTATTCAGACAAGCACTTGTTACATTTCATTTTACTTCACTCCCTCTATTCTATTACAGTTTGCTTGCATGTGTCCTGTGCATACATCCTTGCTTGTCCTGGAATTGTTGGGTTCTTTTTTGTTTATAAATGCTAATTTCCTAAATTGTACCCATGCACACCCAAATATCATTTTATATAGTGTGCAAGGGACCAACTGCACAAAAGCTTCAACCTTTTTTACTGAGAAACAGACTTTTTCTGTGAAAGGGGAGTGGAGTACCCAGAACATAGACATTCTATCAACTCCTTGCACTTTTTTTCTAGAGCAAATTGTGCAAAAAATAAAATCCACCTGCTGGAATGAACTCTACTATTATGTGAGAAGAGAACAGAATATTAACTATCAAAGGTAAAAGCAATTATACTCTTTTAGAAACTACTGCAATTGTAGATTATCAGTCAGGGGTACTTATATATGACATTTATTTATGCCTGTTACAAGGCCACATATTTTTGCATACTTGCCACTAATGCCCACTTAGAAAAGAGCTACATTTGCATAAAGCATTCTTAAAAGCCTTTCAGTTTTGCAAGTTACATTTTTGTACCTGCTGATTTTTCTCAACCTCTGCCCACAGGTCACTGGCAGCTTTCATTACAGCTTATATGCTGATTAGACCAATTATACTGAACAGAAAAGTCAATTATCATATGCTTCATATACAAAATGTCTAATATTAAGTTCACTTGCACTGATTGTGTGGAATATGACAAAATTAAGAAAGACAGTATATACGGTCAGTTTGCATAGCAAAAGCAGTCCTTATTTTTGCCCCTTTCTCTTGAAAAGGGGCAAAATCTGTGGCAATGGAATTTGAAAATAACACACCTGAAAACTGCTGTGATGAGTGAAAGCAACAGATTATGCAGAACCCTGTTCTTGACAAACCTTACAGAATGATTGTGCTAAAACCACATTGTGTAAGTCCCATCATAAGTTATGGAGTGCAATGAATTGAACAAAACTTCAGGAAGTTTAAAACATTTGGCTGTTACCATGTCCAAGCTAAGCCCATTTACTTGGAAACAAGTCCCTACATTCCCAGCAAGGGCTTAAAATAGCAGCTAGATCTGAAATGGTCAAGTGGAATCTCCTGGCCCTTCTGGGTTTCCTTGATTTGGAAGAGGGTCATGGCTTCATAATGGATTAAACTAAGCAAGGGTCACAAGGGCTCCAGATTCACAGCCAAATTTCAGGGACGGGTCAGCGCTGTGAAGTGTAAAGTATTAATTAAGATAGTTCTTGAGCAAGTACAGAGTGTGTTTTCCACACTGGAGTAGGCAGCAGCCCTCAGAATTCCGGAGTTAAGATGGGAGTCTCCCAGATTTGAGCAAGTGAGGACCCCACAGGGAAGCTTACACCCCAGAACCTCTTACAACCAAGGACAACAAAGTTCTGTGACACATTGTGTGAAGAGAGCACCTAGTATGCTTGAGGTGGGCATTATAATAATTTGTCAGTTCTCTTTTGCTTTTTTGTCTTCCTCCTTGGGTGCTTCCCAGTCCAGATACTACTGCAAATCGGCTGCTGAGACATCCCCAGGAGATTGCGGTAACAGAGGTCGTGGGGTGTGTGTGGGTGTTAAAACATCGGATTTCTCCAGGAAAGGGACATATCCGGGTTGAATGAGTCAAAAATGCTTGTTGATGACGTCCTGGGGATACTGCAAAAATCCTTCCGTGCCTGCAATCCCACAAGAAACTGTTTAGAAGCCGCTTTCGCAAGCGGCAGAGAGCGGCGTCTCACCCTCCTCGAGGTGGACGACCGTGGAGACGGTGGGCGGCTTGGTCTGGCAAGGGCACAGCCAGCGTCCAGGGCGCTCGGCAGCCGCTTGCGGCGGCGGGCGATGCCGGTGTCGAGCGCGCCGTCGGGGCTGCCCGTCGGGGCAGCGGCACAGGCTGCGCTGGAGGCGCCGCGCCCACGGGCCGTGGCTGTGGAACAAGAGGCACACGTAGGGGTTGAGGGCGCTGTTGGTGGCCGCCATGATGCTCCCCAGGGCCGCCCGCGCTTCGTCGGTGGCGCCGCCGCTGCTCTCCGAGGAGGCGAAGGCCAAGGCGAGCTCTAGGAGAAAGCGCGGGAAGCCGCAGAGCGCGAACAGCATGGCCAGCGCCAGCGTCAGCTGCAGCGCCCGGGCCCGCGCGCGGGGCAGGCTCCGCGGCGCAGGCGGCGAGGGCAGCGCGCACTTGGCGAGGGGCAGGAGCCGCAGCAAGAGCGGCGGAGGCGGGCGAGGAGCGGCAGAGGCGCCGGGAAGCTCCGCGCCGTAATGGCGGGCGCTGCCCGCTGCCCCCCGCGACGGCTCGGCGTCGTCGTCGTTCTTGGCGCCGGGTGCGCCGCCGAGCGCGCTGAGGATGCGGCCGCAGGTCCCGCCCAGGAGGCAGGCGGGCGCCACGAAGCCCGCGACTGCCCAGTACACGGCGTAGGTCTGGCCGTGCCAGCGGGGCCGCTGTGCGAAGATGCTGAGGCAACGACCCCCGGACTCGAGAGGCGCCAGCCGATAAACGAAGGCTTGCGGCAAGGCGAGCAGCAGCGCCAGCAGCCAGCCTAGCGCAGCCAAAGCGCCTCGGGCGGGCAGGAAAGAGAGCGGCGGGTGCGCGGGGCCCCTCACCATGTGGTGTCGCTCGATCGCGATCAGGACGAGCATGTGCGAGGGCGCCAGCAGCCCAGAGCCTTGCAGGAGCCACAGGAGGCGGCAAGTGGCGTCCCCTGCAGGCCACGCCGTTTGCCCCGGCTCCACATCGGCAGGTGGAAGCTGGGAGAGCAGCACCAGCCCGCATCCGTAGAGGTCGGCGATGGCCAAGTGCGCCAGCAGGAAATCCATCTTGCGCCGCCGTCCGAAGCGGGACCCGCAGCAGCACCCTCCGCAGCGCAGCCTGTGCAAGAGCAAGCCGTTGCCCACCAGCGCCAGCAGCAGGATCGCGCCCGCCGACAGGGTCCGCGCACTAGGCTGCCCCAGAGTAGCCCCGTGGGACGAAAAGTTCAAGTTCCACCCGGGAATCGCGATGCCGGATAAGTTGGGTCCGACGGCAAGGGTGTCCGGGTTGAACGAGTCCTCCATGCCTTCCGACGTCGCCCGCCCAACTGGGGGTGAACTTTACTCTGGGAAAGGAGCAGCGAGGATTGTGCAAGGGTGCCCTCGGCAGCATATATAGGGGCTCTGCCTGTCA
Source organism: Zootoca vivipara (assembly GCF_965207765.1). Lineage (NCBI taxonomy): Eukaryota > Metazoa > Chordata > Lepidosauria > Squamata > Lacertidae > Zootoca > Zootoca vivipara. The sequence goes on along the minus strand of NC_142593.1, from coordinate 26,321,305 downwards.
CCTGTCACTCACCGTGGGTGGGCGCACCAGGCTGCAGCCATCGCGCCTGTGTGCTCTGCCCACTCTGCAGCCCATCTCGCCCTCCCCTCCAATTCAACGGTTGCAGTCGTCTTGAGCGGAGTCAGGGTCTCTTCATTGTCACATTCTCCACAGACGTCTCCCGAAAGCACACGCCTTTCGCAGCTAAATACCGGCGTTCAATTCTCACTCAACCAAAGGGATCGCCACATCAATTCACTGTTGCTTTCTCAAAGGGGTTCATATCTAGCTTGGATGTGCTAGAAAACCTGTTGCAAGGGAAGCACAAATAAATCCTGCTGTACTGTATTGTAAAAGCCCAGGACTCCAGGAGTCTTGCCATTGGCGCCACCAAGAACAGACTGCATATTCTTCATAACCTTATCAACGCTAAAATTGTCTTGTGCCCCTGCAGCAGTTTGATGTACAGAAATTGTTAAGCTTTTCGCAGCATCAACACTTATCAGCTGATGTCTGGACATCAAGCTGCTGTTTTAGGCATAACTATAGTGGCCGGTTAAATAGCTGACAACTGTGCAACTCACCGAGGCAGATTAAACAGCCAGAAACTATTGCTCCTGATTTCCCTACTTCCTACAGTGCTCCTGTGGTATTTTCACAGCTTTTGCCCCAACTTGGTAGAAAGGGGAAATCAGACCAGCAAAGGGTCTTCTTCATTCTTCCCTTGGAGAATAGGAACAAATGAAGTAAGGTAACTAAGATGCAGACCCACAATTTGTGGCACATTGACAGCTGACAAATGTATTGAGGCATAGATATTTGTAAACTAGAGCCCACTTCATCAAACAGGAAATATGTTATTTTTTAAGGCGCTACCACCTTGCTCAAACTAAGCAGGTCTGAGTCTGCTCAGTCCTGGATGAAAGACTGCCTATGTATTCTGTCTTAAATTCCATGGTGAAAGAAAGGATGGGATATAAATGCAGTTACCGTCCCCCTGATTTTTTTTTAAAATGCCTAAAGAACAACAAAAAAAAGCCTAAATGATCAGGTGACTTTACAGAGGTCTTTGGGGAGAGTGGCTCAATCACTTGGGGGGGGAACCACAAAGAGGTTGATTGACTGTCATTGTGTTATGTGGCATTATTTTTTTATTAATTAAAACAACCCATACACACATACACAACTAAACTTGTTTACAAATCCTGTTCAACCAAAAGCGATTCTTTGCCTTGGTAGTCTGGAAAGTTGTATCTTGTCGGAAGGCATAAAGGTTGGCCACAGATTAATACTGCATGAATGCACTTGTGTTTTCATTGCAAAGAATAAACCTTTCTCCTACACCAAGGCATTTCTAATATGATTTCTACCAGATGGTACTTCTTTATAAGTACGCCCCCATCAGAAATGAATCAGAAATGGTAGGAAAGCATCCAAGGTTTTCATCTTAAAATAAAGAAAATAATCCAAAAAAAAAAAAAAAGATTTGGAAATACTCCTTGTTGTTTAAACAACAAAAATGCTGCTTCTGTTATTTTAAAATTTGCTGCTACTTTTTTCTGTTCATTTTTTGGCAACTTTTTAATATTACTATTTCATTTTTGACCCTCAAAACATTGATATAGGTTGAGCCTGAAATCAGTGAAGCCGACTTGTAATCAGTGAGTTTGGATTGGAAGGCAAACGTCTGATTCCATCTTAACTCAATGGCTTCTAGCCATAATGGCTGCTATAGTGCTGTGGAGCCAGTAGCCCAGATGTTGAATGCAGTCCTTCAGGCCTCTCTGCCCGGTCCTATGGCCCCTCCCCAGGCAACAAGCCATGTCCTCAGGTCACATCCATCCCCATCAGCTGTGCTCTGTACCCTTGTCTAGTGCTTTGGGCACATAGCTGCCAAGTTATCCCTTTTTTTTAAGGGATTTTCCCTTATGCTGAATAGGCTTCCTCGCGAGAAAAGGGAAAACTTGGCAGCTATGTTTGGGCATGTCTGACACGTGTTCTTAAATTGTGACAATGCCTCTTGCTTGCCTGGATGGAGAGAGATGTGCAGGTATGTGGAAACATCTGGCTTTTATGTGGCCGAAGTGTAGCCAACTGTACAAAGTTAAAGAGTTACCTCTGTTGCTCTGCCCACTTTTGCCTCTGGCCCCAACCATCACATGATTGCAGAGGAGGGGATACAGCCCCTCTTCTACCCACTCCTCCACCCATGGGCGTAGCCTGGATATATGTTGGGGGGGCAGGACACTCACCTGTCATCATACTCTGTCTAGCACTATCCCTCAGTCGGGTTGCCAGTTGCGTTGCTAGAATGCACCACAGCATCATCCAAGTGACCTCAGTGGGCATTTCAATTTCAAACATTCTAATTATTTCTACTTTTAGATTTGTTTGTTTGAGGGAGCAGTTGCTCCCTGTCCCTGCTATGCCCATGCCCCCCATCCTTTGTGCTGCTCCTCAAGTGTGATCAGGGCTGGATTTGATGAGGCCTTAAGCTGCTGAAGGTTGTTGTTGTTTAGTCGTTTAGTCGTGTCCGACTCTTCGTGACCCCATGGACCAGAGCACGCCAGGCTGAAGGTAATGGGGCCCTTTATGTCCAGCTGTCCTTTGCCAACAACAAATTGTCGCTGTTTTTTGTGTTGTATATATGCTACTAGCTGGCCCGGCCATGCGTTGCTGTAGCTCATCCCTGTGATTGGCCCCAGCCTGTCCCGACCCATGACCTTTCCCCCCTCCTCCCCCATCCCCCACCCATGAGACCCCCCACCGCTACTCAGCCTAGTCTGCAAAGTCGAGCGGAGATGTGGAGAGGAAAGCTTTCCTACCCGCAGTACCAGTGTAGCCGCTGGTAGAGGCCACTGTTGTGCAACCTCTCCTGTACTCCCAGCATCCCCGACTGAGTTTTGTGTTCGGAAACAGTGGGTTTTACCTGCTTTACCTGCCGTAGGTGTGACATCTGTCCACACAAACAGTATACAAACCCTCGGATATTCGCATGTGACGTCGTGTCCAAATTTCAACGCAATCAGTCAAGCAGTTGTGGAGAAACGTCATAGAACACAAACATGGACCTTTTACATTTTTATATATATAGATATGGTAGTTTATGTAGGTTTTATTTTAGTTTTATATTATATGACGGCATTACCATATGGTGTCTCTTTATTATTATTTTTCCAACGCTTTTACGGCTTTCCTAACAGCGCAGCCCTTTGCATATTGACTCAGAAGTACGTTCCGCTCAGGGGGGATGGACTGCTCCCTCTGCCAGCATGAATTTAGGTCTGCGTTCTAGATCTAGGAAAGGTGGTGCAGCCGCTATCACGTGACACCTCGCGGTCCAATAGCATTTCTCCCTTCGCGTTTTAATGACGTACCGACGCCGTGGAGAAGCAAAAGCGGTTCTTCAGTTAGCGATTTGCGGTGGCGCCTCACTCGTGGGTCTCGCCCTTTGGTTGCTGCTGCAGCGTTAGGCCACATTAAGCAGGTTTGTAGACGTCAAGAAGCCACTTCCCTTCCCCCTAAGCCCACATAAAACGCGCGAGAGGAAGGGAGACGGAGAGGCTGGGGGAAAGGGGTGACAGCGCAAGGACCTTCGGGAGTTGTAGTCTCAAGGAGCGCGGTGACTGCTGGGTATTCCAGTCTGAGCTTGGAGATAAAGCTCGTGCACATGCGTGTTGCCTACTCGATAAGGCTACGCTGCTTGAAGACTTTGTGTCGATCGCCGCCTAGTGGTTGTTGTTATCAGTGCTATATCGTCTTTAATTGCCGACGTTTTTCTGAGCTTTGCTACCAAATTGGGTACGGCGGGAGGAGAATGCCTGGTTCCGAAGCTGTGAAGTATAAATGGAAATAAATCACTCCGTAGCGTGTGGATCCGTCGCACGCCTTTCAAATAATATATTTGTGTAACTCCCGTTTACATACGTACTACATCTTGCAGTCGTGATATTATTTGAAAAGTGATACCTATTCAAAGAAGCAGGGATATTTTAAACAGTGCATTTAACCTGGTAGATTTATGCAGCTTGATTGTTAAGAGTGCTGTGTAGCATGGGTGAAATTTTATATTTACATTTGCCGCGAGGAGCTAAACTAAACCGATAAGGGTCTCAGGTTTCTTTGCTCGTGTTTCAAAAAAAATATGGGCATTCTCTAATGAGTATGAGCTACTCCTGACTGTTAGGCACTTGTAATTTACAGTACAGCAAAGTTGTGGCTCAGTGTTAGCTATATAACCACTCTAGCCAATTACTCTAAAAATGTACTGCAAAAACAGCAGGAGGCAGTGAATCCTTTATCATAATGCCCATTAAATTCCAGTGGTCTACTTTAAGTAGATACACAGGATACAAATGACCATGAGTATGGTCATCCAGGCTCTACTTCCTGAATGCTGTTAGCTGCCCACAGCTGTCTGCTTGTAGTAAAACTGTCAGAAAGAAGGGGAAGTGAGTAGAAGGACAGCCCCTCACCCCAAAACAGCACACACAGGAGTGGGTGAAGATAATCTAATGAGAGACTGGATTATGGCCATGATACATTTTTCTAAATTACTTGATTTGATTTTTTTAAAAATAATTGTGCCCATTATTTTATTATAGCACAGTCAGTAGAGCATTTGACTCCTAATCTCAGGGTTTGGGGGTTCAAGTCCCACATAGGCAAAAGATTCCTGCATTGCAGGGGGTTGAACTACATGACCTCCCAATTCTACAATTCTGTGATTATCACAATGTATCTTTTAAGCTTTACATGATTTCAGTGGCAACTTAATACTTCTCCCCACTTCCTATCTTATTCCATAGATTTATCGAAAGCTTTGTAAATTGGGAAGGATGCTTGTGTGTTTCACGTTATATAAATCCCACACATTGTGGGTTTTTTTACATTTTAATAAGTATGCAATAAACCCACTTGCATGACTTTTGGCATCTAAGCCATCTGGCTTATTTTTAGTTAAAGCTGGATATTAGGCAGAGGACAACTTTTTTAAAATGTGCATACAAATAAATGAACATGTGCAAGTGAGAAGAACCCACTTTCTTTCTTTCAGGTGGTTGCCCTAGAGAGGGGTAAGATCTAGTTATTAACAGTAAGGATTGCCATGGCATCGCAGTGGAGTTGGCATCTCAAACCACTACTAGGTGGTTCTCTCCCCTCCCTCTTCACATTTCTCTATTCTGAACACAATGCTTCTATGGATGCTGTGCCAGTATGTTTACTTCCAGGCAGTTCTTTCCTTGTTCATCACAAATCTCAGAGTGTTCCCAGCTAAGAGTCTGCTTGGCAGTAGGAAGGGTGACTCACAGGAAGAATGAAAGCTGGGAAACACAAGTTAATCGAATTTGCTATAGACATTGGCAAGTGTCCACAGCTGGCCTTCTCCCATTGCAACTGAAATCCTTTTACACTCTCTCCGTACTGAGAGTTTTTATGGCCAATTTACACAGACGCTGCTACGAGTTACACACCTCTATGAGCAATCAGATTCCACTTGCTTGTGGCTGAATAAGGATTGTATCTGTGTGCTGGGAACTGCATAGATTAAATATTTCAAAGCTTCTGTGATAGCATGAAGCCCATTCATCTCACTGGGGTTATGTCTGCAAAAGGTGTGGGGTTCTGATGTTGCTTGGGGCAGTATTGTTTAACTGGGATGAATGGAGGCCTTTTGCAGCCTGATCCTATATATGCATGTTTGGCTGAGAGTGCGTTCTCAAACAAAGTTCAGTTGTACTGTTTATACACCACTTTGACTTGTACAAGATTGGCAGGTCATAGTCAGTGATGTGAATTTTCTGGGATAATTTGCATCATAACATTTTCTGATGCCCCTAGAGAGTGCTCTAAGCTCCTCATGCTTATTGCATTTCATAAACAAATAAAAAAAACTTTGAAAATGCCACACTTGTCTAGTACAGTGGTACCTCGGGTTACAGATGCTTCAGGTTATAGACGCTTCGGGTTACAGACTCCGCTAGCCCAGAAATAGTACCCCGGGTTAAGAACTTTGCTTCAGGATGAGAACAGAAATCGTGCAGCAGCGGGAGGCCCCATTAGCTAAAGTGGTACCTCAGGTTAAGAACAATTTCAGGTTAAGAACGGACCTCCAGAACAAATTAAGTTCTTAACCTGAGGTACCACTGTATTGGATTTATAGTTGGCCTCTATTCATTGTTACTAATGAATTTAGGAAACAGGATGTTTTATCAGAAAAATAAAGCACTGGGGTGGGTGGGGGTGAAAATCCACCCTTGATCATGGGCAACAGTAGCAGCCCGAGTGGCTGGGGAAGCCCAGTCAGGTGGGCAGGGTACAAATAAATTGTTGTTGTTGTTGTTGTTGTTGTTGTTGTTGTTGTTGTTGTTGTTGTTGTTGTTGTTGTTGTTGTTAAGCCTGAGACATGAGTAATATTTTCATCATTGTGATCCAGCGTTCCTGGAGGAGGGAAGTTTGGGGCTACTTTTTATTTTACAAACCATGTTTTTATTTATTTTTCATGGTACAGAAGATACATTTTGTTACGACAGTAAGCAACAAACAACTTGTCTCAATAAAATTGCAGACTTTGGTCATTATCCGTAATAAAATTTCATTTGATTACTCTAAAAGATCTAGTTGCTGTACTTTAGGTTAGGGGTTACTTTTAAGGTGAACAAGTGATTGCAGAACTCCCTAGGAGCTAAAATGTCCTTATCGGTTCAGTGCAGCCTGGTTCTTAACTTTCCTATCCGCTCAGGCAGGATGCATCCTCTCCCAATTCACGTCACTGTGTGAAGGCTCTACGAAAACGTCTTTCGCAGTAAAGAACTGCTCTGTATGAAGGCACATGTGGTGGATGTGACTGTTGGAAGCTGATGATTCAGAACTTTCACCCACCTCTTACAATCTTCCTTCTATATTTCTGTGACAATACAACTTCTGTGTTGTTTGCCGCACTACTGTCTTAGAGGATCACCCTTCAGATTTCCTTGGGAATGTGAATCTGCCACTTTCCACACAGGTACCATTCTTAACATTAGTTTTTAAATGCAGTGCCACTGACTTTTTCATTTAAAGGTGTTTCCGATCGTGAAATACAATTAAAGTGGATTCAGAAAGTATCTTGTTTTCTCTCTTGCATATGTATTATTTTGTACTATTTTGTACATTCTATTGCCAAAGTTGAAGATATTGCCTGTAATTATATGTATTCTTTCATCTTGTGCTGCTAAGTATTTCCTTTTATCTTATTCTACAATTCTATGCATGCCTAATGCAGTGAGTTCTCATTGAACTCACTGGGGCTCATTTAGGGTTGGTTTGTAAGCTGGAAAGTATTAGAAGCTAAGACCGAAGACGAGACACAGTGACTGAAGATCTGACAGTTATGCAATTTACTCCACTGTCTCTTAGATTGCAGCTTTAAGCACTCAGAAAATCATTAAATACTCTATCTGTTCTGGCTCTTAAAACACATTTTTGTGCAATATGAATCTATTTTTAAAAAACCAAACCAAACCAAGAACTGTGTATTATACAACAGAAATTCACAGCTGTCACTGATGGCAAAATGAATGTGAATTTTTTTCCCCTCCAGGTTGTCCTATATGCTTTATATCTTAGTTTTTGGCTGCCACTGCATCCTCAGAAGAACTTGTGACAAGTTGAAAAATCAAGGTTTTTTTGCATACCTTTGAACAAATAATACCCTGTTGTCACAGAATGAAAATGGACAGACTTTCAGGAAAGAAAAGAAAAATGTTCATACACACAAAACCTCCACCCTTCATTTAGTTTATGATTAACATTCCGCTATTGCTGTGGAAAGTTGTTCCTATGTTGGTGCCATGAACAAGGGCTACTTGTCTCAATATACTGGCCATCAGATGAGGACTTTTTTTTAAGAGTTGATCTTTGTGACACTGTCCTCACAGGATAAGCCATTTGCATTCAACAACTTACCACATAGATCAGATAACCTTTAAAATTTTCACACCACCATATGTGGATAAAAGATAGGGTGAAAATTGTCCAGTTCACAGAATGGATCGCCACACACATGAATGGATCAATCCCTCTTTTTAAAACACATAGTCTACAGTAAATTTCAAATTTACGGTTTTCAAATGCCGAACAGGATGTACTACTCCTGTTTTATTTTTATTCACTCTTTCCATATCATGTTTGAAATAGGAGGATACCATTTGATCCACATAAAATAAATACAGTGGTACCTCGGTTTAAGAACAGCCCTGTTTACGAACTATTCGGTTTACGAACTCTACAAAACCAGAAGTAGTGTCCTGGTTTGCAAACTTTACCTCGGTCTAAGAACGGAAGCCGAACAGTGGAAGGGCACCAGCGGTGGGAGGCCTCACTAGGGAAAGCGCGCCTCAGTTTAAGAACGGTTTTAGTTTAAGAACAGACTTCCGGAACGGTTTAAGTTCGTAAACTGAGGTACACCTGTATACCTCATTGTTTGCAACAAAAGTTCTTTGTGCACCAGCCTACCGTTCTGCTATAAATGGTGGCCAGTAATGGTTGTGATTTTCTTTCCTCAACATGATTATTTCTGACAGTCATATTAAGTAATATAGCGCATTTTCTCTTGCTTTCAGAATATGAATGAGGACAGCTCTGTTGAAACGTCTAAAAAGAAGGAAGACAGAAGTCCAATTTGTGTTGGCAGAGAAGATGAGATTAAAAAACTACGAAGGACAACAGCGGTCATCCATGACAGAGAAGTTGTTGTTTTCTATCACGATGGAAGGTTTTATGCTCTGGATTGCCGCTGTTACCGTAAGAATTTTTCAGAAGATAGTGTTTTCGGAACAACTTTAAACGTTAGCTAGTTTGAGCCTCTGCTCTAATTTCATATTCTGTTCTTTTAACAGATACAGGAGGTCCCTTACATGAAGGAGATATAGAGGTATGTAAATACAGTACTTCCTCATTCAGAACCCTCTGATAAATAAGAATACTATTAACATAATGCTACAGTAATGCAATACTACTGTGCATTTACAGGGTGAGTCTTTTAAAAGAGCCCCCTGGGACATGTGTACTCTGTATCCACGGGCCTCTTTTAAAGGACTCGCCCTGTATTAGCTGGCTGCAGCATATATAGCTATAGCAGTTCTCAGAGTCCCCTGTGAACAGGGATTGGTTGTTAAACCACACTGTGAGTTGTAGCTCTGGGAGGAGAATAGGGGCCCCTAACTATTCTCAACACCCTTCACAAACTGCAGCTCCCAGAATCCTTTAGGGAAAGTCATGTTTAAAGTGGTACCATAGTGCTTTAAATGTATGTGACCTGCCTTCCACAAATGGGAGGGCTTGCTGTGTTAACAAAAGACTTTAGATCCATTGGGAAATCTCCCCTCCTCCAAAAAAAAGGGACTTCCTTCCCTTGTGGATTACCCTGTACCACATTCCAGTAGTGTGTGGAGCCGGAGGGTTGGGGGTGGGTAGGCAGAGCAGTTAATGTGAGACTCACCTTTCTACATTCGGCTGCATTTCAACCACACAAAAGTCACTTAAGTTCTACACAGACACACACAAACTGCTCTTCATCTTCCACCCAAGTGAGCAAGAGGCACCACAGTTCAATGGCCTATTTCAGCCAAGCAAAGGCATTCAAGCAGGATGTGGACGAGGGGTGGTGAGGGATGAGGTCTAGGGAGAGTCGTGGGGGTCAGAGAGCCTGGAGGCCTTCATTCAGCCTGTGGTTCTCCCCTGTTTACAGTAGGGAATCATGTAGGCAGAAGTTTGGGGAGGCCATTTTTACGGATACTCCTCCTCCCTCCGGTTGCTGTTCCAGGTGGTCCCCCCACCTTCCGCAGCAGATTTTCTGAGAGCAGGAGCAACTGCAAGGGGTAATAAGCACACACACAAAAATATCTTCCCCCTGTACACTGGCAAGAGCATGTTTTAGCAGAATTATGCTCATAGGATATTCTTGCAAATGAGACCAGACTTGGAATCCAAGCAAAAACCTTTAACTGCGCCAATTTCAACTGATGAAACCAAATTTCAGTTGGTGAGGTAAGAGTTCTAGTTATCTGAGGCTACTGTGTTACTGCAATGCAGAATGAAGTAGAAAGCATTGTTATAATTTATTCTGTGATGGCCATTCCTAAGGCTGCCTGCCCTTGGAATCTCAGAAGGCGGGTGTCCTTAAGAGTGAACCAGTGCTAAAGTTATTTTCCAATGAACTTTAAGGGACACTTTCCAGGAGTTTGCACACTTGAAATTTCCATGTTTTGTGAAATTTCAGATATTTATTTGTTTAATTTGTTACATTTATATGCTTTTTAAAAAACAGGAACTTTATACTCCTGTTATAGTGGTATGAAGGATTTTGTGGGGGGCATGTTCAGTGTAATGATCATCATCATCATCATTATTATTTTATTTGTGTGTCCCCCCCATCTGTTCATCCCTCCTTCCCTTGTGTGTTTAGGATATCAACGGACAGCCATGCATTATTTGCCCCTGGCACAGGTATAAAATAACCCTGGCAACAGGTGAAGGATTGTATCAAGCAATAAACCCCATGGAGCAATCTCCGAAACCCACATGGAAGTCTAAAGGAGTAAAACAGAGGACTCATAGAGTTACTGTGGACAGCGGCGATGTTTATGTGACTCTTTCAGATACAGATGACAATATAGATTCTGATCATTATGCTAATATACACAATAGGACTATACATCCTCCTAAGAAAAAATAGCATCTTCTGTGCTTCATAGAAATGGCTTTAAAATAACAATGAATGTGAATGGTATCCTTGCTGTCTAAAGAGCATTCAGCTTCTGAGTGATGGTATGAAACTGAGCTCCAGTCTCTCTCTAAAAAGGGAGTCGATCAGAGAAGTATTTGTGCCTTTGAGAAGAATATAGTATAGTATGCTTATAATAGATTAATTTTGCCAGTAATCAAAATGTTAGATTTATGTTGATCCAGCCTTCAAGTGTCTCTCGCTTCCAAAATATAAAATGATGTTTTAAAACTATCATGATGGACAAATGTTATCAATATAATTGGAGATGTTGTGCTTGTGTGCTAATATGATTTGTTATTGTTGGGAGTCTTTTATTCTTTGTCTCGCCCTTAATCCAGTCCTTCTCAAAATGATAGCCAAAGTTCGTATTGGTTTGTGCAAGAATTCCTGAAGGCTGTTCCAGCTGTGTAGTTATTTAGCAGTGCATAGATCTGCCTGTAAGTGAGGCAGGAGGGTGACAGGAGGGCGCCCAGCTTCTGCCTAATGCAACTTGGCTAGAAGCCAGCTCAGCCTTGTATCATCTGGAAGTGACAGGCTGCTTTGGGGCCAAATTGACTGTGCTGAAGGTATATCCTGGAAAAGCTGAACTCCTTGGTAGTTTGCCATGCCTCTCTTAACAGGCAAGGAGAAGAGTGCAATCGGTGTGTGTTGTGGCTGAATACTAGGTATGCCTCTATGTGGCTGTAGGGAGAGAGGGTAGGGGTGTGGTGTGGTGTGGTGTGTGTGTATACATATGAGTGAGAGAGATGTTGTTGTTGTTGTTGTTTAGTCGTTTAGTCGTGTCCGACTCTTCATGACCCCATGGACCATAGCACGCCAGGCACTCCTGTCTTGCACTGCCTCCCGCAATTTGGTCAAACTCATGTTCGTAGCTTCGAGAACACTGTCCAACCATCTTGTCCTCTGTCGTCCCCTTCTCCTAGTGCCCTCAATCTTTCCCAACATCAGGGTCTTTTCCAAGGATTCTTCTCTTCTCATGAGGTGGCCAAAGTATTGGAGCCTCAGCTTCACGATCTGTCCTTCCAGTGAGCACTCAGGGCTGATTTCCTTAAGAATGGATAGGTTTGATCTTCTTGCAGTCCATGGGACTCTCAAGAGTCTCCTCCAGCACCATAATTCAAAAGCATCAATTCTTCGGCGATCAGCCTTCTTTATGGTCCAGCTCTCACTTCCATACATCACTACTGGGAAAACCATAGCTTTAACTATACGGACCTTTGTCGGCAAGGTGATGTCTCTGCTTTTTAAGATGCTGTCTAGGTTTGTCATTGCTTTTCTCCCAAGAAGCAGGCGTCTTTTAATTTCGTGACTGCTGTCACCATCTGCAGTGATCAAGGAGCCCAAGAAAGTAAAATCTCTCACTGCCTCCATTTCTTCCCCTTCTATTTGCCAGGAGGTGATGGGACCAGTGGCCATGATCTTGGTTTTTTTGATGTTGAGCTTCAGACCATATTTTGCGCTCTCCTCTTTCACCCTCATTAAAAGGTTCTTTAATTCCTCCTCGCTTTCTGCCATCAAGGTTGTGTCATCTGCATATCTGAGGTTGTTGATATTTCTTCCGGCAATCTTAATTCCGTCTTGGGATTCATCTAGTCCAGCCTTTCGCATGATGAATTCTGCATATAAGTTAAATAAGCAGGGAGACAATATACAACCTTGTCGTACTCCTTTCCCAATTTTGAACCACTCAGTTGTTCCATATCCAGTTCTAACTGTAGCTTCTTGTCCCACATAGAGATTTCTCAGGAGACAGATGAGGTGATCAGGCACTCCCATTTCTTTAAGAACTTGCCATAGTTTGCTGTGGTCGACACAGTCAAAGGCTTTTGCATAGTCAATGAAGCAGAAGTAGACGTTTTTCTGGAACTCTCTAGCTTTCTCCATAATCCAGCGCATGTTTGCTATTTGGTCTCTGGTTCCTCTGCCCTTTCGAAATCCAGCTTGCACTTCTGGGAGTTCTCGGTCCACATACTGCCTAAGCCTGCCTTGTAGAATTTTAAGCATAACCTTGCTAGCGTGTGAAATGAGCGCAATTGTGCGGTAGTTGGAGCATTCTTTGGCACTGCCCTTCTTTGGAATTGGGATGTAGACTGATCTTCTCCAATCCTCTGGCCATTGCTGAGTTTTCCAAACTTGCTGACATATTGGGTGTAGCACCTTAACAGCATCATCTTTTAAAATTTTAAATAGTTCAGCTGGAATATCATCACTTCCACTGGCCTTGTTATTAGCAGTGCTTTCTAAGGCCCATTTGACTTCACTCTCCAAGATGGCTGGCTCAAGGTCAGCAACCACACTACCTGGGGTGTACGAGACCTCCATATCTTTCTGGTATAATTCCTCTGTGTATTCTTGCCACCTCTTCTTGATGTCTTCTGCTTCTGTTAGGTCCATTCCACTTTTGTCCTTGATTATGGTAATCTTTGTACGAAATGTTCCTTTCATATCTCCAATTTTCTTGAACAGATCTCTGGTTTTCCCCATTCTATTGTTTTCCTCTATTTCTTTGCATTGCTCATTTAAGAAGACCCTCTTGTCTCTCCTTGCTGTTTTTTGGAAATCTGCATTCAGTTTCCTGTATCTTTCCCTATCTCCCTTGCATTTTGCTTGCCTCCTCTCCTCCGCTATTTGTAAGGCCTCGTTGGACAGCCATTTTGCTTTCTTGCATTTCCTTTTCCTTGGGATGGTTTTCGTTGCTGCCTCCTGTATAATGTTACGAGCCTCCATCCATAGTTCTTCAGGCACTCTGTCCACCAAATCTAAATCCTTAAACCTGTTCCTCACTTCCACTGTGTATTCATAAGGGATTTGATTCAGATTGTATCTTACTGGCCCAGTGGTTTTTCCTACTTTCTTCAGTTTAAGCTGGAATTTTGCTATAAGAAGCTGATGATCTGAGTTACAGTCAGCTCCAGGTCTTGTTTTTGCTGACTGTATAGAGCTTCTCCATCTTTGGCTGCAGAGAATATAATCAATCTGATTTCGATGCTGCCCATTTGGTGATATCCATGTGTAGAGTCGTCTCTTGTGTTGTTGGAAGAGAGTGTTTGTGATGACCAGCTTGTTCTCTTGACAGAACTCTATTAGCCTTTGCCCTGCTTCATTTTGAACTCCCAGGCCAAACTTGCCAGTTGTTCCTTTTATCTCTTGATTCCCTACTTTAGCATTCCAATCCCCTGTAATGAGAAGAACATCCTTCTTTGGTGTCATTTCTAGAAGGTGTTGTAGGTCTTCATAGAATTGGTCAATTTCACTTTCTTCAGCACCGGTAGTTGGTGCATAAACTTGGATTACTGTGATGTTAAAAGGTCTGCCTTGGATTCGTATCGAGATCATTCTGTCATTTTTGAGATTGCATCCCATTACAGCTTTTGCCACTCTTTTGTTGACTATGAGGGCCACTCCATTTCTACTACGGGATTCTTGCCCACAGTAGTAGATATGATAGTCATCCGAACTGAATTCGCCCATTCCCTTCCATTTTAGTTCACTGATGCCCAGGATGTCGATATTTATTCTTGTCATCTCATTTTTGACCACATCCAGCTTACCTCCATTCATGGTTCTTACATTCCAGGTTCCTATGCAATATTTTTCTTTACAGCATCGGACTTTCCTTTCGCTTCCAGGCATATCCGCAACTGAGCGTCCTTTCGGCTTTGGCCCAGCCGCTTCATCAGCTCTGAATCTACTTGTACTTGTCCTCCGCTCTTCCTCAGTAGCATGTTGGACGCCTTCCGACCTGAGGGGCTCATCTTCCAGCGTCATAACTTTTATATGCCTGTTGTCTTTGTCCATGGAGTTTTCTTGGCAGGGTTACTGGAGTGGCTTGCCAGTTCCTTCTCCAGGTGGATCACGTTTAGTCAAAACTCTCCACTATGACCTGTCCATCTTGGGTGGTCCTGCATGGCATAGCTCATAGCTTCTCTGAGTTATTCAAGCCCCTTCGCCACGACAAGGCATTGATCCATGAAGGGGAGTGAGAGAGATACAGTAAGCTAATGCAGTGATAAACACCTGGGTGGTCCAAATTGGTAGAGTGGACTCCAGAAAAGGGAGAAAATACTTGCCAAAGGATGGAGGACCATGACTTAGAGAAGTCTATCACTCATCTTTAACACAGAGACACATAATCCTTCTCAGATAATGGTTTCATTTTCACGAAATGATGCTCAAGGATTTGACACACTGGCATTTTTTCATGCTTATTCTTGTCTTAATAGATGTGCAATTACTCAGTTATGCATATTACCTAGGTACAGCCATGCTCTGAGGAATGTTAAGTATTTAACTCTTACTTTGTCAGTTTCGTTTCTAGATATGCAATGCATCACAAAAGTCTATTGAAATACTTATGAAACTTTCGCTGAAAATACAGAAGGAAAGGCTAAAAGCAATTCAGGGAGCATATTGTAGTTTCTTATGTGCCACGTAATGCATTTTCTCCCTTGCCAACCAGTGGTTGGCAGGTCTTTAGATTGCTTTCTCCTGGTCCTTGGAAACTCTGGCAATTGATGATGGCAAAGGAGTCAACTCCTAGGGGCTAGGGCCCCTTCGCCTCCCCAATAAAATATTTGAGGGGACCGCCACCCCCCAGGTTGATGGACATTGCCATTCAAATGGTGTGCATGCACCACACCATGTGATTGATTATGTAGGGAGGGTCTTATCTGAGCCCCCGCAATATTTTATTCAAGTTGGCACCCCTGGCACCCCTATCAAAATGTAAAGCAATACCATGTGGCGCCCTTCTATGTGGCTGATGTAGTATTTAAAAACCCATCCTACTGTGTTTGCCAACCCCACACTACCACTGCAAATCCCTGGTAGGTGCTGGAACTGATGCAGAGATGCTGTAAAAGCTTTCAAAAGTTATCTCACCACAAAGGATAAACTTTGCAGCAGCAGCAGCAGCAGCCACACATATCTGTAACATTTAATCAGGTCTGGGGTTTTTGCTAAGTAAAGAAATCTGCCCTTTCTCTCCTAGCTGCAAACAGAGCCCTTTTCTTCCAGTAGCGAGAAACTCTGCACAGGAAAGAGTTTGTGAGCAACAAAGCCCCTTTTACACAGTAGCTTTGGATAAGCCTGGCACTCACTGCTGTGTAGGTGGAGCTGCTGGGAGCAATTTGCCCTTCCTGTACAGTATGTGGCTAGCTGACTGACAAGGACAATTGAGAAGGAAAAGAAAATAACCAAATTCCTGCACTGCCCTTAATTTGATGACGCTTCTCTGGAGTTCAGAGTTCTGAAACCATTTTCTAGTGTACGATTGAACTTTGTTTTTAAACCAAGCCCAAAGGAAAGCTCTGTACTGTATTGCATACATACTGGAAGAGCGAGTTAAAAGACAAAATACTGTAAAACTAAATGCCTTTTGGACAGGATCAGTCAAAAGAAGCTATGAGTGTGCTTAGGAAAATAATAGGAATTGTGACATATATACATACATAGGCAGCTATTTTGCTGTCAAAAATTCCAAAATAGCCTTGCAATTATCAACTAGTAATTAAAATGTTAGTCATTCTTCAACTTTTTAATATTACTTTTACTACCTTAATAATTAGATACTGGCAAATTATGTATGGTGAAAAAATGAGACTTTGGAAATGTTTGTTTTTCTTGCATAAGTCCATTGACCTGTTTTTGTAATATCTATTTAAAAACATGCCTGTTGATTCTATCAAAATGGTATTCAGTGTTTTGAGGATTAAGACATTCTGAAACTATTGCATGAAATGTGGTACTGAGCATACACATGGACAAGCCGTTATTTGGTTTATTTCTACTAGAGAAGGAACATACCAAACTATTTACAGTGTGGAACCTGCGTTCATCTGTAGTGTGTGTGTGTGTGTGTGTGTAAATTGCATTTGCTTGAGTAATGGAAAATGAAGACTATCTTCACATATTTGTGTATTGAAATAAAACAGTGCACAAGCAGAAAAATTACAGCTATGTATACCATACAAGGGAGCATTATTATTCATTTTTATTATCTATTTTCAAAAGTAGTGTATGGATGCTTGGTGATTCCTTAATCAACTCTGAAGATACTTCGTGTGGGAAGGAAGTTGCAGAGTCGCTTGCCGTTGCCCTGACTCTGGGAAATCCATCTGCATCGAGATCATCACTGCTGCTTTCCCTGGAGCTCTTGTCTGTTTCAATTATGCTTTTAATTCTTCCCAGTGCTTTATTAATGGAGAGTGCCTGTATACACATAAGAGGTACATTTTTTGGCATAAAGAAACGGAAAGGTTTGGAATCCTCTGCATTTCTGCCTAACTTTAAGAGAGAGAGTTTTGCAGTATAGCGAGTAGGCTACTTGGTTAGGTACCTTGGTTCATGAACGCCTTGTGAGTCGAAACCCGGAAGTGAGTGTTCCAGTTTGCGAATGTTCTTTGGAACCCGAACGTCCAACGCAGCTTCCAGTTGGCTGCAGGAGCTTCCTACAGCCAATTGGAAGCCGCGCCTTGGGTTCCGAACGTTTTGGAAGTCGAAAGGGCTTCCGGAATGGATTCCATTTGACTTCCGAGGTACCACTGTATATCAAATGCCTGGAGGAAAGGATAGAATCGCGATGGGGATGAGGTGAGCAGATTCACACTTTGAAAATTTCCGGACTGGTTTCAGCCTAAAATGCTGTGTGTATGTGTGTGTGTTGTCCTACCCCTTGAACCATCCCATCAATACTGCATATGGTCAACACATTTTTCTCATGAACATTAATAAATGTTGGCATATTGGCAGTTGGATGATCATCCTCTTGAGGTTCAAGGATGAGTGACACTTGATCCTGCTTGAGTGCCAGTGGCAGTTTCTGGACTGTCGTGAAGAGCTGCCCTTTGCAGAGTGCAATACAAATAACCTAAATTACAGGTTACCTGTATATATGCTACTGTAGGTAGGCAATGCTGGTCGAGGAAAGGTCACAGCTAGCAAGCCAGCTACAGCTGGGCATTGGTAATGTGCACTAAAAGTGTGCACAGTAATTGAAGAATAATGCATGGCTTCAATTCTTTGCTGAGGGGAAGGGGAAGCACGAAACAAGAAGGACCAGAAAGAACAGTATTTACTAACCTACCAAATAAATTAGTGCTGCATAAGAAATGCACATTACACCACTGAGGGCGGTCTTCGCTGGATAGGAAATGACATCATAAAGGAACATGGATTTATCCTGTAGAGAAGAAGAAGAAGAGTTTGGACTTGATATCCCGCCTTTCACTCCCCTTAAGGAGTCTCAAAGTGGCTAACAATCTCCTTTCCCTTCCTGCCCCACAACAAACACTCTGTGAGAGAAATGGAAGGGGGAAGAAGTTCCAACAATACAAGATTGGCATGTTAAATTAGTTGAATTTTTGAACCTAGCCAAAATGATGGCTACTATAAGAAATGTTCCCAAACAAAAAATAAAAAAATGAGTGGAAATATGTGGAGGATTATTTGAACAAAGAGGGTATTGAAACAAAATTGGTGATCTGCCTAAATTAAGATACACATAGAGTGATGTATTTGAAAGGTGGTGTAAGCCAAAACCCCTTAGGGTTGTAGTATGAGTAAATTAAGGAAAGCGAGCGAATGGAAATTGGTGAAGGAAGTGATACACAAACAATTGGAAGTCGTTTTTAAGTTTTAAATAATTTTTTCCTTTTGTTTCTTTATTGCTCTCTTTAATTCTTTTACAATCTGTATATTTTTTATGTATGTTATATTATGTTGTATCCTTTTTTTAGGAAGGAGGGATTGAATTTCTATTTTTTGTTTATGTTTTAAATTTCTTTTTCTGTTTGTGTTTGTTATATTTTAAAGAAGTTAAATAAAGATGGGGTTTTAATTATTTAAAAAAACATTAAACAAACACTCTGTGAGGTGAGTGAGGCTAAGAGACTTCAGAAAAGAGTGACTAGCCCAAGGTCACCCAGCAGCTGCATGTGGAGGAGCAGGGAAGCGAACACGGTTCACCAGATTACGAGTCCACCGCTCTTAACCACTACTCCACGCTGGGATTCACAGTCAAGGGATTCATTCTTCTGCCATATTGCAGTTTGGTATCCATGATCCATTCACTTTTAAGTTCCATTGGTTTGAATGGGAGAGTTAAGAACTTGCTTATATCTTCCTTATTTAAATCAATGGGACATAAAGCTCAACATGGATAACAATCTAATGTCCACATGCTAGACAGTTCCTAAATATTTCCATGCAGAGCCCCTGATGTGGTTCGTTAACTCTCTGTGCGCACACACACGCTGCTGCCCCAGACAAATTTTTTTTTGGGGGGGGGGGAAGACTTGGGAATGATCAGGTCCACAAATTGACAGGTACCACCCTGTTGTAGATTATGTAAATCCTAAACATATTTCATGGAAATAGTTTCCATTGATATCAATAGAACATAAGGCTACAAGCCTACGCATATTGACATGGGAGTAAACCCTTTAAACTTAGTGGGACTTAGTTTCTAGCAAATATGCACAAAACACTAGTCTCTAATCCACAAGCCTATACCACAATATTTCTATTAGTCTGCCACAAGATTCCTTTTTGTTTGTGCTGTAATATGCTATCACAGGAACATTGGAAGCTGCCATACTGAATCTTATACTGAATCCTTGTCTGCACAAGGAAGATCAAGCTATGTGAATGTTAAAAAAAAAGGTATTTGCACCTAACATTTTTAGGGCAAATAGCATCAGCTGATGCGGCTTATAATTATGAGAATCTCAAGATGGCATGGAGGAGGAAATTTTACCTTCTCATCCTCTGTTGTGGTGCTGAGGAAAATCGCTCATACATTCACTTAGAACTCACTTAGAAAATATGAGATGGGGGAGTCACACTCATTGCCTACCTTCAATTTATAAAGAGGTTGTTTGGGAGCATTCAGTTTCTGCAAGAGACGGTGTGATACCCTTTGCAGGTCTGTCAATTTTCGGAGGAGGTGTGGCTGCACGAATTTAGCAATTGATTTTGAAGAGCGGGAGAGGTGAGTTAGCCCATTCCTAATCATTACCGCATGAGCGGAATAGAACACTCTTGCCACAACAGACCTAGACTCCTGCACGGTGCGATTGCTGTCCTGAAATATAAGTCAATACAAGGAGGGAGAAAAAAATAGTAAAATTACGGTACTTGGGGAGGGAGAGGTCTAGAACAGAGAAAGGCAGTTTGATGCATTATTAAGACCTTTGGGTAGAGCATTCGGGATCACATGAAAATTCCACATTCCACTTTTAAGTATGCATTATGTGTATGGGAAAAAGGGAAAGTGATGTGGTCAGATGTGAAAGAGGACAAGGCTCCTGTACCTTCAACAGTTGTCTAGATGAATTTCAGCAGGCTTAGCTTCCAAAACATGCTCCTCCCATCGAAATTCCCTTACCAGGGGAACGGAGGAAATGAGTGGTAGTAGGTGGTGATCCCACTGGAAACTGTACAGCTCAGACACTTGGTACGCCACAGCCAAGTGTGAAGTGAGATAGCTGCAACTGGTGGCATCTTCCTTATTTCCAATGCCTCTGGGTGTGGGATGTGACATCACTGAAGCAGTCAAATACAACATTTCCTGTTTGTCCAGAGTGGGCACCCAGGGGAATGTTGCTCCAGCCAGGAGGACTTACTGTCACACCTGGTCTGGAGCATCCTCCCCCTGTGTGTGACCAGGTATATGGACATGGCCCTAGCAGACCCTACAAAAGGGCTGGTCAAGCAGCCATCTTCCCTTTTCCACCTTATACCATTTTGCCATTTGCTGTCCGCAGGCTCTCAGCCAGCAGCACATGGGCTCATCCCTCACAGAGGATGAACCCACATTTTTCTCTGTATCTGTAACTACAAGATAAAGCCTGCCTCCAGGACCATACAGTGAACTGAATGTAGTAAACATTACCATTACCGTACTTTTAAAAGGAAGACTGTTGTGTCATTATTCTTTTTAAGAGGGAACTAAAGGGGATTTACCAGGAACAATCCAATCTGGACAAGTCAGATTGGATTGCTTAACTCAAATGATTCTCACAAATCCATCAACTAGCTTCCTGCAATGTACAAGGGAGGGAATGTCCTCTGCTACTAGCTCACTAGCATGAGTGAGGAAGGGTAATATTTAATCAATATATTATCTCCTGGAGATATGAAAGGAACATTTCGTACAAAGATTACCATAATCAAGGACAAAAGTGGTAAGGACCTAACAGAAGCAGAAGACATCAAGAAGAGGTGGCAGGAATACACAGAGGAATTATACCAGAAAGATATGGAGGTCTCGTACACCCCAGGTAGTGTGGTTGCTGACCTTGAGCCAGACATCTTGGAGAGTGAAGTCAAATGGGCCTTAGAAAGCACTGCTAATAACAAAGCCAGTGGAAGTGATGATATTCCAGCTGAACTATTTAAAATTTTAAAAGATGATGCTGTTAAGGTGCTACACCCAATATGCCAGCAAGTTTGGAAAACTCAGCAATGGCCAGAGGATTGGAGAAGATCAGTCTACATCCCAATTCCAAAGAAGGGCAGTGCCAAAGAATGCTCCAACTACCGCACAATTGCGCTCATTTCACACGCTAGCAAGGTTATGCTTAAAATTCTACAAGGCAGGCTTAGGCAGTATGTGGACGGAGAACTCCCAGAAGTGCAAGCTGGATTTCGAAAGGGCAGAGGAACCAGAGACCAAATAGCAAACATGCGCTGGATTATGGAGAAAGCTAGAGAGTTCCAGAAAAACGTCTACTTCTGCTTCATTGACTATGCAAAAGCCTTTGACTGTGTCGACCACAGCAAACTATGGCAAGTTCTTAAAGAAATGGGAGTGCCTGATCACCTCATCTGTCTCCTGAGAAATCTCTATGTGGGACAAGAAGCTACAGTTAGAACTGGATATGGAACAACTGAGTGGTTCAAAATTGGGAAAGGAGTACGACAAGGTTGTATATTGTCTCCCTGCTTATTTAACTTATATGCAGAATTCATCATGCGAAAGGCTGGACTAGATGAATCCCAAGCCGGAATTAAGATTGCCGGAAGAAATATCAACAACCTCAGATATGCAGATGACACAACCTTGATGGCAGAAAGTGAGGAGGAATTAAAGAACCTTTTAATGAGGGTGAAAGAGGAGAGCGCAAAATATGGTCTGAAGCTCAACATCAAAAAAACCAAGATCATGGCCACTGGTCCCATCACCTCCTGGCAAATAGAAGGGGAAGAAATGGAGGCAGTGAGAGATTTTACTTTCTTGGGCTCCTTGATCACTGCAGATGGTGACAGCAGTCACGAAATTAAAAGACGCCTGCTTCTTGGGAGAAAAGCAATGACAAACCTAGACAGCATCTTAAAAAGCAGAGACATCACTTTGCCGACAAAGGTCCGTATAGTTAAAGCTATGGTTTTCCCAGTAGTGATGTATGGAAGTGAGAGCTGGACCATAAAGAAGGCTGATCGTCGAAGAATTGATGCCTTTGAATTATGGTGCTGGAGGAGACTCTTGAGAGTCCCATGGACTGCTAGAAGATCAAACCTATCCATTCTTAAGGAAATCAGCCCTGAGTGCTCCCTGGAAGGACAGATCGTGAAGCTGAGGCTCCAATACTTTGGCCACCTCATGAGAAGAGAAGAATCCTTGGAAAAGACCCTGATGTTGGGAAAGATGGAGGGCACTAGGAGAAGGGGACGACAGAGGACGAGATGGTTGGACAGTGTTCTCGAAGCTACGAACATGAGTTTGACCAAACTGCGGGAGGCAGTGCAAGACAGGAGTGCCTGGCGTGCTGTGGTCCATGGGGTCACGAAGAGTCGGACACGACTAAACGACTAAACAACAACAACATTATCTCCTACTATCCTCAACATTCCCACACTGGGCCCTATTGCTGATGTAGTATAGTTTGCCATTGGGGGGACAATGAATATATGATGAGATCTGCAAGCATCTTTGCCCTGGCATTCATTCATTTATTATATTAATATCTCACTTTTAATCCAAGGAGCTCAAGATGGCATAAATGGATCTCTCCCTCCCCACAACCTTGTGGGGGAGGTTAGGCTGAGAGACAGTGACAGGGCTGTCATCCAGGGACTTCATGGCTGAGTGGGAATTTGAACCCTGGTCCTTCCTAGTCCAACATTCCAGCAAATGCACCAAGTTGACATGTATTTTAGACAATTATTCACAGAAACACCAGTAAGGGGGGGGGGGAATTACGGTAGCATTACTACCCTTGGGCTCCTTACTAAAGAACATTGTATGCCATAGATCTTTAGACTGCTTTAGAAACATCAGTTTAACCCTGCTTACTTGGATAAATTAGCCAAAACTCAATAGATGCACACATGGGTGTGCTTATTTTGGGGATTTAGTAATAACATTGTTTTTATCATCATTGGATGAAAATGATACTAAAAAGAAAAAAAATATGTGGAGCAGGTTTCTGGAGGTATGCTATGCCAAAACTTGTCTCCCCTGAATATATTAATTATTTTTCTAACTTTGTGTATAACTTTGTGGTATAAGTAAAACATTTAGCTGAAACTTTGCTGAGTTTGCAATAAATGCAATCTTTAACAGACTATTGTATAAAGAAACTTAACTTTCAAATAATAGTGAAATAGTATTAGTATTAGTTCAGAAACATTACCTGGTTGGAGCTTGTCAGTCTCAGTAAATTGGGGAATTCATCCCTAATCTCATCTATAATTTCCAAGAAGACTCTCTGTATTATCTGGGCTGAATTGAAAAACAGTAGTTAAAAATAATAAAGCCCCTGTTCTCAAAATTATACTTATCGTGTAAGCATTGTTCAAACATGAAATATTTAGGTTGGAGCAAGTCTGCAGCATCAGAACGAAGAACTATGGTTGCTGTCCAGCCAATTGCTGGCTGATCTAAATTAGCAAAATTCTATTCTATTGGGCCATAAACCAACATGGCCAACGTTTCAAGGACCATGTGCTAGTGGTAGGTGGGACCAAAGGCATTCTAGCTAGGCAAAAACATGTATGTATGGAATAGGGCTAGCGAGGGCCATGGCTGGTGCAGAAGGGGTGTGGCATGGGGAAAATTCCACAGCCCAGAGAGGCATTGGGGGCTATATTTGGCCCCCAGGAATGAGGTTCCCTACCCCTGGCCTATCTGGTAGAAACAGATTTTTTTAAAAAATCAAGTACAAAGGTATAGAGAAGGCAGTGTTTTCTGAATCCAGGATTTGAGAACTCACACACAGAGTAGCTCATACCTTGTCCAGCAAATTTCCTGACCAGCTCTCCACATATCCAGCCAATTGGCCTGAGAGACATCCTGCATGCCCTGGTGTCTGTCTACAGCTCCTAAAATTAGTCTAACCAAGCTGATATTTCAGGCTGCAAATGACAATATGCCATACTTATGTGTATCTCCACCTCCAAGGCAATAAACCTTTGTGAGAACACAATGTGCCTCTTAAGCACAGTGCCTCCTTGACTCCTGACATCATGTGTACACAAGAAAATAGCCCCCCCCCCGCCTCCAATCACTGTAGTCTCAACCGCCAGGACTTTCAAATACGATCATTCCAAAATAACATAATGCAAAAAAAGATGACTTTCTTTTTACACCACAGAAACAACAAGTAATGTTTTCTTGAGTTTATGGTCCTTGATAGACTAGCATAAAAGCTGAAGAGCAAGGTGGAAAAAAGTGCTCTTGTTTCTGGGTTATACAGAACCTAACATTCTTGGAATTCTGTTTCAGAATGAACTAGAAGTTCCAAAGTCTCCTCCCTTTAGTTTTAAAATGAATGTTGGATGGAATGTGTGCAAGTTTCACTTTAAGAAAATTTAGTGGCCTACTCTGCCTTGGGTATATTCATATTACAATTTATTGTTGGATGTTGTTGGGGCCAGTAATGATGTTGTCCGGGTGTATGTGGCAGCAAAGTTGGCATCTGGGTTTATTGCAGGCTCTGGTACCAGTGTCCATGTTGTCTGGTGGTTGTATTATTGTGGGTGAGGAGTCCTTTCATTGCCTACAGACAGCCACCCAATCTTAAACAACTCCTCACCCAACAACACCCAACATTCCATCTCAGGACTATTTAATTGCTCATCTTCTAACATTGTGTATGCCATCAAATGCCAACAGTGCCCTTCAGCTCTCTATATTGGACAAACAGGCCAAACCCTACGCCAAAGGATAAATGGACATAAATCTGACATCAGGAACCAGAAGACAGAAAAACCAGTAGGAGAACACTTCAATCTCCCAGGACATTCTATACAAGATCTCAAAGTAGCTGTCTTACTACAAAAGAATTTCAGAAATAGACTGGAAAGAGAAGTTGCTGAATTACAACTTATCACCAAGCTCAAAACCATGGAGGGACCTGGTTTGAACAGAGATATCGGATTCTTATCTCATTATACATGATAAGCGATCTTCAGCCATCTCAACCCTTGCTTTTTCATGCAAAACCATTTGCAGTCGTTTTCGGTCATCAACAGCTATCAGTCAGTCAATCACCCACTTCCACCACCCTTCTGAGTGATCCCCCCTCCCCTCCCCACCCCCCTCCCCATCCCTTCTCTACATAAGTGCCTGGGGACTCCTATTTCACTGTATCTGAAGAAGTGTGCATGCACACGAAAGCTCATACCAAAATAAAAACTTAGTTGGTCTTTAAGGTGCTACTGAAGGATTTTTTAAATTTTATTTTGGACAAGTGTTTTATATACTTACGTATGTGTGAGTTTGCGACTGGACCTAATGGTCAGGGGTACCTTTATTTTTTTAAAATGTGTGTTTACCTTGTGCAATTATCAACATTTATTCTATATTTGAGACCTTAGAATTCCTGTAACAACAATATTAAACAGCTTTCCCACATGATTAAAGAGTTTTTACATTCTCCCCCTCCTTTCTTTACAAGGGCCGGAATCTTCTGTAGCTCCTTGCAGTTTCTGCAGATAAAAACCCTTGCATTTGTTCCAGCCTTGATACCACCATTATCTCCGCGTCAACAGCAGAGCCATCTAAGTCCTCTAATCAGATTTTATTGGCTCGTTTTCAATTATTTACATCCAAGGATGTGGGCAGGATACCCAGTTCTGTTCACCTAGCAGTCTCTGCTCGACCATGCCTAAACATACCTGTTGGTTGTGTAACGCAGGCAAGCAATAGGTGTCAACATCACAGCCCAAGGACACATTCCAAACAGGTAAATGTACCTGGAAAAGGTACAGGGTCAGGCTTGGTGAGGACTGCAGTCTAGGGAGAGGGTGTGTGGCTGGGGAGAGTTCTGACTGCTGGGTAGAGACCAAGGGACCCAGATTCAGCCGCTGGACTAGAGATTCCCCATCCCTGTTGTATCTAACCAATACTTCTCTGGGAGAAACTGTTCCAGCTAGTACGAAAGAGGCAGTAGTGAGGATGCTACTTTAAAAGGTCCTCACATCATACCCATAACTCCAATTTTGGACTAAGTGGTCTGTGTCTGAGCAACACTGGGTACTCCTGAATTACTGTATGCAGGTAATCTGTCCCACAGAAACAAGGTCTTGCCACAGTCATGCATGCCCTCATCACCTCTTGATGAACTACAATACATGGGCTGCCCGATGGTTTGGAAACTTAAGTAGATTCTGAATGCAGAGGCTGCTGCTGTGTGTTAACCGCTAAAACGAATGCCATCAATGCTGCAAGAGAAATCCACTGGTTAAAATGTTCTCACACTAATTTCAAAGCCTGATATGGGGCGGGGGCGGGATGGGGCGGGGCTAAGTAGTACCAGACTGAGTCCAAAATTACATACTATATATAACTTTCTCTGAGGGTCCAATACTGAATCTCTGCAGTGGCTGCTGTCTCTGACAAAGCCCAATTTATCCCCAACAATTGATTACTACCCCTTTTCAATTTCTTACTGGATGAAATTCAGGATTCACCACACTTCACCAGTATCCGAAGTATACATCTAGGTTAGGTCTTGGCCTGCATGTCAGTGGGATTACTTAAAGAACTAAACATGCATACTGTATTTCATGTCAGAAATCTGGATATTCTTTTCAATTGCTTTCCATGTTTGGCAGAAATCTCCATTGATGCAAAGGAGGAAAATATCCCATTGTGTATTGGTCTGTTTATTTTGACTGCTCAGTAAGTTATGTCGTTAATTGTTTACTTTCTTAACGGTTCTAACTTGTGACCTGTGCACTTTAAACTGGCTAGTTTTCTCTGTAAACAGATTAATCAATTGCTTTTAGTGTGTGTTCCTTTTCTGTCTCTGCAAACTATTCAGTAGCTTTTAGGATTTGTAAGCTTTATCACGTGTACTGGGTGACCGTATTTCACTGAAAGCTACTTTTTATAAAATGAGCCTCGCAGACACCACATTGCTTTTACTTAAGTGTTTTTTGACTCCATTTTTGCACTGGCTATCTTTCTTCTTTGTAAGTCAGTAACATGGCTTTTAGTGAAGAAATATTAAGTATAAATGGAATCCTCTAGGAGTAATAAGACTTAACAGAGTGATTTGATTAATCAACAGCTACAACTAGTTTTCTGTTGGAGCCCCTCCTCACCACCCATGCTTCTCCAGGAATCATCCCTAAACTCCTGTCCCAGTTCTTTTAAAAGGGAATTCATGCAAATTACTATGACTGTTATAATAGGATTAGGTTTACTGAGAGAGAAATGTGGGAGGATTTTTATATCCTTTTCTAACGGATGTGGTATAACAAACTGTACACACACAACCTGCACATACTTGTGAAGTTTCCCTCCATTCAGGGAGTTTGGTAACCAAGATTTATACCTTGATTACCTTTAATCACCACATAACTATCTCTGCCGATGAGTGTCAGCAATCAAATAGTCTGCCATCACTCCTCCCCAGAAGACCCCAGAAGACTCCTCCCCGCATTTCCCCTCCATTCAGATAGTCATGCTGACTTATAGAGTCTGGGTGAAGGAGCAGGGGACATCAGGGGCAGAGCTACTCAGATC
Source organism: Zootoca vivipara (assembly GCF_965207765.1). Lineage (NCBI taxonomy): Eukaryota > Metazoa > Chordata > Lepidosauria > Squamata > Lacertidae > Zootoca > Zootoca vivipara. The sequence continues at coordinate 26,293,583 of NC_142593.1, read as the reverse complement.
TGCCCCTTGCTCCTATGTTGATGTGCATGCATATAAAACAGGGAAAGTTCCTTGAAATTATAATATCATGCAGTGCAGACTCTGCATGCTAAAATGTATATACAGTACATAGTTTCCCACTTGAGAATGGGAGGGAAGGAAGCATTTTGAGAGCTGGCTGACTGGGTGACACATATAAACACCAGCATATATACTGCTTGGTTTTGCAGTGTTTGGGATTACAAAATTGATATACTCTTCAGCATAATATGATTTCCCTAGATGAGCAGCAGTGAATAAAATCAATGAAAAAATATTGCATAAAAAATGTTTACTATAAAATCATTAATAGTAGTAACAATAATATACAGTAAGAACAAGAAATTACAATATTAGTATACTGACATTGACATAGAACTACTTTAACCTTTGTCTGAAATTTTTGCTTTCTAGAGTGTTTATTTTCTCTGTTGCATTTCAGTCCTCTGTACAATATTTAAATACTGTATTTAATTTTGCATCATTATTTTGCTAGCTCCATATAATAGAAAATTTGATACTATTTAAGTCTTCTTCCTTCTAAGACATCATATATATCATTCAATGTATATTCGATGTATCTCATAAGTTCTTCTAAGTCTTTTTCTAAATAGCTAGTTGTAATACTTCCTACCCAATCATCAAACATGTTATATCCAACTCCGAAACCATCTGGCACAACTGGTCCAAACGCACCATGATTAATTGCTTCACTGCCTAATGTACTAGTTGAAATTATAACATGGTTTATGTTTTTGTAGGCTGGGTCATTATAAATATCAGGCATACGTCCACCTCTGCGCTGGACGAGGTACTTCAAGGCAAATAAATGGCGATCAAATCCTTGGCCTGGATTTAAAAAAAGGGCAAATACATAGAGTAAGTATTAAAACAACAACAGGGCTTACAGATCCTGCCTACTAAAAGAGGCCACAAATACTTGAAACCCACACATGAATGACCAAAAGCTCAGGTGAAAAGGAAAGTTAGCTAAGTTCACTAATTTCATTAGGTCTGCTCTGGATACAACCTAATGTACAGAAAGTGAGCTAGAACATTCTGATTATATACTTAGTAAATAAACTTTTCCATTCTAGTTATATGAAATAGAAAACACTATTTATGCATTGTTTTGTGAAAACACCTCCATTAAGTGATAGCTTTTAAATAGCTTTAAGCGGCTTCTTCTATCATTGACTTGATGCCGTTCCTAATTTTTATATTTTCCTGTTATCCTGGAATGACCTGCAACTTTGTCTAATGATGCCAGACAGCTAGACACCCATGAGTATCCCCAACGATACACTGAAATGTCTCCCCACTAAGCATAACCATATTTCATCTTACTAGGGGGTGTATGGCCACATTTGGTTTAGCATGACCTGCATGTGCCTACCTTCCTCCTGATCTTCTGTCTATATCTCCTTTCAGTTGGTTAAGAGCGTGGTGCTGATAAAGCCAAGGTTGCAGGTATGATCCCCGTATGGGACAGCTGCATAGTCCTTCATTGCAGGGGGTTGGACTAAATAACCCTCAGGGTCCCTTTCAACTCTACAGTTCTGTAATTCTCCCACAACTGAGCGGAGGAATTTAAAAGCGTTCATTGTTTTCTCTTAGATACAACTTTTCATTGTGTGGTTTAGCACTAATTAGTCTCAACAAACCAGCTTCATAATCTACCATATGTTTTCAAGTTGGTACATTTAATGGTAAACTATGGTCTGTGGTTTAGATGCAAAAAGGCAAATTTAAGGCTTCTAAGGTCCTCCAGGCTACAGGAGGAAATAGGAGGGGAAAGCATGTAAACCTGGAAGGAAGGTAGGCACATAAATGCCATCCTAAGACACTATTTAGCATGGCATCTGAATGTCTATGACTGTTAAGAAATACAGTATGCCGAATTTTAGAACATTCCTGTTTCATAGAGTATTTATTTTATTTAATCTTGAGCAGACATGGATAGGATTGTGCTGTCAATCTGTCAGCCTAACTTACCTCACAGGGTTGTTGTGAGGATAAAATGGGCATTGGAGAATGACAGATAATGCCTTGAGCTCCTCAGAGGAAGGGGGATGGATATATAAATGAAATAAAGTATGAAAAATATTACTGCATTCTGTATCTCTCAGCAAGGTCTTTAGTTAAATGAAGAAAAGCCAGAATGAATGTATCTCCATGTGAAAACTCCTAGGAAACATTACCCTTTCTGTAAGACAAGTCAAACAACAGAAACCCAATAGTATGAGAAAATGTTGAAAAGGCCTAACCTAATGTAGCTTCCAGCTGCAAGCGTTTATGATACTTCGAACATTCATCAATCATGTTTCTTATTTCTTCAGCGCTATGCTTCCCTCGTTGATCAATAAATGCAGCTGTACATTTTTTTGTGTACACAGATGTTGGTCGAATTGTTTCAGTGCGACCGTGCTTAAAAGCTGCAGTACTACATGCTTCGTAAGAAGGAAGAAGTTTTCCATACTGGTGATAGACAGCCATCTGACATGCAAGCTGAAACACAGCATCAGGGCTCAAATTTTGATTTATTAAATATTGTTTTCCAAACTTTTTATACTTAAGTGTTCTAACACAGAGCATTCCCCTTTTTTTATCAAATTTCTGAAGTGCAGCACTTATAGCAGATTTTATTGTGTGATCCATATTAAATTCAAGCTTGTCACATGATGTAACAAATAGAGCTGGACTGGCTTGTGGTACAAGAGCCGGGTGCTCTGTGCTGTCTCTATAGACTTCATTAACAAAACGCAGAATTGCAATTCCATCTCCCCAAGAGTGTTCAAAATTTATTCCTGCGGTACCATCACTAGTGACAATCAGACTAAAAGATTTGTCAAACCAGCGATTGAAACCATATCCATGAAGAAAACAATGAGTGAGTTCAACTTCATTTTTGGGGGAAGCTCTATCTAAGCAAAGACAAAATACAGCACTGTCAAGTTTCTTGAGGTTTTCTTCGTTACCTTTTTGAACAAGTTCCTGTCTTAGTGTTGCCCAGGTATTTCTATCTTCAGTTGTCAGGTAGCAAAGTTCAAACGGAGGCAAACGATCGGCATCATGTATTATTTGTGTTAAATGAGCCAGGATTTCAGATGGGTGTAGAATGTTACCAAAAGCATCCAATACTTCAAAAACATAGAGATGTCCATTTCTCATCACCAACAAATGTCTTGCAAATTCACTTGTGAACAATACATCTTTACTTAAATTAGGAATTCTAGTGCTGTTGAAGAGTGACTTATATTGTGACATGTCTAAAGGATATGCATTCACCAAATACGCTCCATACCAGGATATACTAGGTGGAAGAATACGGATAAAATGTTTGAATACTTTACTCTGACCCCATTTGCGATTGACATAATATATATCTGGCCGCAAATAGTTATTCTTCAGGCTGTTAAGAAATTTTAACGATGATACAACCAGATTTGTTGCTCTCACTATTTGCTTGTTGTATTCTGGTTTTGGATCAGGATTTAAAGTAATGAAAGGGTTGTAGTTTAAAACAACTGGATCTCTTGCAGAAAGATACATATCAAACCAGGGACCTATAAAAACAAAAACAATCCAGTTAAAAAAATGCACATTTGGCTCTTTGATATATCAAAGATAGTTGTACAACCAAATCCAAGAGGTCACCAGTGTGGATAACAATCACAGTCACGTGTGCCATTAAAGAAAAAAGTCTACCTTAAGAAAGTCGAAATCTTACCCAAATAAGAACAATTTTGGTGACACACACACACACACACACACACACACACACACACACACACACACCTCTCAAAAAGGATATTAGAGAGCTGGAATATGTGCAATTCACAAAATGATCAAGGGGCTGGAGCAACTTCCCTAGGCAGAAGATTTTTGTTTATGTTTTTTTTTTTGCTTAGAAAAAAAGCAGGCATAAGGGAAATAATAGACATGTACAAAAGTATGTGTGCTGTTGAAAAATTCAATACCCCAGAGTAATCAGTTGAAGCTGAATTTTAGGGAGATTCAGGACAGAGAAACAGAAATAACGTATTTCATGCAGGGTATTGGTAAACTATGGAATTTTGTTACCATGTAATGTAGTGATGGCTGACAACTTAATCAGCTCTACAGGGGGATTAGATGAATTTATGGAGGATAAACCTATCAATGATGGCTATATATTACCTCCAATATCAGAGGAAGTATGCCTCTAAATGCTAGTTGCTGGGAATCATAAGTGGGAGAGTGCTATAGTGCTTATGTCCTGCTTATGGGATTCCCATAGAGATTTACTTAGTCAACAGCAAAAGAGTGCTCAACTATACCGGCTTTTGGTCTGATCCAATAAGCTCTTCTTATATTGGTCAATATTTATTCACCTAATACTAACAGAATATGTGCATTCATTAAGCTAATGAATACTAAATAAGGATATTATCTGGGGAATATGCAACACACAGACTTGACTGTTCCAAAACTTGAAACAAAACCAGTGATTTAAGAACTTTGAAAAACACTGAAGATAATAATTAATATTTTTTTGTAGAGAGTAATAGAAGTGAAGACTGGTCATGCTTCTGAGGACTAAAAGATACAGAATAATGTGTAAATAGTCTACCAGACAGAAAGTTTCAGCAGAGGCACAGAGATTATTCAGCTGACCATTTTGAGTGCTTTTTCTGCTTGGATTATGTTTTGTCTGCAATTTGAAAATGAAAAGTGATCATGTGACAATTCTGTTATTCACCTAGATATCATGAGTGAACTAGCCATTGTGCAATCAACTTTTTAGGTTTTGGGATACAGCATTCAACTGCAGTCTCCACATGAAGTGGAATTCTTAAATGACTACTTCATCACAAATATATAATCTGGTGGGAAAAACAATCAGCACATAATGAGAGAGCATGGATGGTGAAAAATAATTCCTAAACTATCTCTGGAATAAACATCAATAATAGTAAGAAAGTTCATGGGTATTTTTTTTAATTGCAAGAAAATTAAAAACCAACCTGCTATATAACTTGTATGCTTATTAAGTCTATCATGTTCCAGAAGATCACGATGTAGTAACCTCCCTTCTCCAGCTTCAAACTTTCTAGCAATTTTTTCAGTATTTCTAGAAATTGAAAAAGTGTAACTCATCTTAGCACTGGATTTTAACAGCATTTATTATAATAAATTTTAATATTTAGTTAATATGGTTCCCTTTTATGTAATACATATATACAATATATAGTGCCATCCTTACACACCTTGACATTAATGTGGGTTGTGCAGGAGCAGTGTTTCAACAAATCACACATTAAATAAACATCACAGGAAATTAATGGATGAAGTAAATATGACTCTGAAAAGAGTCAGGTTAGGTGTGCTCCTTAATCAAAATCAAGGCTAACTAATATTGTAAATAGAAATTGTTGTAATTCCAGGCTTGGAGTTTTTGAGGGAGTAAATGTTTATATGAATTCTGTTTAGGAGTCCATAAAGAGAGTTTGCTTTGACAAATCTTCCTGATCTTGCTGCATGAATCATTGACCTGGATTATTCAACACAAATTCCAGGTCCCCTATGGTGTCTACAAATTCCATAGAACTCAGAAGAGTCTTCCACAGTGCATGTGGAAAGAACCTGAGGTGGGACTGGTCTCTCTTATCAGGGGCCTTAACAGCTAGGTTTTAGAGAAGCAGAAGCAGCAAAATGACTTGGGCTGTTTCTGCCACCTCTCAAACCCAGTATGAAGTGACACCAGAACCCCTCTCCCTAGTTCCTTCAGCAAAAGAAGGCAGAAGAAGCAGAAGTCCTTCCCTAGTGTCCTGTGCCACTTCTGATTCTCCAAAGCTGAGCAGGAAACTCCCTTGCATAATCTGAACACACCAAAGAATTTGGGGGAAGGGGGAGAGGAAGTGCACTGCCAACCAAAAACAAGGGCTGGACCCCTAATTATTAGTGAAACAGCACCATCAACATACATGTCCCAAGTAAGTGTGCAAAGGATTGCATCTTAGATTGTTTTCCTTCAGCTAGGGATGAAAACTGTGCTTTTAAGTCAAAGGTTTCACAGAAATTGTGGTTTCTGAGGAGCGGGAAGCGGCACCATACATTTGTTCTGGGAAGGAGTTACCAGTAAATATAAGAAGCTATTTTACATTGAGTCAGAGAATACGTCCAGTTGGCTCAGGCTGTGTATACACAACAGTTTAGTGAAGAACCACTGGAGACTGTGTAGTTATTGTTTTCCCCCCTACATATTCCACACACAATCTAGATCTATTTAATATTTTTTTATTTTGGGGCCCCCTGAAAAGTGCTTCTTGAGAAATTGGTTCCATTTTGAAAATAAAAGCTCATTGCAGATTGATTCTGCATTACCCCACAATGTGTCCATTTGAAAAAAGACAAAAACAAGATGTAGGCGGTCCTGGCAATGTGTGTGTGTATCAACAACTGCTCAATATTTTTGTGGGTGGGCCTATATCAAGATCACAATCACCACTTCCTTCTTCATTCACCTGGGACATGCGCAGGGAGGAAAAGTCATGGATAAGCTAAACAAGGCATGGGTTTTCAAATGGGTACTAAGTAATCACACCAAACCTTGTGGCTGGCTGGATCTAGAATCAATATTATCATTATTATTATTAATTTGTAACCTGCCCATCTAACTGGGTTGCCCCAGCCACTCTAGGCGGCTTCCAGCATATATATAAAACACAATAAAACATTAAACCTGAAAAAGCTTCCCTATACATAGCTGCCTTCAGATGTTTCCTAAATGTTATATACAGTAATTACTCATCTCCTTAACATCTGGTGGGTGGCGCCACAACTGAGAAGGCCCTCTGCCTGGTTCCCTGTAACCTCACTTCTCGCAGTGTGAGGACCGCCAGAAGGGCAGTATACAGGGCTGAGGCCGTTTAGGGCTTTAAAGGTCAGCACCAGCCCTTTGAATTGTGCTCGGAAATGTACTGGGAGCCAATGTAGCTTTTTCAGGACAGGGTCATGTGGTCTCAGCAGCTACTCCCAATCACCATTCTAGCTGCCGCATTCTGGATTACAAATTGCAGTTTCCGAGTCACCTTCAAAGCTAGCCCCACGTAGAGGCATCGCAGTAGTCCAAGCGGGAGATAAGCAGCGCATCAAGACTGAAAGCAGCATGTTGAGGACAGGCATTAACAATTCTTGATCAAGAAAGGTTACGTTTTTGTGATACAAATGGGTTAGTGTGTACACAGCCTTTGTCTTATTTCTACACTAACTAGTAGCATCTCTGCAGGGTTTCAGACAAGATGCTGAAGATTGAACCTGGGACAATCAGTATGCCAAGCATACAACAGCTCTTCCTATTGGCATGGAGCACCAATAGAAAACACATACAGAGCCATACAAGAGAGTAGATGTTTAAGCAGCTGCTGGTGGTAGAGCTGGAGAGCAAATGTTAATTTTTGTGTTTACATCTGACATATTGTAATAATTGCAAGTGTCATTTCTTGTACCTGTACTCTTCTTCATTCAATAGTGGCTTCTGGGCAGCTAAATATCTATTAATAGTATCCTCCAGTTTTGGAATAGGCAATCTACAAATGGATATTGACAAATTATAGATCCGGCACATAAATCCTCAGAGATTACTACCTCCCCTTCAATGTACCAGCCCACCTGTTCATTCATATTTAAATTAATAATTTATGGCACATAGACACGTAATTTATAGATTACCTGGAGTGGGGGAGAATACTCTTTTAATTTGCAAAGCCTTTGTTGCCTGATCACCCAGAGGTGATTCTTACTTGCCACAAGTATTATTTTAAAAAATTAAAGACAATTTAAATGATGAAGACACCCGAGCCTCTTCTCTACAAATGTTAAAAACAGTAAGAGTGGAAAGATTACTAGTTCTGTTTCCACACTGATACATTCACACTTAATTTTTATGCCTTCTAAGACTTAAAGGATATAATGCACAATGAAAATCAGAGGAAGCAAAATCATTCACATATCTGGGACCCCCTACAGTAGCAAACCAGCAGTGCCTCACTCATACTGATTTATATCTGCAATGTCAGCAGGTGAGGACCAGTATGAGCTATCCCCATGCTCACAGACACATGCACAGATACACAACAAAATTTTGTCCTGTGAGGATCAGAAGCGCTGAAACACTTGTCTCCTACAAAAAAACATCTTATTTCAAGCAGCTTAATGCTTCCTACAATCCTGCAGCATAATCAGGATGGTTAAAGAGTTATTAAATGCTGCACACTTTCCACATGTGCACTACATCCATTTACGGATTGTGAGCAGCCATTGAACAGGGTGCAACTACTCCAGTAAACTAGACATATTAAGGCGTAATTAGTCTTAATGTTTAGGTTTAGCAAGTAAACTAATATGAAATTAGTTTTAATAGAACAAATGTTAGGTGGACAGATGTGCACACAATGTCAATAAATATTATTTATTAAAAAATCAATGAAGGAATCCTTCTCAGGTCCTTCTTCTGCCCAGGACATGCATGAGCGCATCGGCTGCTGCAGTTTGTGTGTCGTGCGAATGCTCCCTGCAGTCCTCCAGGAGATGGAAAGAGGCTAGTTTGACCTCCGGTTTGCTAATAAAACTGAATTACAGTGTCAAAAAATGATGCACGCCTAAAAAGCGTGTCACCAACATGAAAAGCTTGGAAAGCTCTGGGCTTTGCTAATGCCCCTTATCAGTGCTTCATCTCTGCCTGGTGTACCCACAATGGATCCTAGTGTTAAGCTGGCATGCACAAAAAGTATTGTGGTGCCTTGGCGCCTAAGAGCGTGATCCTATCTGTTTACCGGAAAATTTACTTCCACAAAGCTCAACCAACTTACCCTAAAATAAGTGGCCATAGGATTACAACCCAATATACTGCACAGCATAAGCTTCTGCAGATGGTAACTACATTATTATTTAAGGTGACAGCTTTTAAAAGTGGTCCTGAGACGACTCACAATGCAAAAGTGCAACGTGGTCAAAGAAATCTTACTTATATTTTGCCCTTCAGGGTGGAATGAGGAACTCACTCAAGTAGGATCAACCTCAAGCACTCTGCCCAGCAAGCGGGCCAGCTTTCATTTGGGTTGCTTTGTTGCGTTTGCTCTTAAGTGCAAATTACTGTGCATACAGGTGAAACTCGGAAAATTAGAATATCATCAAAAAGTGTATTTATTTCAGTAACGCAACTTAAAAGGTGAAACCAATATATGAGATAGATGCATGACCTGCAAAGGAAGATATGTCAAGCCTTTATTTGTTGCAATTGTAATTATTTGTCCTTAGGCAGGTCAATTATAAATGGAATGCAATTAATGAAATGTAATAGCGATGTTTATGTTTATTTTTGTATTATTGTAACTATTTGTTTTATTACTGTAGAATTTCCGAAAGAAAGCATTTGTAAAAATAAATAATAATAATAATAATAATAATAATAATAATAATAATAATAATAAAGTTGCATTACTGAAATAAATGCACTTTTTGAAGATATTCTAATTTTCCGAGTTTCACCTGTATATTAACCCCCCCCCTTGGGAACTGGAACGAGTGGCTTTTTGGGAGAGCAGAAGGAGGAAGAAGGCACGAGGGGCCTGCTCGCCTTCCCGCTTCTTCGTCTTCTTCTTCCTCCTCCTCGGCTCCGCTTTCTACCTCACACACCCTCCCCACTCCCTGCAAGTCTGGAGCAACGGCGACGCGGGGGAACCTGGGCAAGCTGGGCTGGAAGTGCATGGTAGGAATGGTGCTCCGGTGCACGAAGTGATGGTCCGTGTCCTGCTCCGACACGATGCCTTCCAGCTGCCCCACGGTCTTCCAGTAGCGGCGGCTCCTGGCCGCGCTGCTCCACAGGGCCGCGGCGCCCCACCGGGGCCTCGCTCGGTGCATGTCACGTTGAGAAGGAGGGGAGGGGGAGCGGGCGGAGGAGCAGAGCGGGCGCCAAACCGATCCTCGCCGGCACGCGCTTCTTAGAATGGCGGCAAACGGCCGCGGCGGGTGGGGAAGCGGGGTGCCCGCTCGGGCAGTAACCAGGGCAACGCGAGGGAGCGCGAGAGGCCGTTGCGCTTCTGCAGAGGCGGCGCGGGCGAGCGCTGAGGCGGCCTTGTTCTTTGAGTCTCCCCTCATGGCCCCCTCGTCTCGTGCTCTTTTCTTCCTCTTCTTCTTCTGGCCGGGGGTGGGTGGAGCTTCTCCCCCGCCTCATATTTTATTCCACCTTGGTCGGTGTATGACTGTTCCTACGTCACCCGTTTTACCATGCAGTGCCGGATTTAAGTATAAGCTAGATTAGGGCCCCACTCTCTTGAGCCCCCCCCCCCCAAATTATTGGAAAAAGAACACTGGATGTACATTTCCAAAATATAATATAAAAAACAAATAAAACCTACATACAGCAACAGTGTTTTGTGTTGTGTAGGCTCCTATGATGTAAGTAATGGGCCCCGCCTGCTAGCCTTCTCCCTAAAATATCATTGGTTTGCTCATTTCTATATATAGGGTTGTATTTCACAAAGACAGGAGTGCCTGGCATGCTCTGGTCCATGGGGTCACGAAGAGTCGAACACGACTAAACGACTAAACAACTACATTTCACTATTAATATACTTCTTTTTAATTGTATTTCAGTTCAACAATTGCTTTGATAAAATACATATTTTGTTATGTGCAAATGGCTTTAGATACCTATTATTAGGTCGATAAATTACCATATAGCATATATTCAACACAAAAAAACAGTATCGAACACCCGCCCCCCCTCTTTCTGCAATCAGCCTAATGAAGCATGCTGAGGATAGTTCCACAATACTGTATAAATAAGGTCACTCGTATTTTTTAATGTGTAAATACACTTGCAGCCTCAAAGAGAAGACTCATGGGTGTATCCAAAGGGGGTGGGCAGGGTGGGAGTCCCCCCCCCATCAAGAAAAAAACTTAACTAACTGAGATTCTTCCCCCCCCCAACAAAAGCCTGCCCTCCCCCAACAAAAATCCTGGCTACGTCCGTGTCTGCAGCCTGTATGTTTTTATAGGAATTAATTGCATATTTTATTTTGGAAAGCAACACATTGCACAACCCAGAAGTAGTACCGGTATTTCAACGCCTCCTGCCTTTGCTGCATTTATTAAGGATTAAAAACAAAGCAAACAGGAAGGCTCCTCTCATGTGTATCCACTATATATAGGTAAAGCTACAAGCTAGGCGCACAGTTTTAGAAACTACAAAGCGTTTGCCAAACACTTCTGAGAAACGCGGCCTGTCGGAATTAGCAATAGTAATTCTAGACATATGCCAACAGATCCAGCAGTGTTAGCAAAAAAGGGAGAACTTCTGGCTGTACATGCTGGACACATTAACACCACATGACCTCAGCCTAGTGGGTGGTACCAGCACCCTTGATGGAACGAAGGCTTTCTGAGCATCCTCAAAGGTATCTTAACTACCACCTGTGGAACAGCATCATTTTTATCAGAGCGACTGATGAAGGTGGAAGCCAAAATGTTTTACTGTAAATAAAATTAAGATTTCTGTTTAGTCCTTGTAATAAATATGTGCTACAGGAACCAGACCAACCTTGTCTGAAGTGCTCTTCGTTGCTTTTACTCCCCCCCCCATATTTGGTATACATACTGTGGTATCCAACTAAGTTCTGCTCAGAGTTAACCCATTTAAACTAATGCCTAAGCTATGTCAATTACTTATAATGGATCTACTCTTGAGTATAACACATTGGGGACAGCCCATATTGTTGCATCCATCTAAGTTAAAGTCCATTGATTTCAATGGGTCTGCAACTTAAGTTAATATTATTACTGTTAAGAATTTTTTTATACAGTATAGCAAAATTGATTTGCAGTAGCTTTGCTAGGAGCAGGTTTTTTTTTTAAATTAAGAGCCTCATAAAACACCTACAGTATTTCTCTTTTTAAACGGTAACAGACATAGTGAACAAATTCTTACTGAACAAAATATACTTTATTTAGAGACCACATCTTTTAAAAAATCATATATATTTACAATCAAATATAAGATGCAATTCAACCTTCCTATTAATAACAAAGCATGATGCTGCATCTGAAACGCCTTTTTTTTTTCAAAACAACGGCTCTGTTGTGCCAGTGAAAGGTCTGAAAGCAAATGTTTTAAACTGAGGGCATTTCTTTCTTGAGTGTTGACGCCTCTGCCCCAGCTCGGGCTGGCCACCTTCCCGCATTTGGGAATGACTGGAAGTGGATTGGCTGCCAGTGAGCTCATGTATTTATGGATCTCTTTCCCGCTAGTAGCAGCAACAGCAATGTACCACGTAGGCTCGTTCCGTTCGGTGAGATGCTGCTGTTCCCAACGCCACACTTTGTTTTTCTCTCTCCCTCTGCTGACCTGACCGTATTATGTTGGCTCTGCAGAAATGTCGAGCCGCTCTTCCCTTTGCGGGTGCTAATACCCTTTGTTGGTAGGGTTTACTGACGTCACGAGGCAAATGGCTGAGCTCGAAGCTGGGAGCTGCTGAGTTTACGTGCCGGTTTCACCTTCGGCAGCAGCGAGCTGTTGTCACAGAGAGCTAACGCTCATTTTCGACTTGCAGAGAAGGGATTGCTGAATAGGAGGAGGACGGTGGCGGAAGCACCCCACGGCCGTCGACGGGGTGAATGAAACAACCTCAGGAAATGGAGAAAGAATAAACCCAAGAGGCTTTGGATTTATAATGCAAGCAGCTTTTGCAGGATCCATAGTCACCTTGCTCTCCTGCTTTTGGATTTAAGATCATGTACGTGGGTTGTGTTATTTATTCCTTGAGTGTTTCCTGTCTCTGGCAAAAACAAAAACACAAAAAAACCGTGTGCCTTGAGAAAATAATAATGATTCTTCTTGTCACTTGAAAAACATCATTTGCTTCCCCCCCCTCTTCTCCCCTTCCCACATTCTCTTCATTTCGTCATAATAGATGTTTGATACCAGCAGATTAAAAACATTGTTTATTTGTAGGTCCGTTCACGTTGTAGCTTTTGGAAATGAAAGAGGTGGCTTTTCCGAGGATGATCAGCAGAGGAGTCTGATTTGGACCTATCTTGGGAGAAGTGCTCTGGTTTCAGAGACTGACAGCAGCTTGTTGTTAAACTCTGCCAACTATGTTAGAAATCCTGCATTCACCGAATATCAAGCCTGTGTGTTTGGAAATGTCAGATTGGTGGTACATGACTGTCCTCTCTGGGTAAGATACTGTAATATGAAGTTAACAGAGCCATCTTAAATGTATTTACTCAGAGGTCCCATTGAGTTCCAAGGGGTTTACTTCCTTGTAATTATGCTAATATTGTAGCTTTTCAGTGCAATCCTAATCTTGTCCCCTGAAGTAAGTCCTATTGAATTCAGTGGGGCTTACTCCCAGGTAAGTGGAGTTAGGATTGCTGCCTTAGTTTGGTCAACTTCTAAACCAGTATAAGGTTATTAGAATACAGTATAGCTTAATAGAAAAAGAGAACTGAAAATACTATCTTCTGTAAATTACTGCCATTTGAATAAGTTCATTCCTTAAAGAAACGTGAAAAGATCAAAAGAAAGAGGACTATCACCTGCTGTTCTGATATGGAAGTTGTGTTTCAGAGAAGAAACACATCTTGGAGGGTTGAAAAACTGTTTTTTCATGCAGACATTTAGCTGGAACTAATAGAACAGTAAAGCAGTTTAACCAACTAATTTTCTATGAGGTTTTCAGCTTTGAATTTGATTGACAGTTGCATGATTATAAAGTTTTGAAAAGTGTGCATGTTCTGTTATTTATTTTTGTAATAAGTTGACCATATACCAATTTGGCTCTTAATAGTGTTTCTGGAGTTAATGATAGGGTCAGTTATCAGGAATCGTATTTATAACTTTTTCATAAGACCTTGGGTAAATTATATTGGTTCAACTTACGGTTCTGTTAGTAAATTTCATTCATTTCACTTAAAGAGATCTCCCTCCCTACCCTCATTCCTTGTATGCAACATCTTCATTTACAGATATTCTATAAAAAAAATCATGGCTTCCCAACCACACTTAGGCTGCACCAAAAGCACACCACCATCATTTTTGGAGTGTTTGTGTATGCATTTAATAGGAACAAGGTGATGTCAGTAGAATGAAAGAAAGGGGAAGAAAGGCAGACACATGCAGTTTAAAATTTAAACATGGGTGCCATGGTTGAAGACTATGGTTCTTTAGAAATTCCTAAATGTTTTGAGATGGCATGCATCGAGGAACATCTTTTGAGTGACTGAACGGTTGGTTATTTTGGAGTTGACTCTAAAAATGTAACATACAGTATATTGTAAACAGGAATCTATTCCCTGTTTGGATGTGGACCACACTCTTTGGACCTTTTCCAAAAAGCAGGTTATAATTTTGATACCCACCCTCTTTAGTGCCATTATATTTGCAACTCCTTGGAATGGAAGAAGAGGGGTAATCTTGTTGCTGAGACATAGCCATTTTCAACATATTGGGATAGGTGTTGTATAGCAGAAGTGCACAGTGTCTGAAGAAAGTACAGTATATGGAAACCAGGGAAAACAAAAAATAATTTAAATGGCAGGGCAATTAAAGTACAAAGTGGCACTGGTAGAATGAAGAGTTACTATTGTGTTAAAGGTAAAGGGGCCCCTGACCATCAGGTCCAGTCATGTCCGACTCTGGGGTTGCGGCGCTCATCTCGCTCTATAGGCCGAGGGAGCCAGCGTTTGTCCGCAGACAGCTTTCGGGTCATGTGGCCAGCATGACAAAGCTGCTTCTGGCGAAAGCAGAGCAGCGCACAGAAACGCCGTTTACCTTCCCGCCGGAGCGGTCCCTATTTATCTACTTGCACTTTGATGTGCTTTCGAACTGCTAGGTGGGCAGGAGCTGGGACCGAGCAATGGGAGCTCACCCCATTGCAGGGAATCGAACTGCCGACCTTCTGATCAGCAAGCCCTAGACTCCGTGGTTTAACCCACAGCGCCACCTGGGTTACTACTCTTCATTACATTGTTGTTGTAAGCATTATTAAGTAGTGAAACCATGATCATACAACTTCAGTGCAATAGTTGCTGTTGTAGGGGAGAAATTGAATTTTCATAGTAACTCAATAATGAAGCTTTATTTTAGGGAACATTCAAATCCGTGAACTGATGCAGTAGATGAAAAGGGTCCCCTGTATCCCTGGCATATGTGTACCATGTGCCCAAAACCACATTGTCTAGGAAGAACTTTTGTTGTGTTATAGATCCTATCGCTTAAGAGAATTCTGGAGATTTTACAGATTTAAAAAGTGATTAATTACAAATAATGTTAAGGTATCTCTTGCCTCATGACAAATCCTGAGGACAATGTTTAAAAATTCATTCTGAACTATTAAATCAAGAATGAATAACATGGTCTAGACCTGTACCCACAGTTAAAAACATGAAATCAATTGAACAGCTTCACACAAAGCATTCATATTTGTAGTTTTTCTGATCATATGTGCAGAACAGTGATTTAAGATCTTTACCCTTTCACAATCTGTGCTGTGCAATGATCAGTATATGCATACATATGTCTGTGTATGGAAACATGCAGAGACAACTGACAGTCAACATTATTGATTCATCTGACCTTGCATTTACTGTCTGGAACACAATGCAATCAAGTTGGCTTACTTCTGCTATTTATTATTAGTGTTGAAAACTAGTATTTTATGCACATCTCAAATTGTTTGATTAAATGCCACATTCCTATACTGTATATGTCTACCTAGAAATAAACTAATTCCTAGGTGCAGTGTCAGCTTTCTTCAGACATAATGTTTTTGCAGCACTTTATCTGAGCTTTCCAGATACAGTATTTACAAGTCAGGCAGCAACTCTCGAGATTGCCATGTTGATCAGTCTACAGGGTGGTAGAAATATTAGCACATATAGGATAATTGCTGTTGTGCAAGAGTAGTAGCAATAGTTCCAGATCCTATGGGTAAGAGGTACTTTTTAGATATAAAATACTTCCCGTGTTGTTAACTTGTTTGTTGCAAGTAAAGCAAACAGGTGAGACCTGTAACAAACCATTGTAGCGTGAATTGTGCCTGTTTAGTGTTCAGTAAGTTACTCATGCCCTTTTCCAGGGAACACTATTTCTCTCCCTCTTCCACCCAGTCAACATTCTGTGGCACGGAGCATGCTCAGTCCTTACTGGGCTATTTCTGGGGTTCCCTCCCTTAGGGTTTTCTCCTAAAGGTGGGGTGGTGTTTTTTTTGCACTTTTGCAAACCTTTCTGTTTCTCTCTTCCTTGAGTATGGGTGGTGCTGCTTTGGGTACACAAGGATCCACATCCATCTCTGAACTTCTGAAATGGAGGGAATTGATATCTAGAAGGACCTAACTATCGTGGCCTAAGAAGTATATCAAGGTTCCTAATGTGCCTGCAGAAGTCTGGGATTTCAGCATAGTTGCTCTCTAATTGGGCAAATATTTGATCAACATTTAGAATGGTGGGGTGAAGAATGTACAAAGATATGCCCGTGAATTAAAACTTCTCAGTGCATTCATTCACTAAACAAGTTTTAATGCATTAATTTTGGTTTTATTAATCTTCCAGATCTTGTTTTCTGTGTCTTCGGTTTTCACATTTCTCTGTTCCTTTTCTGTTTCTGTTCCCGTCTTGCGTTTACTTCCCACAAATCTAAACATTCTGAATTTATCTCATTCTCTATTTTGTCTAGTGTTATTTAGAATGTTGGGAAGTCTCATGCTAATCTCAAATTGTTGTGCTATTTCTGCACTTCTGCAGACTGGAATTTTACAAACTGAAAAATAAGGAGAGCAGGAGATTACTTTGAAAGCCTTTCATCAGCTGGTAATAAGTATACATTGCATAAGAAGCAAGGACATTGGACTGGCCTTTCCATTCTCTAGTAGTGAACTTTCCAGAATACTACTGGAGAAACAAATGTAGAATATCCGGTGGCCTTTGTTTGTAAGAATAAACAAAAGATTGTCATTCTCCATACTTGGACCTTCAGAATTTTATTATAATAATTGAAATAAGAGAATGAGGGAAAGTGCCAGTCAAAGGGAGTATTGGAGTGCAGATTATTGTATGCTGGGAATGTGTAGGCTGGAGCAAGCTTAAATAATAGTAAATTGTCTCACAGAGGAAAAATAAGCCAGGTTCTCTTCTATAACACTACAGTTGGTTAGTTCTTTATTAAAAGAAAGTTGGGGCATACATTAAAAAATTAGTAAGTGCTTCATTTGGATTTGAATGATTTCTCCCATTTTTCTGGCTACAAATGTTACTGATATTCAGAAAAGAAGACTCATTTATTTAAATTATGATTAGTATTCATACAGTACAACCATGCCAGGGATATTATGCCCAGATTAAGCTGTCAGCAGTACAGGTGACTTTGAATTACACCTTCCCATTAATTTCTTTTAAAAGGCAGCATTTTAAAAAAAACGAACTGCATGTGTTTTTAATTTATATTCGTACCTGTGAACAGATTGTTGTAGCGACAATTTACTAGAAATTAAAACAATTTTGCTGCATAAAGATTCCTTATAAGTAATACACCAATAAACGCAACAACCAGAGGTTCTAAAACCATAGTGAATGTTGGTTTTGGAGTTGGGAGGTCTAGATCCAAATTGCTGTGCACCTATTAACTCACCAATTAGTGTCGTGCACTCAGTTCCCTATCTCTAAAATGGAAATATTGAAGACAAGGTTGTTGCAAAAATGAATGAGATTAAGTTTAAAGGAATTTTTCATAGTTATGAATTTGTTAATTCTGGCCATCTCTACGCAAATGGCTTTAAAGTAAAAACAAACAAAACTGTGACTACAAATTCTGTTCTTGGCTTTAACAACCATTCAGTTCATCATAAAAAACCACTCTTTTGTATTACTTTTGTGTGAAGGACTATTTTGCCAGTTGCTCTTGATCCATAGAAAATGGAATTTAGCTCCATCTTTTTTGTTTTGTATAGGATATTTTTGACAGTGACTGGTACACATCTCGGAACCTTATTGGAGAAGCAGATATCATTGTGATTAAATACTCTGTAAATGACAAGTCTTCATTTCAAGAAGTAAAGGACATTTATGCACCACTGATAAAAAAAGCATTAAACCACTGTTCAATTCCTGTCATAATTTCTGCTGTTGGTGCAAGACAAAACGGTATGTGATGGAGCTCATCTTATAAACAGCTGAGGTATCGTTATGAGACTAAGTGTTGGGTTAATCATGGTGGGGGGAAACGATGCTGTTAGTTCAATCATGATAAGCTTAATGTTTGGTCACAAAGCATTTGTACTGTTGGTTAGATTTGTTTTAGTCAAGAGACTTGTTCCAGAATTGCACTTCTACACGATTGGTAAAGTACTGTACTTAGGTTTGTGTACCCTTTTGCTGTTACTGGGGCTAAGTCAGGTTTGCCAAATTTAGTTGGTTTCAGAATTGCTGCTTTTGATGTGTTTCAGCAGACTCCTGTGCACATTTACTTGAAAGTAAGTCCCACAGTGTTCAGTGGGGCTTATACCTTAGTAAGTGTGATTAAGATTGCAACATTAAAATGCTTATTGACATTGCATATCAGTAATTTGCTTGGAAAATTCTTTACATTGTTAGCATTGTTTGTCAAACATTTGCCTACTCTTTCACAGGATCAGTTCTGTGTGTAACAGGTAACTTCATAACATCATTTCCTTTCCTTAGTATGTATAGACTTTACATACTGTAGGTCAATTCCAGTAGCTAATGGATTCTATTAAAAGGGCATACCCCTGTCACCTTTGCATTCAGAAGTTAAAGTCATGCAGGCTGTATTGTCTGTGCTGAAGGCTGAAGCCACATTGGTACCCGTCAGCTGTGTGGTCTGCTGGGATCCCACAGACTGTGTAGGAGCTTAATTTATTTGAGTGGATCCTGCAGAGTTGCAATTACATTAAAATGATCCAACCATATGGGCAGGGCTGATCAAAAGTGCCTGTCCCATGAAATTGGCATCCTCTCCTGATACTTCTCTGGTTAGAACCGAAAAGATCATTCACTGCCCATGTGGGAGCCACTCATGAAAAAGTTATTTAAAGGGCGCCTGATGTGTTCGACTTGAACTTGGACTGAGGCTTTAATCCCTTTTGAGCTATGAAGCTCTAAATCCCTGCCTATAATTTATCCTACTGCACACGTTTGTTAGGTAAAATTTATGCTCTGGATGATGAAACAATGAATGCCATCTTCTGAAAAATTGGTAAACATGGTAAAAAATGATTTTGCACATTTGATTTCTACAGCGCTCTCTCATGTATGTGAAGATCTGTTCTGAATCTCATCATCCTTAGCTTTTGCATGAGCAGAGTCTATAGTCATAACTTTAGCTGTGCCATTGTATTTCAAGCTTCTAATAGATGAGATACAGATTTGAGCCCTTACTCCTGGAAAGGTTTACTCAGCATGGCTCAGGGTAGTGTTACTTTATATGTCTCCATTTTGGTGTGCCTCCTCATAGGTAATTTTGCTGTGTATCTGCATCATGAGCAATTGAATGATCCAAACATATCTGTGGCAAAATTACCCTGCTCTCAGTGGAAACTGAAGGAGGCCTGTCCAGAGCATTTATTCAAGCAGAGGCAAAGTGGGTAGCATCTTTGAGTGGATATTTCAGGTTGACAGGAAAATTAAAATTTTAACATAATGTATTTATTGTGGCATAGTGACAGGCATATTAGTGTTCCTGCCCCCTAGAATGTTATTTGGGCATTTATGAGCTATGCACTTTTAATTTTAATGATGTTTAATGAATCCTGATGAAGGCATTATTTGTGAGAAATCTGATACAGTGTCAAAAGTGGAAAAAAGTTTTTGTTTCTTCCTTACTTCTGGTACCTTCCAAGCTAATGTGATTATTGGAAAGCAATAGCATCAGAGTAGTCTGTAATTTCTTATTGAGAAGCATTTGCTAAAAAAGTTTTTTCATTATACAATCACTTAATACATTGTCATGTTTTTGTCCATTATATTGTTGTAAGTTGCAGCTACTTTTAAGTGTTGTTTTTTTAAAATATAGTTGCTGCAATGCAGTCCACTGAATTCTTAAACTTTGTTGCATTATGGGTCCCAATACCTTGCAGACCATTTCCATATGGTAGACCATTTGAAATGCTTTTTAATTAAAATTATGATGCCACTGTACTGAATAGCAACATGAAGGAAAAGGGGAAACTTTTCCAGATTAAATTTGTGTAAAAAAAAGGATAACATGTACAAGAATGAAACTGCTTTGTATGATCACACTGTTAATAAACAGTCTATTCCACTTTATCTGAAAACATGCCATCAACTTCAACATAGTTTCTACCATAGTAAGATTGTAATATGAACCAGTTTGATATTCATCATACTTATTATTTAAAATGCTGCAATTTATCCTCATTGATGTAATTCCTGATTCCCAATTGAAATTTCTTTACTGGAATACTTGGGGGCAGTTAACAATAAACGTATAAAAAGATTGTGTTGCATGTTAGCCAAACTCTATGAAGTAAACCTTGACAATCATCCATAGGCCATGAACTTGATGCTGGGTG
Organism: Zootoca vivipara; assembly: GCF_965207765.1. NCBI lineage: Eukaryota > Metazoa > Chordata > Lepidosauria > Squamata > Lacertidae > Zootoca > Zootoca vivipara. The sequence continues at coordinate 26,272,976 of NC_142593.1, read as the reverse complement.
AAAATGTATCGATGTCTCAAATTTCTCTCTCTCTGCATTTATATATACAGATCTATGTTCTATCAAACTGCATTATACTCCGAAAATACCCATTAAAATTATTGGACCCAAGTTAGTCATGCCCATTAATTTCAGTGGGTCTGCTTTGACTATGCCTACCATTGGATGCAACCTTATATTTGTCAATTTTTGTTATGCTTCTGCAAGGCAGTAAGTTATTTGGAATAACTGATAATCAGAATATAAATGACCCAAGAGAGATTATTTCAGTGTGACTGCACCACTGCTTTTACAGTAAGAACTGTCAGTAGGTAGCAGCCTTCTTTTTCATGAAATATTATCTGATGTGATTCATAGGCAATTTGATATATCCTAGGGATATATCCTACTAGAGATTAAATTTAGGGGGCAAGGAGATCTTGTCTTTTGGAATATCAGTGCCATGTACACTGATGATACAATATAATAATGCACTTAAATATTTTTATTTATAACAGCACAAGTCTGTTTTCTATGGGAACTTTTTTTCCTCCAGTTAACAATGAAAATAATAGATAATGCTGTCTGCAGAGCCTTGTTTACTCTATCTGTGGTACTACTGACACTGCCTAGTAAGGAATGCAGAATTCTTGTGTAATATCATGCTGACTGCAATTTAGAGGAAATTATGGTCTGGCAAATGTCCTTGCAAAGTGTTACAAGCTTTCCTCATTATTTGCCTTATGATTTATAATGGCCTACCATTGAAACTTGTCTTAATTTTTTTGAAACTTTTGATAAATTGAAAAGTGAAGAGAAAATAATAAGACACTTAATTTCATTTTTTTGGGGGGGGGAATACTGTGTCATGCACATTAATCATTTTGGCAAGCCATATTTGCATTTCAGGAGAGATCTTTGTAGAAAACCTTGATGCAACCTTAGCTGTTATACATCAGACAAACCATGAATAACAAGAGCATGGGGTGGTATTCAGTGCTAGTCCTACTCGGAGTAGACCAGTTGAAGTTAATGTACATGACTAGGTTCATTAATTTCAGTGGATCTACGCTGAGTAGGATTTAGTTGAATACAACCCTTGTTCAAAAATAGCTTGCAATAAGAAAAGTAAGATACAATATAATTAACATTAAAATAATTCTTTAATTCTTGTTGGAGTAACTCTGCATTTGCACTTGCATCATTTAAGCTGTTAATAGATTTTAAAATCTTACCTTTTGTTGAATGTGCTATTAATTCCTTAATAGGATTTTGAAGCTACTGAAGAAGAGCCAATATAATTAAAATATTTTGCATAAATAATTTGTTTTCTCAGAAGTTCCCTGCACTTGTCCTTTGTGCATCTCAGACAGAGGGAGCTGTGTTACAGCTTCTGAAGGGATTCAGCTTGCTAAAGAACTTGGAGCTACTTATTTGGAACTGCACAGTCTCAATGATTTCTACATAGGAAAATATTTTGGAGGAGTGGTAAGTAGAAAAGAATCTCAGAATGATCAAATGGTAAGATTTCAAATATCTTTTGAAATTTGGACTACCATTTTTTTGGGACGGATACGGACATTGGCTACTCAGGATCACAGCCCCTGCTCTGACATGAAGTCCACTGGATGACATAGGTCAAATTTTATATATATATATATATATATATATATATATATATATATATATATATATATATATATATGATTCTATATATATATATATATATATATATATATATATATATATATATATGATTCTATATATATATGATTCTATATATATATATATATATATATCTGTTTCGTACACAGTTTATCCCCACAGAGAGACAACATGGTGTAGTTGTTAAAGTGTTGTATTAGGACCAGGGAGAACAGAGTTCAAATCGCCACCCAGCTGTGAAGCTGGGTCACTTACTCCCTCTGAGCCTAATATGCTTCACAAGGTTATTAAGAGGATAAAATGGGAACGGGGAGAATCTTTTATGACACCTTGAGCTCCTTGAAGGAAAGGTGGGGTATAAATGTGGCAACTCATTATGGCAGTTTAAACTTTAGCTTAAAGCTATCAGACAGAGTTGTTGCAAGGATAAATTGTGTAAGTGAAATAAACGGTGTAATTGGAACATTTTGCTCAAGGTACCACAGGAAATCATATTAGGAAGTGGGGGGAAGTGCACTGCCTCTTCTCCGAGCCATTTTTAAGGCCACCTCCTTCATTGTTCAAAGTCCACTATTTTGGAAGGAGAAAGTCTACATGCAATGATTAGTACTTGGAGGAATGGAACTAAATTAAATTGAAATGCAGCAAAAGTGTTGCAGCACTATCGTGAACATGCTTTCTGAAACACAAGTGCCTTTGAGTTCAGTGGGACTTGCTCCTAGTAAGCGAGTATAGTATTACATCCTTAATCTGGATGCATTTTCAGTTTTGTACAGTTGCAGTATGTAAGAAGTACTCCTAGCTGGGGCAACGCTGCTGCTGATTAGTATGGACAGGGCAGCAGAAGCACTGGGTTGGTGGGGGCATTCAGGGGTGTACATAAGGGTTGGCTGGGTTGGCCCCTACCAAAGCGCAAGCCCATGAGGGCACAAAAATGGCAGTACTTGGAGTGGCTCAAAGCCCATCCGTGGTCTCCTTGGGCTGCTCCTCTGCTTTTCTGAGTGGCTGGGCAAGGCCTGCAGGCTCCTCTGGGTGCCTTTGTGATGGAATCCAGTCGCTTGCTGGGGGGCCTTCCCCAGTGGGTGGTGGCGCTATTAGAAGTGTGAGGGCTCAGGTGGAAGAAAGAAAGAGGGAGGGTGAGAGTTGCAGGAGGAGGAAAAAGAAAGGGAGGGTGGATGGAGGCGGAAGGGAATGCAGCAACCAGAGGGAGGGAGGAAACCAGGCAGATGGACCGATGGAGGGGAGGTGGAGCAGAGCAGACCCAACTCCAGGAGGAAATAACTGGCAGAGTGCAATAGGTGATGAAAAGCAAAGTTTTTTTAATTTTGGGTCCATGGTCTCTCCTGGCTTCAGAGGCACCAATATATCTCCTTGCCATGGGTGCAAGCGATAGGGGAATGGCGCCGATACAGCTCCTTGCCAAGGTCACAAGGGAGCCTAGGTACACCTCTGGTAGCAGTGGGCCTAAGTACATGTGCCTCTGTGCGTGGCATTGCAAGCCTGATGCTCTCACACCACCAACCTGTCCTTCCTCATCCCAGTCTTGGCAAACAGCAGCTTTGAGGGTGGTACAGTGGCAATTCCCTCACATGCCACAACTGGTTTAAAAACGATTTAGGCTGCAGTTATATGCACATTTTCCTGGTAATTAATCTCACAAAAGGCTTTCTTCTGAGTAGACATGCAGAGGATTGGGCTGTAAATTTAAAAGGTCTCTAAAGTGGGTTCCGGTTTCCGCCTGCAGGAATGGCGGACCTGTTTTCCATCTCTCTGACCTTCGTGAGGAATTTGGCGGTTGCTAGGGGAGTAAATGGCAACCCCCTACCCTCTCCGGGGGTTACGGAGAGGGGCCGCTGGCCCGCGATGCCCCCAGACCCACTCCGACTGTTTTTGGAGTGGGGGGAGCTTGGGCTGAGCACTTACGACGGCCAGGACTCCCGGACGCTAATCTGCATGGCGGGGATTTCCATGGTTAAAGAAGATAATTAGGCTTAAATCTATGGACATACTTCAGAAGGAGGGGAAGAAGCGCTGTTTACTGCTGAGAATTTTATGCTGCTGAGCGAGAGGAGTCAAAGAATGTACGGCATCTGGAAGAAGGATTGATGGGGACGGAGCGATAAGGGAAGCAAGTTTTTATTTTTTCTTCATATTGTTGCCTCGTATCTTCCCGGACGCGATGTCCTGGCTTGTTTGGAGTGAAAGAGAAGCAAAAGACTGTGTGAGTTGAACTCTATAGCTGTTGTTACTGAGCATATTTCTTAAAGATGTGAAGTTGCCGATGAGAAAAGCCCCCCCCTAGTCAGACGGAAGGAGTTCTGGACGCGTTCGGAGGATTTATGAGCTGTGACGCACTTTAAATTGGAGCAGCGACCTGAAGCTAAGTTCAGCTATAGGGCAAGGAGATCCATTAATTTACCAAGAGTTCATGGTTGGATGTTTGGGTCTCCTGCCTGAAAAAGCTGTAAATTCTATAAAGATAAATAAATCGTAAATCTTCATGGTTATGAGAGAAAATGAAAGTGATTTGAGCCTTTTAAGATGGCGCTGCTACTCCGTCGCAACAGGGAGCTCCACTAAGAAGATTTATGGGGAGGCTGGACTGATTAACTCACACAGGAGAAAGAACATCTGTGAAACTTCGTTTGACATTTATCTCAGCAGCTGGAACAATCGGATGAAAGTGGAAAACATCTAGGTGACTGTAAGGGGAAGATTTGGAATATTATGAGCTTGGAGGACGATTTGAACTTTAGAAATAAGACGGCAGTGGACAGTTGCGAGGAATTCCCAATTTCTTGAAGCATGGGAACCCAAAAATAAATTATTTAGATGATTTGGCATAACATTCGGTTTGATTGATATATATATGTGTATAATTTGAAATATTGAAATGTGATATAATTGGTTTTAATTGGAAAATTAATAAAAATATTTTTTAAAAAAAATAAAAATAAAAGGTCTCTAAAGTGATAAATAGATCATTTCAGTTCATTAATTACATTAGCCATTGGCTAGCCATATCAGGTTTTTTTTAAAGAAATGGTTTGAATGGATACGGATTACACCCAAAGTCATAGAGCAAATGACATTCTCAAATGAATCACTGTCTTGAAAACAGTAGCAATAGATTCCAAATTATTTATGGGAAACAAAATTTAGTGCCATTAATGGATTTGCCAATCTTAATTGTGTATTGGAAGTGAGCCTGTTTTAGGATTTCTGCAGCTTGGTTTGCAGTCAGTAGGCACTTTAGTTTGTCTGTTGAATCAGCTACTTTAAAAATGAACTTCAATGGACGTTAGGTTTCTTCCATGGAAAACAGGGTAGTAATGTGAGGGAGCTAATTGAATACATATTATGTAGATTTGTTATTGTTTTTAAATTAACATCTGTGGGAGCTGTCCTCATTTGCTTGGCTTTGCCTACTGAATTTATTCTATAAGCACTTTGGGCATGGTGTTCCTTCCTTGTACTAATTTCTGTTAGTGTTATTTTGAAGCAGGAATGATAAAGGCTAATCTTTTAAAGATTTGTTGGTATAATAAACAATACCTCACTTCATCAAGTTTGGATGGTTTTCATGCTCTTCCTTCAGAGAGGCTTAAGAGGCCCCCATTGCTGTACCAAGGAGACCCAGTGCGCAATGCAGCATCTAGCAGACCTGTGGCAAGGAGCTCATAAGCATAGGAACTGGCATGTACCTGTGAGCTCTAGTCTAGAGTCTACTTCCATACAGAGAAGGCCAGCTCTGCAGCCTGTCCAGTGTATGCAGAGCTATGGATTAGATTGTGTTCTTTCTTAGCTGCTAAGTTTGTATCAAAAATTACTTCTTTACTTGCAAGTACCGTAAATGCCTCGGTGGTTTGGTCTTGGGCGGGATCCAGAATAGTCCTCTCTTGCATTGGGCACCCTATACATCCTTTACATAAAAGACCTTCCTACAAAACATTTTCAAAGAATGTTTAAAATTTCAAAGAGGAGGAGGCTTACTGCATTCCCACTGGCAGGGAATTCCATAATAGACCTAGAGCAGGCATCCCCAAACTGCGGCCCTCCAGATGTTTTGGCCTACAACTCCCATGATCCCTAGCTAACAGGACCAGTGGTCAGGGATGATGGGAATTGTAGTCCAAAACATCTGGAGGGCCGAAGTTTGGGGGTGCCTGACCTAGAGGCTGCTGGAAGAAATGTCCTGTTTCTTGTACTCGGTTGATGAGGCTAATTTAATGGGAGAAAGGGTAAAAACCACACGGAGATTTGGACTCTTGGTCAGTTCTGAAACATCCAAACTCCCTGCCACTAACATAAAAACTATAGGAGTCATCCTTTCTACTTTGCTTAATATCTTCTAAACGTTCAGTGCTCCTGCTTTTGTATGAAATTGTATTTGTACATAAGAAATTTGTTATCTTTCAAGTTGATTAAAGTGTCCAATCAGCATTTAACCATAATTGATCTGCTACGGCTTCTTAAATAAATCTAATAAGGTTAAGTAAATATATATATGTGTGTGTGTATTTTATTTTAGCTGGAATATTTTATGATACAAAGCTTGAATCAGAAATCTTCTGAAAAAATGAAGAAAAGGAAAAAGAACCATAAGTGCCATGGAGTTAAGCCACCTCAACTTGATCAGCCAGGTATACTTTCCAACAGAGCACATCTAAGTGGCAGGAGACGGAGGGAGAATTTATCAATTTCAAAGCCCTGCTGGCCTGTGCTGTCAGGGGTGGGGGGTGGGGGTGTCTTCTTTTTATGGTTCTTTTGAGTGTGTTTTTGACAAACCCTCTCATTTCAATGGAAGAGAAATTAACACAATAGCTCTATACTTGTGTAGTTGTTTATGGGTCTGATCCTAGGGGGATGGAGGGCTCTGGGAGACTATAGGCTGCCCTATCCCTGGAATGCCCTGTTTTGGGACTAACTCCTGGCAGACTTGCTGCAGCAGAGGGGCTTCAGGGCCTAGAGGAAAGTATGAACTACAACAAATAATTATAGTACTGGTGCCATTATCTGAATAGATGCTAGCTGTAAGTTCTCTGGCACCTAACAGCTTTCGTTATTCACTCTCCACTGGTATTATTTTCCACCCCACCCCACCATCCTCTACTGGCCAGATGGCAAAAGGGCCCTGGTCCATAATAAGGAATTGGGTGAGTTTATTGAACTCTGATTACGTTAAGTGCATGGCTGCCATCAAAAATGCTGTGCACCTCCTCAGACTCCTCTGGCATCTAGTACAATTTACCCTGACATCAGAATGTTCTGCATTTTTTTCACTATTATAAGCAGTTGCTGGTGATGTTCAGTATAAAACGTAGTTTGGCCTTTGTGAGTATGCAGCCTTCTATCCTCACAATCCTTTGGCTATATCGTTTAAAACTACTGCAATTCAAGCAATTCTCCAATGATTAATTTCAGAAACATCTAATTTTTTTAGTAAATGTTTTTACAATTTTTATTAACCTGAGAAGTTAGAGGAATTGTACTTCCTTTGATGGCCAAAGTGTAGTAAAGAAAAATGTATTTAGGGCAGTTAGGAAAACACTGTAATGTCCTCATTTAATCCAGTCCCAGGGAATAAAAATGCTTTTGTTTGCATTGTGCCTAGTGCAAATTTGGAGTTACAAACAGTTTATTCATGATTTCTATTTTTTTGGTTTTGTTTTAGAAAAAATGCCAATCTTAAAAGGTGAAGCCTCGCATTACGACTCTGATTTACATAACCTGCTGTTCTGTTGCCAGTGTGCAGATGTGGTGTTTTATTCTGAAGACTTGAAGGAAGTAGCAGAAGCTCACAGGATTGTTCTGTGCTCTGTTAGCCATGTGTTCATGTTACTCTTCAATGTGAAGAGTCCAGCAGACATTCAGGATTCCTCCATCATTCGAACTGCCCAGACCCTCTTTGCAGCAAAGCGGCAAGCTGTGCTTCCTGTTTTAAACCACAACTCATCATGCAATTCACCAGTAAGAGTCATTGTTAAAGACTCTTTCTTCTGTTCTTGTTTGTCAGACATTCTGCACTTCATTTACTCAGGTATCCTGTCAGAATGGTTCTGGCTGTTTTTTGTCTTTTAGCAAGAAAGAGCTAACCTACTGCAATGGGGCTGCATACCATCTCGCTAGAGGCCTAGTTCTCGTTGTTGTAATAAATCTGCACCTGAACTTAACCACTTCAGACTTGAAGTAGATGCATACAGATTACTAGCCTGTCAGGGAGTCGACTACCTGAAAACTTTTCTTCAGAAAATGTCTGGTGTTCTTTATGTAGGGATTTTTTTTTAAATGAAGGAGATTTCAGTGGGAAGTGTAAATGTTGCCAGAACTTTTGTTTACACAATTTGAGTTGGTTGAGCACCAGACTATCCCATTCTCATCCTCTTTGTTGTTTTCTGATTATTACATATTTTAAGAACTTTTGCTGAATAGTGGTGATGGAGGAAAAGATGATAGACTTTGGCACTTGGTTCCTCTACTAAGGAGGTGCAATGAAGCAATCCACCAAGCTATTGTAGTCAATAGCCTTTGAAGGAGGAAATAAACAAACAAAATGGAAATAGTGCAATGCCACTCTTTGGTGGATTGTACCCAATTTTACTGCCCTAAGATTCTTTAAACTTAGGGTGCTCCTGTCTACACATGGAGTTCTTTCTCTTGAAAGGACTGTTCCTTTCAGTGTGTTTGAGGACAACTCCAGTCACATGCCTATTGGGTTTATTGCACTAGGTGGGGATGCTATATTGTCCAGGAAATCTGTTTATGCATCAAAACACATGCAGAGCTCTGAATCTGGGTGTCATGTCTTAACATATATTTTCTTCCAAGTCTGATGCTGAAATGTTGTTGTTGTGTATGTGTGCATTGAAGGGTGCAACTTCACAACCTTTGCAAGGCCAGTTCAAGGGCAAACAGATGTCTCCTCTCCAATTCTATTTATTTCTTTGCATTGCATACTTTTATTTAAAAGTCAGGAACTGCGGAGGTAGTTTTGTCACTTTTTGTTATTCACACCATAGGGGTGTCTTATTAGTGTCAATGACACCCACATTACTAACACCAAGCACAATAACAGTGACTTTGCTATTCAGGCATGTGGAGAGGCGAAAATTTCCTTTTCCCAGGTACCAAATATAGTTCATTCAGTGATATAAAATGCAGTGTCCCTGCGACAGAAATGCCACCCCCTGAGAAGATGATTGGGTTGTGTGCAGCGCATGTTGGTAATAACTGCATTTCTGGTGCTAAAAAGCTGATAGTCTGAGAGGAGCCATAGCCTAGAAGTATTGTTTGTCTCATCTCCACAGGTGCTTTCCAATGGGAACTATTAGAAGAACATATCAAAAAGAAGCTGAAGGATCTTGGGAACGTTGAGCTTGTTCTTGAGAGAGTAAAATGTATCTTGAAAATTCCAGGAAAGGTAAGCCACATTTTTTTTTTATCTTTCAGTTGCACTTATTGGATTGCAAAAAGGACCAGATGGAGTGGTTTGGATCCCTTAGATACAAGATTTATCAATGAAGGTTGTTAAGTCCAAATGACTCACCATTAAGTTCAGTATTAGTTAGGCTATAGAAATAAGGGAAGAGGGTGAATTCAACAACTGGAAAGATTATAAACTTTTTTAATACGTAGATTTAATAACTCACCGGGTGATGATGACAGAGTATTCAAAATGATCCTTATTAAACAATTATTTCTTAATTAATATTCTTCCTATCAATAAAAGAGTTTAAAATGCAGCTATGGGAAGCTTAAATGCTAACAACCGTGAGGTTTCAAAGGGGAAAATATTTGGTTCATATAAGGGAGCATTACTTAATTTTGTTTATGAATGCTGATGCAGAAGCAGGCCTGCCATCACACTAGGTGAAGTAGCTGTCTCAGGCTGCCAGCTTTTGGATACCTTTAAGAGCTGTTGGTTAAACCACTGAGCCCTAGGGCTTGCTGATCAGCATGTCGGCAGTTCGAATCCCCACGACGGGGTGAGCTCTTATTGCTCAGTCCCAGCTCCTGCCAACCTAACCGTTCGAAAGCACATCAAAGTGCAAGTAGATAAATAGGTACCTCTCCGGCGGGAAGGTAAATGGAATTTCCATGTGCTGTTCTGTTTTGCCAGAAGCAGCTTAGTCATGCTGGCCACATGACCTGGAAGCTGTACGCCGGCTCCCTCGGCCAATAATGCGAGATGAGCTCCGCAACCCCAGAGTCGGTCACCACTGGACCTAATGGTCAGGGGTCCCTTTACCTTTAAGAGAGACATACTCATCTGACCCAAGGCTGGGACACAATGTGCAAGGGTGGTCTTTTACACAACTCCTGTTTATTTCAACAAGATAAGTGCAGGATAACCTTGTCAGGGATTGTGCTCCATGGTCAGAAACAAAGTGTCATGTTCAGGATTCCGTGTATGCGTAGGAGAATGTTACATTTCTCCCCCCTTGATCTTCCCAATGTTAAGTGTCTAGCTAGAGGAACATCTCAAAAGGTGAGGGGCTAGAGTCTGCTACTGGAGGGAAAATATTGATTACAGTACTACCCTGTGCCAGAATTATGGCCTGTGGGACGCTATATGCATCCGGGGGAGGGGCGAGCTTACAATGGCATGATACATATTTAGAGTGAGAACCATTGTGAGATGCCTATTTATGGTAGTAGAAATAAAAATGGAGGAAGAGCTTTTGAAAGTGTGCAACAGATGTTGCTGATCAGTTGTGAACAACGTGAAAAAACAGGCTCAGTGGTTTCATATTGTTTGCTACAAAAGCAGGAACAAAGGTAGGCACTTAAAAAGCATTGTCACTCATATGTTCTCCTGTCTTTTCCTTTTTCAGGTTAACAGCTCAAGAAATTGCAGGTCATATTTGTCAAAAAGGCCCCTGCAGTTATGTAACAGCTCTCTCAGGCTCTTCTTTAACACAACTGTGTTAGCTGATGTCATGTTCAAAATACAAGGTATTAAACTTATCTCATTTGTTTTCCCACCTTTGCCCTTTAAGTAGTCAAACAATGATAAAATACCTCCTGGTGATAAATTGAATAACTTTTGCAATAAAAACAAGTAGCATCATCAATATGCTTTCATTATCTAGAATATAAGGGAGAATTCAATATGTAAGAGCATATCATAAGAAGAGCCTGCTGGATCAGGCCAATGGCCCATCTAGTCCAGCATTCTGTTCCCACAGTGACCAACTAGATGCCTGTGAAAAACTTTCAAGCAGGATTCGAGCACAAGAGCACTCTTCCCTCCTGTGGTTTCCAGCAATATTTATTATAGTGTTGCGAAAATGTTGCAAAGCCGGATATATGATAGGAGAGGAGGGAATCTCATTTGATATTTGATTATATTGCAAAATCCCAATTATGGCAGTGCCATAATCACAAAAGAGTTTCAAAGCTTCCAGGTCTCCCAGAACTTTTCAGCAGGCTAGATGGTAAATGGGAAGGAGGAAACTTTTTTTTTTAGCTGATATTAAAGTCATGGAGCCTGTACAGTTGAACCACAGTTGTCAAATGTAATCTGTTCTGGAAGACCTTTTGACTTCCAAAACATTCGACAATCAAGGTGCAATTGCCGGTTGGCAAAATCCATTGAAAAAAATGGAGAAACACACCTTGGAAGCCATTCGACTTCTGAGGCGCATTAAAAAAACGGAAGCATTCACTTCCAGGTTGTTGGAGTTTGAAAGCCGAAACATTCGACTTCTGAAGCGTTTGACAACCAAGGCTCCACTGTATCTTAGTCTCAAAACAATGGGGAAGGAGGTAGTATGTATGAGAATGGTTAGAGGCTATGTAGATTGCACCAAGGCCAGCTGGGGAAAATAATCATAAATGTGGCTGATTCCTGATCTCTCAAAACTCAAGAATTGTCTGTTATACAGGTCTGTCTCCAACCTAGGCAAAACACACAGGTTCCTTAGTAGGTGGAAACCAGGACGCAGGCCTTTTATAGCTTCTGGGGTTGACCAGGCATCCTATGTACTATTGCACACCTCCTCCCTGAGCTAGCAAGCCCCACCTGGACTGTGGGTCCTTGCCTGTCTTCCCTCAGAACTGACAGCTGTAAGTTCTGGAATCCTAAGATCAGGGGTGGTACATCCTATTTTGCCACTTAAGGCAAAACAGGAAGTGCCATACCATACTGTTCTGCCACACCACCAGTGGGACACTCACCACCACTTAGCCACCTGCCGGTGGCACTGCAGCTGTACCGCCAGTTGTGTCACCTCCGCTGCTTGTGGAGAAGCAGTGCTGGCATTGGTCTGTGAAAGAGCTTGCAATATTTCTCTCAAATCTCAATAGATATTTTGCTCTCCTAGACCTCTTGCAAGACTTTTCTGAGATCTCGCAAGATTTTGCAGGAAATCAGCAGGAAATCAACACCTATCCTGGCGCCACTTCTCGGCCAGGATGCAGGCCTTATATTAGTGAAGGTGAGAGTCATATAGCACCTAAATAAAGGTAAAGGGACCCCTGACCATTAGGTCCAGTCGTGGACGACTCTGGGGTTGTGGCGCTTTTCTTGCTTTACTGGCTGAGGGAGCCGGCGTACAGCTTCCGGGTCATGTGGCCAGCATGACTAAGCCACTTCTGGCGAACCAAAGCAGCGCACGGAAACACCATTTACCTTCCTGCCGGAGCGGTACCTATTTATCTACTTGCACTTTGACATGCTTTCGAATTGCTAGGTTGGCAGGAGCAGGGACCGAACAACGGGAGCTCACTCCGTCACGGGGATTCGAACCGCCGACCTTCTGATCGGCAAGCCCTAGGCTCTGTGGTTTAACCCACAGCGTCATGTTAATATCTGCTAGTGCCTCCTCCCCCTTTCCATCGTAAGACTGTGACCAGATGCAAACTCCATGTTTTCAACAGCAACCAAACAATAAAAAAGAAATCCCCCACCATGTCCCCATGTTGCTCTGTTTAGCTTGATGAACAGTTCTGTAGAACTCAAAAACTTGCAATTCTAACTTGTGCTATTTTGGTTGGCCTATTAAAGGTATTGGCCTAATTTTCTTATACGCCAGCACAGCTGCCTTTGCAGATGATACTAGCATTTCTTCATTTTTGCCTTGCCAGTCATGGACCTTTATTTGCTGTCCTGTGTACTATTAACAGTGCCTAATCTCATTGACTTCAGTGGGATTTAAGCAGGATTTTGTACAGAATTGCAACCCTTAGCTACTTCTACGCCTATACATAGACAGGAGTAGTGGCAAGAACCAGAAGAATCTTTATTTGGATCAGCCACTAGCCATAGCAATAAAATAAAATAAAATAATGTATGTACTGAGGAAAGAGGTAAAAACTTAACTATACCAAATACATTTTGGAGGTTTACATCAACAATCAAATAATAGATCTTATTCTAATTGCCTCCGTTAAAAACCTTGCAGTTTTTGCTGCAAGTAGTGGCAAGTATTTTTGATCAACTTCAAACTTCTGCTTCCGCAAGAATAAAGAGTTGTTTAATTATTTTGCTTTCAGCTTTGAAAAGCCACAGCCAAGTCTGAATCTCTATGAACTAGGCACATGCGTACAAGGGAATTCTTTTCTAGATGCCGCCTTCAGTATGCAGAGAAAACAAACAGTCCTTTGAAAGGAGAACAAAATACAAATGCACAGCTTGGTGAGACAGACAGCTCAGTTCTAAGGGCTACTCTTTGGACAATTCTTGTAGGAAGTTGAGGGAACAATAGGTTTCATTGCTTGTCTCAAACAAATGCCACAGAGGAATATATTCATATTAACAAGAGTGCAACCATCTATTACAAGCAGAACACAGTGATAATGAATTTGTAGTTTTTAAAGTGTTTCGTCTTTAGAGCTAAAAACACCTAATTTAAGAATGTACTGCACAAAAGAGTGCAGTTGTGTTTACCAGATTGTGTCCAGATTTTTGTCAGGACACAGAGATCAGTCCCTGAGACTTTTTAATTCCAGTAATAATAGGAGTACCTCTGAGGATGTGAAAAATGCTATTCCTTCCTTACTGAAGGATCCCAGGGATTAAACCAGTAGTTCCAAGTCATAGAGCATGGCACTAAGACAGTTTTGAGCCTGCAACAGTTATTTAAAAAAAAATCAGCCTCTGATTGTGCATTTTAAATACTTAAGTCCTCGTATGTGAAATGTTGGAGCCATTTAGACGTTTTTCTGTTGCAGAGCAAATGTCAGTTTGCTCCTATCAGTGCTTTTTCCAAAGAATTATCGGTAAACCCTATTCAGGCATTTTATTCAAAACTGAATTGATCATGTGAGGAAAGAGTGGGGCTGCAGCAAACAAGAACATAACTCTGCCCCTGATACCAGTGCTGAGTAGCCCTGCTCTCAGGCACCTCTGTGTACAGGACGCACATCGGCTGGGTGGGAAACTTTCCTCAAATAACTGAGTGCACAAAGCCTTCTATACTATATGGAACCCTGAATAGTTAGGGTTTTAGATGATGTGGAAACCTCCTTGCAGATGTTTGCATTATACACATGGATGCCATATTTACAGATCACAAAGTTTCAATGGGCAGCATTAATAGAAGCGCGCGCGCGCGCACACACACACACACACACACACACACAGAGTCTTTTTCTTTGCTGGTGCAATAAATTATGGAATTTGGGTTCAGGCCAGTGTGCCATCTAATTTTAAGCACATTTACTCAAAACTAAAACCTACTGAATTAAATTGGACTGATTCCCGCAGTAAATGTGTAGAGGATTGTAAACTTATGTGTACTGAAGGCAACCAGAGTAGATCCAGATACCAAATGTTTCATCCTAAATGGTCAGTGGATTGAGATCCCATTAAATGAAGGCATCACTATAAGTCTTGTCACTTTATATTGTTTTATATTGTAAAATTTGTTAACCATGGCAGATTTTTCCTGAAACACCAGTGTTCAATAATTTAAGAAAACATCGCTCTTAAATTAGGGGTGAGAAACTGTGGCCCTTTGTGTGTTGTTATACTTGTAACTGTCATCAACTTTGTAGTCCAATGGCATCTGGAGTGCCACAGTTTCCGCATCCCTAACTTAAGTATATATCAGCATAAAAATGTTGAAATCATTGTCTTGGTTTTCTTTCTCTCCCCCACCAGGTGCTACAGTGCCAGCTCACAGAGCAGTCCTCGTGGCTCGCTGTGAGGTAATGGCGGCTATGTTCAACGGCAACTATGCAGAATCTAATAGTTTTCTGGTTCCAGTTTATGGGATTTCCAAAGACACTTTCTTGTCCTTTCTAGAGTATCTGTATACGGACTCCTGTTGTCCAGGTAAACAAATATTTAAGCTTTTTCTGTATATTCATATACTTCTGGTGCTCTGGTTGCTCCTTCATTGGTGAAAGAAGAGGGAAGAGAAGTAGATGCCATCATATCAAAAAGAAAAATAACTACCAGACTTTTAGAGGACATCTGAAGGCAGCCCTGTTTAGGGAAGTTTTTAATCTTTAGGAAATTAGTGTATTCTAATATTTCTGTTGGAAGCCGCCCAGAGTGGCTGGGGAAACCCAGCCAGATAGGCGAGGTATAAATAATTTATTATTATTATTATATCATTTTTCTTTTACGGCTGAGCAAGGCTGCAATCCTGTGCAGACTTCGCTGGTAATACCATATTTTTCCATGTATAAGACGCCCCCATGTATAAGATGCACCCTATTTTTTAGGACTCCAAATTAAGAAAACACCCCTCAGCACTACCCGTGTATAAGACGCACCCCAATTTTAAACCTTTTGTTGTTGTTGTTAAAAGAACCTAGTCTTATACATGGAAAAATACAGTAAAATTCCATTTAACACCATGGAATTTACTTCCAAGTTTACTTGCATATGATTGTTCTGCACAGCTGATCGTGAGTATATTTATTAAGAACTAAGTGGACTTGCTACTGAGTACATTTTGCATAGTGTTGTGCCTTTTGAATTTTCTGGTTCTTAACCTTGGATTTTTTGATATTGGGTAAAAATATTTCTGGGCGTTCCTGCATTACCTTTTAAAGGCTCAGTTCAGGCCAGCTTCAATATGAGTGACTCCTAGTGCTACTCAGTCACTGCTCTTTTGTTGGAAGCTACAGGCAGAATCATAATTGACTTTTCGCACTCTCAGGAGTATGATGCTTTTTCTATTATCCCTCCATGTTTTGTCCACAACAGTGTGGTGTAGTTGCTGTATATGGGAACAGTTTAACCTTAGTGTACATTTACTTTGTGGTGGACACCTTTTTATGATCTTCCTTATTTATTTATTTTATCAGTATTTTAATTATTAGTAAAATGTTTTTTCTAGCCCAGAGAGAGAGAGAGAGAGCGGTTTAGCATCATTATCACCAAAATGCTATAATGTTAATCTATTATGGTGATGTAATACTATAATATAATAATGTTAAATATTTTTTAAAGCTTTCTCATCATTTTATCGACATGGTTAATGGCGGTGTGACCAGAAAGGGGTAGGGATTGTTTAATCATTAAAAAACCACCATAGACTTACAGTACCATGCCTCCCTTTCATTTTTTAAAAATACAGTCAGAAAAGTGTTCTAGTGATAATTAAGAGATTGATGTTTTTAAAAAGAAATGGGCCATAAAATGGCACTCACTGCAAATTTTATAATAAATGCCTGCTGAGCTGTGATAGGTCCTCTTTCTTAGTATGTCACTGTCCACATTTTTTTTAAAAAAAACTTTTAAAAAGGCAGAATGGTAATGCAAAAGGCATTTATTTTCACCTGGAGAGATTGCGCTGCTCTTCTGTTCCTCTGAAAAAAAAGACTTTCTGTGGTCTGAGAAAAGACAAAAGAACCACAGAGAAATACAATATAGCAATAATTGAATGATGTCATCATGTTGGAAGACTTTTAAAAAGTGAATGATTGTAAAATCTGTACCCCCAAAACAAATAGACAACAAAGTACACCGTTCAGATTTTTTTTGGCTCAGACCTAATGAAAACAAGTAAGACTAAAAGGCTGGAAAAAAACCACCTACAACATAGAACAGGCATCCCCAAACTGCGGCCCTCCAGATGTTTTGGCCTACAACTCCCATGATCCCTAGCTAGCAGGACCAGTGATCGGGGAAGATGGGAATTGTAGTCCAAAACATCTGGAGGGCCGAAGTTTGGGGATGCCTGACATAGAATATAGAAAACTACACTTCAAAATCTCCAGATTTCTCAAACCACTAATATCCATGTGTCTCACTGTGAGAGGAATACCCAACCTGCAAATTTCTACCCAGCATTGTGCAAGTAGAAATTTGCGGGTTGATAATTTATATCCAATCAATATGTGACATATGCCACCCACACCTTTATTTGTTACTCAGGGAATTTCCTCTACCCACACTGCCCCATTCCCAGCTAAATCATTCCTCTCTTCAGATCTCATTAAACAGTTGTTTACCAGACACACCCAGCTGTGTACTCAGTCTCCCTGACCCCATTTTAAAGAGACAGCAGACTAGCAAAAGATCTCCTTTTTGTGTGTGTCAGAATCAACACTGAAGTTGAGTTTGTACTAACTTCTATAAATTAACTTTTAATAATATTAATAATGGTTAAGGTATGTTCTCATAAAAAAAACCCTCAAAAGAAATGTTTCAGGTTGGTTTCTTGTTAAATATAAAGGGCGTGTTAATGTGAATATTTTATGGTATGACCTTGAAAACTACTGGATGTTGATTTGATAACTGTGTTGTAGATTGCAGTGGCAATCCCTAAAATTATATATGAGTTTCCCCAAGGGGGAAAGAAACAGCATGTTAAAAGAAAGAAATCACGTCTCTCTTTTTATTCCTTTCACCCTCTTTTCTTTAGTTTCTTTCTGCCATTTGAGGAAGCAGGCACTAAAATATTCTGAAACTACAGCTATGCTGCTGTCTGTGTGTGTCACAGGGTTTCCCAGTTGGCAGCTACAGGAAAAGAAAGGACCTTGTGTACTATTTGCAGTGGCCCTTTCTACAGCCAGCAACAGGAATTCCTTGATTATGCAGGACTCTGCAGCATGGGTCATACCTTGCCCTTAGTAAAATGAGTCTCCCAAAAGACATATTCACTACCCAGTTAAATACAAATAGTAGGATTTAAGTTTATTTAGTTCTATAGAGATTAAATCATACTTCAGCTAAAGTAGATTGTGGGCAGATCTCCCTTAGAACCACCCTTTATTGCAAGAAGGATGCTTTGTGATTGGTAAATGTAAGGGGACTCTTCTGATGGCTCTTGGCATAGCCATTTTGGACTCATAGCTAGTAAACTAGTCAATTATGTGTAGAGGAAGAGCAGCTTAAAAATGACCGCTGACCCATTTGAGTTAGGGAGCATAGAAGCGCACCGGCAACAGATGTGTAAGGGTCATAGCTGCCAAGTTATCCCTTTTTTTAAGGGATTTTCCCTTATGCTGAATAGGCTTCCTCGCGAGAAAAGGGAAAACTTGGCAGCTATGGTAAGGGTTGCACTGATTAGCCTGCTATCAAGTAGACAGTAATCTAACTCAGGTTTGATATTCTTACCAGCCAGCATTCTGCAAGCTATGTCGCTCTTGATTTGTGCTGAGATGTACCAGGTGTCGCGGCTTCAGCACATCTGTGAGCTGTATATCATCACACAGCTCCAGAGCATGCCTAGTAGGGAATTGGCATCAACAAGCCTGAGTGTTGTCAGCTTGCTTCGAAAAGCAAAGGTAAGTGCTAAGCATCAAATACATGCACATTAATACTTCAGTAAGGAAAAGGTTTCTCTCTGGCATTTTATTTCCTAGCCAGCGAAAGCTGGAGTGTTCCAAAGTATCTTTTTTGATGTCATGATCATGGTTGCCATCTGGCAGTAAACAACAATAACTGCAACTACTGTAATTGCCAGGGCTGCTCCTGTCACTTTAGCAATGCCTTGAAGAAATTAGCCAATTAGCCTTTTTCCAGAATTGAGCTAAGCATAGCATCTGTTAAATGGTCGGCTACAACAGTGAAAGAGCTATCAGGAAATGATACCTGCCTCACATATTAAGACCATAAAGCGGGGGTAGCTAACTTGTGACTGCCTTCCAGCTGTTGCCGGACTATCACTCCCATTATGCTGAACCATTGCCCATGCTGACTCGGGCCAGTGCACAACATCAGAAGTACCACAGGTCCACCACTCTTGTCATAAAGTAACCTATCGAAAGCCTCCACCCACTTCTAACTTGGCCTGTGATGTTCTCTTCACAAGTCTATGTTACCATTTCTTCTACCTCAGAATTATCAAATCACTTGGCTTTCTAAATCCTCTTGGTTTATTTGTTTTTCTTCTTCCTGTTAGGATAGGTTGTAATTTCTGCAAAAGTGCAGGAAGAATGTAGCCAGTGTTAGTTGTACTCATAGGTTGTAGCCAGTGTTAGTTGTACTCATAGTAGACCCATTATTACAATTAGTAGAGACAACTAACTTGGGTCCATTAACGGCAAAGGGTTTACTTTGAGTAGGACATAGTTGGATGCAGCACATTGTAACAGGCAAAATGAAGCATATGCATGTGCATATAAAAGGCGGACACTGGAGTAATAAGCAATTTCTATTAGCGTCAAATAGACTGAGTAAATGGGTGTTCCAGTCACAGCAAAGAGATGACATTTCTAGATAAATGTCTACCCATTTTAGTTAATGCTCTTGCCAAAATGTGTTTTTCTATAATACTCAAGTTCATCTCTATTTTATTTCCAATTCTTTTCTTGCAGTTTCACAACTCTGATTGCCTTTCAAACTGGCTTCTTCATTTTATTGCTTCTAACTACTTAATCTTCAGTCAAAAACCTGAATTTGAAGACCTTTCGGGTAATTTGCCAGTTTGCTTCCTAACCACAAAGAAGTTGATGTTTGGGCTAATGCTAGGGTGGATTGAAGCGACTCAGTCATGCTTAGAATAGGCACATTGATTTCAGTAGGTGTACTCTAAGCATGATGAGGTCTGGATCCAGCTCATTATCAATATGAGTGCACACTGTCACTGATGTTATTTTAGCAGTGATAGGATGATATCTCGCCCACCAACCTTTAAATCACCTAGAATCTGCCCTTCCAACTTTACTATGGAATTGATGGAGCTTTGTCAGACAAACAGGTAGTTTCATGAATGCATCAGGGGGACATCATATCTGTAATCGTTGATACCATATGCCACACTGTGGACATTCATGACATAAAAATTTGAAGAGGAATTATGAAGACTTAATTCTAGAAATTTACAGATGTAAAGAAAAATAGAGATTGGTGAATAACTTGTTCATACAAACCTACCCCCACTCCCTTGTTACATATCAAGAGTAATAAACATTTGTGGTTCTGGCTTCATTTTACTCAAACAAGCACCCCAAGATGAGGGAAACATGTAGCATAGAATGCTGAGAGTAGCATTTGTAGGAGGAGAAAGCTGGGAATCTGGTGAAAATTTCCCTTCTAGCAAGAATCCAAGTTGGGGGGGGGGACCCTTCAAGGAATTTGTGCAGCAGGGAAAGCCTGGAACAGCCTCCAAGAACTTTGAGTCTGGAGGAAAATCGATCTATGCACTTTATTATCGGGTGCCAAGCTTTGGATCGGGAGGAGAAGGAAGGAGGCCCAGGTCTAGATAGAAGATAGAAACCAAATTTGGAAGAGGCCTGTGCTGTCCACTATCTGCTTCCACACTCAAGCAAAGCAAATTACAATAGCTAGCTTTCTAAATGCTTTACAGTCCAGCTCCGCATACCACTTTGCTTTTCATAAGAAACAAAATTATCTGGAACACCTATGACACTTATGTGAAATCCGAAAGTTCTGTAAGTCAGTATCTCATACCAGGAATAGCTGTATGTGTAAAGACTTCAACAGCACCTGGAACCCAGATTACGCAGGGTTCCAGTTTGTGTGGAAGCCTTTGCGCTTATAGTAGTACCTTTGAAGACTGCATCCCTGCAGATGTTTTTGCATTGTAAGTGGAGTCATCAATGGGCAGGATTAGCGCACATGATATTGAGGGCAGGGCTAGTTGGCGCAACCCCATTCATGTGCTTGGAGATCACATAAGTAGAATTTCTGAGTAGAGTTTTGGTGGTCGTCCAGGCACTGTAAAATATGATACTTTGGGTTCTAAAAGTCTTACAGAGTAGCACCCTTTGAATGTACATCAATTTTCTCTGCAGCCTTAAAAAAAGCCAGATTATATTGGGATGTTATAACTAGTATTGTATCTAGAGAAAGGAAGAAGGGCACTTTGAAGAATAACATGTAGTCATGGCTAAAACATTTTACCAATGGGTAAAAGAAAGCTTCCCTCCGTAAGAGAGCTTTATGGATTCCCATATCCTCTTTTTCTGCCACGCCCTCAGAAGATCCTGGGCAGGATCTTACCAACTTTTAGCAAGGATCTGTGATGCCCCACTGATTGGCAGTGCCCCCTTCCCCTCAAAATTTATCATTTCCCTGTATTTCAGTTTATCTTCTATAGTAACAAAATATATTGACAATTCATTTCTACCAAGTCCATTAAACATGGTGTTAGATGAAAGTACGTCACATATCATTTTCAAATCCGTAGTGTGTTAGAATCTTTTTACCCTGTCTGTTTCCAACCCAAGTTGAGTGCAGAATGTATGAAACTGCAATTCAGATCTGGTACAAGGTAGAACTACATATTTCTAGTTTAGAGAGAAAAAGCTTCTGAAGTTGTTTAGAAATAACACGCTGGACAGAGCAATCTTTTCACCTGATGAGAAATACATTTCCCTTTTTTCTCATTTTAGTGGAAGAACGCAACTTTGTTGAGATGCATAGATGGCCTTCTAGTATGTACCTGAAACAGCTTGCAGAGTACAGGAACTACATTCATTCTCGAAAATGCCATTGTGTAGTAATGTAAACTGAAAGCTGATCCATCTTTAGTTATGAAGAGAAGAAATTCAATTGCTTCAGGAATCTTACAACTTCACAAGACTGAAAGCAAATGCTGAGCTTACATGCTGTGAAACTATTATCTAATACTGCACTTGCTAATGAATAACTACTGTATTTTTTTAAAAGCATGTGAAACAAAATTTTAAAAAGCATAAGCATTTAACCAGGATGTTTCCCAATTCTGCTGCTGGGTCTAATTTCCTTGTATAGGGACATCAATTCATGTCATATTATTTCAGGTTTTTAGTGGAGTTTAGACTTATTTAGAGCCTGGAAATCTTGTCAGCCTCTGTGATTGAGATTTTAAGAGTCTGAAGGAGATTCCAAATTCATTAAATGTTTGTAGGTTCTCTTTGTCTGGAAACTGTAGAACCCAATTTTGTTTGCTAGTTAAGGATTTCTGTAATTTATTTTTGGGCCTTTTAAGAATTTTGCAAAAACATAGAGTATTATGTTTCTGTACTGGGAATTAGAAAAATGTACTTCCTGTTAGCATCATTAAATTCCTATGTTATGGTGTAAAATACATCACTATCTTTCTAGAAAATAATGATTTATGTTTTCCCCTCACTGAATGGTCTAATATATCTAAAATAGTGGTCTTTATCCTGCAATGCAAAAGAAATGATCAAGGGTAATAAGCATTCTTCCACATTGTATCTGGTTTGTGTATATATATATATCCTCTACAAATGTGTTTCCATGTGGAGAAAAACCAAAACATTGTCACAATCATGTAACGCTACTGCATTTTTTGCCAGCTCTTCCTGAGTAGATGACAAATTAAGTCCTAACATTTTCCACATGAATCCCTCCAGGAAAATTTTTCTCTAAAGGGGGCATGTGACAGAAACACTTTTCAAAAGTACATTGCATTCGGAGCTTAGCCAAGGGCATGAAAATGCAAGGGTTGGAAATCTGCAAGGCAAAGGTTATGGAGCAAGGTGACACTCAGCAGCCAGGTATAGTCATTAAAACCCTGACCAGGGCCTGTTGCTTATACTTTGATGTCCCAGAGGCTGCAAGAGAGAAGAATGGAGCCAGCTGGACAGATGGGCTTTGGCCGCTTTCGAGCTAGATATTGCAGATTCCAGGGGATCCAGGCATGCTATTGCACTCAGACTGCCACCCCAGTCTCCCAGTCCCAAGCCCTGGCTTGTCTTTTTCACACATATCCAGACGTATGACGTCCCAGCAAGATTCTCCTGTCCTTTGTCAGTTTCTTCCAGAGGGGCCCTGCATGTAGTCAACCCGCATCCAGTGTGCATGCCTAGACTGGCCAGGATCCAGAGGGCTGCATGCCCTACTGGAAAGCAGGAGGTGCCTCCTATTGGTTTTCAGTGGCATGTCCCTGCTGAGACTATTGTCTGTTTTTGTGTGCATATGAGGCTATATATATTTATATGTGCCAGTATTTCCTCACCTATCCTCAACACCTGTGTGCACATCCAGAGGCTGCAACATTGTATCTTCCACATGCGCCAAACATGTAGGTGTAGGATCCTGTTGATGTCACCAGAGATGAGATTTACACCAAGCGTTCCTCCCTTACAGCCCACGTGCATTTCAGTGGCCCTTGTAAATAGTGTTTTCTATTAGGTTTTTAACCTTTTTTTTAAAAAAAAATGGAAGCATTTGTGGATCTCTTACTAGAAACCAATCTCATTCCAGCAGTGTGGTTTTGCAATTCATTTTCCGCAGGTCAGCAGGGCAAGCATGACAGTTCCCCTTCTAAATGTCTAATGATTTGCTAAGTATGCAAGCACACAAAATAGGCTGTAATTCCTTACTTGCACTCTGTACTTGCATGTATTAGATACAACATTGCATACTACAAACGAGCACAGCAACTCAAATGGATTTGATAATTTGTTGCAGCGATGTTGACAAGTAACCTTGGGAATAATGGGAGGAATTCTTTCTTGTGCTATGGCGACAGTTTTGTCATTTTGGCTTGCCAGACAGCTCCTTTCCCTGTATGCTGCTCTAGGGGTTCCCACAAGTAAATTTTGGGGGCATGGAGTGCGGGGAGGAGAAGAGGAAAGCCCCTTTGTGCAGGTGGAAGGCCTTGTGCTAGACTTCCACTAATGTGACTCATTCATTGAATTCCACCCGGGCTTGAACGTGTTTAAAATTAAGATTTATTGTAAACAATTTCTTCACTTGAAAGAGGATAGCCACACATAGGAGTTTGCTATTGATGTGCATGCTGCACTCAAAAATTGACCACCCCTAAGGCCCAATTCTGGCCTGCTATGGTGCAACGCTGTATATAGCAGTAATTGGATAGAACTGTGTGAGGGGAAAACCAGAGCACTAGTATTACTGCGATATGGCAAGTATAGCAATTTGAGAAGCTTCCTGGAACTGAGGGGAACTAGTTCGTTTTTTGGTGGTTTTTTTTTTTTAGGATTAGAAACCACATATGGTGCACCTGTTTGTGTTCCTCGATGCTCATGCAGATGGTGTACGGCCTTAGATTAGGAAGAGTGCATAGTTGAATCAGTTTAGAATTAGTATGAACATACATGAATTAGTTTAGCTTGAAAATTAGCAAGCCATGATTTGGTTTTAATATATAAATTAACTGAGAAACTCTTGGGTAGCTTGATCTGCTGAATAAATGTCAAAAAGGCAAAAAAGCTTCCAGGTTCCTTTACAGGCACATGCATTGTACTGTACCATAATCCCTGCTCAGATAGTCAAATCCTGCCCTCCCATCTGCAAACACATGATAGCAACTTGTAACTTTCCTAAAGTTTCCTAAAGTGGTTTCATGGGGCAATTAATGCAAGTCTATTTTAGAAGACAACTAGTAGATTTCACATTTCTAATTATAGAATTATTTATTAATAAGCAGGCATTGTAAGTAGCATTCAAGAGAGTTCACACTGAAGGGATTACTTCGATGTCTATTTTTATTTAAATAATAATAATTTCTGATAACAGACTTATAATTTCTTAAAGTGAAATTATGAACATGGGCTAATGTCAAGCCAGCGTGGAGATGTGTAGAGAGCCAACCTTAAGATACAAGAATCTTTGTTGTAGTCTTGTCACATGGATGAGAGTGTTTGTAGCTCAAAGAAACACTTATTTTATTATGGCATGTGTTGGATATGTAATAATAATTTCACATGTTAGCTGGTGCTTAAAATTTACAAGATTTTAAATTTAATATTTAATTCAATAAAATGTTTCTACTTAGTGTTCATCTCATGTGCTTATTTATCCATTAAATAGCTATACAAACAATGCTCAGTGTGTATTTGATCATCTTTAGAAATGGAAAAAAATCAGTTCATGCTAAGTCAAAACTAACATATTCCACAGTAAATTTGTATTATATTGATACTTCATTGTGCCGCATACTAGGAGTGTGCAATGGATTCAAACAAAACTTCCAAGACAATGCACTCACCTCAGAAGGATTAAGGTCTTATCCAAAGCAAAATGGATAGCCTCACCCGACCCAGATGTGTCATATAAATTACTTGCCAGCTGTACTTGCTCTGGTAACCTCCAGATTGGATTACTGCGATGTCCTTTACATGGGACTGCCCTTGAAAACAATTCAGAAACTTCAAGGGTCCAAAATGCAGCAGCTTGATGACTATGATTCCATTTAAAATTCATATACCGTAACCCTTATTTTAAAATCACCACACTGGTTGCCAGTTTGTTTCTGGGCCTAATTCAACACACTCACATTGGTGTATAACAGGCACCCCCAAACTTCAGCCCTCCAGATGTTTTGGCCTACAACTCCCATGATCCCTAGCTAACAGGACCAGTGGTCGGGGAAGATGGGAATTGTAGTCCAAAACATCTGGAGGGCTGAAGTTTGGGGGTGCCTGGTGTATAAAGTCATAAATGACCCAAATATCTGAAAGACCGCCTCCATTTCTACAGATCCTCTTGGGTATTAAGATTGGCATTTTCACCAACCTCAGAAGTAGAGACAATGCCAGTACAGGAGAGGGCTTTCTCAGTGGCAGCCCCTAAGTTGCAGAACTTGCTTCCTGCAGAGGTGCATTGAACACCATACTTATTCAGTTTTCACTGTGCTAAAGATATACCTATACCTTTGACAGTTTCAAGTATTTTTGTGTTACCATACTTGCTGCATCGACAATTGTTTTACTTCCCTTTTTTTATAATTTATAAACTTTCATGGTTTTCAACTGTTTCAAATGTTGTTGTAACCTGCCTTGGGACCTTATGGCTTGTAGGTAGGTTCTTTCTATGATTTTCATCACAAGAATGACTTGTAGGTGCGGAACATAACACAGCAATCAGCCTTCAAAGTCCTGTTTTAGTTCTCCAGATGGAAATGGCCCGAGATGAAACGAAACAGTTTATTCATATTCAAGGTTATTATACAACCATTATGTTACGTGCTGACATACAAGAGCTTCAATTAGTATGTCGAAACACATATAATTGTACCTGAAGACAGCAACTTCAAAATAAAATCTGCAATTGCACAACTTGGCAGCATGCGCAAAATAATGGCCTCTCCCTTTGACAACAAAGCACAAACTTCAATGGCATTCATGGGTGGAAAAATTAAGTCACCTTGCATTTTGTACGGCTGTCAAGAAAATAGATTGCCACCAAGGTGTGTCAGACTTCAATCAGAGGCACTTGATATTTGCTAGCGCGTTCCAATAACTTAAAAATGCATGACTCAAATGCATACATGCATAAGAGACCAGTGCTTCTGTGAGGTCCCAGCGTAGGCTTATATTTGGGAAAGCATGTGCAGAGCATTCCAGAGCTAGACTCTGGTGGCAGTGTATGCTCCTCAGGATTCATGCGCATGCCCCAAGGGATGGATCCTGTGTCTTCCCACTCAGTTCTTTGTCAGTTTCAGCAATAGCATCAAGGAGGCATCTCAGGTGAAGGGCTGTGGAATGTTCTAGGCTCAATCTGTGGCATCTCTGGGTAGGTTGATGAAGGGTTGACTAAGAGACAGTGACTGGTCCTAACTCAGTCTGTGAGCTCAGTGGGGATTGGAATCCAAGTCTCCCCTGTACCAATTTGTACTCTCAAATTACTATAGCAGAAGTAAAGCTAAGGTAAATGGCCCCTGGACGGTTAAGTCCAGTCAAAGCTGACTATGGGGTGTGGCATTCATCTTGCTTCAGGCCAAGGGAACCGGCGTTTGTCCACAGACAGCTTTCCGGGTAATGTGGCCAGCATGACCAAACTGCTTCTGGCCGAATGGGACACTGTGTCAGAAACCAGAGCACACGGAAACACTGTTTATCTTCCCGTCACAGATGTACCTATTTATCTACTTGTGCTGGCTTGCTTTCAAACTGCTAGGTTGGAAGAAGCTGGGACAGATCAACAGGAGCTCACCCCATCATGTGGATTCGAACCACTAACCTTCTGATCAGCAATCCCAAGAGGTTCAGTGATTTAGACCACAGTGCCACCCGTTGTGTAGGAAAATTAGCTGTGTAGGAAATTAGTGGCATATCAGTTTGAGGGTGCTGTTGTTTTCAAATACAGGGAAATATTCCGACACTGAACTCATCACCTTGCTGGACTGTGCTACCCTTGTACAAAGCATAGGAGGCAACAACTGATCACAGCCCTTAAAAGCACAGGATTTAAGTTCCTTCTCTGCTGTTGCATTCCTGGGCGGCATGGAGTTAAGTGACTGCATCCTCTAAAATCCACCAGTGTATTGCAAACAGAGATGAAGCTTTTTTCCAGAAAGTAATTGTGAAGGTCAAGAGAACAGCTTCTAAGTGCTTTGCCATTAAGCACTATTAAATCTAAACATTAACTTTAGTGGGCAGGCATTGTACAGATCCCCTGCCCAGAGGCCTAACAATCCTAGGGCTCACTAGAAGGAAGAATGGAGAGGCGTAAAAATTGAAGTACGCTGACTGATGCCCCACAAACAATGCCCAAATGCACAGGAGGCAAGAGTCCCAAAAGGGTGCTTTAGGATGCAGCTGTAGCAAATAAAAATGGTTAAGAATGATTGTTGACTGAGAGGGAGATACTCTGCCTTGTACCACTTAAATCCCTTTTATGATGGATGGCCCAATAATGTATGAGGATGGGCAGATAAAAAGGGCTCTGTTATTCTCAGCCTGAAGAAGGACCAGCTAACTTTGAGAAGTGATTGAAGGAGGGGAGGATGCAGATAAATGGAACCAAATTTTACAAGGTGGAAAAAGCCAGGTGTCGATGTATGGACTCATCCATATTGGAAGGAAGTGAACAAAGCTAATTATATTGGTTGTATGAGAAGGAGAAGTACAACCTACAACAAAATGCTGCAGCATATTCTCCTGCTAAGAACTCCAGACATTGCATTCCCTCTCCTGCTGGTTTTTCCATTCCTACTCCATAGCTGCCAAGTTTTCCCTTTTCTCACGAGGAAGCCTATTCAGCATAATGGAATTTCCCTTTAAAAAAGGGATAACTTGGCAGCTATGCTACTCTCCAGAAATCAACTTGAATTCTGTGCCTCTTGCAGCATGCTCAAACCTCCCTGAGATGTTTTCTATGGCTCCCTTTAAGAGCCCCCCCCCCCAATCTGCAAACTTTGCGGTTCTCCCAAGACCACTGATGCCTCCCCTATGTGCGTGGATTGGGCTAGGCAAGGACAGGCTCTTGGAGAATGAAGATTGCTACCAATGTATATATGCAGATAAATTATATAATAAAACTCATTCTTAGAACAAGCATTTTATTCCACTGCATCAGAATCTGACTGTCCCCATGTTAACTAGCAGAGATGGTGCATACTAAAACGTGCCAGAAGTTACAGTCACATGCTCAGCAAAACCAGACAGAGACCAAAGCCTTCGATCACCATTACTCTACATTGAAACGCACCACGAGCAACATAGTAGATGCAGGATAAAGCGAGAGGTAGGCAGCTGCGATTTCATTTCCAGAAGATAGTGCTGTAGCATGAGGTAGTGCCGTCCTCTAGTCCATTGCTGCTCTGAAAATTAAAAAAGGGACACATTATGAACACTGGAAGGTTACCATGAAATGACATTTGGCAGCTATAAAGATCTTGAGCAGTACTTTGGGAGAAAGCTTGGTTTCAAAAAATAAACCCATTGCCACTGAGACAATACTGGAAATGCAATACAGTGGTACCTTGGTTTTTTAATGTCTCCGTTGACGAACATTTCGGTTTTTGGACGCTGTAAACCTGGAAATAAATGCTTCAGTTTTCGAACACGCCTCAGAAGTCAAACATGCCATGCAGCTTCCACTGAGTGCAAGATCCTGGGGCCTAGCTGTTGGCTATTTAGTTTTTGGTTTTTGAATGTTTCAGAACTCGAATAGGTGCAAACCTATCCAAACTCTGTTTTCTGCACTCTCTCTGTTGGTGCAAAAGTGTGCCAAGATGGTTAGGGCTCTCACTTCTTTGCACACTAGGAACAGTTAGCATTTTTACTTCCTATTGCCTCCTGCAGTGAATGATGCCCCTCTGTTAAAAGCAGAGGCTTAAAGGTCACAATCATACCATACACTTAAAACACATTGCTTCTAACAAAGTATCCTGGGACATGTAGTTTGTTAAGGGTACTGGGGAACTGTATCTCTGTGAAGGGTAAACTACAAGGCCCAGGAAGGGTAAACTACAAGGCCCAGGAATCTTTGGGGAAAGCCGTTGCTTTCATTATATGGCGTGGATGTAAGTGCAACTTGAAACGAAGCAATGACTACAGTTGGCAAGGAATGGCACTTATTCTGCGGCACAGGGTTAGCATAAGCTACCTGTAGCAGCACCATCTCCAGCACCATATGGTGCTGGAGGAGACTCTTGAGAGTCCCATGGACTGCTAGAAGATCAAACCTATCAATTCTTAAGGAAATCAGCCCTGAGTGCTCCCTGGAAGGACAGATCGTGAAGCTGAGGCTCCAATACTTTGGCCACCTCATGAGAAGAGAAGAATCCTTGGAAAAGACTCTGATGTTGGGAAAGATTGAGGGCACTAGGAGAAGGGGACGACAGAGGACGAGATGGTTGGACAGTGTTCTCGAAGCTACGAACATGAGTTTGACCAAACTACGGGAGGCAGTGCAAGACAGGAGTGCCTGGCGTGCTCTGGTCCATGGGGTCACGAAGAGTCGGACACGACTAAACGACTAAACAACAACAACAACAACCTGTAGCAGACTTGGAGGGTGAAGTCACTGCTCTGTGGGAATGAGAAAGGTTAACAGGGTCTGCAGAACATATTGAAAAGACTTATGGGAAAAGATTTATAATGAATTGAAAAGAGTGCTGAAATACACTTTTGTTAAAAAACCAGAGGCCTTTTTGCTTGGAATTGTTGGAGAAGAAATCCCTATAAAAGACCGTACATTCTTTTTGTATGCCACAACAGCAGCTAGATTGTTAATAGCTAAACAGTGGAAGATGCAAGAGATACCAACTATCAATGACTGACAGATGAAGATGTTGGAATATATGGAACTCGCCAAGATGACTGGGAGACTTTGCGACCAAGAGGAGGAGGAGATAGAAGATTGGAAGAAATTTAGAATTTATTTGGAATTTTTTTTGTAATATATAAATTACCTTAGGGAAGTATATTTAGGTTTTCAGTTTATATTAGGATTTTGTTTGGTGAAAGGAACTAATTCCTTGTTAGTGATATGTATTTTAATATTTTAGAGGATGAACCTGCTAAAGATGATGGAGAATAATGAAACTCAGAAGGTGGGGACTGAGGGAAGTCCCCATATGATGTAAAGTAATAAGTGAGAAGGTTTAAGATTTTGTGTGTGTTTTGTTTGTGTTTATGTATACTTACTGTTTGTTTTCTTTTTTTCTTATTGTAAAATGAATATTTTTTTTAAGAACATATTGAAAAGCTCCTTTCTCCAGCTGTTGCTTCCAGCATTCCAAGCCAGACTCCCAGAGAGAAGAACATAGAGAATGCTTCCAAGGGCAACTGACCTGTGAAGCAGCTGTTCATTTCCAGAGATCAGGCATTTGCAAACCCCTGCATGTTTCCAACCCCATTATTTCAAGTGCCTAGGCCTTCAGAAGAGCTGTGTGCCTGGCCTAGAAAAAGTATCTCCCCCCCCCGCCTCGCCCTGGCCTCTGGTATGCCTCTTTTCAACTAATACAATTCAGGAAATCGACTGCCCTACAATATCTAGCTGCAAGCAAGATGCTGGCAAGCCTCGTTTCTCTTCATCTGATGCAGCAGGAGATGCCAACACACGTTCTTGCCATTTTAAAGTTGCCTTCTCATTCCTGCAGCAGGATTCCTCTGCACATTTTGAAAATACTTTTGGAGCAAGCTTTTCTCAAAATAAACCTCTGTGCAGATCAGGAATCCTTTATGGTGCTTGTGGGAGCCGCCAGTCACATGTTTATGCTTTGTGTGCAAGGAGTTGCACTGGAGCTACTTGAGCTAAGCTCGTCTTCCCCAACCTGGTGCCCTCCTGATGTTTTTTTGTTTGTGTGTGTGTTGTTTTTTTTACTGCAACTCCAGCCAGCACAGCCAACAACAACAACAACAACATTAGTTTTATTGGAGTCAAACAACATGCTATGTCAAATAGCACACCATGTCAAATTCAAAGCATGCAGCTACAAATTTTTATTAATATGGGGGAATTGTAACTGGTACCACAATGCATGGGGAAATGAAGTTTAAACCTTCCTTCCACCACCAGGATCATGGTCAGAGTCCCTTCCTGTCACAGCAGCTTGCTTTATTAAAAAGCACCCAGTTACGGCTAATGGTTACAGGGGGGTGCAATTGCAGCAAAGGAGGGAAGGTTTAAACCGCCTCTCCCTATGTGCTACCTGATACAATTCCACCCACCCCAGTGTTAGAAACTCAGATATATATAAGATGGGCAACAAATGGCTCCTTAAACCAGGGTTACAGTCGCCAAAACAGAATATCTAGTTGCTGTTTGGGGGCCAGAAGGCTGTCTTTCTCAATGCAATGTTTTGGTTTTGGTTCCTGAAATTCATTCTGATGGTGCAGATAAAATACCATGGATAGAATTCTAAAGGATATGTTGTTGTTACTGTGTGAAAACAGACAAGATCCAAGGACCTCCAGGCAGGCTCCTTCAGATCTTGGAGATGTCAGGCATCATCCTGGTATCTTCGTTTGGTCACAAGAGGCCAATAGCTGGTGAATTTTGAACGCTGCCAGAGACCACTTAGTATTAAGCAAAACAAAACACTAGATGCGCTGCTCTTTCTTATTGAATGTAACACATAGTTTGGCCCACAGGGTTGCAACTGCATTTCTTCCTTGTTCTCAAGTTGGCTGGATAGCTCATATCCAAACACTTACCTTCACAAGGCTCCAATCTTCTGCAAAATGGATTTAAGTTCTCCACTCCTATATAGAGCTTCCAGGTCTGTAAAGCCACCTATACACTTTTCTCCAATAAAGACACGAGGGACCTAGAAGAAGTAGTTAAAGTTGTTAGTTAGGATTACTCAGCAAAGAAAAAAGGATTTTAGGAGCATAGTCTCCTAGGGAGGCAGGAGCTTAAAACAGAGCTATAAGAACGACAGCAAAAGATAAACGGCAAGAGAGAGATGGCAGCTTGACTACTAAGTAAGAGGGATAAGGGTAGCGCAGGGCTGGAGAACCGGATCCGGCCAGCAGACCTGACCCTTATCTCCCCTACCTTTATGGGTGAAATTTAACAGGTGGGTGTGGCCAGACACCTGTCAATCACCCGGTGTCACAATTACATTGGGCGATGGGGTGCTTTGAAGTACCGACAATTGTTGGGACTTGGTAGTGCCACACAGGGCTTACATAGAATCCTGTGTGGTGCTTGGAAGTGCCAGGTAGCTGATAGTCAGAGTTCAAGGTGCAGAACAAGGCTCTTTGCAAGTCCTGACTGGCTACAGAGTTCCTCAGGGAGCTCCCAAACAGTTGATCCCAGAGACCTTGAAGTGCAAGGTCTGAGAGGCTGACAGGCGCTTGCTTGAAGTTCAGCTTTTCTCCTGTGTTCCCTTTGGGGAACTCCGTAATGCAGTCATTGTCAGCTGGTTCGCTCTCACTCTCAATCAGCTGACTCACAGTGACAACATGCCTCCCTTGCCAATGCACAATCAGGAGTGCATTTTAAGGTTCCCAACTGGGCATTGGCAGCCACATCCCCACCTGCCCCTCACCTGAACATTGTATGTGATGTCAGGTGCGTGCAGCCAGAGGCAAAGCAACCTGCTCTAGTACCCGGAGCGGTGCTCATTCCAGGGGGCGTGGCGCACATCCTGGTGTGTGTGTGTGTGTGTGCGCGCATTTTTTCACCCCTCCTTTGGAATGGTACCCAGTGTGGACCGCCCCCGCCCCCCCTTGGAACACCCCTGCATGCAGCAGGTTGGTGTGGGGAGGAGAGAAAAAAACACAGCCTCCCAGGGCAAATTGGGACTCATGCCAGGCCTAATTAAGCCTGTGGACTAGACCGTCCTTACTCCTGGGGTGAACAGGATTTCCAGGTACAAATCTGAAGACCCTTCCCCATCACTTAGGGTGCTAGAAGTTCCCAAGACAGTATACAATAATTTCTTCAATCTGATTCTCTTCCGTGCTGTGAACCATGGGATAGAATGGCAAGCAAATGGAACAGAACAGCAGGGCAAAAGTCCTGCAAAGTCACATATGTATCTTGCAGGCCAGGAAGACACATTCTTGCTGTGTGTGATGCTGTAAATTTAAGGGCAAGCAATACTAGAGGCAGGTCATCTCTTGAGGATGCAGAAAAGAGTGTTGTAACATGAGCTACTGCAGCTGAATCTCAGGTAACAGGAAATTTGCATGTGACGACTTTCCATCAGGTGCAGGTGTGGTTTACCCTCCCTAGAATTCTCCCATGCACTACGGCAAAGGTCACTGTGCCATAGGCCTTGGACTTCATCGCCCAGATTTGCATAACTTGCTTTTGCCAAGGAGGAAGTGCCTTCTTAGCACAAAGGATTCTTGTTGCAGCTTGCACTAACTACCAGAAGGCCCCTATCCAGAACATTTTAAGAAGACCAGTGACATTATAAACTAGTCAGCCAAGGTAACAGGACACTTTTGTGCCTGCCATCATTCTTGGCCTGAAGCTTATGTATCAGGAGGTTTTGCTAAACATCTGTTCTCTGTTGCTCACCAGCACAGTACGAAGCTCCTCACATGAAGCCCCATTTTGCGGCATTAAGCTGTGGATTTTAATCGGAGGTGCTGCTCTCAGTGCAATAATGTTAAGTTTAATTAGATATAGGTCCCCACAATGCAACAGGCACAGTCCCTCCTTCCTTCTGAAGTTCTGTGGTGCAAATCCCATTGAGGTGAATGGGATGGGCAACCACCCAACCATACTTCTATACAGGTTCTGTTCATTTCAGTGGGGCTTGCAAACAGGAAATTCCCAGGGGATTTGGCTTCTACCAGCTCTCCAAGAAGAAACCTCTGAAATCAGACAAAAGGTCCTTCAGGATTCTGCTGCCATAGTGGCCCACCTATGGGAGGTTCCCAGATATACCCCATCATGAGTGATAGCCACCAAAAGCTCTATCTATAAATTTATCTAATCCCCCTTTAAAGCCATTCAAGTTGGTAGCCAATCAATTATGCACTATGTGAAGTAGTGCTCCCATTTGTCTGTCATGAATCTTCCAACATTCATCTTCACTGGATGACGCCAGAGAGGAGACAAACTTTGTTTCTAAGCTAAAAGCCCCCCAAATGTTGCACTATAATTTGGGTTCCTCTTTCTTTGAACCTTTCTCCATTTCTACAGCGTCCGTTAAAAAATAATAATAGATGAGGCAACCAAGACTGTATACAGTATACCCAGTTGCCCCACAGATTTGTATGGAGCTATTATGACATGCAGTTAAGTGCAGCTGTTCCTTTGTATTACATCCAGCTCGGAAAGTGGAAACCAAAGTGCTGCCCATTAACTTTATGCATTATAGGCAGCCATTCAAGAGATAAGGGCAGGGCCAGCAGAAATGCTGGCAACCCACCAACGGACTGTACCAATTATCATCATGATTGACACGCCATGCGCCTCATTTACAACTGGGGTGGCTCCAAGAAGCTGTTGGGACTCTAAATTCCCATCAGGGCTAGCCAGCCTAGCTGATGGTCAGGGATGATGGGAGATGGAACCCAGAAACAAAAGGAGAGCCACTGAGGTAGAAATTCTGAAAACCTGTGCTCAGGGAAGCCAGCTTCATATGGCCTGGACACAAAACTCACAGACTCTTTGCCCTGCAATGCATGACTGAATAGAAGTCTGACTAATTGGGAATTTCAAAATCAATTTTCCTACCTTGCCAAACACCCTGCCCTGTTAAGAAATTTGAATTCCCTAAAGCGCCCCTGCTCCAGGCATGTTGCTCACCTTGAAAAGTTTGAAGGAAGCAGCTGCTTTAAGTTTCACAAAGGGAAGAAGTGGCAGAGGAAGGAAGACTTTATGGCTTCTCAAATACAACATGAGAATGAGCTTGTTACGTCTTAACTTACATTATAGTTGCCACATGTTCTTTTGGAAATAGTACACGGTTTTACAGGAGTGAACTATAAAGCTGCTAGTCTGGTCCACCCCTGGAGGGGATTGGTTTTAAGAACAGTACAGTACTTAAAATACACTGAAATGTTTCAAATTCTATGTACACTAGGTACAATATATTTTAAAAGATTCACACCTTACTAGTTGTTTCAAAAGACCCATGTCTTACTAGGTACAACGTTTCAAAAGACCCATTTCTTAATAGTTATGTCTCAAAAGACTTACATGTTACATTGTGAAAAATCTCTCACACCAATAGAAGAATTCTGGAAACTGTTCCGATGCACATTGTTGCTGTGAGTGTCAAGAATGATTTAGCTTACCCATCACATCTCATGTGACACTTGCTCATATATATATAATCACCATCATTTATACCTGTATACTGCTTGATTGTAAGAAAACTGAAAGCAGTTTACATGTGCCTACATGTCTATTTTTTTTTTTTTAAGGACCGCTTGGACTCTTAAATCCCACAATGGGGAAAAAAATAGAGCAGTACAGTACGGTGTGTTAGCTTGCTAACCGCATCATAGCCTAAATGAGCATGACTTTGGACCCATCTGCACTGCACATTTAAAGTGTTTTCAAACCACTATCGAACAGTAATGGCTTCCCCCAAAGAATCCTGGAAACCATAGTTTTTTTAAGGCTGCTGAGAATTTTTGGGAGACACCTGGTCTCCTCATAGAGTTAACAGTTAACACCTCCCTATGTAGCTCACCCCCTGACTTCAAGTGAGCTTCAAGCAAAAAAGAAATACCTCACAAGGGCATATGAAGGGCTTCCCTGGAAGAAGAGAGATCTTTGCAAAGCTGGGTAGCAGAAGTGGCCCTTAAGTTATAAGGGCCACCTCCGCTACCCAGCTTTGTTTCTATCCTATCATCACCCCCAGATGGAGCTTGATTTTCCCCACCCCACTGTATTCATACAACAACCCTTTGAGGTAGGTAACGAACACAAAAAACTCCCCATGGATCAGACCAAAAGTCTCTACAGTCCAGTATCCTGCTTCTCACAGAAAGCGGCTCTGGTGGGGATGGATGGGCGTTAACTCAAGATTCCCGCAATCCTCTCGTCATTACATCGCAGCAGCAGTGAGCGCAACGGTATGCAAAGACAGGCGCTCGGTTCCTCACAAAGTCGCCCCCAGGGATCCATTGAGAGCTCGGAAGCTTTTGCAAGGGGCTTGCTGAAGCAGCTCAGGGCGGGGTCATTTCCTGAGCCCGGCGTAACAGACTTCTAACGCTGCTGTCCACACGTGGGAGAGCTTTTTCCAAGTGATGTCATGGAGGACGGGCGGGGAGCCACTTCCTACGGTAGGGTGGGGGAATCTAAAGAGAAATGCACGGCTAGAAAGTAGAAAAAAGCATATTGCTTTACTTCTCCCCCGCGCGCAAGAATGAGGATTATTGAAAGGAAACTCACTGTTCTGGCCCCCGTTATCTCCAAAAGATAGTCCTGGATAGCAGACATGTCGCTTCGAGTGGTGAGGTCCACATACTCCAAGTGCCCAGGCTTGAGATGAAGTCCTTCCAGGAGCTTGACAGCGTCGTGGCAATAAGGACAGCTCGACTTCCCGAATACAACCACCTTATCAGCTTTCAGCTTGCTGCTAACGAATTGCTGGGCCATTCTGGGACCTTTGCCGCCTCGCCACAAGCAGCCGCGCGCAACGGGAAGATTGCAGCAGCTCCCACCGCGTTGCTTGTGCGCTCTTTTATGAGTTACAGCCGTCGCTCCTCCTTTAAGGGACAACACCCTGTAGGAGGAGCCCTCTCCCTCTCTTATCTGCGGCTTTCTTTCTTTTTTCTTTCTTTTTAAAAAAAAGTCAGAAAGGACTATGAACGGTTGCCCAGAGGAAGCGTTATGGTGTGTATTCCCTATGCAAGCTGCGTGGTAAATAATTTGCTGGCGCGCCCTTAATCTATTTTGGACTGAAGTCGTTGCTTCACAGCATTTGCATGGCCTTTATTTGTTTTGGATAGAAGAGTCTTCATTGTAGCAGTCAAACTTGCTTCCTGAGGTGCAACTCCTACAGAACGGCGTGAGACCAACTTCCAAGTAAATATGCATAGTTTTCTGTGGGATCGAAAGGCAGGCTAGAAATCCCTCTAATGGAATCGGAAGGGACATTGAGGATCATTTAGTCCAACCCCTGCAATGCAGGGGGAATCAATCCTGTAACCTTGGCATTATCAGCACCGTGGTCTAACCAACCAAATGAAATGTTTGGTCTTCCTCTTCTTCCCTGGTGACATTGGCATTGTATTTCTGGCTCTGCTGGGCTTGTTCATGTGGCAAAATAGCTGCAGAGCTGGAAGCAACAGGTGCTTCGATACAATGCACTTTCAAAGACTGAAATCCTAAACTAGCATGGCCTGATGCAAAAGAAGACTGTGCAGAAAATAAATAATAATAATTCACCATACAGTGTATTTATATACTTATCTTTGGCCCAAAGGTTCCCATAGTGAACATGTTATTACAACAAAATATACAGTAAAGTAAATGCCATAAACCAAGCTAAGCAGGAAGCCTCATTGAACACAGTGGAGTTTACTTTGGAGTAAACATATACAGGACTGCACTCCTCAGATCCTGGAAATGGGAGGTGAGGTACCCACCTTGGCCTCCAGATTTATGTATTTATCACATTTTCATGTGTTTCTTTTTCTCATCAGGTATAACTGGACGCACACAACCTCTTATACTATGCATGGAGGCACAACAGAATAGATCTATTCTAAAGTCTCACTGAGAGCTAGCAGCTTCAGATTTTCACCTGCCTAGGATTTCCCTCATCTGATTGAGCTGGGTGCACACAACCGGTTTTGCCCAGATTGCAAGGGCTTCTCCTGTTATATCCTCCCACGATCATATGCTTATTCTGAGAATACTTACAGATCAAAAAGGGTGTAACTCCCAACACATAGATTGGATTTTTCCTTTCTAAAAACATGGAAGGAAGGAAGAAGTTTGGAGAAACAGAGGAAATAATTTATCTTAATATAATAATAATAATAATAATAATAATAATAATAATAATAATAATGTATAAAATAGAGTAAACCTGCAACAGATTTTAAATGAAAAGGATTGCATCCATTTTTAGTTTCCCTCAGAATAGACCCACTGAAATTAAAAGACCTAAGTTGATCATCATTAATTTCAGTGGGTTTACTCTGAGTAAACACAACAGTGGAGACAACCCAAAGACAACGACATTTTCACAGTGCATTTCGCACAGGTGACCTGAGGAACTCTCTGCCTCCAGAAGGAGTATCATGCTTGAGCTCAAAACTATTACATAAATCTATCAACATGATTATAAGATTATCAGTTAGGTAAGCTGCTCATTGTGTTATATACCGAACTGGAAAGCAGGAAAAGGATTGTCCCCTCTGATCTGAGTATTGCAGTACAGGATATTGGAATGAATGAATGATGCGTTGTTCTGACTCCCGGATTGACTAAGACTCCTAGCATGTGACAACTGCAGCTCTTGTGAGACTATTGTGAAACCTTTTTTGAAATGCAGTGTCACGAAACTTGGCATATTGCCAACATATAGCAATAGTGCCATCTCCACAGGCGTGCTAGGAAAGCCGTGTTGCATCTGTATGTTGCTGCTAAACAAGCCACAAAGTCAGCGAATAACTCTGGACCGCCATTGCCTGTCACACTTGCGGTCCCATGTTTGTCATGTACATAGCTTCTATAGCTATGTCGACAGGAAGCAGAATGCAGACAAAATATGCCAGATTGATATGGCGGGCATGTTGGCTTATGTGAAGAACAGTATACTTACTGTAAATGCTACTTATCACTTTAACTACAAACCTTCCCCAAACCCACATTTTCTGTATCTTCCAAGCTTTAAGCAGGCATAGTAGCATTTCCACACATTCTTTCCCTTGCTCAAGTCTGGCACCAGTCTTTGGAGGCCCTTGGCACAACGCTATCAGCTGGGGACATGTGGCTTCCCTGAGCCAGTAAATGCTCTCAGTTTAACCTAACTCACTTGTTGTGAGGATAAATCGGGATCACAGAAGCCTAGAACTGTAGAGTTGGAAAAGACCACGAGGGTCATCTAGTCCAACCCCCTGCTATGCAGGAATTCTTTGCCCAATGTGGGGCTCGAACCCACAACCCTGAGATTAGGAACCTCATGCTCTACCAACTGAGCTACCTGCTCCCCCACAATCTGCTTGATTGAAATGGGATACAAGCAAGTGTACTGACAAGGTGATACCAGGGTGCATACTTTAACCCAGATTTATAAGCTTTGGCCACCATCTGAAGGCCACTCTGACTCTCTCCACATGTTGCCAGCATTATGTTTGAAGCTGTTCCGCATGTGGATTAGGCACTTCTCATCAGCAGAAATCTTTTAAGAAGAGGGCACTGGAACGCCTCTCATATCTTCGTGCAAAACCTAGAGGATGAGTGGCGAAGCTTCTTGGGTCAGTGAGGGAGCACACAGGGAATTTTGAGGAACTGTAGACTGTGCCAGTCAGAAAATGCTGCCTTGGGGGCCTGTTGGAGATGACAACCCTGGGCAAACAGGAACTCAGCAGGAAGAGCATCTCTCACCCATTGTGGATTTTTGAGCTGATATTGACTTGGACCTTTCACAGGAGGTGCTAGCAAGCACACTTGCACATTGGCAACCCATTATCTAGAGTCTTTTGGGAGCACTGCAGGGCTGAGTTTTCTTACTGCCCTGAAACTAAATGCCAAGAATATTCATCTATGAAGTTTTCAGTTCTTCCAAGGCAAAGTGCCTTACTCAGAATCAAGAAAAAGACTTGCTTTCTTACTGATACAGTATTGATTTACCCTGTGACTTTAAATTGATGTGTAGTTTGACCAGCCTACTACTTGGGAACCCTGAAATTCTTACCATATGGAGATTTTGTTTTGTTTTGTTCTTGTTATTGAATTTTTTAAATATCATTGCCTGGAGTGAGTTTTTATTCAACATGAAAAGCACTCGTGAAGCCTGAGCTATCATTTTGGATTGACTTGTCTAACTTTGCATTAATAAAAAAAAATTGTTACCGGTATTAAGAAGGATAACAAATACAATAATATGCTCTGGCATTGAAATCACAAGGATTACATAGGCTGTGTTATTGCCTATTCAGCCTTTCAAGCCTGCAGACTCAACCCTCAGGAGGGATTAAGCTGATTGCAACCAATTTTTTAAATTGTGTCATGGCACAAACCTACTAATGCCAAGTTGCACTTTGACTGTGATCTATTCATCATCTGTAATATTTAGCACCCATGTGCCTGGTACAGAAAACACATCTAGGAGACTAGAGATGTGCTCTTGATTTAGGTACTCTGAAATCCCATGGGTCTCCTTGAATGGGTACAGTTCCTGCCACTGAAATGAATAGGGGAGCCTGCAAAAAGCATACACACACACACACAAACAAAAAAGAGATTCCAGGGTGCAGTGCAGTGTCCTGGAATCATGCAATGGTTTGTTTATTTTAATCAATTACAATTTTATGCCGCCCTTCCTCCAAAGAGCTCAGGGTGGCATTAATTGTTCTCCTCCTTCCTCATGACACCTCTGTTATATGCTGAATGGAGAGATTGTTACTAGCCAAACATCATCTTTTCAGATTCAGAGCTGAGCAGGTATTCAAACCATCTCAATCCTACTCTAACCCTTTAACTGCTACACCATACTACCTCTCAGTTTGCTAAGGAAGCAGCATTAAAATTTGTGGTGGGTGACGCTACTGTTCCATACCCACCAACATTTAGCCAATGAAAATAGGGAAGACCTATATAATAATAGTAATAATAATAATATTAATAATATACCCTGCTCATCTGACTGGGTTGCCCCAGCTACTCTGGGCGGCTTCAAACATATAAAAAACCATGATAAAATATTGAGCATTTAAAAAACTTATCTATGCAGGCTTCCTTCAGATGTCTTCCAAAGGTTGAATAGTTACTTTTCTCCTTGGCTTGGGGGGGGGGTAGCATAACTCCATATCCTCCAACATTTTTCTGGTGAAAATAGGGGCGACCTAAGGAAAAGCAGGACATTCCAGGATCAAGTCAGAAACCAGGATGGCTTCTGTAAATCCTGGATTGTCACTGGAAAATAGGGACACGGAGGGTTTTCTGTTTCAAATGCTGAATATTATTCCTATAGTTATATATCTGCACACTAATTCATTCAAAACTTTATTGATCTTGCTGCTTTG
The DNA here is from genome assembly GCF_965207765.1 of Zootoca vivipara. Taxonomy (NCBI): domain Eukaryota; kingdom Metazoa; phylum Chordata; class Lepidosauria; order Squamata; family Lacertidae; genus Zootoca; species Zootoca vivipara. The sequence continues at coordinate 26,231,639 of NC_142593.1, read as the reverse complement.
CTCTTTCAGATTCTGCACCCATTTGTCTGTTTCACCATTTCAATGTGGTTTCGTAGTTTCTCTCTTTCCAGTGTTTTAATTATTTCGTTCTGTCTTGCAAGCAGCATTTGAAGTGCTTGTAACCGCAAGGCAGGATGTGAGGAAATAAAGGAACGCACCCAGCTTGCACTTCCTTTCTGAGAGTAGAAATGCACATTCCTAGCTGTTATGGGAAGTTCCGCCAAGGCAGCTTAAAGTGTGTGAAGAGGAAATGGAACTCCCACAGCCCAGCATTCTGTCCCGTATAGGAACTCAGAGTCCTTTGCTGGGCTGAGGGCCATTTAAGAAGAAGCGGTAAATGTCACGTTCTCAGTTTGGATTGCTACGCCTTTGAAAGCCCTGTTTCCAGAGATGTAACCAGAGTGCCTTTCTCTAGACATGTACCAGCTTCATAAGTGACGTGAGAGTATTGTTATAGGTTGTTTTTGTGTTTTGGGGGGAACCTCTAAACACTAGAAATTAATAAATGGTAGGATTTTGATTTTTTGGGATATGAAGGGAATAAGTAAGTAAGTAAAACTTTATTTATTTGCGTGGCCTACAGGCCATTGCAACAAAGGATTCATATTACATAACCTGGTAAAAAGGAAAGAAAAAAGAAAAATGCTATATATAACAATAAAATGTGCTGTCTCGGGATTCAGCATAACACAATTAAAATGGGACAGATATGAAGGGAATATACAATCTGCAGTGGCGGAGCTTTATGCTCCGGCACTGGGGGCGGGGCTGGCGCCCGTTCTGGGGTTGGGGTGCTCATTCCAGCGCCGTGGCACGCCTCCCGGGGGCACGCTGCGCCTCCCAGAGGGGTGTGACGCACATCCCGGGGCCGTGGCGCGCGTTCCGGGGGTGTGGCAGGTTTTGGGGGTTGGGTGGGTGCCCGCGATGGCGCCCCTTGGAGCCCGCCACTCGGGGCGGCCCACCCCTATCTTCCTACGCCCCTGACAATCTGCAGAGGAATTCCTGGGCTAGCCTATGCACAGACCCTGGTTGAGGATTCAAAGACCCCTGGAATCCTGTGCATGGTTTGGCAGGGATTGGGGTGGCCTGTAATAGTATATTCTACTTGGGGACAAAGTGTGCAAATGTTCAAACACGCTTCAAACTATGTGCGTGCCAAGTTACTGCTTTCTACCTGCTGTGGAAGTAGCTTACTTATTTTTGGGTATAACATGACCTTTTTGTGTGGCAGAGTTCAGGAGGGCTACGGTAGCTTGGCCCTGAGACCATTGGTACCCGGAGCTGTGCGTGCCATGCAGCATGCATGGCCCTGCACCAAAATCTGTGTCACCTGGAATAACTTGAACCCTAAATAATTTGGGTGTGCACTTTGGGTCCTGCATTTTTTTTTGAGGGGGGGATACAAATGTTCAATTTTCAGATTTTTCTTCCTATTGTGGCATCTTAAACTATACTTGCCCCACTTTTCAGATTCTAGCACATCAGAAAATAACCTCATTATTTTGATATCCCTGGGAGTAAGGGAAACGAAAAAGAAAACACAAGCATATTGGTGCACCCAGAGTGCCATAATGTACCTAATTTCAACAGAGTTGACCTTTTAAAAAGTGGTTGTTTGATTGCTTATTTTATTATAAGATTATCACAGACAAACTATTTCATCCCTAGGTTTAATCATTGTGGTTGAGGAGACGGTGAAGGCATTTCAAGTTCATGTAACAACAATAATAAAACATATTCCTGAGGTGTTGCTATTAAAGATGGCATGAAACAGTCTGCTCCTTCCTACACCCTGCCATGTCGCCTTGCTTCATTTTGCAGAGATGAATATGGAACTGGAGCATGAGGTGTGGATAATTTCAGCAAGCACGGAGACTAGATTAAGATGCCAGTCTATCAATTGTGCAATTTTAGCTCGCTGTGGTTTCCATTACTAAAGTACCATGAGGAATTACAGCAGCTATAAATAACTCTGGGCTGTGAGTCAAAAGAAGGTGTATACAGCTGTCTTGTTGCTATAACAACCTCTTGTGACTGGGGAAGGGGGAAAAGGTGTGAGATATACATCCTGAGAACAGAAATAGGGTTTGTTTGTTTTTCAGGGAAATTAAGATAATGAAATACACGTTTAAGCTGTGGTACTAAGTTGGTGATGGTAACATTCTGAGACATTTCTCCTGAAAGACCTACATTGGCTCCTACATTGGAAATTGTAGAAGCTATCCCATTTAATTTTGGCCACTGACTGACTCATCTCAGAAGCCAGTTCAAGGAGGCTGGTCTAAAACTGACTTCTGCACTTGCTGGATTGGGTCATTTAAGTTTAAGAGTCGTCTTCTTCTTTGGCGATCACGAGTAAGATTGTCTTCCATAAACATGATTTTAAAAGTGAGTTCGTAAGTGACTGTGGAGGCCAATTCTGGATCCACACGTCCTTCCACAGTGGGGACATAGGTTTCTCGGTGGGAGTTGATCACGGTGAGAATTTGCCAAGTGTGCCTTCCTCTTAGCACATTTCTCCCTTTCATCCTGAGTTCGAGCGCCTTCAAAGCCCATAGTAAAGGCTGTTCTCCAATCGGAGCGCTTGCAGGCCAGTGTTCCCCAGCTGTCGATGTTTATACTACATTTTTAAAGACTTGCCTTGCATTTTTCACTAGCTGGAATGGGGGCATTTAAGTTTAAGAGCCGTTTAGTGTTGACATAAGGTGTCAAGAGGAAAGGAGCAGGTGGGAGCAGGGGCGGCAGGGGCAGACGAAGGGGTGTGTGGTGGGGGCGGACCACCCTGGGTGTCTTCTCTGAGGGGGGGTGGCATTTGGCCCACCCACGACTCCCAAGACTACCCCGAGCTGTCAGGGGAAGGGGGGGAGCTGTGCCACTTTGCCCCCCTTCCCTCTTTGTTTTTACAGCTGGGGAAGGTTTGGGAGTCGTGGGTGGGCGGTGTGCCAAATGTCCGCCATTGGCAGCTCGCTCTGCCCCTGGCTGCAGGGCGCGCACGCCGCTCAGTACATATCCAAGCATCTATCCCGCACCTGGGAGGGCACTCTCCATGCCCCGCCCCCCTCGGGAGCGTGGCCCACCCTAGGCAGCATGGGCATATGCTTTGCCACTAAGTGGCAGCAGCAGCGAGCAACAAGGGCAGCAGGTGGGGGCCCTTGGGCGCCTTCAGGATCAGTTCCAAACTCTGGTTCCAAGGTGGCAGCGGAGGGACCCTCTCCCCTCAGGGGCTGACTGGGATGGTGGCAGCAGTTGTTACTCGCAGCTGAAGAAGGATGTCAAGAGCAGGGCAGCAATAAATCACACAGCATCAATGAAGTTAACTCTTTATTCAAGGAAACTGGGTCGGCTCAGGAAGCCAGGCCTAATGAGCACAGCAACTCGTCAGGGAAGATCTTGCCCCTATGAGGCAGTTGTGTGGACTGAAGGTCCCTGACTTCCCACAGTTGTCTAAGTCTCCTCCTCCTGCTGGCTTTACGAGTTTGTTCGAAGAAGTATTTTCTCATGGTGCTATATATTCAAAGGTGCATACAGTATGCAGATTATCCACTAGGTGGCAGCATTGTATCGTTGCACCACATTTCCATTTTATTAAACAGCAGAAAGAATCGCTGCTTGCAATCAGCTTTGAGAATTGCCTTTTTCCTGGAGGATTGTTGATATCTCACTTGTGATATGCATAAATTCTACCTCCCCGAGATTTGCAGTCCTGGAGAGTACAACTGTTGGTCATCATGGGTCAGTGAATCATTGATCAATGGTCAGTGACTCCGGTCCAACTCTAATTGAGCTTTGTATGAGCAACTAATGGCCCACTCCTATCTTTCAAATTCAGCAGAGACCAGACAAACAGCACAGTGTGTGTAATACCCACCAGCGCTTCTGTATTGCTGTTTTGGTATATATTTTAGGAACAGCTTGGGGCCAGTTTACTTGCGGGATCTCCTTACCTCGTGAAATGAGTCTCGTTTTACAGAAGGCATGGCGGAGGTAGTTAGAATTCTCTTGGATCATGCAGAAAGAATGTGAATTTGCAGATTCTTGTCATAGAATTTGCACCTCCCAATTCCTCATTCTTTGATTGGCATAGAAGGTCTTCAATTACTGTACTTCTGCTGAAGAGCTGCTCTTAGGTATTGCGTCTGTTGTTAGCGTCCATCAGTCTCGAGAGACAATGGAGTGTGCCTCCAGGGGTGAAGTCAAACCACTGCATAAGTAGCACTGAAGTAACCTCCCTGGGACGCAACCTGGGCAGCGTGTATGGAGGCCCTGGCAGCCCAGACAACAAGAACCCTCTCTTGGCCTCGCTGATGTGGTCTAAAGGAAAGCAGAGCAATCTGTTTGGCACTGGCTTGGCTGCAGGAGTTGCTGGAAGGAAGCGCCCAAGGCACCATTCGACCGTCTTAAGGACTCTGCTGGATTTCGGCAGGCTTTATTCCTTAGCCTTTTCATCTCCTGAAGATGTCCTGCAAGGCAGCAGAGCTTTAGGATCAGAGTTTTCCTCCTGCTTGACTACCTTCCCCAGTTGACGAGCCCCACTTCCCTCTACAGCACATGCAGAAGCTGCCTTCTTCATCGCTGGACCCACTATTGGTCTCCTCTGCTCAATCTGCAAGAGTCTGTCTAGCCACGCAGGAGAAGTCTCTAACTCCCCGAGGGTTTGAGATGCATCGGCTACCCTCACCTGGTTTAGCTGGTCAGCCGAAGCTATTCCCCGGGGTTTGACTGCTGTTGCATATTGACAGCTTCTAGGAGCCATAGGTGAGAGTTGTGTTGACCCAAAAGGCAAGCTGGTCTGGAAGCCCTGCTTGCAGCATATTGATGATCAAGATAACCCCTGCCTAATTGATAGCAGCTGTGGTGCTGAGCTCATATGTGTTTCACAAGTCCCCCCCCATTTCGTTTCATTTCATTTCACTTTTAATTCGTATACCACCTTTCCATATTACTATACACAAGGAATTTTGCAAGCTGAAGAAACAACGAATATCGTACACCTTATAACAATCCGACCCAATGCAAAAATGTCACAATAAAAACATAACTTTAAAATAACTTATATCAAAGTAATATTCAATAACCCACAAGCATATAATAGTACACAATAAAATTAAATATCAGCAAATAATAATCAAACAGAAATTTATTCTTAAAAATCACAATAAATAATTTCTAAACTATAGCCAATAAAAATAACAGCAAGTCACAGTGCATAAAATAACACAATAAAAATTGAGAAGCAAAGACACACAATTTATCAAACTTTTTAAATATATATATATATATCCCTGAACTCCTCTTCTCTCTTCCCAGCTGCTTCTGCTGTTCCTAAAATCATGGTCTGGGAAAGGCTCCCAGGGCTGGAGAGGGTGGGGCAAAGCAGGTGGAAAAAGCCATTGCCTGATGGCCACACTTTGATGTATCCACAGGCCCCAGGCCAAGCTAGAGGAAGAGGCAATGGTTAAGATCAGCTCCTTGTGTTCCCATGTGATGTGACCTGCCTGGGCCTATAAAGGTTGTGTGTCTCTTTACTTGGGTATGGACAAGGCATCTCCTCGCGGTGGAGTCCGTCCCACATGAATGCTGTGAGCAGGGGCAAGGAGGAAGGCATTGGACCTTTGCTGTAAGTTTGTAGCCCTTTTTGATAAACTGTTATACCTGATCACTCTGGAAGTTTGGGCATCTTTCTTTGAAATTCCTGCGTATCCAAACTCCTTTGTGCCCTCCTCTGGCTCTTCCAGGGTGAGGGACTAAAGGTGGACAAGCTACCCCAGAAGGAGCATGATGTGCCTCTCCCCAACCAGAGGTGCTACGCTTCCCCTAACACCCCATACAAACTCATAGAGGAAGGGAACTAAATCCTTCTTCCCTGGATGAGAATATGTTTGCATACAAATTCAGCATTTACCGTATGTTCCCTTTGTGTGCAAGGGATAAAGAGCTATGAGGCAAGAAGGGACAAAATGTGAAGATGGGCGCTCTTAGTGGCACACATTGGACCGCAGCGTGCAAGTGGTTTCTCTCTTTGTACATGTATTGCCCTGTGTGAATCTCTGGTGCCAATTTTAGTGGAACAACTCACACCCTTACTTTGACTGGCACATCCTCCCTGACCTCCATTACGAATGCTTTGCTCTTTTTTTACTTTTGCCCTGTGCTTGTGGAAGTGTGGCGGTTTCCTTTGGCTGAAAGTCCCCACGAAACCAGTCATCAACAGTGGGGTGCTGTTTGCACCTGTCAGCTGCTGATGACCACTGCTTGGGATTAGTCATCTTTCCCCTTGTGTCTTTTTTAACCACCATATTATCCAAAGATCCTTTAGGGCGCAAGATGGGTAGACCAATAGGAGGTGAAGCCAGAGCCAACGACAGGCAAACTAATTCTACTTTTATCCCCATCCTCCTCCTTGCTCAGTTCTACAAGGGCAACGCTGAGACTAAAGTGGAGAGGTTGTCAGACAGCGCCACCTCCTGGACTGGAGGGTAGAGACAGGTTAGTGAGGCAGGGCCCATACTGACCAATCTCTACTAGCATTTTCTTTTTTTGGCACTACGTCTTTTGTTACCAAACTTTTTAACAATGTGACCTCACTTGAGCATGGAAGCCATCTCTCCTAAATCAAATAAACAACTCACAAACATATTCAAAGTCAGGAGGGGATGTCGATAGAAATAACCCCATTTCTATTAAACCCCATTGAGTATTTGGTACCAACAAGGGTTTGTGCAGATGTGTGTGTAACAGCTTTTCTCTCTCAAAACTTAGGAATACAATTAATGCAGCATGCAATGTGCTAAACAAGTGTTGCTAATTTGCACGGCGGTTCCTGGCAATGTGGGTATTGAATCTGAATAGCCTGGAAAATACATATAACCTTATTCCCCTGAGCAGGCACAGCTGTGTAGATCGATGTGCATTAAATTGGCATTTTTACATTGCATCTGGGTTCTCCTCCTGGGAACACAGTCTCTCTTATAGAAGAAGAAAGTGTTAGGTGTGGTATTTCTAAATATGCAAATAAGATGAAGTCTGAACAAGCATAACCTGGAGATGAGGCATCATCCCATAAATGTAGGAATCCTGTGACAAATTGTTTTTGCATCTGCTTGGAAGTCGCTTAAGCAGATACGAAGAGGCAAAGAAAAAAAGCAATGCAAATGCTGATCTAAATGTAGAATGTATGCTCCTAAGGCCGGGAACCTATTCTTTTCTATATACTGTATTTCTTGCCTGTGTGTAATTCTATAAAGCACAGGGTGTAAAGCAACTTTTTCCAGCCGGGTGCCTTCCAGCTGTTTGGGACTACATTCTCATTAGCCCAGCCAGTATGTCCAGTAGTCAGGGATGATGGGCATTTTAGTTCAAAAAAACTACCCAGGATGGAGAATGCTGGTGTAAATCAGTAGCACTATGTATAATTCCCACCTCTAACACATTTAAAAACCAATAACAGACCCTCCAAGTGTCCCTGTTTTCCAGGGACAGCCCTGGATTTACAGAAGCCGCCCCTGATTTGATCCTGGAATGTCCCACTTTTCCTTAGGCGGAGCCGTAGCTGCGGTGGGGCTAGCTGGTTTTTTTTGCCCCAGGTGAAGCCTCCAGAGAGGTTCCCAGCCTATGTGTGTGTGTGTGTGGGGGGGGCATGCTGGGTCTTAGACCTGTGAGAAATAAAGCCCAGTTTTACCCGTGCTTTAGGATGCCCCTATTTTCACCAGAGAATTGTTGGAGGCTGTGGTATTATGTGACTCCCAAGCCAAGGAGATAAGTAACTACTGTATTAACTTTACAGTAAGAAGACATCTGAAGGCAGCCATGTATAGGGAAGTTTAAAAATGTTTAATGTTTTATTATGTTTTATATATATGTTGGAAGCTGCCCAGAGTGGCTGGGGCAACCCAGTCAGATGGGCAGGGTATAAATATTATTGTTGTTGTTGAATAGGAAACCCCTCTTTTCCTCGGAGAAATGTTGGAGGGTATGGAGTTTTTAGTCCAAACTCTGCTGGGCACCAGGGGATGGGAAAGGCTGGTGTAAATGAGTAACACTAGGTATACTTCCCACCTCCAGCACATTTTTAAACCCATAAGCCAATCCAGTAAGAGACCCTCTTGGAGAAGGCCCATGAGGGGCACAGAGGCTGCCATCGCCAGAGAAGTGAGGTGAGGCGGCAGCTTCTGGGAAGACATTGTGAGAGAGTTCCATGAAAGGCCAGCTGGCAAGTGACATGGTGGGCAGCGGAAGCACCTTCCCATTTTGCCTCAGGTGGCAAAATGGGTTGAGCTGCCCCAGAGAGGCATCTTACTTCTTATTGGCTACCACATAGCAGCTAATCCATCACCATTTACTTCACGGGGAGGCTGTTGAGATCATTCTTTTGTTGCCAAACTCCATATTAAGGCGGTGACAGGGGACTACAAGAGTTTTGCACCAAAGCCCTGTCATGTCAGAGTGGATGTGTCAAAAGACCAGTATTTTTGTCTGTGTAATGGCTAGCAGGCTTTAAGATTAGGATATGAAAGTGATGGAGCCACAATATTTAACCTGCATTATGTGGGCAGTTGTTTTTTTTAAAAAAATAGCAGCCAAAAAAAAGATCCTTCCCTGCCCCTCAAATATACAAGTGTAGTTTATTGTCAACCCCATTACTGTAGAATAGGACCTATGCCAGGGGTAGGCAACCTAAGGCCCGTGGGCCGGATGCGGCTCAATCACCTTCTCAATCTGGCCCACGGACGGTCTGGGAATCAGCACATTTTTACATGAGAAGAATGTGTCCTTTTATTTAAAATGCATCCCTGGGTTATTTGTGGGGCATAGGAATTCATTCATATATTTTTTCCAAAATATAGTCCGGCCCCCCTACAAGGTCTGAGGGACAGTGGACCGGCCGCTTGCTGAAAAAGTTTGCATTGGAGTGCATTACTACTCACAACAACACCTTCCACTCCTGGTTCTGTTGTGCAATTTTGGCTGGTTTCTGAAACTTCTGGTTCAGCAGCTGAGTCAGAATTCTCTTGCTTGGCTACAATGACCAACTGCATAGTTTACTTCAACTGCAGGTGTGGTGCTGGCAACTGGCTAGAAATGAATCAGGGAAATGTAAATGACAATTTATTTGATTTTTCTCTTCACCAAAGCAGGAGCTAATTAGGGCCAGGCAGACAGAAATAATAAAGGATTATTATTTTAAAACATTAGCCTTGTTGCTGCTGTGCATCCAATTTAGATAGCAGACTGCTGGCAGCAGAGCAAGGACGGGACGTGCTTTTCAAAGGAGGCTTGCCACACACCTTTGGCATGATATAAATCCTTACAATTTGCTTTGCTGAACAGATCAAGCTCCAGAACTTGCTTCTTAATTGCTCCAGTGCTTAGTTAAAAAGCTAGTGCTGCATTGGCTATCTTCCGGAAAAGACAGGAGGTACTTCCTGAGTCTGGGAGCTGGAGAGATGGCCTGTGCTTGATGGGGCTTCATACCTGTTGAAAGACCAGGGGCATTGTTTGGAAGTACTGTACTCCTTCATCCATACCTGTTGCTGGAAGTCCATGGGGCCTCCATAGCTAGGAGTGAGTGCCTGGTATTTCCAGCTATGGCTGCTTCACTATCTGTAGGCATTCCTGCATGAAGCTAGCCACAGTAATCCATGTTCTGGTAACCTCCAGCTTGGACTACTGTAATGCACTCTCAGTGGGGCTGCTCTTGAAGACAGGTTGGGGGAAGGAGGACGGCTAGAGGAAGCTACAGTCGTACCTTGGATCCCAAACGCCTTGGTACTCAGACATTTTGGCTCCTGAACGCTACAAACCTGGAAGTGAGCATTCCGGTTTGCGCACGTTCTTTGGAGCCCAAACGCCCGATGGGGCTTCTGCAGGTTCCGATTGGCTACAGGAGCTTCCTGCAGCCAATCAGAAGCTGCGCTTTTGGTTTCCAAACATTTTGGAGGTTGAACAGACTTCCGGAACGGATTCTGCCTTCTGAGGTATGGCTGTATTTGGATTCCAGAACTTGGAGTTCTTAATTTAGGGTTACCATATTTCTAGAAGTGAAATTCAGGACACAAAAGTTTAGACAATCAGCCTCTAAATCCCAGACATTTCCCCCTGGGATGCTATTTTAAATCCTGGTTAAATCCAAGAAAATTCCAGCTGTACGGCCCAATCTTAATTGCACATTTAGCTTGAAGCAGAATTGCAGTGATCAGGTGCAACTAAATTATTATCCAAGGGTTGTATCAAATGCACGACAGAACTTTCCCTTGCTCTCCTTCCCCTGAGTGTCCTCCCAAAATCTACTCTGGGGGTTCCTCTAACCTTCCAGAAAAGATCGGATGTTGGGGTGCACAGGGAGAGGAGTGGGAGAGGAAGTTCTGCTGTGCAAGTACTTGCATAAACAGAATGACCTTGTCAGATACAATCCATCAACCGGAAGCACCCAAAGGGTGAGTTGGTGAACACAACACGATCACAGTTAAAGAATCCACAGAGGTGTGCTCTCTCTCTCTCTCTCTCTCTCTCTCTCAAATTTCTAGTATCCACAAGGCAGGACAGGTTTCAAACAACTATCATTGCATCACACAACTTCCTGTCCCAGTTTGACAGATTCTGTTTTCTGTCCCTCCTAATTCCTTCTTCACAATCTGTGTCTTGCTGCCTATCTCTTTATCATCTGCTGAGTCGTCTTACATGCCCTCAGATTCTCAAGGAATAAGAATTTGGATAATGTTGTAAAGTGGTTATATTGGTCGGCATGTGACTGGGGAGATTCGGGTTCAAATTCCCACTCTATCACACAGGCTCTTCAGGTGATTTGGGGCCCAGTCACTGTCTCAGTCTCAGGCCTAACTCACCTGAAATGGGTGGGTAAGGGGAGAACCATCCTGTCCTTCGGAGGAAAGGTGGGATAAAAGCAATAATGTTACAATAATTTGCTGCCCATCCAACTGAGCGGCCCCAGCTATTCTGGGCAGCTTCCAGCAAAATATTTTAATACTGTATTTTAATCTGTATTTTAATCAATTTCTTTTTATGTTTTACTGTAATTTTATTGGTGTGAGCCGCCCTGAGCCCGGTTTTGACTGGGGAGGGCGGGGTATAAATAAATTATTATTATTATTATTATTATTATTATTATTATTATTATTATTATTATTAAAAAATATATAAAAACACAATAAAACATCAAACATTAAAAACTTCACTATACAGGGCTGTCATCAGATATCTTCTAAAAGTCATATTGTTGTTTATCTGTTTGACATCTGACAGGAGGCCATTCCACAGGGAGAGCACCAAGTGCCACTACTGGGAAGGCCTTCTGCCTGATCCCCTGTAACTTCTCACATTGAGGGAACCACCAGAAGTCCCTCGGAGCTGGACCTTTAAAACACATTTAATAAAAGTTACGATATTCAGCAGAATACAAAAGCACATACGGTAATGAATTATTAATTCTGAAAGGAGAATCTTGATTTCTTTGGCACAAAATTATGGGTCTGATTCACCTAACAAGGTCTCACTTATGCAATGAGGCTCTCCCCACTCTCTGCCCCCCACCCGTGCACCCCCTACACACCCTGCAAAATTGGGTTGAGTGGTTGAGGAAACCCCCAGAACTCCACACGGGGAAAGGAAAGAGCAGATAATTCCATCTAGCAAGCTGAAATGCTTACACTGATGGAATAATTAACTAAGCGCAATGTTGAATTCCTCCCTGTTCCCCCCCCCCCCCACACTGGGCACCCTCCCAACCTGTTTATATTTAAAAACACTGGCCATATACGGTATCATAGGTTTGACATAGCCATTCCAGGTTATCCTCTCTTCCAGTTGCCAGGGATTGATTACTCTTTAGAGCAGCATATAATACCAAGCACTGAAAGATAAACCTCCTTCTACTCCTGGATTTTTAAGGAGCAACACCTCCCCATTTGAACGATAATAATAAACAGAGTTAGTTACAGGTAGGTAGCCGTGTTGGTCTGAGTCGAAACAAAATAAAAAAATTCCTTCAGTAGCACCTTAAAGACCAACTAAGTTTTTATTTTGGTATGGGCTTTCGTGTGCATGCATGTGTATCTGATGAAGTGTGCATGCACACGAAAGCTCATACCAAAATAAAAACTTAGTTGGTCTTTAAGGTGCTACTGAAGGAATTTTTTTATTTTAATAATAAACAGAGTTATGTTGCGTTTTCATCGGCTGAACTTTTGCTTTTCCCTGTGCTTGCTATAGCTGCTTTCGAAAGTTGGCATTTTTGTCAAAGGAATTATTCATGCTAACGCAAGAGGATGCCCTCAGGGGCCGAGCCATTTCAAGAGGACAGAGGCGCTTGGGAAACCATGGGGAACCCCTGACGCAGATCCACAGGCTGAGGAGAATTTCATTCCAAGTTACTTTTTTTGGGGGGGGCAGTTTCTCATTAACTCCTTTGGAGGATGGAGTTTCTTCACCAGGTCCTTCAAATTCATATTTAAATGTTCCAATGACGGTGAGAGGCGGGGGACAATAGAATTTCGTTCACAACCTGCTTATTCCTTTTCTGTCGGTCCTGAGACCAATTCATGGAAAAACTAAGTTAGTTTCCTTGATTGACTTATTTTTTTAAAAAAAAATCCCTTCAAATCTTCCTTCCTGTGAAATTTGGTAGCCACTCTTAATCACAGTAGCCTGGGCTGGAGGCAGAGCTGGAGAGAGAATGAAAGCTGATAATGTTTCACTGCTTGAAGTAGAACTTAAACCTTCCTCTCTCCTTCAGATCCATCCCACATTTTGTTCCATCGATACACCTTGGTTCATAGGAAGTTGACACTATAAAAAGGAATTATAATTGCCTGGCCCAGGAAGATTCAGAGTTTCGGCTGAATGCAATCTGGCTTGCTAATTACAAACAGGCTATATACCTTCACCCACCCATTCAGTGAAATTTCCTGACCTACTACTATACTGCTAAATAGCTAGATGAGGCTGGGTTTTTAATAAGCCCTTTTGCTCAAGGGTTTGTCATCAGCTTCCTTTGCATCGGTTGTGATTCTTTGTTTTTAATGAGCTGGCGGCTCTACCTCGAGTGGCTCCTCCCTAGGAGGTGACGGGCAGCACAGTCAGACATGAAGGAGTGCTTACTGAGGAAGGAACCACCCACAGTCCATTTAGTCATATGGCCTATGAGTGCTGTTCTCATGGATTTCAAAGAATTTCAGGTTTCCTCTACACATTTACAACCGCACATAACAGCCCCGAATGCACACTCAACTTACAAATGGGTATCTTTTCTGTGGAGCGTTGCTCACAAGAACCTCACCTGTGACCTGTGCTACAAGTAGCATTTAGATGTGACAGGGAGACACGCAGTGTCATCTGCAAGCATATCTTTGGTACATGGAAGACAAGGCCATCAATGTTGGGCCATCAATGTTTAGCCTGGAAAAAGGCAACTGAAAGGAGATATGATAACCATCTTCCAATATCTCAAGCTTGCTTTCTCCTGCTCTGGAGGTTAGGACTTGAACCAATGGCTTCAAGTTTCACGAAGGGGGATTCTGATGAAATGTCAGAAAAAAACTTTGACAGTATGGGCTGTTCTCAGTGGAACAGTCTCCCTCAGGAGCTTTTAAGCAGAGGTTGGATGGCCATCTGCCATGGATGCTTTAGCTGAGATTCCTGCCTTGCAGGGGGTTGGACTAGATCAGGCATCCCCAAACTGTGGCCCTCCAGGTGTTTTGGCCTACAACTCCCATGATCCCTAGCTAACAGGACCAGTGGTCAGGGAATTGTAGTCTGAAACATCTGGAGGGCCAAAGTTTGGGGATGCCTGGATTAGATTACCCCTGTGGTCCCTTCCAACTCTACAATTCTATGATTCTAACAGCAGCATGCTGTAAGTGGTTTGGTTGCAAGCACCTATCTCTCCTGTTGCTTATTTTACTTTGTAGAACAGCCTCTACACTGAAGACACTTCATAAACCATATTAATGTGTAAGCTATATAAGAAATGCCTTTTTTGGGGTGTGTGTGTGTGCTCAGAATCACTTTATGAGACGTTCCTCTCAACTTCTTATAAATGCCCACCTGCTAATAATGATATTTAAATGTCTCTTGAGATACACACCTGCATCTTCCGGTGCTTCCTATCAGTTGCATCACCACCAAGCTTGCTTGGCAACTGGGCTGGAAAGTGAGTGCAGGAAGCAAAGATGGTGATGAGTTAGCAAGCAGCCACGCTTCCTCCTACTTGAAGAGAAACAGGGCTGGATAATAAGACCTAAGGTCAAGGCCCCTGACTAATTGCGGTAATTGAAAGGCCTTGTGAGCCTGTCCTGCCCCACTTCTCCTTGGGGGAAGCTACCATTCTGTTCTTTATTCCTATATTTGTTCAGAGGCACAGGAAAACGGCTCACAAGCAAGAGAAATGACAGGTGGCACCTGCAACAAAATCTTGCGGTGCAGAGTACACCTAACAGCCAGCCATGCCCTCTTTCAGGAAACTCCATTCCATTTCTCCTTCCTCTAGTTTTCTGTCTTCCTGCCCCCAACAGTCAGTATAACATGCCCACGGCATGTGCTTAGCCCTCAACAGATTTTTTTTCATTTACACCCCTTAGAATACACCTCCTAAATATTTTTCTTTTTTGCATTTCTTCAATTCTAGGGACCCTCCTAGCCTGCTAATAACTCCCCCTTCTATGTGGATGGTGCTTTTTTTGTACTACATATAGGACCCACAGGTTCACTACAAGTTAGTTATTTCTTAATTAAAAGTCTAAAATACTGGACGGCAAGCTTGTTGAATATCCCCTGTCCCCAGTGTATCTCATCTTCACTGGACATGCAGCAAACCAAAACAAGCTTGCAATTATAAAAGAAAAAGGGGGAGGAATGCCAAGTATTGGAATAAGGTTGTGCAAACTACCTGCTACAATTTACCAAAGGATTATTAGGACTGATTCAAAGAGAAGCTCGGAACCAGGAACCAGAACCAGTAGATCTGTACTTTGCCAGTTGGTTGGTGTTGATAAGAAGCCAGAAACCAGCAGAATAACTCACAACTGGTTGGCCTGCCAATCCCCTGGCCATCACAGGCTTGGGTGTTATGGTCAGCATGACATACACACCCAGTAGCAGAGCCAACAGCGCAACTGCTGCAGAAACAGAAGCTGCCAGCTTTTTCCTGGGTGCTCAGGTGGCTACAGTTGCTTGGAGGGGCTTTTATCAGCTTCAGCTGATATGCCAGATGTGACCACTATTACCTGGAGAAGGCAAATTTGGCTTCAGTCATCCATACTTCAATTACTTCCAGGACTGGATTACCGTAATTCAAGGGTGGGGAACCTTAGGCCCAGGAACTAAATGAGGGGCTTCGGGCCCCTCTGTCTGGCCTCTGGGGTTGTCCCCTGTCATATGTGCCTCACTAGCCTTGCATTGTACCCTTACTCCAACGTTTGGAACGTGTCCTTTATTGTAATATACAGTTACTGACTCTCACTTGTGGTGTACAAGTTCCCAGTATTAGTTTCTGGCTGCAGCAGAAGCACAGCTGAGACAGCAGGACCCACTCCATTAGCTCAGCGAAGAATCTAGCTGCCTTTGGGGTCCTCCTCTCCCTGCACTGTCTTCATTCAAGATGGCCATACTAACCACTATGTGGTGCCCGAGTTTGCTTGTTTTCCTTTTCCCTCCTCCACTCCTTTTCCCTTTGTGTTATCTCTTTTAGGTTACAGATGGGCATGCCCCAGACTTGCAGGATTTAATTTGTTACTTTACTAGGATTTAATTTGTTACTTACCAGAATCCCGAGGTCCACCAGCCTGAGCCAAGTCCAAATAGTGGCTTAGCAAGGGCAGGCATACACTAAGAGGGTACAACAGAGTGCTTCTGAGCAAATGCTCAGCTCACAGATTTGTGATCAGTACTAGAAGTAAGGTGACGTATTGTTTCAGACCCAGGTGGCACTGTGGGTTAAACCACAGAGTCTACGGCTTGCTGATCAGAAGGTCAGCAGTTCGAATCCCTGCAACAGGGTGAGCTCCCGTTGCTCGGTCCCAGCTCCTGCCCACCTAGCAGTTCGAAAGCACATCAAAGTGCAAGTAGATAAATAGGGACCGCTCCGGCGGGAAGGTAAACGGCGTTTCCGTGCGCTGCTCTGGTTCACCAGAAGCGGCTTAGTCATGCTGGCCACATGACCTGAAAGCTGTCTGCGGACAAACCCTGGCTCCCTTGGCCTATAGAGCGAGATGAGCGCCGCGACCCCAGAGTCGGACATGACTGGACCTAATGGTCAGGGGCCCCTTTACCTTTTAATAGAAGTAAGGTGACGTATTGTTTCAGATGAAATGCACTCTAACCTAATTTGGGGCAGGGGAAATGCTTTTTAGTTGTTGCAGTTGTTGGGTAACTGGGAATCAAATGACCTTAGCTAATTTACTGCCAGTAACCCAGAGATCTACCAGTATATTTTGATCTTGCCACCCCTATTATAGAGATTGCACATTTGCAATAATACCTTGTTCTTTTTTTAATCTGCGTATTGCTTAGTAAATTTAGATGCCTTATAAATAATGGCGATGATTGCAGGAAGCCACTTGCCATCATGAAGACACAAGATTTATAAAGTGGGATTGCTGTGTTTACCTTTCTTTCTGCCTAACCCACCCACACAAAAGGTCATTTTTACATTAAGAGTTTCTGCCTCTCAAATCTATTACGGGCAATCACTGGAGCTTTGAAATGCAAATAGGTGAAGTTCAGAAAGCTGTCTAAGTTTGCTTTTGACCTCTAGTCAACAAACCACACTCTACCTCTTGGAAGAGCCGCTGACCTATTTTATACTGTCGCACCTTTGTGAAAGGTTTTGGCAGCCGTTCCAGGAAAACACTGAGTAATGGAATAAAACCTTGGTTTCAGAGAGAACTTTCCATGAAAATAAGTTTTCTGTAGCAGAGAACGCCTCTGATCACAGGGGGGACAGTAGTCAGCGCTCAGCCTTAATGTAAAAAGTGGCAAATGGTTATTTGAAAAGTAGGGCAGGAATCTACACATTGCATGTGTGGTGTGCATGTAATTCTGGAAGTGTTGCACCTCAAGCATAATGCATTTATGTTCCCCGCTCCTCTGATATAGGACACTGAATGTCATGCTTTAGGAAAAGAGAACAGATATATTTAAAAATTTTAATGGACAGGCTCGACCCAGTCAGGCATAAATAAAGAACTTCTGAGTTGCATGGCTAAAAGCAAATGGAAGACTTGAGTACATACTGTTGTAAACAAAAACTGCTCTCTTTCCCTTACGGGGTACAAGAGCCCTTATAGAGTCCTTTGTAGGTTCTCCATCGGTAGGAGAAAATAACAGAGGCCAACCAGAGAATATTGAGAATCTAGTAAGCCTGATCTTTATTAAAGCTGTTGCAACAGGGTGCTCCCCCCACACGCAGGAGAGAGGAGGAGGACCCAGGACAAAGGTGTGCAAGCCCTTATATAGACTTTTGAACTGCCCACTCTGTAGCTCAAGACCACCCCTCCATACATCATACATACATCACAGAAGGGGTGTAGCCCAAGAACACCCCCCCCCAAGCACACCATACGTACATCAGAGAAGGGGCAGACTACAACAGAAATCTGAGTGAGTTGTTTTTATGCTATAGGTAGGTAGCCGTGTTGGTCTGCCGTAGTCGAAACAAAATAAAAAATTCCTCCTAGTAGCACCTTAGAGACCAACTTAGTTGGTCTCTAAGGCGCTACTGGAAGGATTATTTAAATTTTGTTTTTATGCTGTCTGCCTGGTTACCTGATTGGATTACCTGGGCATCCTGGCCACTCTTTTGTTATGATAACTACTCAGTTCCTGAATCCAGGTCACAGGGCCCACCCTATTCATATCTTAAATGTGCCCTTGAGACAGGATTTGTGAGCAAAGAGACAATGGGGAGGCTTTCCCATTTCCTGTGACCTTGCAGAGAAATATTTGAGGTCAATTTGGAAGAGACAAGTGGTTTCAGGACATTTTCTGTGGGGTTTCAGACATGCGGTTTATACATTTATGAATATTTATTATATACAGTATATAAAAAGACCTTAAGATTCTTATAACAATACAGTTCGAAAGCCCTAAAAAAACCTCTTCCCAAAACAATGAGATGCTTTAGGTGAGATTCCTGCATTCTACAATTCTGTGTAAGGCTGAACAATGGGCCTGATCCAGGTGAAACTCTTCCCTCCATTAGCACTACCAAATAACTTATTCCCAGGGCTGCCGGATGTGCTCACACAGCCCCCATTCACTTCAATTGCGCCCACCCACAATATTAGCCATGCTCTAGTCGGATAGCAGTCAAAGGAAAGGGGATCCTTTTACAGAGGAAGGAAACATTTAAGTATCAGTAGGCATAACAAACCACCTGCTTTTGCAACTGACAGTTTAAAGCCTTTCCATTCGCGGTATTTGCTTGTAGCTCAGCATTGCCCAAGTCTAACTGGAATAGTAACTAATTTTGCAATGTTCATTGCTCAAATACTTATTGAAATGCTCTAGAAATGTGTTGGGGTTTTTTGTGGGGAGTGGGTGGGGCTGGAGGAGAAGAGACTCTGGCAGTGCCAGTAAGCTTTGGAGAGGTATGTCAACACAAGATTTACTAGGCATAGCACCTCCCTGCCCCTCAATCCATTGGCAAGAACTGCTGCTAATTTACATATATTAACTTAGCCTAACCTACCTCACAGGGCTATTGTGATTTATTATTTATTATTTGATTTCTTGCCCACCCTTCACCTTAAGGTTTCAGGGCATGTTACAGCCATAAATAGATACCGCCGGAGTGGTATCTATTTATCTACTTGCACTTTGATGTGCTTTCGAACTGCTAGGCTGGCAGGAGCAGGGACCGAGCAACGGGAGCTCACCCCGTCGGCGGGGATTTGAACCGCCGACCTTCTGGTCGGCAACAGGTTTTTTTTTTTTTTAAAGCACCTTAGTTACAGGAATAGGCTGGATCCTATTGCAAAGATGAAAGCGGAAGAAGGGGGTGGGTAATTTACACAACCTTGAGCTTATTTGTGGAAAAGCAAAATGCAAATATATAATGTAATTCACACTGGCCCCCTTGCTTTACTGGAAACATTTCGTAGTCCTTTAAGGAAAAGAAGAAAAAGAAAAGGGCCGACTCTGATAAGGAAAAAAATCTCAATCTCTCTCTCTCTCTCTCTCTCTCTCTCTCTCTCTCTCTTGTAAGTTTCACTGCTTGGGTGTCTGAACTGCCAAATCCCAGTCTACCTAGCTTACCTTGCAGGGCTGTTGTGAAGGGCGAAGAGGAAGACAATGTACACAGCCTGGAGCTCCTGGGAGTAAAATCAAGAGGCAAATCTACAAACATGAGTACAAGTCACAGCTCTCAGCAAAACACATACACAAAACTTTTATGAAAAATAAAAAAGGATCATCGAGTTAATGCATAGCCTAGGAATTTTAGCTTGCTGCAGCCCTAGCATGTTTGCTGAGTCCTTGT
The DNA here is from genome assembly GCF_965207765.1 of Zootoca vivipara. Taxonomy (NCBI): domain Eukaryota; kingdom Metazoa; phylum Chordata; class Lepidosauria; order Squamata; family Lacertidae; genus Zootoca; species Zootoca vivipara. The sequence continues at coordinate 26,212,150 of NC_142593.1, read as the reverse complement.
GCATTTTCTATTTTGTTTCTGGTTATATTCATAAATAACAGCCCAGTGATGAGAAACCAATCAACACCAGGGGTGTTGCAATAGCATCTTTTTTTAAAAAAAAAGCAGGAAGGAAGCTTCATTTATTTCAAGTGAGTTACTTCTGAGTAACACATATCCAAGTCAGCCAGTTGCCTTTTATTTTGTAAAGGCAGTGCACTTGGGGAGTGAATTAAATAATTTGAACGTAGAGGAAAGTGCTTAACCATTTCCCAGGATCCACCTCTGTCTAGCTTCAGGCTAGTAGCAGCCACCACTCTTGCTGGGATGAGGGGGGCTGTTGGAGATTCATTCCCCGTGTCTGCTGTCATGGGATTGTTGACTATCACATGATGGTACAGTATATGTTTTGACTCCACAGAATGGGAAGTGACGGGGACCGATCAGCCAGGAGGGAGGGAACATGCCAGTTGGGCATGTGTCTCTGCCAGGGTCCTACTCGAGTGTAAGAGATCCTAACAGGGGCATCCCAAGACCCTGGTGGGAGTGGTCAGTCTTTTTTACTTTGATTGTTTAGCAACAGTGATTAAATGTTCTTAGCAATGGTGCTGAAGTCTTAGAGCTGCCTCCCCATTTGGTGTGCTAACTTTTTTCAGAAATGTCTGACTGAAAAAAAACCAATTCTTTTTTTAGGAGTCTGAGGTCTCTGCTGCCTCACTACATGTGAAACCCCTGTGGTCCTGTTCAGGGATGAAGTAGAATCATAGAATCGTAAAGTTGGACAGGACCCCAAGGGTCATCTAGTCCAGTGTTTCTCAACCTTTTTTTGGCCCACGGCACACTTGTTCCATGAAAAAAATCACGAGGCACACCACCATTAAAAAAGTTAAAAAAATTAACTCTGTGCCGCCCTATATTGACTATAGGAAGGAGGAAATTAATCTCCCTCCTGCCGCCCCATGCGAGGGGAGAAGCCTTCAGACCCCCAATTCTCCTCTCCCGCGGCCCGAAGTGGTACAGTCCAGGCAAGGCTCTGCCTGCCCCCGGATTACAAGGGCGCGCACACTTCCAGGGGAGCTGCGGGGCGGCTCAAAGGCGAAAGGTTACCTTGGCTGCTGCTTGCGAGTAATTCCGGACCGCGAAGCCCAGCGTCCGCCGCGCAGCCATGGCGAAGGACGGGCGAAGGGGGTAGGGGAGGCGGAGCAACCTTGATGCGGCTTAAGGGGGGCCGGCGGCGGATCTGGAGCGTGCCTCCCTAGGGGGCCTCCCTAGACTCTAAAACCACCCTCCAGTCGTTTGCACTGAGCTTTGGGAAAGAGGAGGAGAAATATTGCTTTCCGGCGGGTTAGTGTTGTTTATTGGCGGCCGCCAGGCACGTGACAATGTAAATCGCCCTTCTCGTCGCCGCACGTCATGGCACACCAGCCAGCGTCTCGCGGCACACTAGTGTGCCGTGGAACAGCGGTTGAGAAACGCTGATCTAGTCCAATCCCCTGCAATGCAAAAATCTCAGCTAAAGGAGATGGAAGTGTTCCAACCTTCATTTCTCAGTGCTTATACCATGGTTATTAAAAGCCTAAGAAACAAATGATGCCAAGTTCACTGTAGACAAGAACACTACAGGCACTCTTGTGAAACCACCACAGCCTGGATAAATTGCAGAAAAACAAACATTAAGACTTACATTTGCGCAAGGTTATTAGGGGGAAAGCTAGTATTTGGAAACATGCATGCTCATGGTGGGCCAGTTGTTTTATCTGGCCCTGACACAAGCAAGCCATTTCATTATACAGTTCCAGTTGCTGCTGGAGGAAATGTTTTTTGTTTCATTTTGAAAGCAACACATTTAAACATAAAGGAAATGTGCAGGTTGTATTCAAGTTTTTTAGTTTTTACCTAGGCAATTGCAGCCCTTCTTGCTGATGTTCCAGTAGTCTTTCACATTTACAGTGCAAGACTAAGATGTTAAGGTCCATTGAAAGCACATTGCTCCCCACCCCACTGAATATTGGGAAGTGTAGTTTGCTAAGATTGCTGGGAATTGTAGCTCTGGGAGGGGTAAACTAGGATCCCCAGGATTCTTTGCTGGGGATGCCCTGTGCTTTTAATGTATGTTTAATGCCTTTGTGGGTTTCCCACAGACATCTGGTTGGGAACAGGATGTTGGACTAGGGGGGCCATTGGCCTGATCCGGCAGGCTGGTCTGCTTAGCCAAGAGGGTGGGGAAAGGATGAGAACAATGATTGTTTAAGCCATGAAGACTTGTTAAAATTCATTCAGGCCTCATCTAAAGGAAGGATCTCCAGATGTACAAAGCCTTGCCACGTTGACATTTGGCCGAGATGCTAGCTCAACACATATTAAGTTAAAAGGTGCCACATTCTGGATAATCATCTTCTCAGCATGACTGATGGGAGGCCTTAAATGCTGCAGGAAGCAATCTTAAGCCGGCTAGTACATACTGTGTCTATTTGCAGCATGTTCTGTGCAGAGATCTTCGGAGGTCATGTCCAAAGGTTTTTTGTTTTGAACTGCCTCTCGATTTAATTCAACTGGACATAGATCCATGATACAAATCCTGCCTTTTGTTCTTACCTTGGTTTATTACCGGTATATTAAACCCTTCCACAGAACCCATAGTCTCTGAAGTCCCCATTTTCAGCATCAACAGATCTGACTGAAAAATGTTTGTAATGTTTCCATTACAAAATAAAAAGCCGCCTGGTATTATTATTATTATTATTATTATTATTATTATTATTATTAGGGCATTTTAGTTAAGAGTAAAGCAGCTACATAGGCAAGACGCATGAAAATATCCAGTTACTGCCCTATAACTCATATTTTTAATCATGTTTGATTAGTGGTGTTAGTTTACCGTGAGAGAAACTGCACAAACTATCTAGTTAAAGAAACTGACAAGTTCACTATAGATTGTCAGGAAGGAAATTTTAATCGTGGACAGACATACTTGCATGCTAAATACAACTTTGGACATGCCTTTTTTTTACTGTAACTTATTTACCGTAGTAAAAGAAACAGCCATCACCTACTAGATAATACAGTTCATGCTATCCCTGTTTTATGTCATATCATACCTTGATAGCACATGGCTTCCCCCAAGGTATCCTGGGAACTATAGTTCACCCTACACAGAACTACAATTCCTAGCACCCTTAACAAACCAGAGCCCATTGAAGCCGTGTGCTTTCAATGTCCACAATGTGGATGTGACCTTGGTGAATGTGATTATTACCTGCACCCCTGATCTACTGGGATGTCCTAAGGACATTCTGTGCTGTTTCAGAGAAGTATGTATTTAAAATTTTAACAACAGAATTACACTATTGATGTTATCTCATTGACTCAGTGCATTGTCATTTTGATTGCTGGCCACAGCTTTGTAACACTTATCAATTTGGCACTGTCAATATATGTGACCCTTAACATAACAGTTGCCATGTTAATCTTCTGAAGCAAAAACAGCACTTAAATGACAACAAAATCATATGCATTTGAAGTCTAAAGTTCACTTTGCCCAGCTGCGGGAAATGAATTTTGTTTGCAGAAATATTATGTTAAGGAGAATGTGGATTGAGAGGTTAGTGTGTAGAACTGGACATTTCCCAGGCGTCATGGAGAATGTGCACATAATCTGCCCACAAAGAAGGAATTGTGCACATTTCCCAGACAATATATGTAGTCTCCAACCAGCCTTGGAAAATACGCATATATCAACTGAATTTTGTCTATTCTCTGGTCATTATGCTTTATGTCCAACAGGCTTTGAGAAATCCTGTCAACGTATACACAAGGAGTGTGTAGAGAGGGAAAATGTAAGGTGGGGGTTCAATGGCAATGAGATGTAAAAATTACATTCAATGGTGTATCTTGTCTAAGGCCATTTAGTGGGTTCATGGGTGCACTGAAATTTGAACTTAGAACATTTTGTTCATAAATCACTTAGCTATACTGCTACAGCAATTCTCAAGTTCATTTAAAGTAGTTGTCAGCTTTCAAGGCATGAAATGATGGAACCTTAGAGAAATAATCACTCTTCAGCTACTTGTGAACAAACTTGTAAAATCATGAAGTGCATGCAACTTCACGGGTGGATTTATTTTGCATTATGATGTGTTACAAATGCAGCATTAGTGCTTTACAATCTCTCTGCCGATTAGCTGTATCACCACTTTGAGCTAAGTAACCATCATTCTGGTTTTACAGGGAGGAAATGAGATGGAGGAAGTGATTTGCCCAAGGACATGGCTGAGTTAGGTTACAAACCAAAGCTTCTCTGCCACTCAGGGCTGATGTCAATGCGCTTGCAGCAGAATGAGATTTTCCACTCCAGCAAGTCTCGTGAGTAACAAAACTACAAATGACAATTGGTCAAAAAGGGAAAAAAGTTAACACTAATATGTAGTAGAGAAAAATGCCAAGTTTGATATTACTATTGGGTTCTCTATGCAAAAAACATTAACATAAAAAAAGTTGCCCCAATGCAATCCAGAAATTTCTGCATCAGTTCACTAAGCCTTGAAAGCCAATACACCAAAAAAGTACTGAGGAAGAGGTTTGACTGTAAGAGGTCATAATATGTTTAAATGACTACACTAAAAAGCTGTGAAAATTTATGCTTTGTGACTAAAATAATGGGCTGTAGAGAGGGTTTCTCACATGCAAAATGGTTTCCTGTGAAAAATGTTCCTGATTTTTTTGGTCTTTAAAATCTGAGCCCAGCATTTCAGAGTCATATGTGTATAATGCTTAAGGTATTTGTAGGAAAATATACCATGTTCTGTTGTTCTGCTGTACAGCAACACACAACAACTGAGTTAATGCTGGAGACAAGTTTATTAAAGATACTACCAAAATTTTGGCAAACATTCCAAAAAATAAAATAAAATCAGACTTGTAAACATAATGCTTCCCTTTTCAATTGGCAGCACTTTTGAAAGAAATATATTAAGACAAATGAAAAGACAAGTATAAGTCAATTTTGTGACCAAATAACTTATGTTCCCACATGATAAAGTGACGGTTTAACTTAAATTAAACCAATTAACTGCATGAAATGAAAGTTTGTGCTGTTTGATGATCACAGTATTTTATAGTTAAATACATCTTTGTTATATTCCTGACACACAGGAAGAAAAATCTTTAAATATACATTTCATGTAGGCAATAGCTTCATTGCATATTCTCTTCAAAAATACTTTTATAGCAGTATATAAATAGGTCACCTACATGTTAATTTTATAATTTTGCCCCAAAACTATAGAATATTTTTTTTTGTAAAGTATCAATTTTTCCTGGATAAGAAAGCTGACAAATCGTTGAAATGGAAATATTTGTCTTCCAGAACAGATGCAGCAGTTTTATTGGAAAAAACCCTGCATTAACACTTGTCAGTTGTCAACCTGAACATTTGGCCTATATAGCAGATTTACCCCCCAACTGTGTATGCACACAACCCCCCTCCTCTCTCTCTCTCTCTCATGCACACACGCAGACACACACACACACACACACACACACACACACACACACACACATTTCAGACACAGTAGTGCTTCCCATTTTAATGTACTGGGAAGCAGTGTTTATGGAGAAATGGATTAAGTACAATTCAGATACATAAGCAAACAATGTAAGGCAATCATTGCAGTGGGGGTTCAAATCACAGAAATAAGTTACCCTTGTTGATAGGTGTGTGCATGTGCACATATTCATTCACACCTCTGAACCCTCCAGAAACAACGTTTACTTTATTGTGCAAATTTTTAAACTTTCTACCATTTAAGGCAAATCGTTTTTGCATTAACAAGAAAAAGTCAGGAAAAAACAGGCTTGTAATTCATCCATAAGCATCTGCTTCTGCTAATATATATTAGCAGAACCTCAGAACTACAGAGACTGGATCCCCAGTACCCAATGGTAAAATGATTTCCATGGATAAATGAGTAAATGTTAAGGATAAAAAGGGACCAGGGAAAAAGCAGCTTCAACTATGCAGGGAAGCAACATCCTCACCATCAAGAAAAACAGCAACTCAGCCTGCTAATGCTGAAACTCCCGCATTAGAGATTTCACTTTGTTTTTAAACCTTAGAGCAAGTCTTATGGAATTTTAAATAAATAATCTTTAGTTTATTCACATCTTCTGGTCCAGAGCCCTAGTGCCATGACTCTGCGTGCCGTTGGTCAAATTCACCTATAAGTCTCTTAATGTGAGCCAGCTTGTTGTGGAGATATTCACATCTGTACTTTTCTTCATGGTAGTTAGGACTAGACTGCAACAGAAACAAAAGTAAAATTCTAACAATGTACAATCTGACACTGACTGTATATAATCCACAAAACATTGTTAAAAAGTAATGAAATGCAAGCCTATAAAACCACAGATAAAACAAAACCTAATCTGCAAGCATCTCCTGAAACCTACCAATTCAGAAAGAATTGGAACCATCACAAAGTTGGGCTCTTAAAGCCATCTCAGATACACAGTTCACGAGGATACCATGGCCGTTGGCACTGATGCCAAGAGGTCCTGCACAATAATCAGGGACATGCTTCCCCTGTTTAGGATCAGTCAGGGATGTTTCAGTCACAAAAGTGGGATAGAAAACAGACTGAGAAGATTCAGACAATCAAATTCCATAGAGGAAACTTTTGATTTCAGGTAGGTTTTTTTTTAAGTTAGCATTTTTTTGCCCTTTGTATGTTATACAACCCATGCCCAGGCATTTTCCATAATTAATCAGATAACAAAAATCACGGTTACACAGTGTAATTCACTGTATTCTGTTCTCTATCAAGGAACTCATGTGTTTTGCTTAAGGCTGGTGACAGATCTGGCAACTACCGTGTTTCCCCCTTTTTAAGACACCGTCTTATAACTTTTTTTCCTCAAAAAAACACACGGTGTCTTATTTTCAGGGGATGTCTTATTGTGTTTTTATGGTATCTATGGTTCCGGGCGGTGGGGCGGCAGGCCTCCTCGGCCGGGCCATGAAGAGGCCAGGCTGCTGGCTAGGCGCTCCGCCCGGCGATGCCTTTGTGTCGGTTTTTAAATTCTTTCTTCTATTTCCCCCCTGCCAACCGCTCCAAGGTTCCTGCTACTTTATTTTTCGGGGGGGGGGGTGTTTCGCATGAGGATGAGCAGGGCTGAGGGATCCCGCCCGGCCTTAGACAGGCCACCCGCGCGCCTTCAGAGCTTGGCCAGCCGAGCTTGGCCTCCGGGGAATGTGGGACCCGGGCAAGGCGGCACTGAGAGCCCCCACGGCTGCGCAGCCATCGCCCTTGTTGCTGTGTTCCTTTCAAGCCTCTCACTCAAAATGAGGCGCTCACTGCACTTGGAAGGAGCCGCGCGCCCACGGCTCATGCAGCAAGGGCCCTCCCGACTCCTACCCAGGCGCCCCTTTCCCCTCCTCCTTGCCGTTTCTGGGCGGCGGGCGGCAGGCAGGAAGAGGCCAGGTCGCTGGCTCGGCGCTCCGCCCGATCGGCGCTGCGGAGCGCTCCGAGCGATCGGCGCTGGTTCTGGGCGCCAGGGTGGCAGGCCTCCTCGCCGGGCGCTCTGGCGGCGCAGAAGGGGGCAGCAGCGCTCCCGCCGTGTGTCGCCCCGGTGGTGCGGAAGGGCCTGCGGGCCTCCCGTCACCACTCTGCCTTGGGCCATGCAGCCCATGACACTCCAGCGTCACGGAAGGGGCCAGCAGCGCTCCCGCCGCCGTCCATCACTCCAGTGGTGCGGAAGCACCCGCGGGCCTCCCGCCGCAGCTCAGCCTTGGGCCATGCAGCCCACAGGGGCGAGCAGCGGCCTCGCCTCTGCCTGGCCCGGCAGCAGCAGCAGCAACAGCAGCGGGAGGACAAGGACGGCGCTGCTGCTGGGTCCCGCTGCCTCGAGGCAAGCGGCGCTGCTGCGCGGAGGTATGGCTTATTTTCAGGGGGTGTTTAATCTGCACAAATGCTTAAAAAGCCTGCTATGGCTTACTTTCTGACTACGTATTAAAAAGGGGGAAACGGTACCACGTTTTTTAAAATGAAGGTACTTCCTTCTCAGAGAATCCATGGTGTAATCTGAAACTTACTGCACCTAGCAGAGACTATTCAAATGAAGTCTTCAATCTCCATCTTGAGACCTTACAGCCCAACACAGAGTTCCCTTAGCTCAGTTGGTTAAAGTGTGGTGCTGATAACACTGTCCCGTATGGGACAGCTGCGTATTCCTGCATTACAGGGGGTTGTATGACCCTCAGGGTCCCTTCCAACTGCACAATTCCATTCTACAACATCAAGCCATTTTGTTTTGTTGCTTTAGTTCTCTCTTGTCCTCATTCCCTACTTTGTCTAACACCCACCCTGATGGACAGTTCAGGAGAATGCGAAGCTCACTCTTTATTTTGTGACATTTTGGTTGGTCCTAATAAAAGGATTGCTAAACTGCAGCTTTCAGAATTTTTCATGGAGACCAACCAAGCCTCTTTTGGTTTTTATGCATAATTTGAGGCTACTGCAATCTTGAGAAAGTCAGAACTCTTGACATACACAGTATTCAAAAGGCACATCTAACTAATGCTACATAGAAACAAGCAATGTTTCAATACTAACGTGGCCTTGTGGTTACAGTGAAGGTTGGCTGCATATCGTACTGCAGTTGAAAGGACAAGTGCCATTTCGTTTCAAAACGGGACCAGCTGAGATGTTTGTGAAGTGCTTTATGTGGACCCAGGATGTGCTTCTGGAGACACAGTGCATACAAAGTGCCTGATGTGTCCACAAATACAGCCATGGGTTCCCAGAACTAATTTGATCACTGTGGTAACTGAAAAAAATGGTTACCGCACAAAAGAGAATTGGGCACAGCTATTGCTTTTGGACCCATGGCTGAACCAGATCATGTACTACTTCCTCCACATTGCTGGGTCCTTGCAGTCACTCTGTTTTAACATGGGTTTAAAACACCTGAATTGAATTAAAATTCTGGAAGCAGGAGGTACAATGCAGGGAATGCTAGGTACAGTCATACCTCAGTGTACGTCTGCTGCAGCTTGAGTACTTTCGGTCTGAGTACTCCACGGACCCGGAAGTGTTTAATTCCGGGTTCCGCAGCGCGTGCGTGTGCAGAAGCGATCTGCGCAGCACGCACGCATGGAAGTGCCACTCCGTATAAGTACTTTTCGGGGAGCGAATGGCTCCCCGGAACCAATTGTGTACTTAAACTGAGGTACCACTGTACTTCTAAATCCTACTGTCCAGGGGGAGCCCAATGAACAAAGTTACATGCAATAAAATGAAGCCTCTTGCACTTCAGTGGGATTCAGACATTAATGCAGGCATCCCCAAACTTCGGCCCTCCAGATGTTTTGGACTACAATTCCCATCTTCCCTGACCACTGGTCCTGTTAGCTAAGGATCATGGGAGTTGTAGACCAAAACATCTGGAGTATGCAGTTTGGGGATGCCTGCATTAATGTATCTGGATTGCTCAGGTGAAAAACACTTGTTGGGGGGTTTATTCCACCCTCATCTGCCTCTCTCCACCTCCGCCAATGGGACCAGCTGATGTACTTCTCAGTTCATGCCTCTCTGGCAGAAGACTCCTCCCCAATCCTCAACAGATGGTTCTTCTAAGGCCCGAGTGACTGTCACTTCCCTTCCCAGCTCTGCTCTGCTTCCTAAGTTATGTGCCCAGGCTCAGAAAGTGATGCAGCCACATAAGGCATACAGCTGCTCAGTACCACATTAGCAATTACTCCTTCAGTTTTAAGCAGCAAATGAGGGAGAGCACATAAGAAGAGGCATATGGTCAATTAGAGCCTCACTTCTAAGTCACATTTCTAAAATTCTCATTGTTTTAAGAGCACTATTTATAATTCTGAATATCTGGGATCAATACCAAATCTTGGCTTGTCACTATGGCTAGAGGATTCAGTTGGAAAGTGAAATGCTATAGAAGGCAGGACAAAAATGTACTTCACTCATATGAAGATTCTCAATTCACAATGATCATAGAAGCCAAAACAAAACATTTGCCACAAACATATTAAAAACAGACAAATAGAAGCATTTGTCCAGACTGAAAAGCAAGCGCAATGCAATGAGAATCCAAGAGGCAATGATCCAACATGGTTTCAGTATTTAAATACACGTCACCTAAATATGTGTTTTAATCCATTTCACTGTAAAATTAGAAGTGCTAGAATTATATACAGTGAAGCCAATATGAGTACAGGAATTAGGTCTTTTTGATGTTAACTTTGAGCTCTGATTAATCCTATTCAGCTGGAATGGCATAGTTTTATACATACACCATACACAATAATTAAGTATAAGTTATACAAACCTGTTTGATCTTCCGATATTCTTGTAAAACTTCGTCATGAAGGATCTACAAGTTTAAGGATAAATTTATGGTTACTAAGTACAGCTAGCAATTAACAATTACCTTAAGATTAACTGAAGACAGTGTACCACACCTGTACAGTAAGAACATCCATCTTACACATCCCTGGATCACACATTCATTTTACCAAAAACTCCCACTCTCCCCTCAAGAATTGGGATGGTGTGAATCTGGTATTGTAGTTTGAAAACCCAATTTGTAGAGCCCCTCATTTCTGCCTTCTCTGCAGAGAAAAATAATCGCTCACTAATGGAGAAGAACAGTCAGTAACAAAGAGTTACTGAGCCAGTTCAGACAATCATATCTCAGCTTACTAGGCTGAAATATGAATAAGACTTTAAACCAACTTCAAACTGTTGCTTAATGTCTTGGCTTGTTCTGGAGCTGGTATCCCTGGAATACTGAAGCTGCAGTATCCCAGTTTGGATGAATCAGGAAACTATGATTTGTGGGAGAGCCTTGTTGTTTTGATGGATGTCATTGGAGGCTAGAGCTTAACACACACACACCCCAACCACCCAAAGGGGACTATGAACTTAAAGCAATGTTGAGATTTAAGAGGAAGAACATGGGCCAAAAAGTAAAAAGTCACTGTGGAGGTGAGAGGAATTTTGCAACGTATGTGTCTCTGGAGATGCTTCTGATGGGAGCGGAATGGTGGTCCCCACTTGTCAGCTATACTTGGAGAAAAATACCCTGCCTTCAGACTGAGAAAGAAAATGGCAATTTCCTGGAACTTGTTGATCTAGCTGACCAACTGAAAGGAGAAGACTATAGTTCCTTGGGAACTTCCTACTATGGGATGGAAGGGACGCGAACTGAGCAGAGGAAGATTGGAGTTATCCTTGAGATTTCAGTTGTCCACCCCAATCACAATGGAACAACAATACAGTGGTATCTCAGTTTACGAACTTAATCCGTTGTGGAAGTCCATTCTTAAACCGAAACCGTTCTTAAACTGAGGCACACTTTCCCTAATGAGGCCTCCCGCTGCTGGTGCCCTTCCACTGTTCGGATTCTGTTCTTAGACCGAGGTAAAGTTCGCAAACCGGGAGTTTGTAAACTGAATCGTTCGTAAACAGGACTGTTCTTAAACTGAGGTACCACTGTATTGTGACCAGCCAGCAAAGAATGCAGTTTAAAACATCAATGGCAGACACACAAGACCAATGAATGTCAACAACTGGATTTATCAGATCACATCTGGACTGAAAAGAAAAATTGCTCCTCACTTGATGTTATATGAAAAATTAAATAATATAATACAATGAATAGAAATCATTAAGAGTGCAGCTGTTGAATAAGTGATAATTTTGTAAAATGGAATGTAACCAGAGGTAAATAGGAGTATGAAGCCCAATAATAGTAGATGATAAAGATGCATCAAGAATGGTGTGCGGGAATTAATTTGGAAATAATTTGTATAATTTGCATAATCAGGCAAAAATTTGGAAAACCAATAAAATTAATTGACAAAAAAGAAACAGGAAGCTATGGCTAGTTAGAGGCTTTCTGGTTGGTTGGTTTACACTGTATGCACACAGTCCCTTTGCTCTCCCATTTGCAGTGTGAGCAAATGTTCATCTCAGTTTATTAAACCAAGATATGCTAATCTGAATGTGGGCATTGCCTTTCAGCATCAGAGAGCTTTTTGACTACACACTTTAGGAAGTCTCCTCTCCTCCTGTTCTGTTTGTGCTAAGCAACACTCCAGGGGTTAGAGGCTAGGACAAAAGAACCAAGTTTATACAAATATCTTGTTGATCCTATCACAACATGAGCGTCATCCTGCTCTTGCACAACCCTTTGCCATCACTAATCATTGGGTTTTAAGACTCAGCAGCAAGTACTGCTTCTCATTTATTTTAAAGTAATCTGAAGGCACAAGACTGATGAACCTATATCCCTTATCACTATATTGGTTTGAACCAGAGAATGGGAGTAAACACTGCAGATCAGTTCATGATTGATATATAAATAATTCTCCTAAAATAATACAATACTTGTTTTGTATTATTTCCTTGCCAAGGAAAGTAAAGATCCATCACTTCCCAAGATAAAAAGATGTGATGAGGTTTACAAAATAGAACCAGCCTCTGCCAAGTCTGCAGGACAGGAATGATCACAATTGTGGAACATTTCCCAGGAGTTCTTCTCTATAAGGCAGGGGTTAGCAACCTTTTCCCACCGTCTCTCAGACCATGTGGTGGGCCGGCTAGATTTTTTTTTTGGGGGGAAATTAAACGAATTCCTATGCCCCACAAATAACCCAGAGATGCATTTTAAATAAAAGCACACCTTCTACTCATGTAAAAACACCAGGCAACCCCCACAAATAACCTAGAGATACATTTTAAATAAAAGGACACATTCTACTCATGTAAAAACATGCTGATTCCCGGACCATCCGCGGGCCGGATTGAGATGGCGATTGGGCCGCATCCGGCCCACAGGCCTTAGGTTGCCTACCCCTGCTTTAAGGCCTCCATGGAGGGATCTGGCACATTCAAGGTACAGTCAAGTTCTTTTAGAACTTAAAATTATGGCCATACCATGGGGAACAGATGTAATGTGCACCCAACAATTCTAATCCCAATCATCAGGCATACTTGGATGAAGGTTAAAGCTACATTAACATCAGAGGAAGGTGGAAAGCAGGTTTTACCTGATATTCTTTTGATCCTGGAGAAAGCAGTTTACGCTTTGCATCTAGTTTCATAAACTTTCTAGTAACACTCTCCATCCTTGCATGCAAGGTTCTATATTCATCATATTCTGCGTTGAAGTCATCCTTGTAACTTTGTCGTTGTTCATAAGAGATAATACCTATGTATTTTCTTTTTTAAAATAGAATAAAATAAACAAGATTTAAAATTCATGGTATTGTAATTTTTTAAAAAAGTTTATCATAAATCACTTCCCCTTTAAAACTTATTAAGAGGTATAAATTACTTAATTCCCCCTTCACTGTCATGGTGATCTAACCACCTTTTAACTACCGGTAGTCAGAATTTACGGTAGTTTCTGCAATCTCCAGGTTACCGGTTATTTTCTTTTTTAAAAAAATGTTCACAACAACATGCATTTTTACATAGGAACCAAGATATTAAAATCAAAGACTGCGGATTTTTAAAATTCTTCTGTGAATTTGATTATAGTTTATATTTCCTACAATTAATACAACTGAAGGACCTTTTAAATATCAGGCAAAATCTCATGACTTTGGTGGACTAAAGAAGTTAATAAAAAGCCCTGGCGGCTAAGACTTAAGAAATAGTTACAGTATTGTATCATACGATTGTGTTGGAGAAAAGATAAACAGCTTCCACCTCACTGAAGATGTTTCAGTAGAAATACATTTTATGCCATCAACCTAATTGCTGCCTATTGCTACATATCTCCAAGCATCCCTCTCTGCTGGGTTAGGGCAATTAGAAGGAACAATATTATAGATTGTCTCCTTTCTGTTCTTGCATTGTCCTACGTTTTATCCTTCACTTTATCATTATTCACTTTTCATTGCTCTGACCATGCAACAGCCCTTTAATTCCCTAAACTGGCTTCCTGTTTGCTCCTAGATCATGCACAAGATTCTTATCCGTACCTTCACAACCCTCCACAGCCTTCACCTTTCCATATTCAGTTCTTGTATCTTGACACAACCCTAACTGTAGCTATTACTCATCCAGCTCCACCCTCCTCAACTATCTGAAGGTCTTCTCCTACCTGAAATAACTTCCCTCTTTGCTGCCTCTTCTACCCAAAACTGTCTCCCTGAACACCTCCATGCTGTTTACTCTCCAAGCACTTCCTCAAAACCTGCTTTCGCCATGTTCTCAAGCCTCTGGGAAAACCCCCAGTCCCAATAGCTGATTGTAACTAAACCAAACTACATTTATGAGAAATAATGGTACATTCTATTTCCATTTACTGCTGCCTCCAACACTCTCCACTTCCTCTATTTCCCTTGTGCCTATTCTTAGACTGCAGGTGCTTAAAGACCTGTTTTCTCTCTTTTTGTAAAACACCATGTACTTAGGCAGCACTGTAGATTAAAAAAACATTATTCCACTGGCCTTAGTAGCCTTTATCTGTTTTCTGCATGACTGCTAACAAACAGTGCCTTTGGGAGAGAAATTGCTAGCCACACCATCAAATGAGTTTTTACAGGAATGCAAGACACCATCGTCTCAGATTTTTCTGCACAAAAGGAGTGTGTGCTGCCCAAGTAGAACAAAACAGGGCTCTGTGCCAGTTACAGCTGATATGCGATAGACATGTGCAGGCAGCGTGATTCCAGGGACAAGGGTCATGTGAACATGACTTGGAGTCATTGCACTCTCATCGCCCTGTTGTACAGTAGCACTACTAGGCAAGGTTGTGTCAGCATTTTGATTCACAACATTCAAAAGCACACACTGCTCTTTCTTTCTTTTTACACCAAGGGTTATTAGGTTTACTGCATGTATTTAAATCCCCAGTACGGATGGCTTTTAAAAAAAATCTTGCTCGAGAATGAGAAGTAAATCTCTTTCCAACACAGACGGGTGTTGGAAAAGCATTTCAAGTAACTCATAAAAATGTTCATTTCATTTTCTTTGTCTCAAGAAACAATTACAAACAGGACATACTGAAAATCATCAAACAGGTGTTTGAAAATAGTTACTTTTCAGCATGATTTCTACAATAGCACTAACTAGTTAGGTAAAGGGACCCCTGACCATTAGGTCCAGTCGCGGACGACTCTGGGGTTGCAGCGCTCATTTCGCTTTATTGGCCAAGGGAGCTGGCGTACAGCTTCCAGGTCATGTGGACAGCATGACTTAAGCTGCTTTCTGGCGAACCAGAGCAGTGCACGGAAACACCGTTTACCTTCCTGCTGGAGCGGTTCCTATTTATCTACTTGCACTTTGGCATGCTTTCGAACTGCTAGGTTGGCAGGAGCTGGGACTGAGCAACAGGAGCTCACCCCGTTGCGGGGATTCGAACCACCGACCTTCTGATCGGCAAGCCCTAGGCTCTGTGGTTTAATCCACAGCACCACCCGCGTCCCAGTTAATTATTACTTAATAGCTAAATTTGTGACTGCTGCAAACTGGACATCTACCAAGAGGAGATGTTATGTCCGAACAGTGCAAACTTCTAGTTGTAGAAACCTTTACACCCCAAGCAGGCTGCAGTTCCACACCATTGGCACTGCTGAGAAGCCAGCTCCACCAGATGTTTCAGCTTCCTCCACTATCAACTGACAGCAGCTATTCCATCAGGTTGCAGGAAAGAGCAAGACTGAAGCAGAAGAGGAGCAACTTTTGGCTCCTCCTCTCCCTGAACCATTTCTGTCTCAGCTGGTCATTAGAAAAAGTTCTTAACTGAGAACTAATGCCTGAATTCTTCTCCCCCCCCCTTTCCTTCATCCTAATCTCTTTTTCTTTTGTGTCTCTTTTTAAGCCTGAGGGCTGAGACTGTCTTATCACTGGTCTTTGTGAGGCACTCTGGGAGCCTTTTCAGATGAACAGCTGGGTGGGAATACTTTAAAAAAATAAATGAGCTTAGCTGATTGGACAATATTTTTGTTTTTTACATCCCCCACCACTATCTCATCTAAGGAGCACACACACTCCACATTATCTATGTCAACTTTTAGAAAAACAACAATGATTTTGAAGCACAGACATATTCTGGGGAAGAGGAGCAAAAAAAAGTCACAACAATAGTATTTTTTACATGAAGAGTTTTGCTATTTTTATTGCAAACAGTCATAACCCAGTCTGCATCACAATGGCTTTTTCAAAACATTCATGTTGTTTTGATGTTGTTTTGATGCCCATTTGTTTCCTTGACTGTAATGGCTTTTGTGTGCGATTATTCTTTTTCACTCCCTTTTGCTTTCGATGCCATGTATCAAGGGTGACCCATGCGATTTTGTTTGCATCTGTGCTACAAAATTGCAAGACATACTAGTATGCCATTGTCAACAAAATCACGTGGATTGCCACGGCCAAATTAAATGGCAAAAGGGGAAAGGAGAAAAAATGGTGTTTATAATCAGCCGCTGCTAAGGGAGCAAAATGGATGCAGAACATACCAAAAAACAAAAACAAAAAACAAAAAACCCCCAAAACAAATAAGTTCAGAAACAGTGTCAGAAATCGCTGAAAATATGAAGTGCTTTTCAACAGAAAGATATGAAGTGATACTACGATGCAAACTACAAAGTTGTGAAGGAGCAGACATGACTCACCAAGTGGGGTGGAGCCACAGCAACAGCCTCTGGGAAGCCGCATCACTGTTGCTTACGAGGGGTGAAATGGCGGTGAGGTTGAGGTTCTGTGCGCACCCCTTCGGGAATGCGAATTAGCTCCACCAGTGTGTCCGCACAGCCCCAACCGTGCCACCGCCTCCCCACTCCCAGTACACTTATTTTGCACGCTTCTCTGAGTGTAGGAAAAGCAGCATACAAATGCCGAGAATGAATTAAGTCGAACCTTTGCTCTATCACTATGACAGTTGATGCTAAAGCCAAGATACATACATAGAAGGGAGCAAACTGCATAGAAGCTGGCTTATACTACTTTGCAAGATCCGAATCATATGTGGTCATATGCATTCCTATGGGATTCGCTAGACGAATTTTTCGCTATAAGAAAAGACCCGTGGAACGAATTAATTTTGTCTAGCGAGGCACCACTGTAAGAGACTTTTCTCTTCAGCGCGGGAATAGGAGGGAAAGTCAAGGCAGAGCTGCAATAACATAAGTCTACTTGAAATCTTACACAGAGCAACATTTCCAGGCAGCTTCCCCCTCTTTACTTAGTAACTTTCTTAGTTACCAAGTGCTTTTTCACTTTGAGGGAGGACTGCATAAATTGTTTCCTGCCGCTCTATCCCCTTTCTCCAGTATTATCCTACTTACACAAAGTAGTCCGGTAGTTCACTTGTTGACAAAGGATCTGCGGTGGAAGTGCAAGTCTCTTCAACACCTATAAAGAAATACAAGTTTACACACTTTGATAAGAGATTGTTCCCAAACCAAACTGGATTTGACTTTCAAGTGCCTACACAGAGTGTTCCTTTCTAGGGATTAGCTTTAAGAGACAATTAAGAGCAAACCACTCTGTCGAATATTTATAATAGTAGTTGCATGACAAATTCTGAATCGGCCAATGGCAGGAACTTAAAATGCAAAAGGAACTTTGGTTTGCGTACAATAAAAGCAGTTCAGTCTTAACCCAAGGTCAGCCTTCTATTATTTCAAGACAAGTTGTGGCATCTGCACAGCAATTCAAGAATTTCTGTGGCAGATGTCGGTGGACAAAAGGAGATGGGAGTTTTACATCAACATCCAGCTTTCACTAGGGCACAATAAATAACAATGGAGTGGAATGCCAAAGTGCTTTTCTTTCTGCTAATACTTCCCCTTCAAACAAAGTTATGAATATGCAAAGATAATCAAATAATTTACTATAAAATAAGCTGACAAGCAATTACTGGGTTGAATCTATCTCTCATCAGAATGGCAGGGTTAAAAACAATTGCTTGGATGTAAAGAATTTCTTGTATGAACAGAAGGCACTTGCACTTACATGTGAGGCTATATATATTATATATATATACACATACACATATAGAATTCTTACAATGCTGCCAAACACACACAATCAAATATAGTGGTATGTTAATGTATTTCATATCAATATATAATCCAAGGAAAAGCTTATTTTGTATTCCTAAAAATATAATTTAAAAATGTGTGTTTCACCCCCTCTTAAGCTGGACTTAGTCTGATAAAGACCAAGAATCTGTGATAGTACCCTGTGTGACCAAGCAACTACAGTAAACAAAGACTAATTCAAATTGTCCCAGGCCCTGACTAGGACAACCATGCCATGAGCCTCAGTGAATTGGAAATATATTGTATCTAGTCAGCAATAATATTTAAACAGGAATTTGTTCAAAGATGTAAGCAACTTTTTATTTAACTTCACAAAATAGTTTTAAAATAGTCCACAACTAAATTTGGCTCTACAAAGTGTGTCATAGGTCCTTTAGAAAAAGTTACAAATCACAGCCCCCTTGCTGATATTCAATAACTTTTAAAAAAATAGCAGCTACATTTCCTCCCAGTCTGGGTTTTTCTAACCACAGCATCTTTGTATCCTTTCTAAAATAGGGAAGGCAACAGATGGGTGGACAACTTTCGGGATAACAACTCAAATTCCCTGAGCGGCTGTCACTACAACTATTAGGGGAAGCCCGGAATTCTGTATCTAAATACAGTGAGACCTCTAGTTAAGAAGTTCATTTGTTCTGGAGGTCCGTTCTTAACCTGAAACTGTTCTTGACCTGAAGCACCACTTTAGCTAAAGGGGCCTCCTGCTGCCACTGCGCCGCCGGAGCATGATTTCTGTTCTCATCCTGAAGCAAAGTTCTTAACCCAAGGTACTATTTCTGGGTTAGCGGAGTCTGTAACCTGAAACGTTTGTAACCTGAAGTGTTTGTAACCCAAGGTACCACTGTACTGTGTCTTGAGACAATGTCAAATCTAACAGTTGAGAAATTAAAAGAATGGTATTCTTTCTAGCTATTTACTAATGGAATGCCTATGTACTTTAGTACCCTACTTTTCAGTTGCAAGCATGCTGGGGCTTACCTCTAAGTAATGTGATTTCAGTAACACCCCACTAGACCTTCTCAAAGCTCAACTCCGAGGTGAGACAGTGTCCTGGTGACTGTAAGTTTGCGGCTGGTAATCAAGGCCAGCCAAAATTTGTAAACTGCTGCATACTGGGTTCATTTCTGTCAATGATTTAAATATTATTCCTGTCCCACCCACTATATTAAATCTCAAATAAATCAATACGAAGGAAATCTGTGGGGCAGGTTAGAATAAATGATGGTCAGAGTACATTCCCACAGCTTTTTGCAGCTGTTACTTCTCTCCAACACTGAAACTGTGTATGCACGTTTATAAAGAGAAAAACAACCTTACAAGAACAGGCTTACGAATATATACTTCAGCTGATTAGAGAAATTGTTCGGAGGCAAGATATATACACCGTATAAGGCTTTCATTCATGTGGCTCTGAATATGTATTGGTCATTGGCAACAGATTTCAAATTCAGGCAAAAGGAACGAGACAGGGAATTTCCATGTACAGTGGTGCCTCGCTTAACGAATGCCCTGCTTAACGAAATTTCCGCTTAACGAAAGGTTTTTTCTAGCGGAGGTTGCCTCGCTAGACGAATGCGTTTTATGAAAAATTTGTCTAGCGAATCGCGGTTTCCCATAGGAATGCATTGAAATTCAATTAATGTGTTCCTATGGGCAAAAAAATTAAAATTCAATGCGTTCCTAGACGAATTTTTCGTTTAAGAAAAGACCCGTGGAACAAATTAAATTCGTCTAGCGAGGCACCACTGTATTACATCTGCATTGGTTTAACTGCTTGTGGGCTGGCTCCATTCTGCACTAATAACAGTAATGTCTGCATCCTGGAGACAAGGGAGGGGTTGGCATGGGAGGTAACCACTTCATTCAACTATCCCTTGTGTCTACCTGCATGCAGGTATTACTGTATGCAGGTATTACCATGGGCAAATAACTCCCATGCTTCAGTGCTATTGTAATTATAGGGCATAGGTGCCTTGGTCGTCCAAAGTGAAAAGCAATGGCAATACCTTCAATCAATTTCAGGCTGGAGTTCTTCAGTTTGACAATTTCCTTCTTTTCACGGTCTCTCTCCTTCTCTGCAGCATTCCCAGTGTTGTGGTCTTTGATTTGGTCCTTCTCCTTATGCTTCTTTGACTTCTTCTTGGATTTTTTGTGCAACGCTGAATGTTTCTCATCCATAGACTTTGGGCACACTGACAGATCTTCAGCAGGTGCTGGGATTTCCAGCGGAGTCCTAGAAGTGTATTTCTGATGCTGGTCCCCATAAATGCTGCCATTCTGACTCAAAGTGTCAACAGGCAGGTCTTGAGTCCCCCGGCCTTCAGGAGTGCTCGGGGAATTGGAGTTAGAATTCACAGTCCGAGGAGGATTTGAAACAGGAAGGCAAGTTGGAGGAAGTGGCAGAGCAGCTGGTGTTGCAGCAACTGCAGGGGGAGGGGGAGGCTGAGAAGCTTCAGCATTCTTTTCACCAGAAGCAGTCAAGTGACCATTTAGTGTTGGTTGAACTCTATTGGTAAGATGAGATATCCTTGGTTTTTTGCTCATTAAAGGATCAATAAAATCAGAATCCAAAAGCCGTTTCTGCAATAAATTGAGGCACACAAACAGAACTGTTATTTTTGCAGTTATTAAGAAATGACAATTAGAAATAGTTATAAAGGAAACATTATTTCAAGCTTTAGAAGAGTTGTGTGAGCAGAAGGGAGCTCCCACAATGGATTTTATTTATGGTGCCATGGGAATTCTCCATTGGACATGGATTCATTCCTTAAGAAAACCAAATAATTCACACTGTGATAATTTAGATCAGGGGTCAGCAAACTTGTTCAGCAGGGGGCCGGTCCACTGTCTCTCAGACCTTGTGGGGAGCCGGACTATATTTTGAAAAAAAATATGAATGAATTCATATGCCCCACAAATAACCCAGAGATGCATTTTAAATAAAAGGACACATTCTACTCATGTAAAAACACCAGGCAGGCCCCACAAATAACCCAGAAATGCGTTTTAAATAAAAGAACACATTCTACTCATGTAAAAACATGCTGATTCCCGGGCCGGATTTAGAAGGTGATTGGGCCGTATCCAGCCCCCAGGCCTTAGTTTGGGGACCCCTGATTTAGATATTAAAGGAACAATGTTTGTACTTAACATGTCAATTGGTGCTAAATTAATTTTCTGTAACCACGAAACACACTTTTCTTGTCCTAATTTCTCGTGTCCACATGCAGCCATTACCAGTACCCAAAATATTTTGCTGCCTCAAGCAAAGCATCAAATCGTGACTCCCCACCACGATAGAACCAACACTTTAAAAAAGTTTTGCTACACTCTTCAAACATTAATTTCTGCATTTATCAATCCCTTTCACCTATACTATCTGAAGTGGTCAGCTTCACCTTGCTGCAGGATAGGATCAGACTTTTTCACATGGGAGGAAAGAATAATTCCAATATTGTCTAAAGTCACTCTCACCCAATAGTGGAGTTTTTTTTTTAAACAACAACACAGACTGAATACATGCCCAAGAGCATGCATGTACACACCCAAGCTAGATGCTACTTTGCTAAATCAGCACTTTCCCGGGGAAACAACAAGCCACATTTTGAAACTGAAAAGCTTAAAATGCGCTTTGGTGGCACGGGGCTGCCAAACTGGAAAGACAACTAATGCCAGGTGTATGTGTGCTCAAGTAGTCAAGTGGGTTGTGTCCAATGACTCATATCTATAAGGACATGGACTGTTTCAGTACAGTGCAAGAAATCTTACCAGAAGGGCTCAGCACCAATATACACAACAGATTTAAATTAGATGTGAGTCAGAGAGACCGCACAGAAGAGACAGAAACCAGAAGACCCAAAAGCAAGCACAAAAAGTCATTCTTCCTCCTTAAGGCAGATTAGAACTGCTCCTGATTCTTTTTCTCTTGGAACACTTATTAGGAATTTTAAGCCACTCTATAAGTGCAATATTTTCAATTTTGGAATACTGTTGTAATTCCCTCTCCAAAACAGGTGTTACCATAATATAGATATCTAAATAATTACTTCAGAGAAAAAGAAGCTGCCTTATATCAAACTGGAACACTCAACCTTCTAGTTCAGTGTTGTCTATAGTGGCTAGTAGCAGCCAGGGGCGTAGTGTGGTGGGTGCCGTGGCTGCCATGGACCCGGGTGCAATTTAGAAACAGGCTCCTTCCTCAGACCCTGGCTCCTTGCCAGAAGAAGCTATGCCTTGGCTGCAACACTTGTGCCTGTTGCAGTTCCACCCCCTGGGTCAGGCCTGAACCGGGGGAAGGAGAGCAGGCAAGTGGGAGGAAGAGCTGCTGCCCACCCTCCTCAGCACACCTTGAGCCTGGCAGCAACAGCTCTGCCACTGGGTCATTTCTGGAGAGCGGCTGCCACCCACCCGCCTTGGCTGTGACTTGCCTCGAGCCTGGCTGCAGTAACTCCACTGCCAAGTCACGTCTGACCCAGAGGCAGAGAGCTGTAGGAGAGTGGGCAGGAGCTTCCCTGCCCTTTTCCAATCCTGAACTCTGTGCCCTGCCCGCCCCAGGCAGCGCGGGCATACGCTCCAAAACTGGTAGCAGCTCTTTCAAACTTCAGACAAGAAGATGCCAGGATTGAAGCTAGGACCTTTTCGCATGCCAAGTGAGTGTGCTCTACCACTGACATGGCTTTTCCCCACTAGTCAACTGAATCTTCCAAACATACATCAGCATTTGTCATGTGTTGCCTTATTGGATGAATCAGGGTATAAAGAGTGACAAATAAAATACCTGGGGAGGAGAAGCAGATGCAGCATCTTTTTGAGAACCCAGAGGAGATTCCAAGTGACCGGTGCTGGTGACATTCTGAGATGAATTTAGTTTCCTGTAAAGATCACCCACATTCCAGGTTACAAGGAATATCAAGTTAACGATGCTCTAGCAGTTATTATTTGTAGGAAGCAAATAGCTTTTGTTTTCAAATCAACATATTACAAAGAAGGGATTGAACTTACCGGGAGAGTATTAATTCCAGTGACTGTTTATCTATTTCATTGTACCCAGGCCAGTCTTTCTGAACTTCCTTATAAACATATTCTTTCAGTGTATAAGAGTTGTCCTTTGGATTCAAATTGGCTACCTACAGATAAAGAGATAAAAATACAAACAGTATCAGCAAGTTGACAGAACCTGGTGTTCAACACAACAAACCATGAAGGCAGGTCTCCTCCACAGTGGTGCCTACTCTATAGAATGCCTTCCCCCAATTCCAATGTTTGGGAGGCACAGACTGTTGGGTTTGTCCATTGTTTCCTAAAATCCCACTTAATCAGACTTTCCCTGACTGGTAGCACTACACCCTTCCTAGTTTTATTCCTGTGATTGGGCTTCTCAGTATTATTTACTCTTGTAAATCACTTTGCAAGTGGTATAGAAATATTATTAAAGAAATAAGCTACAGATAAAATTTGGGTAAGACCATGCAAGACTGATGTAAAAGCCACAACAGCTACATAAAAATTTATCCCAAGAGTTTAGAGAGAATATAAATACCATGTTAAAAATAGTTTTGCTTATTTAGTGTATGTGTTTGCACACAGACTCATAGAAATGTTTTAAATACAAAACATATAACATATACATACACATGATTACACACAGACATATGATCTGATATGACTGAATACATCCAGACTCCATCCTAAGCACAAATTTGGTTCAAATTATCACATACCTAGGTCACACAGTTTTGAAATATGTGTGAATGTATTTACCATAATCTGAAAAAGAGGTGGCTGACATTGCATATTCCCTTCATAGGTATTAACCTGTACAATTCAACATATTAGTCTAATCCTGCATTTCTCTACACCTGGACATTACCTAATTATCCTCCTAAATTGCTTTGGTTACTGAAACTATTGCAAAAATAGCTGGTGTTCTTTCTTATGTTTATCCCACTTGTTTTTTAAGACATATACAGTATTTATTTCCCTCCTTATTCTTCCTAGATAACGAAAAGCAGAATTTTTAGCTAACCCTAACTGATCTCTCAACTGGCCTAAGATATCTGCTTTCTTCCCTAAATCACTACACCATCCATCAGAGCATTTCAGATTCATAAAACTTGTGTAAACCATGGAATCTTTTCACTTTCTAGAGTCAGTGGCGGAGCATATGCCCACGCTGCCCAGGGGTATGGAGGGTGGCCTCCCAGGCGCAGGATAGCCGCGTGCGCTATCCCACTTCCTTCATCTCCCCTTCCCGCTCGCCTGCCTCCCTCCCGTCCTCTCACCTGTCTGCCTGCCTCCTCCAGCCAGGAGCACGGAGCAACAGCGCACTGCCTGCCTGTGACTCCCACGCCTACCACCAGCCATCAGGGGAAGGGGGTAAGCTGCTGCCCCATACTCCTGGCTGGAGGAGGCAAGCAGGCAGGCGAGCGGGAAGGGGAGAGGAAGGAACCGGCAAAGCGGTGCAGGAGCTCTCCCCTTCCCCCGACAGCTCGTGTTAGGCATGGGAGTCTGAGTTGTGGGCAGGCGGGCAGAGCACCGAATGTCACCCACGCTCAGGGATGACACTCAGAGTGGTGGGCCACCCCCACCCGCCAGTGTCTAGAGTGATATATATATAAGTGCTTAAAAGATAACCGACTATGAAATTATTCAACTATTTTATGCAATCACTTTTAAACACCAATCAAGTATAGCTGTCTATCCCAGATACCTAAACTATGGCTACATTCCAAAGAAAAGATCTGCATATGCAGGAGCGAATTGCACATGAAGCTGGAACTTTGCTTATTGTTTCTGGCGCAGCAGTTTCTGAAGAAGCAAACTGCTGTTTAGCTTAAAAACCAGGTTGCCTCTCTGGCAGTGAGAGCTGCATTAGTAGGAGTTAAGACTTCTGAAATATACTTCTCAGCTACCTTGTAGTTCCTGCAGAAAGAAGAGTCTACATTTTTACACACGTGGAATTACTTCATTGATCCCACTTTGAAGGCTTGCATTTAGCAAAAGAGTTCTATTCTACCCACTCTTTTTCTAAATTCTTTTGGAAGTAGCTTATTAGTCTTATTTTCTATTTCCTTATTCTTGTCAATTTAAAGACCCCATTATAATCACTTCCTATGTAAGATTTCTCTTTCAGCTAATTAAATTAATTTAGCTGGGGGGGTTATAGAAGTTCTCATTGATTCAAGTTTAAAGCATTCTCCCTCTTTAAAATACCAGGAGAAAAATTTCTTGAGGAGTTTGTTTTCTCAATTCTTAAAATGAGAATTTTGAGGGGGGAATGCTCTTTTTAACTGGGTTGTTTAAATCCATTGGCTTGTAACATACTTGGCAAACATACTTGGTACACTTTGCCCTGTGAATCTTTGCTGACGAAGAATAGTTGAAACAGGGCCTTGTCCTGATTTTTACTGGAATTTATCTTTATTTGCCTTCAACATTGGGATTGATTCCCATTTAAACTCCGCATCACATCAATAAAACCTTGTGAATATTTTTTTGGAATCCATCTTCTTTTGGCTGAGTTCTTGCAATATATCGTTTATTCCTGATGCCTTCCTTCACTTTTTCACATTCCAGTGCTCTTTCTGGCCAAGCATAAATGTGCTTGGTCATGGAAAATGTGACCCCAGATTCAAAGTAGTCCTCCCATTTGAGCAAGCTGATGCACAAGCTTTATCTCAAGAGCTTTTACACAAGAGTCTTTAGGTTTAGACCCAAACTTGCAGTTTTTTTATATAGATGGATGTTGGCAAAACTGGAGGCATATTCAAGATATGCAAAAGAAAAACAAACAAAAACAAAAACTAATTTGGCATAAGAACACTAGTTTAAGCATGGCAATATACGTACCATAACCACTGAAAACAGAAATATGAGAAAGGATAGGAGAGTAAAACAAATAATCTCACCTGCTGAAGAATAATTGCAAGGGAATTCCTGTCTTTTTGACTAACACCATCTTTGAGTAAGCGAGCAAGAAGCTCCGGTTTTTTATAGGTTTTCAGTGCCAATAAGTGAATCACTCTGTCCCTATATGGCCGCTGAGAAATACTGTTGTTTGTATGCATCTTGCGTATTGTACTTGCTGGGTTGATGGGAGTGGACCTTTTCCTCTCAGGCACTGCATCTGGAATACTTTGTGGCGCTTTCCGAATTTGTACTCTTTTACCTATATGCAAGATAAACAACTGTTTTCATTTCTCTCCACCTTAGACACAAACGAGTTACCCAAAATTTACTTCCAAACTGACTGCTGGAGTAAAAAGGTTCATTGACTCAAGTTTTTATGACATACTAGGGATTTAAAATAAAATAAAATTAGATTTTAGAGATGTGTTCCTTCTTTGTACCTATCTATATACATAAAAATGTAGGCATTGTGCACACAGATGTAACAGCCTTTCTCCGTAACCGCTGAACTGTAATTTAACAAATTTGGCCACAACGTTCCATGCCCATCAGTAAGGGATCTGGCATAATCCCCCCCCAAAAGCAAGCCTTTCATACCTAAAATAATGATTAAACACAAAAAGTGGCGCCCAAATTAGACGTCACCAGCAGAAGCTCTGAAGACTCTAGCAGCATTCAATAGAAGGGCAGATCGCCCACTGCTGCCTGCAAAGCCGCGCCACCAGATGACACCACAAAATTCCACAGCAACCAACTGAAAACAGGCCTTTTGCAGCAACAAGGCCCAACATTGCCAGGTGGAGGTAGGGGCCTGCCTGGGGTCCCCGAATAGGGGGCAGGGATAGGTAATGGGTCAGAACAGGGTGGGGGGAGACACAGGGATGAAACCTGCCCTCTCCACAGTATCTCGCCTCGGCTTTGCAGACTAGGCTGAGTGGATTTAGGGGTCTGCCTGGGTGGGGGATGGGGGGGGCGAATAGGCCGCAGCATAGAATCAACTGAATATGGGCCTTTTACAGGACCGTGCCTTTGGTTAGAATGTTATTTCACATAACACATGGGGGTAGGGGAGTCAGGGTTGGGACAGGGCAAAATTTTACAGAACATGCACATTGGGGAAATGATTGTGTGCAAAATGAACGGGTCACAGGGATAACCTAGCAGTTTCTTACTAGCAGTTTCTTGGCAGCTATAAATAAAATAATTGATCCTTTGATAGCTGATAGATACTACTTAAAGACTTTCTACTGCTTCATTTATACTAGAAGGAGATGCTAATAAGCTATTCCTAGGAAATAAGAGTTCAAAGCCATGCATGGCTAAACTCACCAGGTTGCTTTGAACAAGTTTATTGTGGGATATGATTTATTTATATACTGTTTTTAGTCCAAAGGCCCCCAAAGTGGTGAACTATATTGATATTACTACAATATGACTGCGATGATATTGCTCACTCAGAGCACTAAAGATGATAAGCAAATATGTTTCTCGTTAATATTACAGAATCCAATATGTCTACCGTAATGATTTCCACAGCCAGTCAAAATAGTTGCTATGAAGTTTCTCTGAAGAACCCACAACTAGCATGTTTTGGTTCTGGAGCTTTGCTGTATCTTTCCAGGAAAAGAGCTTTGCATCACCACAAGCATTCAAAATTATTTGGCAAGAGATCTCTCTTTTTAAAAAAGTTCTGCAGTGCTTCATCCCTTGTATAAATCTTGGTAACTGTGTGGAAGGAGGAGTTCTAATGAAAACCATCTGAACTCCTTCCACATACACACAGATCCCAGATTTGAACAAGGGATGAACAGCTACTAATGCTTGGGAACATGGCTATTTAAGATTTCTTTGGTGTTGTGAGTTAGGAGATGACTTGCTGAGAAAGTGGATGACAATGTTTTGTAGAGCTGGATTATACTAGGAAACTCACTGCTTTGGAGGCCAATTAAAGGTAAAAGACAGAAAACTAGATGATTTTATTACTGCTATATTAAAACCTTTGTTAGTTTTTATAAACAAATCTAACACACTTTAACCAAACACAGATAAAACCTATGTTATTTAAAGAAACTATTATCTTATTTCAGCCATCCTGTGATAACACTTCAGTAAGTGTTCTCTCATAAATCAGGTTGTTATTTTCTTGTTTTAGAAATAGCTTCCTCCCAGTTAACGTAATAGCTTACCAGTTATTATGAAATATATTGGCAACTTGACTAGCATTTTACTATTGCAAAAAAGACCCAAATGCTTCTCTAATTCTAATCTACTGCAAACAACAAATTCACCAGAACCAAAGCACTCTTTGGAAGTTAAATGTTTACTGCTAATAGTGAATACAGATTAAATGATCTGTTTACATCATGACACAGCTTGCTTGAGAACTGCTAGAAAATTACTATTCCTCTAGGTTTCACTTGGCAAAAATATGTTTGCATGAACAAGTCTGGAGTTTTGGCATCCTTTGCCCATCTGTGAAGTGAGAATATACAGATTGCCAAAGAGAAAAATAAAAGAAGACTAATGTGACTAGAAATTAAGACAGTTACAAAAATATTTCTAATTTTATAAAATTTAGCTTTTCTTCCAAAAGATGTTTAATGATTTGCCAAGTGGACAGCGCATTACAAAGAATGCCATTCTGAGCATGTACAACCCAAGTTTCTAAAGTCAATAAAGTAAAAGATAACCTGAAGCTCATATACAACATGCAGCAACTTGAATTTCTGCTACAGAGCATTAAAATAGCCACATAAATGGGAAATTTTTTAAAAAGGACTAATCCGAATGAATTAACTGCAGTTGATTCCTATTATCCTATGCAGCTTAATCCTCACCACTGTGTTCCTTCAAACTCCTGAAGAGCCATAGAGATAAGGTAGGATAGAGAAGGAAGAGTCCTTCTCTATCCTACCTTATCTCTATGGTTTTTCAGGAAGCCAAGCCTTCCTTGGCACATTACCCAACAGCCAAAGAGTATCAAATGGTACAGATTACATATGGAGTCCCTCCATTTTCCTTCACTCAGGCTACAGATCCTATACTCCCTTGCTTGAGAACAAGCCCCACTGAATTCAGTAAGTCTTACTCCTGAATAAACATAAATAGGATTGTGAAGGAAGCCATACCACAACAACTGAATGCCAATCCACCTATTATCACAATTACCGTCATTAGTAATCCTGTAGCTACCACTGGTATAAGAACTAGCAGACACCAGCATAAATATTCTAGCCTTAATACCTACGCACTTGATATGTCAGATGCAGCTGTCAAAAACATCAGCTGGCAGAACTTCTGCAGGCACTGGACATACTTTTTAATAAAAAATGCACACAGAAATGTCTGGATCAAAGTATCTCTGCATATTATTGTTTAACTTATTTAACACATCTGACAGAATATAAATTGGCAACAGTGGTGTCTCAATCTCTCTTCTTCATCTCTCTCTTCCATCACTGTACACTCTAGCTGCTAGTGTCATCTAAAATCCTGTTAAAATACTGCTTCCAACATAAATTTGGACACTGAACTAAATAACCTCTGAGATCCCTTCTAACTCCAGTACTGTACTATGATTTTAAGATACTATCTACTCCTTAAAATCAGAAAGATATTAAAACAGCAACTTATATCTACTGCAGATTCCTGAAATGCATTAAAAATATTGTTCAAACGGTAACTATGGTATTCAGCAGCAGAATTCAGATGAACCTGACATGATGCCATCAGGATCGAGAGATACATCACTAACGGATAGTCATTCCCATAGCACAAATGTCAACCATCATTTCCTCTCAAACAATGTACAATACTCTGGTGCCACATGGATGCTTTCAAAAAAGGCAACATATGAATGTTGCAGTCCTATATATGTTTACATAGCAGTAAGGTACACTGAAACCAACAGATTATACTTCAACCGTGACAACAGTTAGCATCAGGCTGTTACAGAGGGAGAGAAAAAAGAAGACAGTCATACCTACATATGGTCCACCAGGTTTTATGACCTTTGTACTTCGATTGCGAGACTCCTCTTCTGCTTGGGTCATACGTTCTCTAGTCATTTGGTAAGAATCATTTGTTGCACATACTGTAATTTTGTCCTGTATAAACCCCAAGCAATTGAGCTGGGAAGATCCGGTACTAAGCAATAATGAGGGGGAAAGAATCCTTATTTAAAACATTTGGGTGTAGATGCAAAGATACAGTATAGCAAAACTAAGTATGAAAAGATACTATTTTATTTCCTTCTGGTCATTTAAAGTCAAGTTATGGACTGTAACATATTCATGTTTGCCAGTTTTGTATATAAATCTGTAATAGATGTTTTTGTAACAGAGAACTCAGGCAACAAGATAAAACAGCATAGTGGTTTATACACATATACTGCAGCAGGGAAGCGAATTGAATTGATTTCTTAAAGCAAAAGCAATGAATGTGGTGAAAAAATTAAGTGCAGCCTTGATGGATCAGATCAAAAATTGAATCAGGGCTAGAAAACAAAAGTCTTCTCCTTTTGTTGATCCTAGACAATTCTTAGTGGTCTAGTTTGTACATAATGCTGAACCATGGTTAAGTGCTCTGGGTATAAAGAGGATAGATTCACCATGTGTCTTGGTCTCACACGATGCTCATTCCTCCCTGGTGACTGAAAGTCAGGGTTGACGAACTCTTCTTCCTCTTCGGCCAGAGCCCAAGACTCATAGCAGCTCGTCCCTGATTCTGCACATAGCTAACCTATGGTTTAGCACAGGGGGTCAGCAAACTTTTTCAGCAGGGGGCCGGTCCACTGTCCCTCAGACCTTGTGGGGGCCGGACTATATTTTTTGGGGGGGAAATATGAACGAATTCCTATGCCCTACAAATAACCCAGAGATGCATTTTAAATAAAAGGACACATTCTACACATGTAAAAACATGCTGATTCTGCGGACCGGATTGAGAAGGCGATTGGGCCGCATCCGGCCCCCAGCCCTTAGTTTGGTGACCCCTGGTTTAGCAGGACTGGGCCAATGTTTTTAGTTAGCTGCCCATTATGAAGAGGCATTTGAGCCAGACTGAAGAACTAGATTTGACACTTAAAATTTACAAAAATGATCCTAAACATTTTCTCAGATATCAGTATACATAGATGTGCACACTTCTCCATAACCCACCAACTCACAGTAATATTTACAGATGCTTCAAGATCAAGAATTGCCACAATAAGTACGTAGTTTATAAGAGGCTGCAGCCTTAGAAATTTGTACTGAATTTTATAATACACACAAAACATTTGCGCCAAGAATACATATTAACATTCCTTTCATTCCATTCTATAGCAAAGTCATGATTCATCGGTAGTATCCTGGGTGCATCTGCCATATTTAGCAGGCTGAGTAACAAAAGTAAACAGCTCTTCCTGTCTGCTCTTTATTAAATGTGTGAGCACTGTGGATAATCTCTAAGCATCACGCGTCTATGCCTGGTAGAAAAGAACTCTAATGTAAATTGGACAGGATTCTTTGGCACATTTATAGGATAAAGAGTGAAAGGCCCTTCATATCAAATAGCAGAAATATTACTGTGAGTTGGTGGGTTATGGAGAAGTGTGCACATCTATGTATACTTTGGCATTTTTTGTCAAACACCAAGTCTCAACAAGATTATTTCCCACAAACAGGTAACTGCATTCTGCAGCAGACTGTAGCACATTTTAAAGTAATGTTTAAATTAGGAGAGGGATTTTTCATCAATAGTTCATTGCAATTACTCTTCAGATCATAGCAGCAATTAAAAAACAAACAATTTCGTTTCCCTTTCATAAACATTACGTACCTTGAAACAGTTTGCTGGACGCAGTCAAAGCTTCCCTGAGGATTATCTTTGCCAACATTTGACAAATAGAAATTAAAGGTATGCACTTCATTTGGGAGATCAGTTTTGGGAATCTTGACAAGCTGAAAAAGCAATAAAAAAAGACTCAGGCATGCTTACTTCACGGAAAAGTACCATATTTGATCATTAATAATGAATAATACAGCAAACCTGCAGTGTCAGCCGCATATTGTAACAGATGCAACTGAAAGATGACAACTTGCCAAAGGGACACCCACTGAGTGATATCCAACCAAGTCATAGAGTAGATCTTCCGAAATCAATGGACTAAAGTTCACTGATTTCAATAGATTTATTCCGAGTATGAATAACACTATATCCCACACACTGAGTCTAAGAAAGAACCACAATCTAATCACAAAAGCACAAGGAAAAATATTTCTGCACATAGAAATATTATAGAGTTCACAATTTATTTTCCTTTTACTGGTTTATTAATCCATAATAAGCCATACAACAAACCCGACATTTCTTGCAAGGTATAGTAGCCCTAAATGCACCTTTACATAATTCATTTACATTTAAAGTCCCAATGATCCCATGTACACACACAAGGGGGGGGTTGTAATTGTTTTGTTCTTGTTTTTATTATGTATTTTGATTCTGTAGGTTTATGCTGTGAACTGCCTGATATCTTCAGATGAAGGGTGGTATACAAATTTAATAAATATAAATGAATAAATAAATGCAGGCACAACAGACGTCTTCCAAATTTATTGGCTATAGGACACAACAGTAGGGATTCCAAGCAGCTTGGCCACTCAGCATTATCTACAAACCCAGAGTATTTCATTTGGGTCCAGAGGGCCATTTTGGACTTGACATATGTCCACTCAGATGCCAAGCTAAAGTTGCTAGGATTTTCTTCTTAATAAAAACTGAAGATATAGCTAAGATAAAATATGGTAACTATGTTCCAAATCTTGACTAGCATAAATGTCAACAGTATTACTTTCTTTTTAAAATATTTTTCATTAACACAGTACATTTCATAGATTTATAGGCCAGTATTTCATGGAATTATAAGCCTAATTAGATAGGTATTTCCAACAGAAGTTCAATGGGGTGAGGACTTTAATCGCTCTTCTTTCTTGCTCTGTAGTTGTTGCTATTGTCAAAAGGTAAATGGCAAGAGAGCCAAGAAATTAAAACGAGGCTGATAGAAACATTGATACCTGCCCACTACAGCAAACATTCCAGTGGCTTCACAAGTAACCCTGCTACTAAAATCACTCTGAGGACCCAGCAACTTCTATCAACAGCTTTTGTACAAAAGCATAATGGGGCCAGCATAATGCAGCTATGCTGTTCCACTGACTGCAACTGATACGGTATTCTAGTAGAGATTATAAAGTACTGTACTGTGCAAGCACAGATAATGTATACAAAAGGGGGGGAGACACTCTGTCATGTGGTCTACTATACAAAGGCATATCTTATGGAGCAAGTATTTTTGAATAGGTAAGCAACACTAGAAAATGTCTAAATAAATTAAGCAAATGGGATCTATTTCAAAGATGATGTCTATGTCTAACAAGAGTGATCTATATGGGGTTTCTTCCATACCTGGGGTATCACACCCAACAGTTTTCTTGTACACTTAAGCACAGCTTAGCAAGAAGAGTGTGCACAACCATGTGTTCTAAAACAGAAGCAGGAGAAGGAAGGGAGACACACAGAAGGTTCACCCTGGCTGCTCCTCTTCTTTAGGGAAACAGAAATTGGGTGTGGAGTAAGACCCCTTCTTTGGGGTGTCAGGCAAAAAGACTTCACTCAGAATCCCCTCACGATGAAGATATGCTGGGGCATTTATCGGAGGGGAAGGCAGGGTTTGGGAGCCTTCTGAATGTCAGCTTCAATCTACTCAAGGGGTCCCCAAACTAAGGCCTGGGGGCCGGATGCGGCCCAAACACCTTCTAAATACGGCCCACGGACGGTCTGGGAATCAGCATATTTTTACATGAGTAGAATGTGTCCTTTTATTTAAAATACATCTCTGGGTTATTTGTGGGGCATAGGAATTCATTCATATATATTTTTCAAAATATAGTCCGGCCCCCCACAAGGTCTATGGGACAGTGGACCGGCCCCCTGCTGAAAAAGTTTGCTGACCCCTGATCTACTCTATGAGAATATAACTACAACAGTGGTTGCATAGTTCTCTGTGCTTGTGGCTCCTTGTTTTGGAACCTTTATGCAGTATTGCCAACTGAAATATTTTTCTTGCATGTGTGTTCTCTTCCCAAAATGTCTGTGTGTGTTTTAGATTAAATTCCATTCAATATTACTATTGTAGACTGCTCTTTCTAAGATAATAGGGGGTTCTTAATGGGACCAAAAAGTGGTATAAAAATGTCTTTACAAACAGATTTATAAATAAATAGTTGCACCTACTGGTTAACATTTAAACAGGTTCTGCAATACATTGATCTTTTGGGTTAAATCTGATTTTGCTCCTGTAATATTTATAAAAGTATCATGGAAGATAGCCAATGTGGTGCACTGCTTAGACTAAGTGTTGGCTGCAACCCAGTCATGATGCTCACTGGGTGACCTTGCACCAGTCACTGTAAGATGAGAGAAACCATGTATGCCACCCTTCCCTTCTTTTTCCTCCAAGGAAAATGGGATGTAAATGTAATAATTAATAAAGATGGGGAGGGCACAACAGTCCATGAGTACATGAAGGCATTTCAGCCCCCTTCCCAATTAAGCTCCTTCTGCCTCCCCAAAAGGTGTTCCTGGAGATCAGAGGTGCCATTTGATATGACTACAGTGGCATCTGATAGGACTACAACCAAATGGAAAAATTGTGTGTGTAAAATAACACATTGTAAGTGATATAATTTAGCATTAAGGTAACTTAAATGATTGTGTAGAATTTGCATATTTGGAAAATTCTTTCCATGGACCTCTTTTCTTTTT
Source organism: Zootoca vivipara (assembly GCF_965207765.1). Classification (NCBI taxonomy): domain Eukaryota; kingdom Metazoa; phylum Chordata; class Lepidosauria; order Squamata; family Lacertidae; genus Zootoca; species Zootoca vivipara. Next base: position 26,177,382 of record NC_142593.1, on the reverse strand, counting down.
GCTTCCTAAGGTATTTTCCTAAAGGTTCAAGTTCTCTGCATATTCACTGAAGTCTTCCAGAAACAAGGACAAATAAGCAGCAACTACATGTGCTTGCTTACAAACTCCCATACAATTTGGGCATAACATATATATGGAAATGTTTCTAGTTCCTGTAATTCTCTGCACTCCAAGGCAACAAGGACTGAGCATATAGAGAAGAACTCTATGTGCCTGTCTGCCCCACTCCTCTAGGCAACTTGCTGAAGACCAGACCTAGACACCACCTGGAAGCATTTTTTATTTGGAACTAGCAGTTTTGTACCCAGTGTTGCACTGGAATTCTACACTCCTACTATCAGTGCAGTGCAGTTTTATCAATGGTGAAAGGCAGTAGAGTTTTCAATTGTGCAGTCCATCATTTTGATTCAAAATGGCACCCAACTGTATCCAAGTAGAGACAAAAACATGCTCCTTGATCTTGGGAATCATCATGCACAATTTGGTTATGACACCTTAAGGGGTGTTCAAATGCACAGTAAAAGAACCACTTTGCAAAATATGGTAGATGTTAATGGGCTTAAAGGATTGAATTGATGTATTGCCTCTTTTAATATCAATGGCTTGGATCCAATGATAAGGGAGGAAAGCTTACCATTCATTCAGCCCCACGGCAACCCTCTGAATAACATATACATAGGAATATGTGTGTGTGCATGTTCTCTTGAAAAATGCAAAATGCCATAGGAGAAAGAGAGTATAACTGTATTCCTTTGTATAACTGTGTAATCCTATTTACATTTATTGGAGTAAGACCCTCTGTACTCAAGGAAACTTACTTCTAAGTAGATAAATATAGGACTGGATGTTCAATCTCCATTTCCAAGGAGAACTATAAGAAGATCCCACCTTGTTTGAGACCCTGGAAAGTCACTTCTTCTCAACTGAGACAATGCTGCACTAGACAGATGGATATTCATTTAAAAGGGGGGGGCAACATGCCGTGAATCTGCTACTGTCTGCTTCAGGTCAGTACAGAAATTTTTAGAAGTATATCCTTTGGCAAGAGAAATACAACATTCCTTATATTTCTGCCAGGCACAATAAACTGGATAGCTAGGGGTTCCCATACCAGCAAAAATGAAGTAGTTATTAGTCACCACGTTACAGGGAGATTCACAAACCATTTATTTAATTACAGCAGAAGGTGTCATTTTCAAAAAAGGTTTTTAATTTGGGGAGTTTCTTTATACATTACTAACAATTTTAGAAGTGGTATTGCAAAAGATAATATTTGGTATGACTCACAAATAGTATGTGAAATTCTTCAGATGTATCTTATCTACCACTGAGAGGAATCTATGCCAGTCGAAACAGAACCAACATTGGAACTGTATCTAATTACTATTAAATGCTTAACTTCTTTAGTTGTTCTTAGATTCCCAATATTTGGGTATATACAGGGCAATCCAGTCCTCAAAATCTGGCTTTAAACCTAATGAAACTCTGAAGGCTGTAAAACAGCAGATGGCATCATCTTTGTAAATAGATCATCAGTAAGTCTGTCGATTCTGGGGAAGACATTTAGGTACTGCGGCCTGCTTAGTTCAGCTAACCAACCAATGTGGTTAAACAGTAACTATGATGTGCAAGCAGAGAGACAGACAGAAAAGTACATGCCTTCAACTTCAGACTCAATCCAAAATTTAAGATAAGACCAACCAAAGAAAGAAAATACTTGCCAACCGTCTAGTGGCTTATGGAGAAGCAGAGCAGTAGTTACTTTCCATGCTAAAATTTAAGATGCATATTCACAAAATCTACAGAGTTTCATACAGTGTTTCTAGCTATTGCTAGCAAAGAATTTTGTACTGCCTTATTTTTCCAAGTGTTCATACCTATTATAAGAGGTAATCACATGAAGCAGCCACAGTCATAGTACAGTGGTACCTCGGGTTACAAACACCTCGGGTTACAAACACTTCGGGTTACAAACTCCACTATCCCAGTAGTAGTACCTCGGGTTAAGAACTTTGCCCCAGGATGAGAACGGAAATTGTGCCCTGTAAGATGAATGCCTCCGAAGCCTCCGAAACTGCACCCCATGCCGGCTTTGCGCTGTGACTTTCTCAGGGAAAGCAAGCGGGCGGGCTAGGTGTCCCCCGCTTGCGTTCCCTGAGAAGGCACCCGGCTTTATCAGCGAAGGCAAGCGGGGGACACCTAGCCCGCCCGCTTGCGTTCCCTGAGAAAGCCGAGTGTCGGGGGAGGCAGGCGGGAGGCGGCGGCGGGAGGTGTCCCCCCCCCGCCTCTCGCCCCGCACCCCCGGCACAGAGCGCAACTTCGGGCGTCTCCAAAGTTCAGTGTCGGGGGAGGCAGGCGCTGCGGGGGGCTTTTTGCCATTTGCCTTCCCCGAGCCAAGGGGGAGGAAAACTGCGAAAAGCCCCCGGCGGCAGCGCCACACTTCAGCTCTGGCACTGGCTTGGCGGCGGTGGGGGAAAGGCGCAGGATCGTTCCTTCGCCTTTCCCCCACCCCTCCCGACAGAGCCGGATCCGACGAAGCTTCTGAAGCTTCGTCCGATCCGGCTCTGTCGTTGGCAGCAGCGGTGCTTGCTCTCTTGGCTCGGGGAAGCGCCTGCCTGCCTTCCCCGAGCCAAGAGAGCAAGCGCCGCCGCCACCACCAGTTCCCCCGGAGCCCATAGGAACGCATTAATTTACTTTTAATGAATTCCTATGGGAAACGGTGCCTCGTTATACGAAATTTTCGTAGGACGAATTGAGTCCTGGAACGAATTAATTTCGTCTAGCGAGGCACCACTGTATAAGAATGCCCTCTAGTCTGTTTAAAATGATGGTCTATATTGTTGTAGTAGTTGTTAACAACCAGTCCCAGAGATCAGAGAAAGCCACCTGACATATCCATGGGTAGCCATCATAGTGCCCTCCAGATGTTGTTAGACTAAAACTCCCATCATTCCTTACCGCTGGCAGTGTTGATGGGAGCTACCCTGCTCTGAATAACCAACAACTGAGCTGTCACTTCTCAGCCTAATATTTACCTATATTGAAACTGGAGTGTCATGAATTCTAGCAAACACACCTATTAAATCTTCCCCATGTCTTGCCTTCATATTTAATCTAGTCCCCCCCCCCCCTCCATCATTTGACTAGGAGAGTCCAAAGCACACTGGCATTTAGAGCAATGTTGGTGGTTTGGAATAGTAAGTACACTGACCATAAGACCAGTGTATTCAGGAAACACCTTTATTTATTGCATGTATGTGTACCCCACCTTTCATCCAGAAAGACCAAGCAGACATACTTAAGGTTCCCAAGTTCCAATCCTCCCTGCCCCATTTGTTTGCCTTAGACTTCAAAACCTATCTGACATACTAAGGAAAAGCCTCTATACATCTTCCCTCCCAAGTCTATCCTTCCACATTTCCAAAAAAGTTGAATGAAAAACATTATAGCAAAAATAACCTAGACAGCATCTTAAAAAGCAGAGACATCACCTTGCCGACAAAGGTCCGTATAGTTAAAGCTATGGTTTTCCCAGTAGTGATGTATGGAAGTGAGAGCTGGACCATAAAGAAGGCTGATCGCCAAAGAATTGATGCTTTTGAATTATGGTGCTGGAGGAGACTCTTGAGAGTCCCATGGACTGCAAGAAGATCAAACCTATCCATTCTTAAGGAAATCAGCCCTGAGTGCTCCCTGGAAGGACAGATCATGAAGCTGAGGCTCCAATACTTTGGCCACCTCATGAGAAGAGAAGAATCCTTGGAAAAGACCCTGATGTTGGGAAAGATTGAGGGCACTAGGAGAAGGGGACGACAGAGGACGAGATGGTTGGACAGTGTTCTCGAAGCTACGAACATGAGTTTGACCAAACTGCGGGAGGCAGTGCAAGACAGGAGTGCCTGGCGTGCTATGGTCCATGGGGTCACGAAGAGTCGGACACGACTAAACGACTAAACAACAACAAACTATATTATATTATATATTATATTAATGTCTCTCCCCCCGTTTCTTCCAAACACTCTGTTCTGAGAGTGCTAGTCTCACATATCCCGGAAAGACAGTTTATGGAGGTACTACAGGCCAGAAGAGAGAAGCTTTTGTTAACATGATAATACCAGTAGTTATTTTTTTTTTAAAGTAAATACTCACCCCTTGGAGTCCTTGAAATTGGATGGAAGGTCGAGAAGGAACCAGATTCTAAAGAAAAACAAGGAACAATGAGCTCTCAAAGAAGAAGAAAAGCAAAGCTACTTCAACAATCATCTGAAGTATTTTGTTCATGCTTGTAATTATTATACAAAAAAATCAATGATTAATACACATTAAGTCTGATCTCTGAAATGGCATTAGTTAGGGACAGATGCAATGTCAAACCATGGCTTAGTGTTACAGGAATGAGTTGCAGCAAGGCTTGGGTTTCTGCATTATGCCCATCCCTGCCTCTCATGCTGTCAAGAGGACTTCTGCAGTATTGACTTTTAGTTTTCTTGAACCCTGACTTCCACTACACTCAAACCCAGGATTATGGTTTATCCCAACCTATGGTCAGTTTGAAATAATGGCAAGTTCAAAACATGGGTCCACCTTCTAGCTTCATGGAAAGAAGAAGAGGGAGCAAGCTCATTCAGGTAGTACTAAACCATGGCTGATCATTACATCCATAGTATGCACTCTGAATGAAACATAATGTTGCTGTTCCACTTGCAGCAACAAGTGGAACTAATGTAAAGTGAAGGGAAAACAGTTCTCAATCATTTCTTCTGGCCTCTAACATCTCCACTGCTCTGAATAGGCTTTCAGGGGTCTGCAGCAGAAAGAAGTGAAAAGCACCTTCTCACCTTCTCTCTCCTTAGCAAAATAGTCACACTGAACATCACCCATTATCTTTATCTCAGCTGGTCTAACACAAATGTAATTTGATTCAGCTAACTTAGCTGGGAAAGCATTAGATCCCACAAAAATGTAAACAGAATGAATCAGGTAAAGTTCTTCACAAAAAACTAAAACAAGACACAACTGTGGGACACATATCCCTTTCCATTAATTCAGAAAAAAAGACTATGAAAAACATTTTAAGCATTTAATAGTGAATGGTTTGTTACCTTTCAGCAGGCTTATTTAATATATATAAACAAAAAGCTGTCTGCTATTCCCAATTTGTTTTGGTACAAGAAAAACCTACGACAGCGAATGGAACCTTTGGAACTTATCCAAATACAATAAAATCGAATGAATGGCTTTATTGTAAGGATACTGAACATGCTTTGCAGAAAACGACAAAAACAGTGATACTTTACTAATTGTTAAAGATCTAATTTGATGGTGCCTCATATAAGATGAATTACAGCTTTACTGTTGCAATACTCGGCTTTAGGCCATAAAAAGGCAGAGGAACTGAAGAAAAGAATTTCTACAGCCCAATCCCAAATTGCTCAAAATGGTTCATATAGCTGGATCTTTCTATTTGATGTTTTGTAACAACCACCAAAACCTAACTAGATTTGATTTTGACAATGTTGCATCAAACCAATTTAGCAGCTTAGGCAATTGTTTTTGCAACACCAGTGGGGAAGCTCAGGCCCAGGATTGAATGTGGCCCTATAGCCCTTTTTATCTGGTCTTTGCAACTCTCCCCAAGCTACACCCTCTTTTCCTGGGCCACACCCTTTGCCAGCTCTGCTTCAAGCCCTGCCTCATTTCTGCCCTTTTGTCTGGTTGGTGATAATACCTTCTGGTTGATTGGATGGAAGGATGTGCCTGGGGGGTTTGTGTAGAAATATTTGAGGTTGACTAGGAGGAAATGTGGCCTTCAAACTGAAAAGAGCCCCTCAGCTTTAATCTAAAAGCACCTCAGTGGACAAGTTCAAGACACCTCAACAAACACTGCCAACAACTGAAATTAGGTTACATATGACAAAACAGTTTAGGTTCTAGTTCTGCAATTCTGTTAGTTATGCCATGGAATATTTATTTTAAAAAGGGCAAGTCTTCTGTACATGAAACAAAATTTTAAAAAATCCTTCCAGTAGCACCTTAGAGACCAACTAAGTTTGTTATTGGTATGAGCTTTTGTGTGCATGCACACATCTTCAGAAACACATATCTGCACATATTTGCATTCCTCAACAAGCACCTCACTATTCATTGCTCTAGTGTGGATGCATAAACTATGGTTTTTGTGAGATTCAAAATCCTCAGGCGTGTGCACTGCCCTATTATATATGCTGTGGCCATAAGGAGACTGGAAGCTTTCAGGGAAGTTTTCAATTAACTGCATTTTATAATTATATTTGAGCCACAAACTGTGGTTCATCTTTTAACTACATTTTATTGAAACAAGTCAACTTAATAAACCATGGCTTGAAGTTGGCTTATTTCCATAAACCATAGCTTGGCTAACCAGAGTTTGTCCAGATTCAACCAAACACTAAAATGTATTTATCTAAAAATCAAAATGAAAGCTTCGGCTCCCCTCTCCCTGCTGTACAAGAGACTTGATGAAACAAGATTCTTTTGCATAACACTAATGTGGAGTTTAATGTTACAGTCAAACAAGACCAATATCTGCAGCTGATGCCTGTCTTAGCCTTGTGTGAAGCAGGTACCTTTTCTTAATCTTCTACGCATGTTTAATTTCAACACAAGCAATACTATAGCTTACTCAGAAATAAGGCTGTGTTCAGTGGAGCATGTTTTGAGGAAAGCACAACAGTACAAAATATACTTTTATTTTATACATGAATTCTTAAATTCATGACGCATATTCAAATATTTGTTAAATATGAAATGACAACTCAAATATGCTTGTTTAGAGTTTTCAGACTCTATTCCATTCAGATTCACAATATAAACTGTAATTATATTTGATGCTTCAAGGGGTGTGTTACATCACTTGAGTTGATTAGGAACTCAAATAACTTTTTGATTAAGAAAAATGAAGACATCAGCCTAGGAGTTGAAATGGGGAAACATTTTGAAAACCTTGTCCTGCGTGAAGTGTCAAACTACCCACATATTAGAAACATATTAAATATTGAAAAACTATACAATAAAAATCAGTCACAGCTTGATTGCTTAATTCTGTTGCCTTTAAACTACTGTATTCTCACTGTGTTACATAGGTAGGCATTAAATGAAATACAGCTCTTCATAGAAAAGAGATAGTAAAACCAAGCACCTTTTAAACCAAGTGTCCCCTTAATCTCCATACTATTGTTCTCAATTCCCTCCATTTTCCTGTACTCTGTTGCCTATTTATTTTTAGATTTTAAGCTGCTTTGGGCAGAGGTCTGTCTGTATTACCTTTTGTAAAGCTCTCAGTATATTTTTAGGTGCTCCATAATCAACCTAGAAGAACGATATATATTACAAAGTGCAACACCCCCCCCAACTTGTATTAAAAGGGTCACTTTAGGACTTTTGCATGTAGTTTATACACTAATAAGCAAGTTGCCTGAACCCAAAGGATCCACATGACACAATGGTACAATCATTTGGGCACCAGGTTAAAACTCATTTATTTGCCTGGGCAATTTAAAGTCCAAAGTTTTAAAGTTGATCAGTACCCAGCCTGTTGCTTGCTTTTAAAACTGTCTCCATTGTTTTTATGTTGTTGTTTTATCTTCCATAGTATTATATTGTTTTTATTTTTTTAATTAACCTTTGTATGCCATCCAGGTAACTCTGTAGATGAAGGGCACCCTAGGAGCATTTATAATAAATAAATAATCAGAAACAAGTACGAAAGCTTGACATCAACATTATTAAAGTATTACAATTCTAAAAATGTTATGTGAAGAGAAAAAGGGACTACGGTAGCACAGTGATCAGACTTTTAGTAGATTAGAAGAACTATTAACACCTGCCCTGACCCCGAAGTTCCTACTGGTTATTTATGGGCACATAAAAAGCTGGCCTTGACACAAATCAGATTCCTGCAAGTATTAGTTGTGAGGCCATCCTTCAAGAGAGTGATCACGTTTAGAATAGTGGCAGTGCCAGCTTGTAAGCAGTTATAGTCTGATCACCGATCAGCAGCAGGAGCCAATCTGGTCCTCTGAAGAACCCGCTTCATGAACTATTCTGAATTTCCTATTCAAACTAAAGAAATAAAATAAAAAGACAGGCTGCTGGAATGATCTGATTAAAAAGGCACAAGATGTGTTTGTACCATAATGAGATTTTATTGCATATATGATGTTTCAGCTTAGCTAAATGTTTTGACAGTACCTATAAATGATACCTACATTACAAGCAAATGCTTTGCACCCACATCAAGTTTATGACTATAAGCGTTTGAAGATAATATTTCTTAAATACCTTACACAGTGCCTATGGCTTCTTGCAATATTTGAATTAATTTATTTTTCAGGAGGCTATTCATGCAGGCAAAAACATTTTTCTTCTCCCAGGCCTTTAGCTAATTAAACAACCTATGGCCTTTTAAACTGTATGTGTGTGCGCTCGCTATTGTTTTTGTTATTATGGCAAGTATTGTTTTGTTTTCATATTGTAAAACTGCCCTGTGCTTTTTGGATGAATTTAATGGCAATAATATCTAACTACTGTGATATAGCAAGAATAAAAAGAAATTAACTACAAATTTCCCTGTGTTTTGGACAGCTGGAAGAACTGTTCAAGTTAAGAGATGTTTTGCTGTTTAATTAATTAGGAAAATGGGCATAGGGAAAGCTGGTGAAGATTACCAATGCAGGCAGCTAAAAGCCAAAACTGACTTTTGTTCATCAAACTGTCACTTTAATAGCTACTTTATGACTCTGCAGGCAGCTGATCAAATGGTGGGCAAGTTCTGTTCCCTTCCGTTACAAATTCCCGGTATGTTGCATATTGCAGAACTCACTTTGGACATACCGGTATTTGCACAGTAATATTTTACCAGACAAGGAAACAGCAACTAGGTTTGTTACTTCAAATTTTATTTATCTCAATTATAGGTAAATGACATCTGTATACACATGATAATTCTGTACGTAAAGTAAACTCCAGGAAATTAAATGATATTTATTCTCATGTAACTGAAAGCAGGATTGCAACTGCCTTCTCTGTGACATTTCACATTCTAAATCACTAAAAAATGTTGCAGCTAAGCTCCTGTTTTTAAGTTAATCACATTTGATTTTACAACGCTTGGGCAATTATCTTTCTCGATGATGCATTTACCTACAAAATGTAGACTAGCTGAACTCAGCACAAATTTTAAATAGTCATGTGTTGTAACATGCAAGAGTGTCACTACGTTCAGGTTAAATTAGGTACCGTATTACGTACATGAGGCCCTATTCATAAGAGACTCCAGAAGAATGCTTAAAATTAAACTCAAATCTACAGTTTTATATATATTTTACATTTTATAGGAAATTAAGTTGATTCGAAAATTATGTATTTTACAATTACTACTTCAGAAAGTTTATTCTGTGCCACAAAGTAATATGTCTTACATTATGGAAACCTAAAGCATTATGGAAATTTAAAAGCTAGCAATTTCAGCCTCAAGAAAGCCTTTGGTTTCTTTAAACTCTACAAAATAGGCAAAATTATTTAATATTTATGTTCTAAATATTGACCGAAGTTAGTTTCAAGACAGGAGAAGAATGATATTTAAAACTGAACATAAAATTTGTATACTATGCAACTCAATTTTTTATATTAAAGAACTGCTATAACTCAATCTCACTTTAAGAGGTTAAGTCTGAACAACAAAAAATCCTCTGAAGATATTTACTCTAAAACTTTCTTTATAAGCAGTTTGGTTCAAAAGTTAATGAGTTTATTTATTTAAAACACAGAGTATGAAAAATAATTATACCTCCAACCACACGCTGCTCACTCCAAAGTTCTAACTTTTCTTAATTATTAAAAGATGGGGGAGGGGAACACAAGCAACTCTCTACATTTAAAGCAGAAATCAAGTGTTTAAAACTGTCCCATTCCAAAATATGAGCCTTAAAGCAGGCTTGACATAGCAATAACAGTTTGCAGTTCTTCAAGAAACATATGCAGTGGAAAGCTGCAATTTGAAGTTGATTTCGAAGGATCATTTGGCAGAAGTAATGATTTCCACTCAGGTTTAACAAGGGAAACAGCTGATGTACTGCATAATTATGCAGTACAAAACCCAGTGTTGGCTATAATACTCTGTTCAATGGCTAAGGGGCAGAGAGAATGATGGCCCAGACACACTAGAATAGAAGGGGCAAACTCAGTGAAGGAAGCTTACTCGCTTACTCTATTTTAGATTCACCTACTTATTATGAAAAACATCCATTAGTCATAAGAAAAGGCACAATTTGGAGGTCAATTCTGGGAAAACCATGTCTGAGTCATCTTTTTACATGAAGAACTACATAAGGAAAGCAGCACGGAGACTGAGAAGAGAGACTGTTGTCTGACAAGAACCTGTTATTTAAATTTTGTCTGGTTTTAGTATGTTCCTGGCTTATCTTTTAAGAATTGCTCCTAGAACTGTTTCAAAGGAAATCTTTTGGAAGAAAGCCTGCTGGCACTACAAAAGACATAGAATATTTTTTTTAAGAAAAGAAAAAAGAAGACTCGATCAGCACCTTTTCTTGGGATTCATTGTACTCAAAGTAACAATCGTCCACAATTTCTCAGAACAGTAAGGGAGAGGGGAGAGAGTAACAAATGGGCCTTAGGGAGGAAAAAATGAGACAAGCAACATTTAATTTGAAATTCCATGTTAAAACACCAGCTAATTAGAGCTTAATCCTCCTTGCTGGGACATATAGCCACTTTTAATGTGCCCTGAACAAACACAAGCGGAGGCTCAAGTTTCCAATGGAAAGCTACAGTAAGGAAAAACTAAAGAAGACTATCAATTCTCCTGTCCCCTACTTTTGCAAGAGAAGCCTGACACAGAGAGATTTATCACATGTTCTTTTTAACTGACCCATTCCCCCCAAGTCTAAAATGCCCTTCCCCTATGATGCTTTTGGTGGGAGGGGTAGTGTAGGGTGTTAATCCCCCAAACAAAGACAACATTGCATGAATCTAACATATCTCCAGAATATAAATGAAAAGGGGAATACAATCCAGATATAAACCGATTTAAAACATTTCTACATTATCTCCGATGTGCTGAACAATTTATACAGCTGGTGTTACCACTGGAATGTGCTGTGGAATTTGTCCCCATCAGGATTTCTCACAAGGCAGCTGTTATGGATGGGGGTGGGAGAGGGACAAGGTATTGGTGGTGGAGGTGGGGACACAGGAAGACAGCGAGAAAGTTTTCCTGACAGCATGATAAAGATGTACAATAAATCTGTCATAGTTGCCATTGTCCCTTAAAAAACAACAACCAGGGCCACTTCACATTTTCGGGGTGGGCAGGCTGAGAAGCTGGGCCTAGGGAAAAGCTCAGCCCATCCCTCTCTCCCTGCCCCGGGGAGGGAGAGCGAGCGAGCGAGATCAGCAGGCAGAAGAACTAAGCCCATAAATAAATGACAGCTCAGCAGAATCGGCCTCATCTGGGAACGGCTGGCTCCGGTCACCGCCAGCTCCAGAGGCACTAGCTGGCACCGACACCGAGAAAAATGACTTTCTTGTGTAAATGCCATTTTCAAAGGATCGCCCTCTGCCACGGCCAACCTCCTCCTCCTCCTCCCTTCTGCGTGAGGTACATACAGGGCAGCTGGGGGCATTTGTTGCCCCGCAAAACTTTTTTTCCCCTTACGCGAAAGGAAAAGAAAAAAGAAAGAGAGGGGGATCTTAAGTTGGTGGGGAGGAAGAATGTGGAATTAGTATTCTTATTCCACCCCCCACATGCCTATAAATAGGCACGAACCATATGGAGAGACGGTCCCATGGAAAGGGGGGGGGGAAGAGAAGAGCAGACTAAGGGATCCTCAGCCGGACCCAGACTGAGCACAGTGGGGGGCGAGATTTCACGCCCTGTGATGAGTGGGGTGCGTGGAATTCCTCGAGGAAGCAGCCCCTCCACGCCCCTTGTGCCGGGTGGTCTGTGTCCCTCTTCTTCCCTTCCCGGGCGTCCCACCTCGGGCGAGTGAGGCCGACCAGCGACCCCGGGGCGCCCCTCACCTTGCTCCCCTGGTAGCTCTCCAGCGCTCGGAAGGCGGTCTCGGTCAGCTTGACATGTAGCACCGTGATGTTGTCCTGGGTGACTCTGCCGCAGGACACGCCATACCTGCCCCCTTCCTGCAGCGCCGCCATCTTACCAATCCGCCGCCAACGCCGCCGCCACCTCCCGCCCCACAGCCACCACTGCCACCGCTGGGGCCGCCAAGCCGCCACCGGAGCCTGCTACTGTTGCTGCTGCTGGGTCAACAGCTACAGCCATCCTGCCGCTGACGTACCAGCCAAGCCCGCCAGCGCGCAGACGCCACCGCCGCGCCGCCGCCGCCGCCGCGGCACCCCGCCCACTCAGCGCAACGGCCGCCCTTCCCTCTCCTCCTCCCCTCCCTCTACGCACACGTTAGCCACGCCCCCTTTCTTCCCCCCACGCGACAGGCCCGCTGCCAGGCCGCGACACGCACGCCACGCCCCCCACGCCCCCCTCCCCACGCGAAGACGCCTCGCGCCGCCGGCCTAGCTGATTGGCCGAAGCTTCCCCAGCCGGGATCCGCGCGAAAGAGGCTTACCCGAGGTCAGCCGGAGAGGACGGGGGCGGGGCTGCACGCTGACGTCAGCGCAGGCGGCGTTCAAGCGCGTTTATATCATTATTGACGCTTAGGGTTGAGTCACCTGTAGGACCATTATGTACCCAGGGCTGTCAGCGGCCGTGCTCTGTGCCGCCTCTGCCGCCTGTTTACCCACAACAGTGTTTGCTCTCCTCCAGGATGCTATTTCTCCCCACATCTGGATCCACGAGGCTGCATGTGTGTGTGTGGGGGGGCTTGTGCTCTTATATTGCAGGGTTAGGGAGCCTGGGGTTCTCCAGATGTTGAGGCTTTCAACCTCCATTGTCCCAGACCATTGGCCATGCATGCTGGCTGGGGCTGATCGGAATTGGAGTCCAACGATCTGCCTCACAGGGTCCTTGTGAGGATAAAATGGGGAGTGGGGGGGGGAAATACCACATGTTCGCCACATTGAGCTCCTTTCAGGAAAAATCAAATAAATAAGCCTCTAGAGGAGAGCCTTCTCCAAGCTGGTGACCTACAGCTGTTTTGAGCTACGGTACTAAATCTAAGCTATGCTGGTTGGGATTGATGGGTGCTGGAGTTTGAAACAACTGGAGAGCACTGGGTGAGGGAAGGCTGGTTTGGAGGATCACAGGATTCCCATCCTCACTGCTTAGCCAAGTGACTCGCTAGGTGGCACAGAATTTAGTTATAGGTGGGTGAAATCAGGAGTTTCCTATGCCTGATTTGTTCTTCGTTGAAAGTCTAAATATCAGTTAAGTAAATGTGTGGTGGGGGCAGCTAGAATGGATGTACTACCTTTGCCCCATTACCACTCAGTCTCGACAAGATGCTGGGCAAATGTCTGAAGCAGAGAGTCTCTTATACTTGGTTGTATATATTTAAAGTACATTTAAAGACTTCATGGCCTTCATGACGACCCTGGGGCTATCTCAGATGGTCATTGGTCCAACACACCGGGCAGGGCATACTCTTGATGCTTGATGCCATCCCTCTAAATGTAGCTCTCAAAGTAATCTGGAATAATAAATATATTATGGAATGATTTATATAGTTCATTTTTTAATTGTGCAAAACGCTTCAGAATTCTTATTTTACGTATCATCATTTATTGTTTCCATACTGTCCCATATACAGATAAAAATCTCCACTGTATCCGTAAGCAGGTAATGAAAGAGGCTTAGAGTTAATCATTTAGTGACATTTTAACTATTCAGTTTAGCTCCCTTCATGCTCATCTCAGGGAGCTTGGAAGACATCCCTCCCTTCCATGAGTTCAAGGGATATATGAGAGGTGCCCATGCTTGGCTAGCTCCTTGCTTTCCTAGCATTGCACTTGGTGCATTGGGGAAGTGGCAATCACACCTAAAGCCCTTTCTCGTGGATCAGATGTGTGACTGAGGGCTTAATCCCCCTTGTGTGAAAGGGGCAGTGTGTCTGGCTGTGAAAGTGCAGTTCCCTGGCTGCCCTCCTTGACATTCATGCATTGAGTGTAAACTTCTACAGGTCCAGTAGCAGAGTTTCACCACTCATGGTCTATGCATGTTGCTCTCCTCTTCTCAAGGGTACATTCATGATTCCCCCCTCCCCATTTTTTTATCCTCTCAAGAATTCTGTGAGGTAGGTTATAGACTGAGAGATGATTGGCCCAAGGTCACCCAGCAAAGTTTATGGCCGAGTGGAGATTTAAACCCTGGTCTCTCAGGTCCTCTTCTGAAGCTGAAGCCGTACACTACTGTGACTCTCTTCAGATCTAGGATAAAGGCAGAAAGGGTGTTATGAATGTAATCCCAATGGGGGTTACAAATTTAATCCCAAATGTTTCTTATGTCATGCAATCTTCTTACATTTGCCATATAAGGGCATAGATGATAGCTAAGAATAAAAGCGGGTGGAACGTATTTTTGGAGACATCAGTGTGCTTATCCCAAAACTGGAAATATCTTGAGAAATCAGGACTGTGTGTAATGTTAGAATCCTAGAGTTGTAGAGTTGGAAGGGACCCTGAGAATCATCTAGTCCAGGCACGTCCAACAGGTATGTCGTGATCTACCGGTAGATCACTGATCCACTGGTAGATCACTGGTTGTGATCCACTGGTAGATCACTGGTAGATCACTGGCTCCCCTCAAAGAAGCTCAACAACTTTGACTCTCCTAAAAAAGCTCAACAACTTTGACCCGAACCCCTAAAAACAGGCTTTCCTCCCTAAAAAAGCTCAACAACCTGAACCCCCCAAAATGGGGTAGATCAGTGCCTGTTTTTAACTCTGTGAGTAGATCGCAGTCTCTTGGGAGTTGGCCACCCCTGATCTAGTCCAACACTCTGCAAAGCAGGAATATGCAGCTGTCCCATTCGCGGATCGAACCTGCAACATTGGCATTATCAGCACCATGTTTTGTTGTCCTCGTTTTGAAATTCTGCATGTTTTTGTTTGTTTGTTTGTTTTAACATGCTAGCTAATATGTACATTCTGGTGTTAAAGGAAGACGGCAGATTACTACAGTACTAGCAATAGCTGGGCTTGGGGAATCAGCTACTGTTTTAATACAAATTCAGTACATTCCAGCATTTGATACACATACTGAGAAAGGGAGGATGTGTGATTTGGTGGCGGGTTGCAACAGATGGTTGCATAATCCTGTTTGTCTCCATTCTTCCAGGGTCAGGTACTATTTCTCCTTGCCAGGGTTTTTGTTTTCTTTTTAATATGAAGTCTTAAACAGTTGGATGAACCATTCTGCACTAATTTCTTCCCAGGATAAAAGGCTGCCTCTCTCTGACGACAATGGCATATGGCACAGACAATGATTAAAACAAAGGAAGAATCACAGAGAATTGTTTGTGCTGAAGTTGGTAGCCTCCAGAGCTGCATGTACTCAGTTTCCAAAAGCCTGCGCCAGGTTATTCACATTCCACTACAGGAAAAATAAACACATTTGAATGGTTTCTGTGATGCTAGTGTTTTAATGTAAGATTATTCTGCTTGTGAAGGAATAATCCAGGAGCAATGTAGGACACTGGAGCCTTGTTCTCTGGCTTCCAAAGGCTAAACTACAGGTAACACTGCTGTTTGCTATTAGCATCCAATCAGGATTGGGAAATCTGAAACACAGAGAAGGCTGCTGCTGCTGTTTTTAATCCCTCTCCTCTTGTCTGAGGCACCTCTGAAACGGCTATTTAACAAAGAATGCTGCAGCACGATTGCTGACAGGAGCGAGGTCTTGCTCAGAGATCAAGAAGAATCCTGATAACTAGTTTGTTAAGGGCAGTGCTTTTTTCCGGGGGCACACAGGGGTACACATACCCCTAAACATTTTGTGAATCTAAATGGAGAAGAAACTATTTTTTTAAAAAAAAAGTTTCTTCTCCACGGTGAATTGTCAGTTCTGTTGCCACCCCAATGGTTGCCTTATTTCCTGTCACGGTGTTTCCTGAGTCTTGGACAGAAGTGATCGTTTAATGTGTGAAGTAGGAGTTGGAATCTAGCACGGTGATTGGTCAGTTTCATTGTTACCACCCTTGGTGGTGGCTTCCTTTCCTTTCCCGGTGTAATACATGTTCTTTGTACTTTTTTCCATTTATTGTATTTATTTCCGCCAATTTGAACTATAAAATGGTGATTTTCTTGAGCCAAAACAAGAGTACAGTACTCTTTTTTTTAAATAGAAAAAAGGCACTGGTTAAGGGTGTTGGAATGGTGGCTCTGTGAGGGCTAAACTACAGTTCCCAGGATTCATTGAGCGGTGCTGGGAATGTGTTTTAAATGTATGGTCTCTGTCCGCAGCCTCTGAGATAACTGAAAGAAAAATGGATCCAGTTTACAGCCTGGCCAACATGCCGATTTTCCAGGAAGGAAGTTCCGCTGTGTTCAAGTAAATGTGCATTGGGCTGCAGTCTTAGCTGTACACAGTGATACTAGCACCATAACAACAACAACAACAACAACAACAACAACAACAACAACAACACTACTTCCTAGAATTGAAATAGGATGAAAGCAGCCTTGCACCCAATTATGCACACTTAAGTCCCATTCAGGTTGATAGAACAGCTTCAATCAGTGGGACTGAATCATGCATAGTTGCATGCTGGATTACAGCCATTGTGATTTATTCCTCCTGACAACTGCTCCTTAATTCTCCTAAGTACTGAAGTGAGCACCGTTTTTTTTAAAAAAAACTTGCACTGACTTTGAAAGCGTAAAAGCTTAATGAACAGGCAGAAGTGTCCATTGCACTGCATCCCTGTTAATAGCATGTATGTTTCTTGCTAGACCGCTTGATTTTATTTTATTTTTTCCCTGAAAACAGGCTGCAGTTGCTGTGGTCCATTTGTCCCATGGCTGCAAATCAGGACGACTTTGTTCAGAACAGGACAAAAGGCTTCGAATCCTGCTTTGGAAACATGTTTTGTCTGTAGAAAGGGATTTCCTAAAGTACTTTAGCATCTGATTTGGAGAGTTCCCATCTGGAGGGGAGCATTGTTGAAGTCACACTGGTGCCAGAAAGTGCAGTGATAAGGGCTACAAAAGAGATCAATTGAACCTTCAAAAGTCAGACAATGAATACAAAGAACTTTTTACAATGGTGACCATTTGATAGGAGTCTTCTCTCACCAAGGTCACTGGCAAAGTGTCCATACACACAGGTTTTAGGCTTAGATTTGAGAGGTTAATCATATTTTAAGCTTGTGAAACACCTGCTACACAAAATGCAATGCAGTGTTGCTGTTGTTTTGTTTATTTTCGTTGTGCAACATTCTTGTGGAGGGTTCACACCAAAGGTGAAAAGGGTTTCCATGGAGCAGCCCTCACAGCATGTTAGGCTACTGCTGGAACTCATTTGCATCTCACTCAGTTGACCCTCTAGATTGTAAGGTAGACTGCCACCACCCTGGGGAAGCTCATGCCCTAAGGTTGGGGAAAAGGTTGGTCTATTTCTTGTACTACATACTGGTTTTTGTGGGAATATGAACATGGAGTAAGGTGGGCCAACTTGGGTGTAACAATTCACCTATCAATCACCTGCCATCATTAGGATGTCTGATGGATGGGCAGCCAATCCAGCTGTGTCTCTCCCTGTTCACATATGATGTAAGGTGTAGGGCAGTTGGGTGTGGTTTGGGGAAATTGCCTCCCGGGCCAAATTTGGATCAGTGGTTCCCGTCCTTAGGCACACCAAAAACCAACCGAAGTTTCAGCTGGATCTTCACTTTGTCTTACTTTGCTAGACCCTTATAACCGACCTTATTAGACAAAATGTCACTTTTTGAGGTGCAACCTAGAACAAACTTTGGCTTGTAGTTAGTGAGGAAAAAGCTTAACCACAAGCCCAGGTTTGGATGATGTGCTCAGCCATAGCTTAGCCGGGGTGGACTTGGGTCTTTCAAATTGCAGCGGCGCCCTGTTCAAGGCCAAAATTCGGCGCCCCATCCTGCCTCTGGCCTTCTGTTCAGTTCACTATGCCGTAGTTGCAATGCTCTGCAGTGCCTCTTAGGCTCAGTGCCCAGTGCGGGGAAGCCAGTCATGCTGCTCTTAAATCTGCCTCGGAGCTTGACTTAGCTGTCAGGGCTTCAGAAAGGCGTAGGTCAGCAATCAAAAACAATAAATCACCCAGGGCCAGTGAAGTTAAATCTTTATCCAAGGAAACAAACCACAGATCAGGCCTCTTTCTTGGAAGTCTTGCCCCAATGACATAGTTGCGAGGACTGAAGGGCCCCGCCTTCCTACCTCTCTCTAAGGCTCCTCCTCTCCAGGGTTTTCCTCACACAGCCTCAAACTGTGTCTGCATAGGTGTCTGCACACCTCTGTTCTGCTCTCCTCATTATTCTGTGCCTTCTTGGGGAGATTGTCACTGCAGGAGGCAGAGAATCCCTGGCTTCATCAGGAGCCTCTTGACCCCCCTCCTCTCCAGCCTCTGCTTCTGCCTCAGAGTCTGAGCTGCATTCAGCCACAGACTCTTCCTGCTCACTAAACCCTGTTGCCCCTCCATCTTCCAACACCTCTCCACCCCCTGTCTTCTCCTGCTGACCACTCATCATCGTCCCACCACCAATCCCCTGGCTCTGAGTCCCACCACTCTTCTGTATCCAGACAGTTCATGACATTAGCTCATCATGGTGTGGTGGCAAAAAGGGCTTGGGAGCAGCAAAGCAGCTGCAAGCTCCTTTCTAAGGGCCCACAGGTATGTTGTCCAGCCAAGCCTTGGTTTAGCATGCTATGAGAACCAGGCTAGGATTGTAGCCTTAAAAAAAAACCTTGTACATCCCTCAGCCCTCTGGATCAAAAATGCGAATTTGTTTTTTTCGGTACAATGTGTCCCCACCAGAAAATCATTAAACCAATTAGAGGGGAAGGAATTTGTTTAAAACTATAATTGCTTAAGTCTGGTGGACTGCAGGTAGGTAATTTAGCACGTAGCAACAGGTTCAGTTTACTATTCCATTTTAAAATATATAATTGTGCCCAGTGTTTAGATATTGTTCCTTAAATAGGAGCCCTGCTGTTCTGGTTTTGTATTTGAAAGTCTCTGTTGTTGTTGAAGCAATAGCATTTTTGTTTCTTTTGCTGGAAGTCACCACTTAAGCCCCCATTAGTTCTGTCAAAACACTATAACTGCCGTGTTTTCTAGGAAGACTAAGTTTTGTCATTATTTATAGAACTGACGCTTGTAAAAAGGGGCATTTCTTATCTTTCATAAACACTATGAACACAGTAGCCAGCAAAATGGAGTACTTGAAAATAAAATGTAGACCTTCTTTTATGTGAATATTTTATTACACCGGAGTGAAGTTTAGGCTGCAATCTTGTACACACTTACTTGGGAGTGAGCCATACTAAAAACATCTATAGGATTGTGCTGTTAGGGCACAGTCTTTAAATGCACTTTCTAAGACCATTTGAATGCAGTGGGACTAAACTCTACATCCCTCCCACCTTTCCATGCCTCACAAATTGGCCTTTTAACCATCAATCCTTCTTCACAGGAAACTCCGAGAATTATAGCTCTGTGAAGGGAATAGGAGTTGCCTAACAATTCTCACCACGCTTAACAAACTACAGTTCCCAGGATTCTTTTGGGGAAGCCATGACAGTGGTACAATACCTATTTAAAATGTAAGTTGCAAGTGTGGCATTAATTTTTTTAATGCTGCTTATAGTTTAGCTGTGTGCACTGCAAACTATTGTGTTGATAAAACACAAACCATCTAAAACCCAGAATCTAGCATTTCACTATCCCAGAGACAATCTATACATATACATTGTGTATACATTTATATACATGTGCAAATGTAGACTTTATGCACCTTTCTGTGATTCCAAGGTGATTTTGTAATTAATTAACTATTTGTAGGGTTGCTATATTTCAAAAAGGAAAAACCAGGACACCCCCAAAGTTGTTGAGCTTTATTTTACAGAAACTCCCAAAAAACCCACAATTTTTTTAATTGACTTGCCTAAGATCCTGGATGAAGTGCCGCCTTTCGGAAATTCCCCCGGGACATCAATTCTGCCTTTGAAATCTCGGAAGTGTCCGGGAAAATTCAGATGTATGGCAGCCCTACTATTTGCACAATGTTTGTATACTCAAAATGCTTGAAGTATGTTATCCAAAAGTCCCCCCCCTTTGGCTTGAGGAATACCACTTTTCATGATTTAATGCTGGATCTAATCATCGTTGTATATGCCAAGTTTACAAATATGGAGATTTGTGATATTTTAATGTCATTTCTTTCTTGACTTGTGTGGAAATACGTATTTCAAAATAAGGCTTTCTAAAAAATTTCAGCCGTTGGAACCCTTAGCTAAGGCTTACTCACTAGCCAGCTATGTCACACCTAATGTAAAACAAATATATCAAAGTTCATCTAGCAAATGTTAAGAGTTTTGCTCAGCCCAAGTCTACAGAAGTTTGAGAAACAATTTTGAAATTAGGTTAAGAGGCCCCAAACATATTAAAAGTCTGGATGCATCCTGGACAGCACTTTCACTTTTTGTTCTTATGAATATAAACATGCTTTCACCACTTGGCAATGTTGGCTCAGGTTTTTTTTTTTAAACAACACCACTGAATTTGTGCAATTACATTTGCATCCTCAGGAGATGTGTGCCAGATGAGTCTGATGCATTGCACATTGGTGGAAAAATGGAGGATGGGGAGACTTCAGATGGGCCGGGTGAAATTTCCACATGGGACAATAGTGCAAACTCATAATAGGAATGGATCTGATGATTAAAGAAGAGGGATGAGATGATGGCAAGGAAGACAGACAGCAAAACACAGAAAGGTTTGTACTTCTTCAGGCTGCAAGTGGAGCACTTAGTAATATCATATAAATCATTGCAGACTGCACCACTGGCACACAAATATCAGTGGAATATCGTTCAAAAACCATGCTATCTATGTGCAACAGCTGACTTGTCAGCTGAGGAATCCAGAGTCAGACTATTGTATTTCAGGAGGCTAGAGAAGGTTATGTGAATGAAATATTGCATATTAGAGCTGATTCACTGACAGATATGATGAATGTTAAGTCTCTGAAAGATGCATTAAATGGGGAGAGCCTCCATGCACCTGTAACGGCCACTAGTTTCAATACTACAGAAGCCTCCCTCTAGCTATCTCTTGCTCTGGGCTCCCAGGAAGGACAGAGTTTAGCATTTGCTCGCTTTGGCATTAGCGTTGCATTTTCTTGTTATTGAGAACCCAAATAGTGCCAAAGCTGGTTCTCTTTGTTAGTCTCCCCTTGAAGCTACAGGCAGCTGTACTAACTCTTGGAACTTGGTAGTCACTACAAGTGTATGGAGTGTTCTATATGTATTAGGCTCCCCAATGCGACTGGACATAATGGTCAGGGGTCCCTTTACGTTTACCTTTAATGTCTATTAAGTGTGTGGGGTTCCCCCCCCCCACACTATGCTTGCAGACTTTCACCTACATCAATATTGCACATTTTCACCATGTAGGACAGTGGTTCCCAGTTAGCTAAGTACTGCAGAACCCCTGCTTTTCAAAAGCCAAGCCATGGACCCCCTACTTTCGAAAATTTTGGTATCTCTATGGTAGGTTTTTTTTTTTAAAAAAAAAGTGAATGGTGTCACGGACCCCCTGGGTGGGTTATGCAGATGCCTTGGGATCCACGGACCACCAATTTGAAACCGATGATGTAGGGTATTTATGCAATGAATTGCATAGCCTGCCTTGGACAATGTGAAATCCCCAAGGTATCTCACCTGATTCTTGCAAAGAAATTGACTACAAGCAAATCCAATAGCTAAGTAACCCTTGTTCAGAATTTTAGCAACTGAGGAGTGACTCTAATTAACTTTGTGGTGTTAACCTGGAAGGTTTGCCAGAAGTGCTCCAACCAGAAAGTTTACTTAAGATAAGAACCTTGCCCATGCAAGGACACAAGATATTAAAGCAAAACCAGCATGCTGCAGATGCATGTCTCTGTTTCCACAGCTAAATCCGGTCTTTTAGCTTTCCTTTCAGTGTAATTTTGCTTTTTCTTATAGATCTTATGGGTTTAGGGAATTAGATGTTTTGCTGGTTATTAGCAACCAGTATTCAATTCATAATGGGTATCTCAGAATCTTGGAATATGTTTAGCTAGCCAATTGCCGAAGATAAGATTTGTGTGAAGTTTTCAATGCAATTTCAGGTCTGCCTCCTTACAGTAAGCAAAAACTGCTTACACTGCAAGTGTACACCTTATACATGTCTACTCTGGTAAACCCAGTTAAGATCAATAGGACTTAATCTCTAGCAAGTACAGTATGCAGACTGAATCAGGCTAGCCTAGCCTCTTTGAGGCCATATTCACACTATACATTTTAAACAAAGAATACCGGGAGCTGCAGTTTTGGAAGGGTGCTGAGAGTTGGTATGAGGCTGCTACAGTGTTTCCCATGCAGAAGTTCAATTCCAAGAGTTCTCTGTTAAGAAGGATTGATTGTTAAAACCACTTAGTTTTAGCTCACATTCCTAAACCTTCTAGGTTGAAATCAGAGAGTTTAACCACTGGTCCCAGAATTTTTTATCCATGCCATTCTTTACAGATGATATAATAAATCCACCGGGTATAAGGCGGTATATAAATTCTAATAATAATAATAATAATAATAATAATAATAATAATAATAATGGCAACTTTGACAGTCCACCAATTTCCAATGTTTCTCTTGTTTTATATTTGTGTGTGTGTGTGTGTGTGTGTGTGTGTGTGTGTGTAAAATCCTAGTATATTTGCTAGGATTTGTAATTGTTTAATAACTGTACATATTAAATGATTTAAACATGCATACATTCAGTTTGCCTTTTTGATAGTTTCAAGGGTAAATTGTAAAAAAAAAAATCTAGGTTGCAAAAAGATCTGCTCCGTTATAGGAGCTTTAACAGTGCGATCTGTATCAGGTAAAGCATATAGGAGTGCAGTCTAAGTGTACTTAGTCTGAATGCCCCTTCAAAGGAATGTAAGGGGGGAGGGCATTTAATTAACAGGTGTGTCTTGCTTGCTTAATAAATGGGCTTGTTATTATATAAATATGGGCTGTGAGATAGTTAACAGCGTTATCATATAAGAGGCAATAACAGGACTTCAAAGTTAACTTTCATGAATGGGAGGAACATGCACATTCTACAGCTGCTGTTTTTATCTGAACTAGAATTAGATCAGAAGACAACATTGTTTGAGTTCACATTGTAATCAGGACCAGATTAAGGGATTACAAGGACACATGGCTATAAAATTTGGGGAGGGGTGTTCTTTCTTGCTTAAAGTGTCTTTTTAAATGGGTAATCACGTGAGAATGACCTGAGAAGATTCACTGCTTTTTGTCGGCCTCTGTCCATCACCCATCCATTCATCACAGAATGTTAGCCTTGTGGTAGTCTCAAATATATAGTTACATATTTATTTCATTTATGAATCGCTTCCCATAAAATATCCAGAAGCAATTTCACAATTTAAAACATCTGCAATAAAAACAATCACAGAGTTTTGTATATAAAAACAATGACAACATTTAGCAACACTTTCACATATGAAAATAGTTTCAAATCATGTTAAGTAATATTGTTATATATATATATAGTCTTGAAATGTAGTTTTTTGTATTTTCTTCTAGGGGACAGCAATATGAAACATCTACAACAATGCAAAAATCTATGCAACAAGCAGCCAAGGACATCACAAGTGGGAAACTTTTTATGGCATAGGGAATTCTGAAGAAACATCTGTTCTGCTCTTCCTGAAAGAGTTATATGAATATTTGTTGCCTAATAGACCTATTCACTTAGTGGCATGACCTCTTTGGCAGTACTCAGAACTGCATATCTAATATTGAGAAATACACAAGACTAATCAAGACTCAAGTCTAAGTGCACGTCTCAAAAAGGAGAGTCACAGGATTCTCTGTAGTTTAATTTAAGAAATTTGCGAGTCCTTGCACAGTTCTGACAATTTTCCATTTACCCATTGCTATGCCCAAGTTCCATCCACATGGGCATTTGAAGCATACAAATTGATTCCTAATATATATTTTGGTTATGAAACACGGAAAGAACGGACAGTGAGTTCTGGGCTAGATGCCATCGCTTCATGATGTTCTGCAACACTTATCAGCAACAAGCACTTCATAAAGACACCACACTTATTCATCCTGGCCCTGCACTGGTCTTAAAATCTGTGCAAGGATTGGGTGGAAAGGGATTCCCCCGCCCCCGGGTCCCTTTTAGGCAGGACGTGAGAGCCTTCATGACTTTCAGCAGCGACTTCCCAGGAGTACCACTACCATTAAGAATACTTTCTCTCCAAGAAGGCCCGCCAGGCCACTTCCTTAGGGATGCAGGAGATGACATGTAGGATGCTCCTTGGGGTTTTGTTTGTTTTTAAGTTAGTAGCAGCTATAAGACCATGATGCTAGAGAAGGGTTATTTTGAAGACTTTCTGTTTTGCACCATTTTTCCAATTAAAAATGTCCCTCCCTCTTGCATTGTTAATTTTCCTCCTATTGAAACTAATGGGAGGGTGTTTTTTTAAAAAAAGAAAGGATTAAATAAGTTTTAAAAAATAGGAACAGGGAGGAAAGCTGCTTCCTCCTCCTCCTCCTCCTTCTTCCTTCCTCCATCTTCTAATCTGGTGGCACAAGTTCACCAGGGCCATAAGAGCCAACTCCTAGAGGCTGAGGCTGAGGGGTATTTGAGGCCCCCAATAAAATATTTGAGGGGGTCCAGCCCCCCCATTTGATCAGCATGCACTGCATCATGTGATTGATTATGCAGGGTGGGGCTTACGTGCCCCCCCATATTTTATTCAACCTTGCACCCCTGACCAGGGATAAGGAAAGAATGGTTTCTCTGTTATAGCATTGCTCTACTAGTGTTTTGGATCTCTTGAGGAGAGTGAAATATTTTATCCATTTCTTTTTTAAAAACTTGTTTGTGTGTTTCTACGGTAGTATACCGATTTTATAATGTTTCTTAAACTTCTTTAGATATTCAGTTTATATATAAAATAAAAATGAGTGTGAGTATATTATTGGCCCCATTCTTTAGTCCTGATTGTCTCCTTGGCTGTCTAGTTTACTCTGGAATACTTTGTATCTAGCTTGCATTTTAATGCTATTATTATTGAATTATACACTAAGCACAGATTGAAATGATTAAACAAACATTCATTATTCACACTATTAATTGTTTCTTGCTATTATACCATTGGATTTAATTAAAAAACCTGTATTTACATAAGTGATTGGCAGCCACACGGCTACATGAGGAAGTGCCTCCTGACTTCGGTGGAGACATTTGGATTAATGTGTTAAAGGCTGCTTATGTATTTATTTTGATCCCTCAACCCCAGCTCTACTGTAGTTGACTGGACGAACGTTCTTGAATTAAACGAGAATTAAACAGATGGTGCTGATTTTCACCCACATTAAATAGCTGATACCTCCTGACAGAAAAAGTAGCCTGTTAAAAACGTGTATATGAGAAATGAAATAAGTTGTCTTGCTGCATACAAAATGTAAAGCAAAACACTCAACACATTAGACTTAGCTCGAGGACCGGCTCCAGATGGTGACAAGTGCTGGACAGGACTTGTCACAATAATATCAGAAGTCCCACTAACCCTAACAGTGCTGCCATTTCCACTTTGCACAGAGCATCCAAGAAGATCAGATACAACTTAAGAGAATTCTCAGGGCTCATGTCCTATCTCTACCAGGTTCAGGGGTTTCATGACAGAGAAGCCCTCAAAATCCTGAAGCTACTTAGACCAGGGTCCCCACACAGAAGGAAGATAGCTCTTCTCAGCACCTGCAGCTCAAGAAGAATAAAAGAAAAATGCATTCTTCCCTCATTCTTCCTGTGTTGGTGGACAGTAGTTGCACACTGCTGCTTAAACTAGGCATCTGATGTCCACACATTATATGATATAAGGGTACATGCATCAGAAAGGCAATGTGACCACTTTGTACCACTGACTTTTATACATACATAAAAAATGAGAGGAAAACCCCCCATAACAACTCTTTTTCATTTTAAATAGGTGGCAAAGTCTACAGCTCTGTGCTCAGGAATGCCAAAGGGGCATTAAACAGCAATGAGCCAAGTGACCTCTTTTCAAGATCTATGGTTTAATAATTTGCTTTTAGCTTTCTTCATTGTCTGAAAAGAACAACAACAGGAAACGTTCCAGGTAATAAGCTACAGTACCTGTTAAAAGTCTGAGAGCTATTACCCTGACACAGCCAATTGCTTTCTCCTCGCACCTGTGTTTTTCAGTTTCAAAGTCACACAGTGACAATGGCAAAGTATTCAACAGCTGTTTTGTCAATTGCTAAATCTTACTCCAATTTATTGATACCACTGGAGTTTTATTTACGATGTTTTGTAGTTAATGTGTATTTAAAAGGAAACATTCACTGCGTTTTTTAAAAATGCCTACCTTCATGGCATAGTAAGAGGGGATAACATTTCAATAAGAGTTTACTGACTTTGCTGGTTACTGTGAATTGGCTGTTCACTTCCTGGATTAAAAAAAATGTTAATGTTTCTTAATGGATGTTTGCTAAAAGGGGCAATTTACCTGCAGAGGTGAGGCCTGAGACAAAGGCACATCAGATTATATTCAAGCGTAGTAGTTTAGGGCAGAAACAGAGAAGAAAACCTGTTAGCTGGCTGAATATAAAGTACTTTGAATCTAATATGGGGTAGACTAGATTAGGGGTGCCCAAACGTTTTTCAAAGAGGGCCAGATTTGATGAAGTGAACATTGTTGAGTTTTTTTGTTTTTGTTTTAGGATTGAAGTTGCTGAGCTTTTTTTAGGATTTACCCCCAGGACATATACTGTCATGGGGGGCTGGATTAAATCGACCCGTGGGCCAGATTAGGCCCCCGAAATGGACTTTGGACCTACTCCTTTGTAAGAGTGCCTCTTTGCATCCACTTATGTTCCACTTGTATTGTTATGAGTTTTTTAGGGGGCAGACTCCCCATAAGATTTGGTAAATGTTAGAATTAATCAAGGTTTGATTGAACTGTGCCAAACCCTGACACACACACACACACACACACCCGCCATGGATTTAGTTTGTGCTAACAACCCAGTGCAAGTAGATAATGGTGTTTCCATGCGCTGCTCTGGCTTCGCCAAAAGCGGCTTAGTCATGTTGGCCACATGACCCAGAAAAACTGTCTGCAGAAGCGGACAAACGCTGGCTCCCTCGGCCTGTAGAGCGAGATGAGCGCCGCAACCCCAGAGTCGTTCGCGACTGGACTTAACTGTCAGGGGTACCTTTACCTTTACCTTTACCTTAACAACCCAGGCCAACTTGGCCTAGCCTCTAAGATGAGCCATCAGCATGGGGCAATCATCAGAGTGCAAGACAGCAAGACAAGGAAGGGAGGGGCTCTTCCTCCTGGTGCATATGTTAGTGGGCAAGGAAATAAAAGGTTTAAGTGCTGGATGACGTGGCCTGAAGGAAAATAGTGATGCTTTTCAATAGGTTAGAAAAGTGGGAGAGAAGGTGGGCCGGCAGAACTCTTGTAACAAAAGGGACAGGCAGCATGGGTGTTTTCTCCGCTTGTAGACCTAAGCCTGTTGCTCCTAAGAGCGGAGCAAAGAATCATCAGGAGATGCGAATGCTGGAAATCCCCTCACAGTAGACTCAGGTTGTAAATATGTGCAATTTGTAGATAAACCATATATTATAAAGGCAGTCTCTGTAGTGCCCGATTTCCAAAGGAAACAGGAACCCTGGAAAAGTGCCAAGACTCCCGGAATTTTACACTGCTCAGAGAGTGGGGTGACGTTTTACAGTATGTTTTTTATGAAGTCATACCTCACGTGTCTCCGGTGCTCTCTCACCTGAAGGAAACAAAACTAGGCGATGCTGTCCCTAGAAGTTCTCTCACCAACCATGGAAGCTGGCAGCATGTAAGAGTATTAATTGGCAGCATGGGTGTGCCTATTACCTCAAGGGCACACCTCAGCATAACTCTGTATTGAACAGACGTTGCAATATATGCTTAGGCCCTGTAATTATTCCCTTCCTATTGTTCGACCTCAGCTTTCTGTCGTGAGCGAAGTAAAGCATTCGTTGTGTCTATGCAAACATAATCTTTGTGATATAATCAATTTGTACCAGAGCGTCTTTGGAAATCTATATTGCTCAAGATGCCACTAGCAACCTGTAGCCCAAGTTTAATCTTTTGATAGACTCTTCCCAGGGAGGCTCACCTGGTGCCTTCATTCTGGATCTTTATGTGTCAGGAGAAAATGTTTCTCTTCAACCATGAATTTGGCTCATTAACATTTTGTGGCTTTTAAAATGTGTTTGTGGGAGAGAGTTTATTGGTTTGTTTTTGTTTTATTATGTATTTTGGACCCAGGTGGCGCTGTGGTTAAACCACTGAGCCTAGGGCTTGCTGATCAGAAGGTCGGCAGTTCGAATCCCTGTGACGGGGTGAGCTCCCGTTGCTCGGTCCCAGCTCCTGCCAACCTAGCAGTTTGAAAGCACGTCAAAATGCAAGTAGATAAATAGGAACCGCTACAGCGGGAAGGTAAATGGCGTTTCCGTGTGCTGCTCTGGTTTGCCAGAAGCGGCTTTGTCATGCTGGCCACATGACCTGGAAGCTATACGCCGGCTCCCTCGGCCAATAATGTGAGATCAGCGTGCACCCCCAGAGTCGGTCACGACTGGACCTAATGGTCAGGGGTCCCTTTACCTTTTTTACCTTTACTCTCATTTTGTATTTTTCCGTTGTGAACTACCCTGGGATCTTCAGGTGAAGGGCGCTATAATAACAATAACAATAATGCAAGTCAGGTTTTGTGTTTTGTTTTTACTCTGGTTGCTTACGCAGTTTCTTGCTTGTTATAAGGTGGAGTAATCTGGGGTAGAGACAAATGGGATAGAATCGAAATAGGTCCTTACATGCACTGCTCAGGGTCCTGAGTTGCCCTTTTATTTTGTCCATCTGTTAACACAAGAGTGACATAGCCAGTCCTGAATGAGGAAAACAAAACT
Source organism: Zootoca vivipara (assembly GCF_965207765.1). NCBI lineage: Eukaryota > Metazoa > Chordata > Lepidosauria > Squamata > Lacertidae > Zootoca > Zootoca vivipara. Next base: position 26,148,203 of record NC_142593.1, on the reverse strand, counting down.
TTCAGTACCTTGTTTTTCTCCTTGGCAGTGCTCTCTGTGTCACTGCTTGCTGTTCCACCATATTAGCATTTTAATAATAACCACCTTTGAAGTTCTGTTGTTCCAAGCAGGTTTTTGGAGAAGGCTTATTTACACACCTCTAGTTGACAAGCAACATTGTGTGTGGTGTGGTGGTGTGGGGGGTGGTGGAACCCTTTTTATTAGATCAGCAAAGAGCAACTCTGGTGATGGGGATGGGACCAGTCATGTCCAATGTTGTTTCAAGTTGGTTTTAAGGTAAAACCCTTTTGCCACGACTGCGTGATTATGGTCAGCCTTGTGTTCCTTAACATGACTCACTGTGGTTTTATGTTGATGCAATTTTCAAGGGAAGTCAGTCCCTAAGGGAAAAAATAGTTTTAATTTTTTTTGTTCTCCAGACAGCTTTATTCCATTTATGCTTGCCTTTTTATGTTGTAATCGACGCCTCACCTGAGGGAATTTGTCCCTCCCCACTTTTACACAATGTCTTTAAATTCTGAATACTTTGCACAGTGGTTGCTGCCAACAGCCCCCTGTGGACAGTTTCTCTGTCCTAAGGTACATTTTGAGGGAAGACCAGGGGAGTATACAATAATGAGACTTATGCCCTCCCACCACCACAATGTCTCGGTGCTGGTCTTCCCAACCCCACTAGCATCCTTTCTTATTTGTTCTAAATGTTATGTCATGTTGCAGAACATCTAGGCATGATGGTTAGGCTCCAGTTTAACATCTGTCACAGAAGTTAAAACAAAAAGGGATTTTCATTTATTTATTTATACGTGAACCACATAGGTACAAAGGGGCAATTTGGAAAGGGAAGGTAAAACAATTTCCGGGGGTGTAGTGTACACTACAAACTTATGTAGTGTAGTTTTGCATCAATGTTCATTCAAGCCGGCTCCAAGACTGTTGCAATGAGCTCTGTGAAAAGCTGCACTTAAAGACCATTTGGAAGCTGCAACTGCTGCAGAACGTAGCAGCCAGGTTGTTGGCAAAAATGCATCAAACACCTGATTTAAAGCAGTTGCACTGGTTGTCTATTAGATTCCAAGCCCACTTTAAGGCTCTTAATCAGTTTTAAGTCCAACTAGCTGAAAGAGTGCCTCTTTCTATACAAACCAGTTCAGAGACTGAGATCAGTGAAGGAGGCCCTCCCGGTGGTTCTGCCGCTTTCAGTGGTCAGTGGTAGCAGCGGCAGCTTGTGAGAGTGACTCAATAAATATGGAACTCCCTTTCTATAGAGGTGCATCTGACCATAGCTGTCAACTTCCGGATTGTAAATAAGGGATCAGCAGCGGCACGGCACCGGAAGTCGCTTCTGCGCATGTCCAGATATGCACAGAAGCGACTTCCGGTGCTGGCTCTGCCTGATTTCCAGTGCCTAGACATGGGCAGAGCGGCACCGGAAGTCGCTTCTGCGCATGTCCAGACATGCGCAGAAGCGACTTCCGGTGCCGGGCTGCCCAGTCCGCATGTCTGGGCACCAGAAATCGCTTCTGCGCATGCCCGGGCATGCGCAGAGGCAATTTTCGGCTGGCAAGAGCGGCTTCCTTATAAATCCAGGGGAATTACGGTATATTTTGCCATTCAGGATAACAGCGGGAAACGGATTTAAATACGGGGGTTTCCCCACGAAAAACGGGAGACTTGATAGCTATACATCTGACACCATCTCTTTATAGCTTTCACCACTTGTTGAAGAGGCACCTCTTTACCCTGAAAATTGAAGAAATTGATTTTGTTGTCCTCCCTGTAATGTGCTTTATATAATCATTGTTCTGTGGTTACTAGTTTGTTTGTTTTTAAATAAACAAATCCGTGGCATTTTTTAATTTCTTGGGTTTACCCCAAATCTCTAACAATATGCTGTAAAGGTAAAGGTAGAGGGGCCTCTGACCATCAGGTCCAGTTGTGTCCGACTCAGGGGTTGCAGCGCTCATCTCACTTTATAGGCCGAGGGAGCCGGCGTTTGTCTACAGACAGCTTCCAGGTCATGTGGCCAGCATGACAAAGCTGCTTCTGGCGAACCAGAGCAGCGCACGGAAACGCCGTTTACCTTCCCGCCGGAGCGGTCCCTATTTATCTACTTGCACTTTGATGTGCTTTCGAACTGCTAAGTGGGCAGGAGCTGGGACCGAGCAACGGGAGCTCACCCCGTGGCAGGGATTTGAACCGCCGACCTTCTGATCAGCAAGCCCTGGACTCTGTGGTTTAACCCACAGCGCCACCTGGGTCAACAATATGCTGTAACATACCCCAAATCTCTAACAATATACTGTAACCATCTTCTAGCTAAGGGCTGGTAAAAAAATACAACAACAACAACACATGTGTTTATAGTAATCCACATACTCACATCCTTTTATGTGAGACATCTAGGAAAACCAATGTTTGAGGCCTCTCCATAGGCCAAACATCGCTTTTTCAAGTGAATATTTACAGAAGATGAAGTCATTTCCCCCCCTGTCAAGCCCCAATTAGGCTTGACAACACTTGCAAATTTGAACCAGTTCCTGGGCTTTTAAGTGGGCATTTAAAGTCTGGGTAATCACTGAAGACAGATGAGATCAGGAAAGGATATTAGAGCTATCAGGGCAGTGACCTTCCTAAACTGTCAACAGTTCTTGCCCATTATATCAATCAGGGCTTGGGGAAGACATATACTAGCAGTCAGAAATCCTAAGATTGTGCAAGAAACAGAAGCCATGATTACGTCAAGTAATCTCAGTGAAATCTTGGGCTCAGTTTTACTATCTGTTTAGCTGGTGTATAAAAATGGCAATCCAAAGGGCTTTTCCATCGCAATATTATTTTCCACCTCCCTCCCCACACCCTTAACTAAGCAATATAGCTAATCTATCAAATACTGCAAATAAGGATGAGAACAATGTGAGCCAGCAACTCAGAATGTAAAATTCTGTTTACAAAAAGGTAATGAAATTAGTAACACATTTTCAAAATGGTCAAAGGCCTGGAAACGATGCCTTATGAGGAACGGCTTAGGGAGCTGGGTATGTTTAGCCTGGAGAAGAGAAGGTTAAGGGGTGATATGATAACCATGTTCAAATATATAAAAGGATGTCATATAGAGGAGGGAGAACGGTTGTTTTCTGCTGCTCCAGAGAAGCGGACACGGAGCAACGGATTCAAACTACAAGAAAGAAAATTCCACCTAAACATTAGGAAGAACTTCCTGACAGTAAGAGCTGTTCGGCAGTGGAATTTGCTGCCAAGGAGTGTGGTGGAGTCTCCTTCTTTGGAGGTCTTTAAGCAGAGGCTTGACAGCCATCTGTCAGGAATGCTTTGATGGTGTTTCCTGCTTGGCAGGGGGTTGGACTGGATGGCCCTTGTGGTCTCTTCCAACTCTATGATTCTATGATTCTATGATTCTATGATTCTATGATTCAGCTCCTGTTGTAGAATTCAGGGCACAATGTACCTTAACAAAGTATATGTTCTGTGTGTGTGTGTGTGTGTATATATATATATATAAAACCCCTGAGGCTTCCATTTAATCATTTACTTCTTGATGACTAACTGCTGTTGTTCAGCCCATGGCGTCAGTGTTGCAAGTGGATCCTCTCGCCTCCAGGAGGGAAAGGACGTCAGCATTCCCTGCTAGTGCTGCTTGCTTTGGGCTTTGTAGCATTTCCCCTGTGGGATTAGCAGATCTAAAGGAACAGAGGTTAAGCCATTTCAGTTTTAAATAGGTTAAAAGGAGGACGTGCTTGCCTGACATTCCGACAAGTCAAATGAAATGACAGCTCTGAACATTGGGAAAGAGTGGAGTCGCAATCTTGATTTTCCTGTTTAATCATCCCTGTATACAAATACTATTATCTAGCTTCTGCTTCTGTTAAATGTCAGCAGCAGCAGCAGCAGCAGCAAAGGCAGCAAATTAACTTTTCTATGACCCATCAGCATGCGCCCAGCATGCCCTGTAAGGGAGGTGGATTAAGGCGAGTTCAGATCTGAAAATTAATTCACATGCCTTTTATAAATATTCTGAGTCCTCACTCAAGATAGTGAGCTGGGCATTTGTGAGTCATAGGTCTTTCAGTTCCTTCTCTCTTCTCTTTGCCCCTCAGATAACACAGTGGTATGACCTAGTGGTCAAAGTGTAGATCACACATACTGTACGTGTGTGTGTGTGTGTGTGTGTGTGTGTGAGAGAGAGAGAGAGAGAGAGAGAGAGAGAGAGAGAGAGAGAGAGAGATCAGGTTACAGTATTATTTTCCTGCTGCACTGTTAACAATGTTATATTAGCTGCCTCTTCAGTGAAAGGTCTGTGAATTCTTTGCTTCTAAAGCTTGAAATCTATACTTTAGACGTACTTGGTCCTGTGCTGCAGTTTGCTGTGTAGCCAACACAAGAAAAAAAGATCATGGGAAGTGGTAACAAATAAGAAGGGCTGTGGGTCTCCACATGCTTCCCAATTTCTGTTATGAAATTGCATAGAAGGCAGTAAGATCTTGCCTTGGAGAAAGAGAATATTTGCAATGCTTTTTCTTAGAAGATAAAAGCAAGTCTTTTTTTAAATTGTTTTTTAAACATATAACAACAAAACATCACCAACACACCAAACCCTAGCAATACCTAAAAGAGAAAACAAGAAACACATAAAACACATAAAACAAAAAACACAATAAAAACATTAACATAAACATAATAAAAAAACAAAAACATACATATACAATACTGTAATTCAAAAACCATTAATCTTTTCTGACATTGTAGGTTGACTTCCTCAGCCCCCCTTCCTGTGGTTCATCTTATACTCTCTTTGGCAATTTCATACTCATCATCTTAACATTGTTTCTTTCTATCTTAAACATGTTTATACACTTTAAATTTTAAACCAAAATTATATAATTATCCTTTTCATTATAGTTTACATATTTATTTTCTATGACAACATCATACTCCTCACTTATGCCCATCTCTATAGGCAGGGCCTCTGAGAGGAATTTTATCGGGGCATTGCAAGGGGTTGGGCTAGATGACCCTTGGGGTCCCTTCCAGCTCTACAATTCTATGGTTTTACGAATAAATATAAAAATAAATATGAAAGAGGATCAGAGATAAGAAAGCACATTTGATTTGAACATTTTTGCTTATGCTGCAATACAGATAAGGTGAAACGATTCACAATGAAACATCCTTTCATATTGCAGTGCAGATCAGATCATCATAAGAGATTAGAATTAGTAAAAAAAAAAAAGGTAGATTATTAAAAATCGAGCTTTTCCAGGGGTTTGTGAAAAAAATTCAAATTGTAGCATGAACATTAATTGTTCTTTGTTTTTCTGTTGCATCAGCTCAGGGCTTTTTGGGCTCCTAGTAGTTGGCTTGGCTGGTTTATATTTGGAAATGATTTATTGATGTATGCATGTATACCTTATGGGGTTTGTATAGAAGACAATTAATAAATCAGTGATGATGGTGATAAGGTAAAGGTAAAGGGACCCCTGACCATTAGGTCCAGTCGTGACCGACTCTGGGGTTGCGTGCTCATCTCGCATTATTGGCCGAGGGAGCCGGCGTATAGCTTCCAGGTCATGTGGCCAGCATGACAAAGCCGCTTCTGGCAAATCAGAGCAGCACATGGAAACGCCGTTTACCTTCCCGCTGTAGCGGTTCCTATTTATCTACTTGCATTTTGATGTGCTTTCGAACTGCTAGGTTGGCAGGAGCTGGGACCAAGCAATGGGAGCTCACCCCGTCACAGGGATTCGAACTGCCGACCTTCTGATCGGCAAGCCCTAGGCTCTGTGGTTTAACCCACAGCGCCACCTGGGTCCCTAGTGATGATGATGGTGATAATATGTATTAAAAACTGTATACAATACTACTGTAGATAATAACTATTATCATCTTGTAGGGTGCAGACTTTGTTTTAAAAGAGGATGCAATTGTCTCTCATTCTGATAGGTCAAACGGAAAGGACAGTTTGAAATACTGTATTGGGAAAGAGAGAATCAGTGAACCTAATTGCTCTGTTTAGTCCTAGAATCACAGAATCATAGAGTAAGAAGAGACCACAAGGGCCATCCAGTCCAACCCCCTGCCAAGCAAATAGTATTATTTTGTTTTCCTCTCGGTATACAAATAGTATTATTTTGATTTTGTCTATGCTACATGCCCAACCAATTAAAGCACTTCCGTTATTTCATGAATGAGGGCAATTTCTCATTGTTTGGTCTGAGAATTAAGGGATCACTTGTTTTTACTGCAGCAGATTAATAAAGCTACCACACAGGAGTGGGGGTGGTGCTGGGGAAGGCCAACAGAGTCATATGGCACCTTTAAATATGATTACATTTCATTGTCGTGTAAGTTTTTGTGGAGAACAGTCCCAGTCATCAGATACATGAAGTGTTATTATAGGAATACACTCCACCCTGTTTTTATTGTAGCTGTTATGGCTCTGTGGATTACAATATGAAATAATAATAGTAATAATTATAATAGTATCAATAAACATTAAATATGGCTTTTCCTTCTAACAGAGTGCCCAATCCATCCACAGAAAATACTTTGATTTCAATATGAGATAGTTAAGTACTTGTCACAAAATCACGAGGAGATGTCGTGGAGGAAATGGTCCGATCCTGGGAAAGAATGAGAAGAGCTCAGAAAGTTGGAGTTTGATGACGCTGTGAAGGGGCTCAGTAGGTCGGAGAGGCAAAAACTGCTCCCCAAGAAATGTCAGAACCTGAGGAGCGGGCCAGTGATCCAGACAGTAAGAAGTTGGATGCAGGAATGGGACTAAGTGGCTTGACGGAGAAATGCTCTAACTCTGTGATTTTGACTCCCTCTGGTTAGATACCTGTTGTGGAGCCTCTCTTCTGGGGAGCCTAATGGAGTGAGACTAAATCCGTGCCGATTCCACTCCTGTGTTCATGGACACAGAAACGCCCAACCCCCTTGAAGGAATGCCCAGTCCCTGGGTTCCAGCTGCTTGCTGCACTGAGAGCTATGCCCGCTCCACTCTGAAAAGAAGGTGCAGGAGGCATGTCACTTGTTGGATCAATGCATTAATTCTTAGCCATGCAACTATTCTTTTCTTGCACCTGCTAAACCTTGTAATCACTCCCTTGCCTATGTACTGATCTGTCACGTGCATTAAAATCTTCAACAGAAACAGAAGTGGACGTTCTTCATCTGAAAGTAAATCAGACAGGCCTTCTCCATTGCCTGAATTTAGAGAGAAACAAAGAAAGAGCTTCAAAGTCCCTTCCCCATTGTATGCCCCCCTGCCCCCTGGTCAGGTCTGGGCCCTGAACCCCCTCTAGCCTGTCTTGACAGCCTTGCTGTCCTTCATAGCAACCATACAAGTCTGCAAATGTATCTCATAAGATGCTTTCACCATGACTGTTGAAAGTGAGCCTTTGTCACACTCTCTTTCAGTTTATCAGTGTCTTAACTTTTCAAGAATACATTCATAACAATACATTTGACTTTTCAAGATTAGTAATACATTCCTAAGGGACGGAAGTGATTCTAGGGACGGAAGTGATTCTAATATCTCTGAGGTAGTTTCCTAGTTACTCTCTTGCCTTTTTGAAGTTTCTGAATTCTTGGCCCAGTAGTACAGTGAGTCTATTCTCTCTTGTGGGAATTCCTGTGGTGACGTCTCAATATAACATCTCTCTCCATCTGTATTGGGGTTTTCTGTTGCACACTAATGAGTAAATATGTTGTGTATGCAGTCCTACTGACTCACTGTTAATGATCAAATGAAGTGTGATATATTTTGTGAGGTTCACTTTTTTTAAAAAAAAATGCAGTTGTGGGGTGCGCAAATGAGATCAGAACTGCAACTTTCTTTATGTGGTTGGGTGTTAACTGCTTTCTTACTTGCTATCATTTTGATTTCACCTCACCACCACCCCCCCACAGAACTGCTATTTGTCCCACAGATGAAAACAGATGTATCCCTGTGTCAAGGGACTGACCTAGATTGGGGGAAAGGAAAGCTATGAAGGGAAAGGGTTAAACGCCTTTGTCCAGTTCTATAGACTCAGTCTTAGATCCACCCCCAGCTGCTTTTATCTTGTAAAAATGCAGATCTCCCACAGCCTGGCTTGTGGTGCCCAAAGTCTCTTATCTGTTACACTACAGCAGCTTAGCTGTTGTCCAATGTTTCCTTATCGCTTACTTGTTCTAGAGGCACACTCATTTTGGAGACATGGATACAGAACTGGATAAGAATCCTATCTCCAGCTATGAACTCTGCAAGCAGGTGTTTTGATCATAATGCCACAGATTAGTCCCAGAATTTGAACACCAAGTTTATATATTAGTTCCACCTCTAACCTAAACATTTGGTGCTCTGCTGCCTTCTTTTAGGACACATCTAAGGTTGCTAGGTTTTCTTGGCAAAATATATGTAGCTTTCAGAGTTCCTTGTCGGGTAGCCTCTTCCCACATATAGGTGTATTGATGGGCAAGCCAAACCTATTGAATTTCTGCCTGTTGTGCAGCTTTTAAAGTCACAGCAGTGTTACAGGGGGTGGGGGGTGGGGAGCAAAAACCCTGAACCGATTGCATTAATTTCATTGCATAAAGCTTATAAAAGACAGAAGAAACACTATGGTAAATCACTAGAGCTGTATGAAAACTATAGCTAAGACAAATGGCCCAAAGCGATGAGTTGGTACCTGGAGTTGTGATCATTGTGCTCTGAGAAAAAGCCCTTATGGCTAAGAATGGGTGGATGAGCCCCTTTGCATTATGTGACAGTTTTGTATCCTCTCAGTCAAAGATCTGCTGGGAAAGACAAACCCCTCTGGAGATGTAAATGCTGTTAACTCTTTCGCCATAAAAACTCAGGTGTAAATATGTGTGAATAAACTATATTTCATAAAGGCACTAGTTTCCCCTGTGCCTCATTGCAGAGGAACACAAACCCTGGATAAGGGCCAAGACCCATGGAATCTCACATCGGTCAGAAACGATTGGTGTGGCTTGTAACAGTATTTTAATCTTCCCATTTAAACCATGTTCATAATGGAAGTTAAAAGCATCAAAAAATCTAAAACGTAAGTAGTGCTTTGGAGCTGAGCAGTGGAGTCCCAGGCTTTGCTAGGTGCTAAAGAAATGAAGTTGGAAATGCATTAATTTAGAAACTTTTCTAACCCCTAGTGGTTCAGAACTAAAGACTTGCATGGTGGCAGTTGCAAGATCTGAGTTCTGAATTGTTTTGCTGCTCAGACCTACCATAGCTAAGTTATGCTAATTTAAATACAAATGAGCTGTTGTAAAGGACCTGAGTTGTTGTGCTGTGTCCTGGTGCAATGTACCGTAGCCAACAATAGCATTACAGGATGCCACAACAAAAGTGATTCTGACCTGAACAAGGCAGAGTCCAAAGATCAGTTTTCAAGAAGGAGAGAAAGAGGTAACTTTCTTAGCCAAAGCTGAACTGTGGACACTTATGAATAAAACCCACCTTCCTCTCTTTCTCTATCCAAGGGGCCAGCGATAGGAAAGGAGGGAAAGGGCTCCACAGCCCCATCTTAACCCTGGGTCACTGCTCGCTTGTTGAAGTGGCTTTCCTTTCTCCCTGACTGGCTGGCATACAGCTTCTCAACTCTGGGGCAATGGGTGTCCTGCAGAAGTTGTAAACTCTGAACACCATATACTTTGCAACCTGCCCTCCCTGTTTCAGACCAAGCCAGACTTTAAGATATTATGAGCATCTGGTCATCCTCAATTACTGGATTGTCACTTGATGACAGCATGGCATCACGCCTTCTTGGCAATAGCATTCCCACTCTGAGATGCCCTTCTTCATTTGTGAAGTAGAGTCAGTTTAAATGACTTCAACCCCCCCTCCCCCGAGTTTACCCACACTTTCCTAGACTTGGATTTTTTAATGTTTCCTTTTTTTGTTTTGAATACTCCTCAGTTTTCTTTTTACTTGTGATGTAGAGTTGAATTATTATTATTATTATTATTATTATTATTATTATTATTATTATTATTATCCTGGCTTAAGGATTTTTTTAATGTTTGCATTTTTATTGTAATTGTATTTTTTTTGAGAAGTTTATTACATTAAGTTGTACATTGAAATAATTAAATATAAGTTACGTCACAGCAGTGAGGTTGCTAAATTTTGCATTGGAAACGTTGCAGCTTTCTTCCTATGTGCAGTGGTACCTCGACTTACGAATGACTCGACTTACGTATGTTTCAAGTTACGAACAGAGTTCCGTCTGCCATTTTGGATGCGGTTTAGATAGGATTTTTTCGATTTCGGAATTTTTTTAATCCCCCCCATTGGCTTCGACTTACGAATTTTTCGACTTATGAAGGTCCATTCGGAACGGATTAAATTCGTAAGTCGATGTACCACTGTATACAGATGGCAAAAAGTACTCATACTGAAGACAGAGATGCAGCAGTGGATCCAGGAATACCTCAAGGCTGCTAATCTGAGTGACTAGGTGAATCCCGCCTTAGTCAGGCTCTATCTTTTATTGGTTCATCCATAAATACCCCTGACTGGAGCTAAACATCCAGACCTGCATAACCATGAACAGACAGAGGTGCCAAAAGTTTCTGTTTTGAAAATCATTTTCAGAGAATTAATTTGATTCAGTGTTGGTCATCTGCTCTGTTTCATTATTTTATATTTTAAAGATGTTTTAATTTTTTTCTTTTACACTGCCATGATATATATGTGTGTATATAAGAGTTGGTGGTTTAGAAATACTCTTATAAATAGAATAAAATATAAAATAAAAGCTGGCTTATTGAGCAAGAGGATACACAACCAAGACATAAGGAAGTCCTGGTGGTCCAGTAATTGCACTGCATTTTTCCTTGTGCCTCATCTCACACACTGTTCCCAGTTCTTCTGTCATGCATCAATTATATGGTATACTTCATATCAATGAAATGTGGGTTAGAAATCTCTTTAATAACAGCAGCAGCAGCAGCAATAATTTTGTGAAAATGCACTTTTTAAACTGATTTTTTTCACTCGAGTCAGTCAGCAGAGTCAGCTTTAATTATTTCTGACTTAACGGCCAATGTAACTGAGAAGTTTCCAAGTTCTATTTTTTGGCAGAGATATGAGTCAGCTAAACTGTGAAAGCTGACTACACACAACAGCTGTTTAAATTATCTTGTCAATTCAGAGATGGCCTCTTCTGTTTCCGTCTTGCTTGTATGTCACTGTGAGAATTTGTCATGAAAGGCTGTGGCCTATCGGACTCACTATATTTAGCCATTTGAAGCTTCTCTTGCTGCCTACCTTTGGGACTTTGGCCTCCGGCCATCGTGATTGCCTGGAGAGGCTGTGCCAAGGTTTTCCCTCAGCTATACATGGATGGGTACGTCAGCCTTTCTCCAAAAGGAGCTTGTGCCACTGAAAAAAAGTGCCACCCAGCTATGTGGCCGGGCCAGATATTTGACATGCATATTTGTTGTGTGCCATCACCCTGCAGTATGGCATCATCAAAAATACTTTGTCTTTGAAAAATGATCTGCATGAACTGGAGATCCAGGAAATCAAAAATGCATTTGCTGTTCTCTGTTTTCATTGAACGCAGGCAGTCATCTCTGCGAGGAGGTACGCTAGCATTCATAAAGAGAGAAGTTTTGTACCTGATCTCCACCATTAACTCTTAGCTCATCATCTGCATAGTTTATGGATGCCTTGGGGGAAATCTAATAGGGTCTGTCTGCCAGAAGAATGGACACCAATGGTGGAATGAATTCCCCATCCCTCCTGCAGCTCCCTGTGTGTGCCCAAAATCTTCTCTAAAGCAAATTTGTGGTGTGTGTGTGTGTGTGTATGTGTATGTTTGAAAGGCTGCAGAGGGGATGAGAGGAAGGAGAACTCCATCACATGAGTGGAAGTCAAGTTCAATCTGAAAGTTACCAATGCATGTATGAGAGCAGAAAGCTAAGGTAGCAGCAATTACTCAAGGATCCATCTGTATGTCTAGCCGTGAGCATCTTTAGAATTCTCGTAATTCTCCTGTGCTGGCCTGCTCCTTTCTACTTTGGCTTCCTCCTCCTTTGTTGAGTGCATCTGACAACCATGACATCCTGTCCTCCTAAGCCGTAGATTTTGCTGAACCTCCTGCTTGATGGTCCAGCCTTGCTTGTTAATGCCATTGGATTATATGCTTTGATATGATAATATCAGACCTGCGTTACAACCCCAACAAGTGAGCCAGCTGCCTGGTGTCAGCGTTGCGAGACTCTCTTTGACACCAGTGAACTTGATGGTGGCTCCAGAGATGTCACTGGCTGCCACTGTTTCCATTGCTTTGATATTCCAGAGAGTTTTGCAAGGACAGCTGGATAGCTGGGCTGGACAGCTCACTGCTTGGGGGCAGTGGGGGAATCCTTTGATTCTGAATGCTAAGATTTACAGAAAACCTCTCACTAAAGAACACCTTGTTGATGACACCTTGTTTGGGCAGATTGGCCTCAAAGCCTTTTATCAGAAATAGACTTCTCTTGCTGCTTCCCTATTATGTCCACCTAATGGTAATATTTTGCCTTGCTGGGATGAATAATCTAAATGGTGTACTGAATGTGTACTGGACCGCATTGTTTACAAAAATGTTGCAAACTGCTTCTCCTCTCTAGAATTAACTGAGTAAAGGAATTTGAAGACTTTACAATGTAGAGGATAATTTCAGGCAGGTATTAGTAGTGTGTGCCAGGTGCAAGAGCTACTGATCCATATTAGTATTAAACAACTTGAAACATAAGAATTCACAATAGTTGGTGTCAAAACCCACTCTCAAATCAAACAGATAATTCTCCCAAAAGAGCATGCACTTGTAGATTTATATGCATTAATACCAACAATTTTAATATTTTTTTAGCCTCTCGGTGGGTCACAAGCTGCTTATTCCTATTGTTCACAAGTCATCAACTTTGCCACTTGAGTAGTTACATAATATTGAACCAATTTCTAAAGTGGTTGCTGAAATCAACACAATGCAAGACGGGCTTGATAGCACAAACACTTTGTGTTGGATTGTGGATGCTATGTATTGTCACAGAAAGAATTGCCTAGGATGCAGCATATATCCTGACTTTCTCACTCTGCAGACTTCTCTACCCTCCCCTTTCAATTCCTACTTGTACTATCGACACTGCCTAATCTGTTGCATATTGAAGGTTAACACTGAATATGTGTCAAAGATGGATTCTTCTTTACCTGTATTCCTTGTTCATGTATGAGCATGGTCACTGAAATTTCTATTTAAATAACAGACCACAATTTTATAGGTTTTAGGAGAAGACAACTCCTATTCCTGGAAAGTTTTCCTCATTATGGTTGACTGAGTTCAAATGTGGTTTTTGAAAAAATGCCACACTAGTTTCCAATCGTTGTTTCCCCCCCTTAAAATTTGAAAATCATTGTATTCTTTTTACAATGAGTAAGGCACATAGGAAACTTTGTTATAAACTTTATTATTAATTAATTTTTTCCAGATCACTCAAGAGATCCATTTCTCCCTTGTATTTTTTCCAGTTAGGTTTTCACCCAAGAGTGCCTTCTGTTTGGCTTATCACAAGTTTGTTTATTTGTGTTTTCTGCAAACACACACACACACACACACACACACACACACACACACACACACAGAGATTTATCTTGTTTTATGTCCTGTTTTTCTGTCCCAGCAACAGTCACAGCTGTGCTGCAAATATTTACATCAAAGGTTGGCAAATAAATCCTTAAAACAAATAGGGCAGGCCCAAGACATTTCATTGCCCGAGGCAGCACAGCGCAGCTCCCTCCTCCCACCACTGGTGCCAGGCTGACATTGTTAGTTGGGGACCTGAACAAAAACACCATAACAACAAACATACAGTAACCATTTGCCGCCTTTTCATGACACTCAAAATCTGATGTCTGAGGATATTTCACTGATATGAAAAATCAGTATCCTATACACATATGCCTTTTTACCCCAATTGTTAATTTTCTACATATCTTTGACTAAACTGCTTATTAACAGTAAACAATATATTCCTGGAAGAGGATCTGGCCCTGAATCTGAATTTATAAAGAATCTCTGCACACTTCAGAAGATCATCACAGAAGAACTGACCGACTTAACCTAACCTTGTTAAACCTGGTCTAGTGTCAGGAATTTAATGCATCTCTAAGCATGTGATATGATGTAGGGGTAGGAATAGATCCAGCATTTTATAGCAAAAGATATTATAGCAGTATATATATCTTCTGGTGCATTTTTTCCCTCCCTTCAGGTGGCACCGATGCAAAGAACAATATACCAGTCAGAGCAACAAACACAAATTTATGTAATAGCTTGGGGGTACTTCTGAATCCAACTGCTATCACTTGAGGCCAGAGAGGCATAGGAAGGGGGGTGCAGGTGGGGGCAGAATGCCCTGGGTGTCATTGCTGAGGGGGCTGACATTCGGTGCACCGCCTGCCCGCGACTCCCAAGCCTCTCCCGAGCTGTCAAAATGAAGCTTTGCCGGCGGCCTTCCCCCTTTGTTTTGACATCTCAGGGGAGGCTTGGGAGTCGCGGGTGGGTGGTGCACCTGGAGCTGACATTCGGCTCACTGCCTGCCCGAGACTCCCAAGCCTACCCCGAGCCGTCAACGTGGGGGCGGGGTTGACATAAAACATTCTGCACCGGGTACCACCTGACCTTGCTACGTCTCTCCTTGAGGCTCAAGTGGCTTGGCTGCCATAGAGCACCAGCGTGGGCTGGTGGCTCAGCTGCACTCTTGTCTGGACAGGTGTAGCCTAACTTCTGTTGTCTAGGCTCTGGTAACCTCTAGGTTAGATTACTGCAATGCATTATATGTGGGGTTGCCTTTGAAAATGGTTCAGAAACCGCAGCTGGTGCAAAATTCAGTGGCCAGGTTGCTCATTGGGGCAGCACAGTGTGAGCACATACGGTAGCACTAATCCTGGCCCGACTGCACTGGCTACAGATTAGGTTCTGAACTCAATTTAAAGTGCTGATTGTAACCTATAAAGCTTTATGTGGCACTGCATCCCAATTTCTCAAGAACCGCCTCTCTCCATATGAACTGACCTGGACCATGTGATCATCATCTGAGGCCCTTCTTTGTGTGCACCTCAGGAGGTGCAGAGGGTGACAATGCGATAATGGGCCTTTTCAGTGGTGGCTCCCTGCTTGTGGAATGCTTTCCCCATGAAGGCTCACCTGGTGCCATCATCACATATTTTTAGGCCCCAGGAAAAAGCATTCCTTTTCCATTAGGCCTTTGGGTTTTAATTATCTATGGCCTTTTCTGTAGGTGTGATGTTTTAATCTATTTTTTAAAAATAGATTTGTATTTTAGGTTGTTTAAAATCCAGGTTTTAATAGCACTGTTTTGCAGGTGTTCCAGTGTAGATGAAGAGTTATCTTTCTTTTAAGGACTGCACCACTGACTCTAGTGGATTGGGCATCTGTGTATGCTAAATTGCTCCCTCTACTAAAACAGAAAAATGTCTGGGTTTTTGCCACCTGCAAACGTGCATTCGAGTATCACTCTTTGCCTTTTTCGGGTGAATTCCCAAGAAAGCCCAACAACTCTGAGGTTGATTTCCCGAAAAAAGCTCAACAACTTTTGTGTCCGGATTTTTACTTCTTGTAATATGGCAACCCATCTTTATCGAAATGAATGGGACTTTAGGCACAGGAGCTCCATGCCTGCTTTGGAGTGGATACACAGCTCTGGATTAATGCAATCAAGTTGTTTATATCATATGATTTTTCTTCCTGTGCTTTATTACTCTAAAAATGTAACATAGGGAAAGTTAAAATATGCATGTAGCTCTAAGCCACTTCCAGGACCCCAGTATATCTGTGGGGCTATTTTAAATGGTTAATCTGAAACAATGAGTCAATCCTTCTTTTGGTGTTCTGTTTGAAGGTCACTGAAGATATGGGAGCATCGTGTAGGAACACTTCTGTGTTTAAGCCAGATAATGAGGGAAGCATTCCTGAGTTCAGCACTTTGAACTAAAGCTTGGGTGTAAAATGTTGCGTGGATCCACCCAAATGTGTTGGTTCTCATGAGCCAGAGGAGTTTTTCTGGTATAACGTGCATCAGAAGCATAAAAAGGATGTGTAATCACCACCAGTGGGGCTGTTTCTGCTGACCTATCAAGTGTAGAAAACACCTAGCAACTTGGGCTGATCAGTGTAATTCTCCTACAAGGGATATGCCTCACCTTCAAATTTATGTTTTAAGATTTGGCAACTTGTGCGAATGCCCCCCCCCCTGATAAATACCTTAGTGGTGCACTTTGCTAACAGCATAATGGTTATCTATGTCATGCTAAACAAATGTAAAAATGTCCATCAGGGTGGGTGGCAGAAGTGGAAGGTGATCAAGGAAATGTTGAGCTAACTTAAAACCAATTCTTGAGCTAGATGCAATGAGAAAATTCTGACATTTTGCCTTGCAGTTGTTGCCATTTGGGAAATCTTAAGAAAGGAGTTAATTTATAAATTATATGGAAGGTTTTCAAATGAAATCTCCAAGGAGTGTGTAGATGTAATCTGTTGGTTTTTTTTATCCCTGTGTACTGTTATTGGTTTCAGCGGAATACACTGGTATATGTGTGATTTGCCACAGTGCCTTCACTTCTGTTAGGTATCCTTATTAGCTCAGTTAGCAGAGCATGAGACTCTTATCCTCAGGGTCGTGGGTTTGAGCCCCACGTTGGGGAAATGATTCCTGTATTGCAGGGGGTTGGACTAGAGGACCCTCATGGTCCCTTCCAACTCTACAATTTCTGCTTGTGCAACATGACTTTCCCCGCCTCTCCTTCCCCTATGCCCTTCCCTAAATCAGCTCCAGGGGAACCCCTGAAACAGATTTTGGGGGCATGCAGGGGTGGGGGCAGCAGTCCATTGTGCAAGGAGAAGAGTTGCCTTAGTGAGCTCTACCCATTACCTGGGTCCAGCGCTAGTAATTGGACCAACTTACAATCCAGCACATTCTTGGCAGGCCTAGTTCAACCTCCAAAATGTCTCCTTTGGGGGGCTCACACTGGTTACCAGTAGCAAGCAAATTGCCAGTATTAGTTTTCTCCAGCCAAGCTTTTGTGGGGTGCAGCAGGGCCCTTTATGCCAGCAGAATTGAGCTAAGCCAGGCTGAAGGAGGTCTCCACCATATCAAATTTGTCTTAAGTGTGGTGGATCAGGGGTCTGTCTTGCTCTCCCTGGCTGTTTACATCAGTGGTAACTAAATTGTGGTCCTCCAGATGTTGGTGAAGTACAACTCCCATCGTCCTGTCCATTGGCCATGCTGACTGGGTCTCATGAGATATGGCATCCAGCCACACTGGAGGGCATCACATTGGCTATTCTTGACCTGGCCTGTTTAGATGTACCGTAACTGTCACCCATAATTTCTTCTTAAGTTTCAACCTTTTGATTCCCAGACCTGAGTTATACATTTTTCTCATACAAAAATGCATCTTCCCTCCTCCTAATAGGGAAATTTTTACATGGAATTTCTGACAGTAAACACATAATGAATTAATCACCAACCTGATCCTGACAAAGTTGGGATTAGGTACATCCATGATGCGACAAGCATACATGTTATCTGAAAAGTCTGATCAGCTTTAAATAACGATTCCCCCTTCCTGCCACAGACAATCTGAAGCAAGTTATGTGGGAGCAACATCTATACAGAGGAGTACAATGTGAATCTCCTCATCTTCAGTATATGCCATAATTTCATATTATTAATGTTTATTATTTTTTTATTATTTAAAGTATGTTTAAAGCTGTAAAAAGATTTATACTGTCTAATTTCTAATGTCTACAACACATCCTTTCTTTTTAAAAGAAGGTTGCAGCACCTTCCAATTCTACATTTCCCCCCTCCTGCTAGAAATCACCCCACTTAACATGCAAGAAGCTGCCTGTAAAGCAAAGAGCACTTGAAGTAAATGAAATATAATTGTTCCCTAAAGCTGCATGAATTTTATAAATCACAGGCAGGCATAGAGTCTATTTTGGGACTTTGACATATCTGATGATGAGTGATCTGTCAGGAGTACACCTGGCTTGGTGGATAGAATAATTGAAGGTTCACGCTGGAAGGAAAAAGCAGGCTGTTAGTCTTCCAGGGGCATTACTGTTACAGGCCTATATTGCATTGAAGTCTCATTAAAACTGGTGAAATTCTTATACAGAAGTGAGCTCCATGGAGAAATTTGTACGCCTCTTTATACAGATCACTGTGCCACATGTTTATTGTAACACATACCGTGTTTCTCATATTATAAGACATGTCTTATATTTATTTTTTCCTCAAAAAAACACACTATGGCTTATTTTCAAGGGATGTCTTATTTTTTTCCTCCTCCTCCTTGCCGTGGCCGGCATTGCTGCTGCGCCTATCACTATGTCTTATTTTCGGGGTATGGCTTATATTCCTTGAATGCTTAAAAATCCTGCTATGGCTTATTTTATGGGTATGTCTTAAAATATGAGAAACAGGGTACATCCTCATCCTTGTCTTCACTTCTTAGATGCTTGCTACAAAAAAAAAGTAGATATGGGAATTACAATACAAAAACACACCACAAAATATAAATTATGCAAGAGAATGAAAAACTACAACACCAAGCCACAGACAGAATCTCTCCTTCCCTCCAAGCACATACACATTCTTGGTCACCAAGAAATTAGCCAGCTAAAGCACCACAAAGATTCACTGGAAAGAATGATGGAAAGGGAGGGGCAAAGGTAGTAGCAGATGCAGTGAAATCACCATGCAGTTAATCATGTGAGGATCATGGCAATGTTGCCTACAGATGTAAATGAACTGCAATAATGGCAAGCAAAGTCTCTGCCAATTTGCTCTGCCAATTTTAGTAGTGCTTGTGTAACAGAATTAAACTGTGTGGTGGTCATCTCTAGGAAACAAATATATTTAAATGGGGCTTGGGAATGTATTGGGAGCCAGCGTAGCTATACTGAGAAATTGCAATGAGCAGAAATTTGCCACTGAATGCACACCATGAATGCAGAGAATTATTGCGTGCCGAGGCACCAAGATATCCCCCCAATAACTCACACCAAACACGGTACTTTTAGTTAAAGGTTTTTTGGCATTAAATTTGGCCACAACTTTATTAAAATACAAATAATAATGTGAGTGGTTGCTTCTTAGGCATTGGTTCCCCAGCCATCTGTCCCCCGCCTGGGACAGATCTGACTCCCTCTAGCCTAGTAGGGGAGCCAGTAAGTAAGCACCCCCTGAGAGAGGACGGGGCAGGGGGCACAAGCCCTTCTTGTCCTCTCCCCAGATGCTCCCCAAGGCTCATGCGCGGTCCTGGCCCCAAGCGGGGATAAACAGACAAACATGTGGAGCCCCAGGATTCCTTTAACGGTATACTTCTATATGGCAGCAACAATCATTGAGGGTCAGGCCCAGCCAAAATCCATACCCCTCATCCATTTTATTTGAACCAATGCCTAACCGCAACCTTACAAGTTGTGACTAATTGCAGCGTAGTAGGCAAAAACCATCTGGCACCAGCCAATCAGCCAAGTGGCAAAATTCCTACCAGGCCCCTGAATGCAGGCGACCCCCTGACAGGCGCCGCAAGGTCAGTGCAAAGGGCCTAAACATAGCGGAGGGCGGGCGGGAGATTCGATGCGAGCAGCAAAGAGGTGGCACAAGCTGCTCAGTATGCATATATATTGCCAGGGCTGTCAATCAAGCAATTGCAACATGCTAAATTCCCCAGCAACAACCATTCCCTGCAATCAGATACCAGAGGTCATCCAAACTGACCCGTCCGCCCAGGCCCTGGAATATCTTGTTAGCCCTTCCGCAACCCATGTTCTATCCTATGGACAGAACCTGCTTTATGGCACCATCTAGTCGGCATTCCATGCATCTTTGTGAACTTGGCTTCCAGGTAGGAATTCACATTAGATGAGATTGTGGAAGGGGAACTGCTGATGAAGGAGGCAACAAGGAACTGATCTCAATGAATCTGCTAGAAAAGGAATATGTGTTTATTTGACTAGTCACTGTATGACCTGAGCCATTTTTGAAAGTAATATTTGAGAGGCAATGGGAATAACACGGGAGGGAGAAGGAAGGTAAGGTCACTCTGTGAACAAAATGCAGTGTGCAATGTTCTGATAAAGGCTTGCATGCGTCTGATAGTCACACGCCACCCATGACTTCAAATGATTATGCAAGGAAGTTTGAGAAGGATTTGAAAGGTTAGAGTAGTTTGGTAAACATGGAATGAAAGACCCTTTGCATGGGCTGAAATTGGACACCCCATACTGAGATCCTTCCTGATTTCAGAAGAATCAGCCCTGTCAATAAATGCCTACTGTTTCACTAGTATGAATTAATACTCAATGATAGTAAAACTGAGTATTAATCTCAATTCATCGTTTGAGCACTAGCTGAATTAAGCACAACAGTGGTTTCAGGGAATAAGTTGTTGAGCCTGTATCGTAGTACCTGTATATGGTGATGATTAAGTTCTAACTCATCTGGCCTTTGTTTTCGGGACCACACCCACACTCTTACATGTTGAGACAGAAAAGGATGAAAATGCTGTGGCCCTTACTTCAGTTTTTCATTTAGCAGAGTTCTTGAAAACTGTGTTCAGGTTCTGAGCCACAACTGATAACATGAGAAAATGTTGTAGCACAAGAAAAAGATGTCCAGATTTTGCTATTTTATTTGTCCTTTCACATTCAGTTGATGCAACTCTTTAATCTAGCAAGGATGGAATATAATGAAGTTTTTATTTTGTTTTTAATTAGGACACATTTGCACGGTACACTTTTTCTTGGAAGGGGATGGATTTGCATCCACACTCTTGTGAAGAAACACATCATGCAACCACTTCTCGATCATTTTCCTGCAACCTCTCGAGGTTCTTGCCAGGGACCAGGAGAGAAAGAGAGAAAGAGAAAGACAGAAGGAGAGACAGAGACAAGCAGTCCTCTTTTTCATTCATCTCTGCTTCCCTGCAAAGCATTGCCTAGTCTCAGGTAAATACTGGCCACCTTATGTACCCAACATCTCCCGGTCTTTTAGGTGTGTAGTTTCTTTCACTGAAATGAGTGTATGTGTAGTATTTTAAAAAAATATTATACAGTTCAACTTTTATGGATCCATAGCCAGGGTGCACATCTTTTGGGATGAGTTCCTGGGTGTGTCACATGATGTGCTTTGTGCTCTAGCCCTCCCCCAGTGCTTTTTTGGGGGCTAGAGAAGTGTGCAAGATCATGGCACCTAAAATGGACACCGAGATATTGTGTGAAAAAAACGAGATGTCCCTTTTTTCCAGGTCACTTGGCAGGTATGCAACTGTTTCACTGCATTTATTAGGTTGTTAAAGAGGGTACAACCACCTTGTGATGGCCCTGTTGTGTTTGGACACTGTTGATCTTTTGGATCACAAATAAGATATTAGGGTTTTTTTTTTAAAAAAAGAACAAAAAGCAAAAAAGCAAAAGCAAAACACTGGCTAATGAAAATTCTGCTTTCCCCTAGCTAAGAAGAGAGGACGCTTCAAATATAGGACCTTGGAAGGGCACCAATGTACTCAGCTCACACCCACACCATACATTTCAAGCACATTTTCCAGAGTGTGTGCAAAATGGCATTGGGGGATTGGCTGAAAGAATGCTCCCCAAAGCACCTTTTCTATGGATTGAATGGTCCCACATATCCAGGGAATAAGGGGGACCTTGTCTTGAATACTTCTGTGACAATCCTGTTCATATTCATGAGTTCATGAGGAGATGGTCATTTTTTGAAAACTTACTGTTATATTTTCAGCCTTTGTGTAGAGACAAATGGATTTCTTCATAATGGATGCCACGTGGCAGAAAAAGTGGAGACAGTAAAGAAGGACACACTGAGATGGAATGATTTATCCAGGCTTTTTTATTATTATTTTCAGAGAAAGTGAAAACAGGGAATAAAAATGTTTTTACTCTCAGTCCTGCACTTTCTTCAGACAATCTTCCTACAATCTCTGTTGAAAATCCAGTGCCAAGGTATCAGGACGATCAGCCATCTATTTCATCCGCCTTTGTTGGCGTCAGGAATCTCAGCCTATCTTTAAAAAGCTCTCGGTGGCTTTGTACTGATGTCTCACTTGGTTTGCCTGAAGCATCATCCTGTGTGATAGTGTCGAGAGCTTCCACACCCAGAGCATTAAATTCGTAGAACAGCAACCAGCCATACTAGTCCTCATTAAAATGTCAATGTACATTTTGGTCATGGATAAAAAGTGGTGCTAAAGTGGCAATTTATCTCTATTATAGGAAGCTTACTAGAGCTGGCATGCCTGCCATATGTTTTTCATTATGTTCCTTTATGATGGGAAAAAATCGCATTGGATGTTGGAGGGGAAAGGCAATTCTTTTCACATTGGTTCACGGTCGCCCTTCCTCAGCTTGATTTAAGACTGCTCAGTTCAAGACCATTTCCCCATTAGTGAAGATGTACCACATTGCTAACTTTTCTTTGTGTGTCTACATTCAACGAGTGGCATTTATTATAATTGGCACCATTGTGCGGAGATAAATTAAGATGCCCAAAGTTAGAACACAACGTAACAGCTGAATAGTATAAGGCTTTTAGATCGCTCTTTCTACTTCCTTTAAAATAAAAAATGCTCTCATCATACCCCCAAAGAAAAACCCACCAGAAAGAAAGGAAAAGAAAGGTCAAATAAGATGGGGTGGGGTGGGGAGCAATAATGCAATGTAATTTGCATACAGCCTAGTTGTCCCATCAACCTGTCTCCGGGGAGATTTATGAGTCATAGCAGAAAAGAGAGGATAACAAACAACTCAGTCATTGGCTTCAACTGATTTGTAAGCATTTGTAACAAAGGAATCCCAGAGCAAGTTACACTGCATTTTACTCACTTACAATGTACAGTTTGTATCTGTCAGCAGAAAGCATTATTGCTCGAGCCACGCTAAGGGAAGGAAGAACCTTGCTTAACCAGTTTTTAATCACTGTAGTTCTGCTAGTCAGAAACATGGTCAATAAGCACATTTTATGTGGTGGTTGAATGAGATACGTTTCTCTAGTTCCCTGGTACAATATGTGGTGCGTGTGTAGGTCTTATGTTTGTTATAGTTTTGCTCCAACTATGTCACAGATAAAGCTTTGCAAGGCTGGCGAATGTGAAATAGGAGTAGCTAAAGTACTACAGAAATGTGAATTAAGCATTTTGTCTCTGCCTTACAGGTACCCACCCGCTGCCCCCGGATCAGCTGTTTTGTTGGAAAACAGGTTCCATTGTCCCACTATGGGTGTAGCCAGGATTTACGCTGGGGGCGGGGGCAAGACTTTTGTAGGGGGTGCAGAACCAAGCTATCTGTGACTTGAGTGGTCAGTTAGTTAAGTATTTTCATTTATTTACTTGATTTAGGGGTGCATCTGCCCCCCTGGCTACACCCATGTGTCCCACAAGGAATGGCTAATTACCCACTTTAATACATTCCTATTTTATATTGCCACATAAAATTATCTGCTTAAGCGTGTTCCCATTTGCATGCTTGAACTCTAGTAAAGTATGATATGGCATTACTGACATGTTTTGACAGATAGGGTGATCCATTAAATATGTTTGTGCTGCCCGAGGCTCCCTACCCCACCAAATCATTATTCTCAGGAAGGCAAGGAATCCCACTGAAAACATGACTGGACTAATTTTTTTGTTAAAAGATAAAAATTATGTTCCTGAAGATGTGTACAGATACAGCCTCTAAGTCTACAAAGGCATACTTCGTGAAACCCTGATTTTTTTTTTCTAGCACAAGTTATAGAGTGGCTGTCAACTTGGATGGCTTTGAAAGGGGGAAGGGTTAGACAATTTTTTGGAAAATAAATTATCAATGGCTTCTAGTCATGATGGCTATCTATAGTATCAGAGGCAGTCATTTACATCCCTTGCCTGCAATATAATTTTATGTTGTAAGAATAGAGCAGTAAAAAGCTAACAGGGTAGTAAGGAGCACAAGTACAATTTATTCCATTTGTAGTTAAATAATAAAAAGGTAAAGAGACCCCTGACCATTAGGTCCAGTTGTGACCGACTCTGGGGTTGCGGCGCTCATCTCGCGTTATTGGCCGAGGGAGCTGGCGTACAGCTTCCAGGTCATGTGGCCAGCATGACAAAGCCGCTTCTGGCAAACCAGAGCAGCACATGGAAACACCGTTTACCTTCCCGCTTTGACGTGCTTTCAAACTGCTAGGTTGGCAGGAGCTGGGACTGAGCAATGGGAGCTCACCCCGTTGCGGGGATTTGAACCGCCGACCTTCCGATCGGCAAGCCCTAGGCTCAGTGGTTTAACCTACAGCGCCACCTGCGTCCCTCAGTTAAATAATAATTACTATTAAATTTGCACCTATACTTATTAATACATATTAATACATTAATACATATTAATTAGTATGTGCACAACTCACCACATGCAGGAGGGAGGAGAACCCTGAACAATGGTGCACACAGTGGAGGAGCTTAATGCTGCAGCACCTGGGGGGCAGAGAGCAGGCATGGGCGTGGCTGGTGCATGTCCCAGGGGGCGTGGTGTGTGTCCCAGGGGCATGGCCTGATGCCTGCAAGGGCGTAGTGCGCCACCTGTGGGGGTGTGGTGCCCTGCGCGGGTGGGCGGCAGCCACAATGGCACCCCACCAGGATCGCGCTGCCGGGGCAGTGCACTGCCCTGCTCCCCTCTTCCTCCGCCAGTGGGTTCACAAGCCCTTATATAGACTTTTGAAATTGTCCACCCTGTAGCCGAAGCCCCCTCCCAACATAATACATACATCAAAGAAGGAGGCGGTCTACAGCCGAAATCCTGTCTTCCAGCATACCTGATAATGGTCACTGATTTCATTACCTGGGCAGCCTGGCCATTCTTTTGTGATGGTTAATACTTTAGTTCCTGAGTCCAGGTCACAGGCTCACCCTATTCATACACAAATACGCCCTTAAGACAGGATTTGCAAGCGAAAAGACAATGGGAAGGCCTTCCCCATTTGCATCTCTTATTGCAGACGAATATTTGAGGTCATTGGGAGAGTCAAAATGGCTTCAGGATTGCCCTCCTGTACTACTAGTTACAGGTAGGTAGCCGTGTTGGTCTGATGCAGTCAAAACAAAATAAAAAATTCCTTCCAGTAGCACCTTTGAGACCAACTAAGTTTGTCATAGGTATGAGCTTTCGCGTGCATGCACACTTCTTCAGATACCCTGTTTCTCATATTTTAAGACATACCCATAAAATAAGCCATAGCAGGATTTTTAAGCATTCAAGGAATATAAGCCATACCCCGAAAATAAGACATAGTGATAGGCGCAGCAGCAATGCCGGCCGCGGCAGGAAGAGGAGGAAAAAAATAAGACATCCCTTGAAAATAAGCCATAGTGTGTTTTTTTGAGGAAAAAATAAATATAAGACATGTCTTATAATATGAGAAACACGGTACATGGTCCATATATTTAGTTATGCATGCATTTAAGAATATTTATTCTATGTCCGAGACCCTAAAATTCTTGTAACAGTATTAAAACATTAAGAGATAGCCGGCCACATGAAATTCTTTCAGTACTCCCCCAGGAGGTAGTGATGGCTAACTTGGATGGCTTTCAAAGAGGATTAGACAAATTCATGGAGGAGAGGACTATTAGTGGCTACTAGCCAGGATGGCTATGCTCTGCCTTCACAGTTGGAGGCAGCAATGCTTCTGAATCTGAATGCCAGTTGCTGGAAACAGTGGCGAAGCTGAATGCTCCGCTACTGGGGGTGGAAAGCAGGTGTGTTTGTGGCTGGCGCCCCCGGGGGTGTGGCATGCCGCCTGCGGGAGTGTGTCATGCCACCCACAGGGGTGTGTCATGCATTCTGGCGTGTGTGTGACGGGTTGCCTGGTGCGCATGTGGGTGCGCGGCGCGTGTCCAGGGGGCCACCGCGATGGCACCCTACCGGAATAGTGGTGCGGGGGGGGGGGCGGTCCACTCCTTCCACACTCCCGTTCCTCCACCAGTGGCTGGAAACCACAGGAAAAGAGAGGGTTCTTGTGCTCATGTTCTGCTTGCCACAGACATCTGGTTGGCTACTGAGAGAACAGGATATTCAACTCTATGGGCCATTGGCCTGATCCAGAAGGCTGTTCTTGTGCACGTAACTTGTGGATATGAAAGTTTACTATGTTCCCTAATGCCTTTTAAGCTGTCTGGCTTTTCAGATCCGATCAGGGCTAACTGGGAAGGAAAAAAAGGTTATTGTTGCCTCTCCCATTTATAGGCTTATCACTTTAATGGTGCTTGGTAATTCATCCCCTATTCTGTTTGGGATTTTGTGTGCAGAATCAAATAACACAAAGCAAATACAAGACAGGCCCTGCTTTACCAGTGACGGGATTGATTCTCACAGATTGTTGCATAGATAGCGATGGGTGGTGTGCTTGACTGTATTGGCACATCAAACATCAAGTAAGCGAATGAAGCTGGAAAGCTCAAGCAAATGCCAGTGTAAACTTGTTAACAGAACATGCTCTGAGATGCTCTTTTCTTTCTTCCCCACTCTTTCTTGGGGAAAACTATCCACTTTGTCACCATTATTCAGTTCATAGCACCACCTGTCTGGGGCCTAACAAACTGCAGCATCATGATGACGCTCTTAGATTTTTATTATATAGATAGATAAATATTGCTGTGCTATATTGAAAGTGCAGCCAATAAATATTTAAATAAATAAAATATTTAACTATATGAAAACTAGATCCACAGTTGTGCACATGGTTGGCAAAAATGGGGCAGCCGTTTTTCTTTGCCTAACATTCAATTGCTGAATATACTCCAGGGGAGTGATGAAATTCCCCAGCAGTTCAGGAGGAGCTCAAAAATTTATAAAATCTAGCCCAAAACTGTTTTCTGAGACACTTCAGGTAGTCCCTAATCTTAACCAACATACATTACTACATTACTATATTATATACTAATACTAATACTACTAATAATTTATTATTTATACCCCGCCCATCTGGCTGGGTTTCCCCAGCCACTCTGGGCGGCTTCCAACAGAAAAATAAAACACAGTAATCTATTAATCATTAAAAGCCTCCCTGAACAGGGCTGCCTTCAGATGTCTTCTAAAAGTCTGGTAGTTGTTTTCCTCTTTGACATCTGTTGGGAGGGCGTTCCAAAGGGCAGGCGCCACCACCGAGAAGGCCTCTGCCTAGTTCCCTGCAACTTGGCTTCTCGCAACGAGGGAACCACCAGAAGGCCCTCGGTGCTGGACCTCAGTGTCCGGGCAGAATGATGGAGGTGGAGACGCTCCTTCAGGTATACTGGACCGAGGCCATTTAGGGCTTTAAAGGTCAGCACCAACACTTTGAATTGTGCTCGGAAACATACTGGGAGCCAATGTAGATCTTTCAAGACCGGTGTTATGTGGTCTGCTCCTAGTCACCAGTCTAGCTGCCGCATTCTGGATTAGTTGTAGTTTCCGAGTCACCTTCAAATGTAGCCCCACGTAGAGCGCATTGCAGTAGTCCAAGCAGGAGATAACTAGAGCATGTACCACTCTTGCTAGACAGTCTGCAGGCAGGTAGGGTCTCAGCCTGCGTACCAGATGGAGCAGATAGACAGCTGCCCTGGACACAGAATTGACCTGCACCTCCATGGACAGCTGTGAGTCCAAAATGACTCCCAGGCTGCGCACCTGGTCCTTCAGGGGCACAGTTACCCCATTCAGAACCAGGGAATCCTCCAGACCTGCCCGCCTCCTGTCCCCCACGAACAGTACTTCTGTCTTGTCAGGATTCAACCTCAATCTGTTAGCCACCATCCAACATCCAACATTACAAAAAACAGGTACATTAGCAAAACAAAAAACACCTTGGCAACTTCAGAAAACCTTTGTTAGGAAGAACTTTGAAAACAGAAAAAGGCTGAATTTGAATCAAAAGAATGGATCAGTAAATATTGGGTAAAAGGGACCCCTGACCATTAGGTCCAGTCTGACCGACTTTGGGGTTGCTGCGCTCATCTCGCGTTATTGGCCGAGGGAGCCGGCGTACAGCTTCCAGGTCATGTGGCCAGCATGACAAAGCCACTTCGGGCGAACCAGAGCAGCACACGGAAACGCCATTTACCTTCCCGCTGTAGCAGTACCTATTTATCTACTTGCACTTTGACGTGCTTTCAAACTGCTACCGTAGGTTAGCAGGAGCTGGGACCAAGCAACAGGAGCTCACCCAGTCATGGGGATTTGAACTGCTGACTTTCTGATCAGCAAGCCCTAGGCTCTGTGGTTTAACTCTGTGGTTTATATAATATCTATATTGGGTAAAGGTAAAGGTAAAGGGGCCCCTGACCAGCAGGTCCAGTCGTGTCCGACTCTGGGGTTGCAGCGCTCATCTCGCTCTATAGGCCGAGGGAGCCAGTGTTTGTCTGCAGACAGCTTCCGGGTCATGTGGCCACCATGACAAAGCTGCTTCTAGCGAACCAGAGCAGCACACGGAAACGCCGTTTACCTTCCCACCGGAGCGGTCCCTATTTATCTACTTGCACTTTGATGTGCTTTCGAACTGCTAGGTGGGCAGGAGCTGGGACCGAACAACAGGAGCTCACCCTGTTGCAGGTATTCAAACCGCCGACCTTCTGATCAGCAAGCCCTAGACACTGTGGTTTAACCCACAGTGCCTCCTGGGTCCTATCTATATTGGGTAGATATTAGCTATTACCAGATCTTAACTTTATGATCCTTTTTTTCATTCCAAGTCAAATCAATAGTTTGGTTTGCCATCTCTCCAATGTGAGCTTTTGAAAAAGCTGGTGTTACCCACTGAACTGAAAACCTTTCCATATACAAGGTTCCTGCTTTTCTAAAAGCCACACCTCTCTTCATGATAGCCTCGCTAGACTATTTGCAGCTTTTCTATTCAGGTAACTTAAAAAGATTGATGCCAATTGCAGTCTACTGTAATTCGAAAATGGCCAAATGAATATAATGTAATAATATAAACAGAACTGGGGGTGTGAAGGTTAACAATGCTTGCCTACTCAGCATTAAGGCATAAAATTTACTCCCAGAGAGGTGTGTATTGCACTGTTTGCCCTAAGAGAGTATAGGATTGCAGCCTAAATTCCACTTCATTAACCAAATATGTACAAAGGTAAAGTTTGTAAGGATAAAATAGGGGAAACTGAGATACTTCCCCCTGAACTCCTGAAGATGGGAAGGTTAATACAGTTGGTTATACTGTGGTGATGATAACACCAAAGTTGCAGGTTCGATCCCCGTATGGGACAGCTACATATTCCTGCATTGCAGGGGGTTGGACTAGATGATCCTCAGGGTCCCTTCCAGCTCTACAATTCTATGAAATAATGTGATCAATATATGATTACACACTGTACCAGCATATTAAAAAACTGTGAATTAAATGTATATTATCTAGGGAGCTAATCCTGCAAATGATAATTCTAGTGAACTGTAACTGAACTCACAGCATTACACACATTCTGCCCTGGAAGTACCAAATATTAATCTCGTTATGAACATTCTAATTGAAAAGTTGAAATGAAATAACACCAGCCAGCTTTCTTAAGGCACTCTATTCTTAGTATAATGTGATTGAAATATTTTGCCAGTGTGCCAATTTGTTGTTTATCACAAAAAATTAAAATTAAAAAATGGCAATAGTTCTACTAGGATTAATTTTTTTTATTCGCCTATGTCTTCTCTGCCTGCCACATATCAGTATGAAAAGAAAATGAAATTTGGAGGACAGAAGTAGCATGAATTTGACAATGGAAGCTTGGTTCGTGTTAACAGGAACATCATATCTTATCTGTTTA